>NC_140589.1:122570393-123230930 GCF_964204655.1 Triturus cristatus
TTGTGTAACTGACTGATTAAGTGTATCATAGTGAATACATGGCTTGGTGAGTAATGTTTAAATATATAAATATCTGTATCAGTCTCTCACTTTGTGTATAAGTGGCTGCATGGGTTGGAGAGTAGCTACATGGGTGTCTATATAGGTTATTAGTTGGTTTTTTGAGTATCAGTATGAGTGTCTGCATGGTTCGGTGGGGGGTATGACGTAGTGCATAGGTGCATGAATGAGTGACTCACTGTTTGTATGTGTTGAACAGAGCATGTGTGCAGGACTGCATGGGTGGATGAGTGTGTGTATGGGTGTGTTAGTGAGTGAATGACTGTCTCAATAGTGTCTTTATGAGTAACTACATATGTTTAAAACTAGTATATGTGACTATTGGTTTATATATGTGAGTATATGTGAGAGTGAGAGATTGAAAGAGTTCCTGTATGAATAAGTATGTATTTCTATAAGTAATTGTTTAAAAGACTAAGTATGTGTAAGTTTCCGTAGAAGTAAGTGTGGTGGTGTGTGTATAACTGTATATGCAAGTAAATGTATGTTTGATTCTTTATTAGCATGAGTGACTATGTGTGTGAGTAGCTCTATGGATGAGTGGCATTGTGTGACAGGATGTATAGGTGTATGAGTACATATGATAAGTGAGTACATGTATGAGTGACTGTATTGGACTGTTGGTGAATGAGTGGATGTGTATGTGGATCTTAGAATTACTGAAGAGGTTGTTGTAACTGTTATTGGTATGTCCATTGTTTTGTAAATTTTAGTCTCTATTTTTGAATGTGTGTATCAAAGGTTTTATTAGGGGAAGAGGAGGTCTGCCACTCTATCACAAGGATGATGTCATCAGTGAGGTCATCAGTGATGTCATTTGAGATGTCATCAGTGATGTCATGAGTGATGTCACTGACCATGTCATGAGTGATGTAATATGTGACGTCATCAGCAGTGCATTGCGGGCGCGCGAGTTATAGTTAGCTGAACTAACTATAACGGGGGAATTTCATTGGTTTTTTACGAGTAAAATGTCCAGCTAACTATAACATGTGGGAAACCTATGGTTTTTTCACTGAATTTCTAAGGTTTTTTAAATGCTAATTCCTAACTATAACGTGTGTGAAACCTATGGTTTTTTCACTGAATTTCTAAGGTTTTTTAAATGCTAATTCCTAACTATAACGTGTGTGAAACCCATGGTTTTTTCAGTGAATTTGCAAGGTTTTTTAAATGGTAATTCCTAACTATAACGTGTGTGAAACCCATGGTTTTTTCAGTGAATTTTCAAGGTTTTTTAAATGCTAAATTTTTTTTTTTCTTCTATTTTTTCTAACATATTTTTATTTTAATTTTCTTACCTTTTATAAAGACTATGATTAAATTTTTAAAATTCTTTAATATGTTTTTTTTTTATATATTTTTTAAAATAAACATGTAAAATTTATTTACAGTACTTTTTTTCTATTTTTTTTTTAATTTTTTTAGTACGCGTACCGTAAGCTCACGGTAAGCGTACGGTTTACGCAACGTCCGTAATTTTCCTACGCTGCTTGCGTATAGTTACGCAATTTGCGTAGCCGCGCGTACTCCGCGTGGGACGCGTACGCGTGTACGCTACACGCGCACGTTACGCGGAAGTGCCGGGAGTGACTGTTATGCGCATGCGCGCAAGCGCGTGTCTTTTTTACGCGCATGCGCACTTTTGCCGTAAGCGTACCGTAAGCGTACCGTAAGCGTACGGTAGGTCATGTGATCATGAAACACAACTTTTGATTGGTTGAAACTACTTTCAGTTCTAGAACTCTCCTACACCACACCCTTTCCCCTCATTTCTGCTTGTGATCCCTTGGGAGAAGGAGCTGGTTTGTCTTTGGGATACGATGGCAGAACAGCAGAGCTCTTCTGAGAGTGAGGCTAGCACTAGCAGCACTGTCTTGAGGCAGAGATCGAGGAAACAAAAGCCCTCTTATGTATGGGATTGTTTTACTTTTCCTGAAGGCCAGCAAAAGGTAAATGCACCCTTAGTGACTTGTAAGCTGTGTAAGCGTGTACTTTCTAGAGGTAATCCTAACAGGAAGTATTCCTTTGGGAATCACACCATGAAGAGACACCTCCAGGATGTACACAGAAGGACACATGGTCATCTTTTTGGAGGTAACTCTTCAGAAAGACAAGCCAGTACATCCACAGCAGCTCAGCCTGGACCATCATCTGCAGGGCTGACTCCTTCTTCTGCAGGTCAGGTGAGCCCTTCATCTGTGGGGGGAGAATCTCCTTTTGCTGGCCCTCTGGAAATTAACCCTCGGTTTGCGAGGGTTGAAGTACGGTGCGCCACTTGTCACGATCTAATTACTTATAGGGAGACCAGTGTTTCCCTAGTGAACAGTAAAATAGATCAGCACACTTGTCGTACCGTCTAATATTCCCAATCTTTCTTTCCTCTGTCCCTGCATGAACACAACGGCTCTTTTAAGAGCCAACCTTACCTTTCATCTATTTTTTATATATGTTTTTAAAAACTTTTTTTTTTTTTGTTACCGTACGCGTACGGTACGCGTAATTTTTTTTTTTTTTTTTTTTAAAACACTAAAAATCAATTATCACATTACAAGGTCCTTGAGAGACTACAATTATTATTATTGACTTACCATACTCACTCAAAAAAATATTTATTCATTTGTTTTTTTAAAAAATAGCTTTAAAAAAACAACTTGCGTTATGACATGCAAGACATTTATAGAGGAGATGGTGTGCACTTCAATGATGAAGGGAACAGAGTCTTCCTTTTGAACCTTAGACTCTGCATCGGTACTTACTTGTAGGTACCACTAAAAAAATGACTTCATAAACACAACAGCTCTTTTTAGAGCTCCCTAATATCTAAACTCTTAAATCTGCTTTTCATTTATTTATTTTTATTTTTTTTACCGTACGCTTACCGTAAGCTTACCGTACGCGTACCCCGTGATTTTTTTAAAAATCAATAAATGTTTTTTTTGTACTTTTCTGTCCTTCTTTGACCCCCTTACAAATGTTAGGGGGTCTGTAACTCTCCTCATTGCCCCCTTTTCTTGTTTTCACTCTTTTTTTTCAGAGTGAAATACACAAAATGGCGGCCGCCGCTTCCTGGTTTCGGCCGATTCGAATGTTTACTAAGATCTAAGAGCCAATCAGAATCGCGCTCGCGCACGCCGCCGTACGCTTACGGTAAGCGTACGGTAAGCGTACCGTAAGCGGGCTCAGATATATATATTGATTTAAAGGCTATTTTCTCAGAATCTACTGAACAGATTTACACCAAACCTACAAAAGGCACTTCCTTGACCTAGGGACTACCTCTCTGCCAAATTTCGAGTAATTCTGTTCAGCCGTTCGGGCTGTAGCTCGTTCTAAAGGTCCTATGGAAAAATGCATGGGAAAAACGCGTTTTGGGACCCCCCTTTTATCTCAGCCCCCGCTTGACGGATCCCCCCGAGACTTTCAGGGTAGGAGCGGAGCGTAGCGCCCCACCTATTTTGAGAAATTCGCGAGGATTCATCGACCGGCGCCAAAGTTATTCAAAATAGAATGTTGCGGATTTCCTATGGAAAAGGGGTCCTAACTATAACTACCTACTGGCGACCGCCAGTAGGTAATGTATATATATATATATATATATATATATATATATATAATTCACTGAAAAAACCATAGGTTTCAGGGGTGTTATAGTTAGCTGGACTTTTCACTTGTACAAAACCATTGAAATTTCCCCGTTATAGTTAGTTCAGCTAACTATAACTCGCGTGCCCGCAATGCACTGCTGATGACGTCACATATTACATCACTCATGACATGGTCAGTGACATCACTCATGACATCACTGATGACATCTCAAATGACATCACTGATGACATCACTGATGACATCATCCAGTGAATGTGTGTTTTTCTGAAAATTAAATATGTTTTATATATGTATATCTCAAGGTCGATGGAAGAATAAATGGGTATATACGTGTCTAAATGGATGATTTGTTTTTGAAAAATTGATTGTGTAACTGACTGATTAAGTGTTTCATAGTGAATACATGGTTTAGTGAGTAATGTTTAAATATGTAAATATCTGTATCAGTCTCTCACTTTTTGTATAAGTGGCTGCATGGGTTGGTGAGTAGCTACATGGGTGTCTATATAGGTTATTAGTTGGTTTTTTGAGTATCAGTCTGAGTGTCTGCATGGTTTGGTGGAGGGTATTACATAGTGCATAGGTGCATGAATGAGTGACTCACTGTTTGTATGTGTTGAAGACAGCATGTGTGCAGGACTGTATGGGTGGATGAGTGTGTGTATGGGTGTGTTAGTGAGTGAATGACTGTCTCAATAGTGTCTTTATGAGTAACTACATATGTTTTAAACTAGTTTATGTGACTATTGGTGTATATAAGTGAGTATATGTGAGAGTGAGAGATTGAAAGAGTTCCTGTTTGAATAAGTATGTGTTTCTATAAGTGATTGTTTAAAAGACTAAGTATGTGTAAGTTTCCCTAAAATTAAGTGTGGTGGTGTGTGTATAACTGTATATGCAAGTAAATGTATGTTTGATTCTTTATTAGCATGAGTGACTATGTGTGTGAGTAACTCTATGGATGAGTGGCATTGTGTAACAGGATGTATAGGTGTATGAGTACATATGATGAGTGAGTACATGTATGAGTGACTGTATAGGACTGTTGGTGAATGAGTGGATGTGTATGTGGATCTTAGAATTACTGAAGAGGTTGTTGTAACTGGTATTGGTATGTCCATTGTTTTGAAAATTTTAGTCTCTATTTTTGAATGTGTGTATCAAAGGTTATATTAGGGTGAGAGGAGGTCTGCCACTCTATCACAAGGATGATGTCATCAGTGATGTAATCAGTGATGTCATTTGAGATGTCATCAGTGATGTCATGAGTGATGTCACTGACCATGTCATGAGTGATGTAATATGTGACGTCATCAGCAGTGCATTGCGGGCGCGCGAGTTATAGTTAGCTGAACTAACTATAACGGGGGAATTTCAATGGTTTTGTACAAGTGAAAAGTCCAGCTAACTATAACACCCCTGAAACCTATGGTTTTTTCAGTGAATTTCTGAGGTTTTTTAAATGCTAATTCCTAACTATAACGTGCCTGAAACCTATGGTTTTTTCTGTGAATTTCAAAGGTTTTTTAAATGCTAATTTCTAACTATGCCTACAGAGATAGGACATGTGAAGAAAGAAGAAAAAATGCACAGAAAGAAAAAAACAGAAGTGCAGAAAGAAGCAACAGAAGTCCTCAAAGACGAAGAAAAGTGCAGGAAGAAGGATAACGTGCAGAAAGAACAAAAAGAAGAGCAGAAAGAATCCTTGTTGCAAAATCATCCTGTACCCTCAACTTTTTCAGACGGATACTGGTGGTAACTGAGTCTGACTAACCAGTCCTAGAGCCAGTGCTATGTTAAAAGACACTTAGAATACAGTGAAAACACCTACATACACTAGGGAACATTATGCGTTGGGGTCCCCCTCTGATTAACATGACCTCCTCTGTAAGCCCCTAGTATATAATAGGGCAGGGGGATTAAAACTACCTCTTAAAACAGGCCACAGGGCGTTTTTGCACACGTTAACTCAGGCCCCGTCCCCTCCCTTCACCACTGTGTAAACACGCCCTGTGTCCGTTTTTAGTTGGGAGATTAAGTTCATTTGAATCCTGAGGGTCCCTAGGGTCTAACTAGCCCACTAGGTACCTCCAGTAAGTGCCACAGAGCTGCATTGCAGAGAGGTGTAAAAAGTGGCACGGCCTGGACCACCTCTCTGCAATGCAGCTCAGTGGCGCTTACTGGAAGCACTTGGTGGGCTAGTTAGCCCCCAGGGGCCCTCAGTATTGAAGGGAAATTATATCCCCAATTTAAAACGTGCCATAGTGCGTGTTTGCACACGTCACCTCAGGCCCCGTCCCTTCCCTTCACCACTGTGTAAACGTGCCCTGTGGCTGTTCTAAGTTGAGAGATTAAGTCCCCTTGAATCCTAAGGGTCCCTAGGGTCAAACTAGACCACTAGGTACCTCCAGTAAGCGCCACAGAGCTGCGATGCAGAGAGGTGTAAAAAGGGGCTTGGCCTCAGAACACCTGTCTGCAGCGCAGCTCCCTGGCGCATACTGGAGATGCCTGTTGGGCTAGTTGGCCCTCAGGGACCCTCAGTATTGAAGAGGAATTAATTCCCCAACTTACAACTCGCCAGGGGGCGCGTTTGCAGAGTGCTGCAAGGAGGGGGCGTGGCCTCCGGCAAGATGCCAGTCTATTATTTATTTTTATTTTTTAAGAAGGGGGGCTGTGTGGTTCCCCTTCTTATTCTAATTTATTGGCCCTGATGACCCCATCCCCCAGGGCCTGTCTCCTAATTATATTTTTTTGACCCCAATCCCCAGGGCCGGCCACTGTTTTTTATTATTTTTAAAAAATATATATTTATAGACACACCTAGGACATGCTGGACAAACCGTACGTACCTATCACCATGACGATTTGCGTGATATTCATTAAAAGGCGACTATGCATACAATGAATCCACGTGGAATGTATTTACACCACTAGTGAAGCTCTGACATGTCTGATGCCCTACCGTGCCTAATCCCGGTAGACACCCTTGTCGTTTATTTATACGGGTAGCTATTGACGGGCACATTTAATACACATGCACACCAAGCCATTCAAAGGGGATTCGACAAAAATTCCACCAAAACTATGCAAAAAAAACCCCTTCACGGTTAATAAAACACACATCCACTGCCAGATGTGTAATACTTTTTATTTTACTCTCTGGAAAGGGGACGAACATCACTTGAGAGTCACAGCGCGCTCCTGGCAGAGCCCAATGCTGTATTACACCCACCATTGCCTGCCGAGTGCCACACACCTCTGTGTTGTATTCCACCAGCTAGTGCATATGCTATGACACTCTCTAGCCCATGTGCACTGTAACACCACCCCGTGAATATGTCATGCCGCACTTGTCTTCGCACGGGTTATATTGCCCCATCTAACGTGCCTTCCTCAATGCCTATGTTATAACGCACAGTGCTATGCCATACATATTACAATCTGGGATCCATATCTTTGTCACAGTGCATATGCAAAGTTACACTCCCCAGCAAATGTTTTATATTACAACTTTAGAGACTAGTTAGGTTACACAACACTGCCCTGTGCATATTACACTCCAAGGCGCATATCGCATAGCACGCGCTAGTGCCTGTGCTATCTCGCGCTCTCCAATGAATCTGTCATTGCGCACAATGTATTGCATATTATATTTCACGCCCGGTTCATCTTATATCACACTTTTTGGTGCATAGTTTATACCATACACTATATCTAGTTTTCATTTTCAATCGTGCCCTCAGGACTATGTTCTGTATAACACTGTGTTCACCTACCCTTTTCACGGGCATTACATTTTGCGATAGGGGGTGGAGGGTCAGGGGGTGTTTCTGCCAAGTGAGCCCGGAGTCACAGTCACAAACGTCCTCTTCTTCCTAAATAAAAGTGAGATTATGCTGCATACTTGTTCATATTTTAAGTAGTTTGCACAGACACACGTTTTAAAAACAATAAAGTTCCTAATACCCGCCTTCTCTGTTAGCTTGCTGCCCCATCTCCCTCCTCCCTATCCTCTGTTGTGTGAATCCATGGACTAGCCTCCTCCCTCCTGCCATGCATGGTCTGATGTGCTGCCACTGCCCTCAATTTAGTATGATGTATTAGTCCACCCCTCCTGCCCCCCATTGCCCAATTCTATGCCCCATCATTGACCTCCTGCTTAAACTCTGTGCTTAGCTTGCTGCCCCTATTCTCCTTCCCCCTGCCCTCTGATGTCTTTGTGCAAGCCCCTGCTCCATCCTTTTTGCCCACCATGTTCCATGGACCTGCCACTCCTATCTACTCTGAGTGTTCTGTTGAGCTGCCACTCCCCTCCCACCTGCCTAGCATTGTCAGATGACTGTAACCTGTCCCTGCCACCTCCACCCTGCCTGTCCACATGCCATACCCCTATCCTCTTCCTCCTGTCCTACATGATCCATTGTACTGCCACACCCTTCTGCCCTCCCTGGTCTGTTGTGCTGCAACTGCTCCTCCTGCCTGCCCCGTGCGTTCTGTTGTGAGGCCCCTTCCCCTGAACTTTCTTTTCTGTGCACAGGTCCTGACCCTCCCTTCTATCCTCCATCGTCCTTTGTGCATGCCCCTGCACCCTCCTTCTTGCCCATCATAGCCATTGTGCTGCCACTAACCCTCCCACTTGCCATGCATGGTCTTCTGTGCTGCCATGGCCCCTCCCACCTTCCCTGTGTGGTCAGTTAGCTGCCCCTGACCCCCTCCCACCTTCCCTCCATGGTCTGTGTGTATGCCATCACAGTCTCACTGTTGCTCTTCACGGTGTGTCTTGCTTCTAGTGCCCATCCTGCCTGACCTCCATGGCTATCTTGCTGCTCCTGCCCTACCCCCTTGCCCCCAGCCCTCTGTTTACATGTGCAGACCCCTACTCCCTCCCTCCTGGCTTGTCTGTTCCATTGTAATGCCCCTGATCCGTCCCTCCTGCCCTTTATGGTCTGTTATGCTGCAGCTTTCTCTCCTGTCTGTCCATTATGGTCAGCTAGCTACCATTGCCTCTTGCCCCTCTGTTCTCTGTTGTCCATGTGCATGGTCCTGTCCCCTCCCTCTTGCTTTCTATGGATTGTTGTGCTGCACTCCCGTCCCGCATGCCCTGTGTGGTGTATTGTGCTGCTGCAAAACCCTGATGCCTGCCCTGCAGGGTCAGTTTGGTGCACCTCTCCATGTCCCTCCTGTCCTCTGTTATCCAAGTCCATGTCCCTACCCCATTTCCTTCCATGATCCAATGTATCATACTTGCGAATATTTTGAACTTGATAAGAGGGCGATTTTGAAAAAAAACTGGGCTATTGATTTTCCCCTTTGAGTTACATTGAAAAAGAGGAGATTGTAGACAGGAGACAGATCAAATAAAGCCCATTTGAGCTTAAAAACATTGGACGTTTCCTGGCTGAATCGGGTCTGTTGGCATGTATGGTTGTACTACCATTGCCTCTTCCTTCTGCCCACAATGGTCTATTACATTGCCACAGCCTCTCTTGCAAGTCCTGTATTGTTGGTTTGTTGCCCCTGCCCCCCTTTCCACTGACCTCCATAGTCTGTTGTGCTGCCACGGCCCTTCCTGCCTGCTCAGTGTGGTTAAATTGTTGCCTTTGCACCCTCCTACCTGCCTTCAATTTTCAGAGTCCGTGCCCCTGGCCTCAGCCTCTCAACAGAATCCTAATGAACAACTAGATTGCTAACATTCTATATTTATTACAAAAGTGTGGAATGCCTGACGTCATCTTGATGTAATCAAAACTGTAATACCTGGAGCATTTCCTTTAGAAATTACATATATGAGAGGGTCTTATTGGCATCAAAATTATGGTTAGTGCTCTAAAAGACTAAAATAAGGACATATTTTCTGAGTTTTCAAATAGCGACAAAGCACTTTTAAATTATTTGTTATCTTTATGTTTTTTTTATCCAGTTGACCACTTGATTAAATGTTGCACTTAGGGGAGAGGATGTGGTGTTACTTACAGAACTGCAGACTTTGCAACTGGGGAACCAGGTTGGAGTTTCTGCTTCAGCTCGACATTCTGTGATTCTGGTCAAATCACTTAGTCTCCCTATGTCTACAACCAAAATGAATTTGTTCTTGTGTGATGTAACCAATGCTCATGTAAAGCAGTCCAATACCTGACAAGTCTGCACTATATAACACTGCAAAAACACAAAATAATAAGTGTTTTGCACACTTCTGTCATTGGGCTATATTTGGGCTACATCTGGGTGATTTTGGGCTACATTTGGGCTCTTTTGTCTCCGTTGGCCATCTTGGGAGATTTATTTGTTATGAAGTTTCCTAATTTCCTCATGTACTGCAGTCTCCTCAGTAGGAAATGCTTTCAGTTTTTTAATTTGATTCCATCATGAAGGTATTCAGATATGTCACACATTTGCCATAAATTCTGAAAGTTAGCACTCTAGTTGCTCATTAGATCACTGTAGTAAAACTACTGTTCACCATGGAAATCTGCTCCTGGTATTAAAAGTGCATGTTTCAGTCTGCATGTCAGAATTTTTTAATGAAATAGAAGAGGATTTGAGAAGTCACTCAAAATGTGCCCTCATTTTCTTTCTTCAGCATTAATCATAATTTCTATGGCAAAATGAACCCCCTCATTGTGTTCCTTTTTAAATTAAATGTTTTAAGTGTTACCAGTTTATTCCAATCAAAATGGCTTCAGGTGTGCCATACTTTTGTCATAATGAAGACAGTAAGCGCTCTAGTTGTTTTTAAGAACACTCTGGGACATTCTGTCATTGGACTATACTTGGGCTACATCTGGGTGATATTTGGGCTACATTTTGGCTCTTTTGTCTCTGATGGCCATCTTGGGAGACTTATTTGTTATGAAGTTTCCTTTCAGTTTTTTACTTTGATTCCATCAAGAAGGCATTCAGATGTGTCACACATTTGCCATAAATTCAGAATGTTAGCACTCTTTTTGCTTGTTAAATCACTGTAGTAAAGCTACTGCTCACCAGGGAAAACTACTGCTGGTATTGAAAGTGCATGTTTCAGTCTGCATGTCAGAATTTTTTAATGAAATACAAGAGGATTTGAGAAGTCACTCAAAATGTGCCCTAATTTTCAGTGGCGGCTGGTGACATTTGAAAGTGGGGGGGCGGAAAATGATTGCCGGACTGCACTATGGCAAGCGAGCGTAGCGAGCAATTCTGAACAACTTAAGGAGGGTTCGGGAGGGTTGAGGCACAGACTCAGCGGCATTCAAAGAAAGATTCACAGGCTGAACAAGTCATAGAATCAGGGCTAGCTGGGTTTATCACTCACAAATGTCAAATCCACCAGTACGATGTCTGTTGTAGTAAACATGCGACTTAGGGTGCGAAAAAAGGGAGTTTCAGGGGAGTTACGGACAGTACTGGTTACGGATCCTTGCACTAGGTGCTCTCTTGTGCACACGCCGGCAGAGATTGAGAGACTCAAAGACGAGGTGTGAGTGGTGTGTTTTTCATACACCGGCCTGCCCTAGGCACTCTTCTGCTCACACTCAGGCAGAGATTTAAAACCTTTAACACGTGTTTAGTCTGTTTTTTCAATATCATATTTAATAGGCACGCAATTTTTGGCTACAACTATAGTAGTGTACAATGTGATGCCCTACGCAGCACAGTAGCCACAGCCTTTGATTAATACTCCAGAGTCCTGCCTTGTGTGCCAGAGGCCATCCTGGGCACGATACATGCTATATTTGAACGTACGCCTCTTTGAATGACACGTTTAAACAGAAGTGACACACTAGTATGCAGTGCCTCCTGAAATGTCGATTCCTTTTCCACTAAATACATCAGCTAAGCCATATCCAAAAGAGCTCTCTGCCTCCCGAAAAAAACTGATGTGGTGTCCCGTCTTTCTGGAGACATTAAATAACAGGCTGCCCTCAAACTACTGCACGGGATCTGCCCAGCAGCCACCTTTTCCTGCTGACAAACAACCATCGCTCCACTGAGCACTTCACCCCCATCATGCCTGTGCTTCGACAGGGCATAAAACTGTTCAACCCCTTCCTTGCTGCGAGGCGCCCAAAATACATCGCAACTCCCCTTGAGAGCGATACTGTACTGTACAAGCTTGAACCTTCCCTCCACGCCTTTCCTTCTATCAATTATTTAACAAGTACAGCGCGCGCTGAGTTACATTAAAGAACACGTTTCTTCTCATGCACTTTGATTTTAAGCCTCTTCGCGCAAATGGAGCCTCTTAAGAATGCAAACAGTGCCGTCGCCTGTGGGAGGCTGCACCCACCGAGGGACGGCTCCTTGAGGTAAATTAAACAGACTGCATAAAGTATGCGCACTTGCAGGGGACACGGGGCACAACAACGCTGTAAACAGATGGAGCCTCCTATTAGCAAAGATATTTATGTGAGCGCTGCGAGAGTTCACCTTTTCTTACCAGGCGTCGGTCTGTTTTGAGGGAGGCACGCCTACTACGTGAACGCGAGGCTGCGGGCATTTTGGGACATCCGGGCCTTCTTAAATCCGGCCGAAATTTTATCTATGCAGACCACAAAATTCATGTATTTCGCGTGACACGCAGATTTCATGACATTTTTTTTTCAATTTGCATTTTGTGAACCCAAATATCAAACACTCGCACACAAGGGACGTCAGTTCCCTTTCGAAACATCTACAGCCACCACATATGACGCATATATATGTTAATCCAACGAACAGCCTCAACCAGCACCAGTGTATTCACCGTGGACCCCACAAACGACCAGTCTCTGGAGCACGGCTGATTTGCAGCGGGAGACTGCACTATAGAGTAACCGCCTTTCTGGCGGGATACCGCGGCAGTCGCGGCTCACGAGGGGAGAAGAGGGGGTGTCGCGCGGGGGAGGGAGTTTTAAAATAATTCAAATCAATCCTACCTGACCAGGTCTGCGCCGCCGGCCTCGGGTCCGTTCTGGCGCCAACAGTGGAACAGCCGCATCACTGCTGGGAACTAAGTCGCAATTCAAACCCTTCTAAGCCAATCAGAGCAGGCGTAGGGCAATGTTACGCTTTGCCCGCCTGCCCATTAGGAGACCGAGGTTCGCTCTCCTAATGGGCATGCGCCAGCCTGAGCAGGCACCAGTGCGCATGACTGGGCACGGTGCAAAAATTCGCCACCGTCCCCACTCATGCGCACTTGTGCTTGTGCTTGCCTGCTGCCTGCCCCTGACAATCATGACTGTCAGTCAACATGACGCCAGACCGGAGACCGCCCACCCCCTTCAGACTCTGAAGGAGGTGGGCGGTCCGACGTCTGACTCATGCTGACTGACAGTCATGATTGTCAATGTCAGTTCTCCCTCGGAGCCGCTGCGGGCTGCGGCTGAACTTCAATAAGAGTTACGGTGCGGGTGCAGGTGCGGGCGCAGGCGGGGGGGCAACGCCCCAACGCCCACAATGGACGCACCGCCACTGCTAATTTTTCTTTCTGCAGCACTAATCATACTTTTTATGGAAAAATGAACCCCCTCATTTTGTTCCTTTTTAAATTAAATGTTTTAAGAGTTACCACTTTAATCCAAGCAAGATGGCTTCAGGTGTGCCATTCGTTTATCATAAGTAGGACTGTTAGCGCTCTAGTTGTTCTTTGGAACACTCTGGGAAGCTGCAGTAGAACACAAAGGAATCAACTGACAGTCTCTGCCCTTGTTGGATGTACATGTTTTACTGAGAATGTCAGACTTCATTCTCACATGACTGAGAAAGATAATGTGAATTTACAGAAAATAAGCTCTCAGTTTAGCTTATAGATCACCTTCCAAACCTCTGTGGGAAAAGCATGAGAACATATTTTTCTCTCAATCATGATATCCCAGCAGAAGGCTTTTTCACATGGTGAAATCATCTTAGAACATACCACAATTCCTAAAATGAGTATGGTACCATCAACAAATGATTTATAATGTAACTAAAGTCTTAAAACCTTCTATTAACTGCAATGGTTTTTAATGAGGTGCTATCATGTATATTGGTCCCAAGATGGCTGCCAACACTTCTTGGATGAAGTGCTGACAGCCAATCAGATCTCAGGATGAGATGTGTGGTTAGGCTCCGCCCACATATATATATGAATTTACTTTTGATTTTCTCAGGAACTACTGAACAGATTGACACCAGACCTGCAAAAGGCACTTCCCTGACCTGAGGACTACCTGTCTGCCAAATTTCAAGTAATTCTGTTCAGCCGTTCGGGCTGTACCTTGGACTAAAGGTCCCTATGGAAAATTGCATGGGGAAAACGCGTTTTGGGACCCCCCTTTTTTCTCAGCCCCCGCTTGATGAATCCCCTCGAGACTTTCAGGGTAGGAGCGGAGCGGAGCGCCCCACCTATTTTGAAATTTCGCGAGGATTCGTCAACCGGCGCCAAAGTTATTCCAAATAGAATGTTGCGGATTTCCTATGGAAACACGGTCCTAACTATATCTATCTACTGGCGACCGCCAGTAGATAATATATATATATATATATATATATATATATATATATATTCCCCCGTTATAGGTAGTTCAGATAACTATAACTCGCGCGCCCGCAATCCACTGCTCATGACGTCACATATTACATCACTCATGACATGGTCAGTGGCATCACTCATGACATCATCCTTGTGATAGAGTGGTGATCGCGCGAGTTATAGTTATCTGAACTAACTATAACGGGGGAATTTCATTCGTTTTTTACAAGTGAAATGTCCAGCTAACTATAACATGTGTGAAACCTATGGTTTTTTAAGTGAATTTGCAAAGTTTTTTAAATGCTAATTCCTAACTATAACGTGTGTGAAACCTATGGTTTTTTAAGTGAATTTGTACGGTTTTTTAAATGCTAAGTTATGTATGTATTATTATATCTTTTATATATTTATTTTACAATAAACTACCTGTGTATATAGTTATAGATTGACTGTATCCTGTAATATGGAATGGCTCGTTTAAAAAGTTTTTTTTTTTTTTAATGTTTTCCACCATGCGCGCACGGTGCGCGCACCCCGCGATTTTTTTAAAAAAATTAAAAAAAAAAATTCCAGCCTTCGGGGTCCTTCAGGGACCCCCTGACAAAGGCTAGGGGGTCAGAAACTCTCTACCCTGCCCCCTTTTCACGTTCACCACCTTCCTTTTTCCCTGTCGCACACAAAACAAACAAAATGGCGGGTGACACTTCCTGATTTCGACCGATTCGAACGTTGACTGACATGTAACCACCAATCAGAATTACGCTTGCGCACGTTAATGTGCGCGCACGGGGCGCGCACGGTGCGCGCATATAGTTATATATGTACTTTTAACTGCAATTTTCTCAGGAAATACTGAACAGATTGACTCCATATAAGCAAAAGGCACATGCCTGACCTGAGGACTACCTCTTTGCCAAATTTCAAGTAATTCTGTTCAGCCGTTCGGGCTGTACCTTCGACTAAAGGTCCTATGGGAAAATGCATGGGGAAAATGCGTTTTGGGACCCCCTTTTTTCTCGGCCCCCGCTTGACGAATCACCCCGAGACTTTCAGGGTAGGAGCTGAGCGGAGCGCCCCATTAGTTTTGAAAATTTCGCGAGGATTCGTCAACCGGCGCCAAAGTTATTCAAAATAGAATTTTGAGATTTCCTATGGAAACTCGGTCCTAACTATAACTATCTACTGGCGACCGCCAGTAGATTATATATATATATATATATATATATATATATATATATATATATATATATATATATATATATATATATATATATCTATTACCACTGGCCATTGCCAGTAGGTAGTTATAGTTTGGATGTAATTTCCATAGGAAGAGCGTATTTTTATCTGCCAATAACTTTGGCGCCATTTGACGAATTATTGCACATTTTTTAAAACTAGTATGATGCTCACTCCAGCTGCTCCCTTGAAAGTTTTGTGATGATCCGTCAAGCGTGGGGGGGGGGAACCGAACCAAAAGGAGGTCCCAAAACAAGGATTTCCTAATGTTAATTCCCATAGGAACTTTAGACACGACTACAGCCCGAACTGATGAATGGAATTACACCAAATTTGGTAGGAAGGTAAATGTTGGTCCAGGGGAGTGCCTTTTTGTGATTTGGTGTAAATTAGTTTCAATAGTTTTAAATATCTTAACCAAAAATCCAAATTTGTATATATAGAGAAATGAAGGCTCCAGAGCCCCCTGACAATCTTGTGTTGAGAGGGAGGGATCCCTGAGAAACCCTTCCCAGGCAAAACCCTTTTTTCTTTTTAAATAGAGAGAAGCACAGATTCACACGTTTCTCTATTTTGTAAACCCCAGGCGTCCCACGTCCCAGGTGCATGTGGCCATTATTATTTAAAACCCATTGGGGTGTCTGGGGGTCTTGTGGTCCTGCCCATGTCCTGGGGCCGCCACCACCCCATGTCTATTTATCAAATTAATGCTGGGGAGGCCTCTATGGCCTTCTCCGAAGCTCTAGAGACTGCCACCCCCCTGGAGTTAAGACAAAATAAATTGTGGGGGGGGCTCTCAGAACCCCCGTGCCCCAGGGACCACCACCTCCCCGGGGTTGTTTAATTTTGTAATGGGGGTCCTCACGTACCCCCTCGGCCCCAGGGACCATCACCTACACAGGGCCAAATGAAAGTTTTTTAAATGGGTGAGGGGCCCTCCTGGGCTGTTCTCGACCCCGATGATCGCTACCTCCCCGGGACATGCCATAGTTCAAGAAAAGTAGGGGACCGCGTGGCACCACTTTTGGAGCCATAAATTGGCCCTGGGGCCCACCACCTCCCAAGGCTGGCTCCTGCTATGTCCTGGGATGTCCACCCCCGGGACATAGCTGTTTGCTGTGGCTTGGCGAGAGCTTTACTGCTCCTGTGAGAGCTCAGAAATGCTCTTGCTTGCTGGAAGTAGATCAGAATTGCTTTCAGACACAGGGAGTTGTATGTTTAGCAGCTCCCTATGTCTGAAAGCAATGCCGGCTCCTGCAGGAGGTGGGTAGCTGGCAGGGAACGCAGGGGCCTTCAGGCTCCCCCATGCCTCAGAGGAGTGTGGGAGAACCGCGGCAACCTACAGAAAGATGGCCTGGCCCCTGGAGATAGGGTCCCCGGGGCAAATTTAGCCCGCGGAGGGGGGCCACGCAGCCCGCCTTCGACATTTGTAATAGCAGGGCCCTGAGGGATGGTGTCCCCAGTGCCAAAATCAGCCCAGGGAGGGGGGCCGCGTGACCCATCCTTCTTTCTTTGGGGAACTGGAACACTAACCCTCTAGCCAGTACCCTTAGAGCACCTATGAATGTAACAAATCATTGCAAAGAATGCAATCTAATGGCAGACTCAGATAGACAGCTACCATCTTCTAAGCAACCACCTCTACTTTTCAGGGTGACCAAAGTATCTGCGCAGTCTTGTTCAGTGTTGTGGACACTCTGTCCTGCCCGTCTGACACACTGGATACTGCGCAGGGGATGCACACTTTCCACTACCATGGATCAGCTGTCACAGATTCCCTTTAGTGCAATCAGAGAACCCGTTCACTCATGCTATCTGAAGGAATCTCTCTGAGTTGTCAGGTACCCTCAGTTGCACCTCTGGATTCACTTTCTAAGGAATGGAAACTTTAAAGAACACACTCTGCTTTTTTCACCCACTAGGCCACTTCTCATCCCCCTGAGCAGTCCACCATTGTGAGACTTCTTAGCACATGTTGTATCCCTTTCTTGTGGCTGCTTCAGCTAAAGCATTGCATTTCACCCTGCTTGGCCTTTTCTCCTGTGATATCAACCCTCTTCTCAGATAAATTGCCTTGAAAATCCCCTCCATTTACAAAGAATGGACACCCTTGGGATCCTCGTTCAACCCTATAGGAAACTTCTTGTAAATAAAATATTTAATTTCAGACTTTTTCACAATAGGGCAAGCATTAAATTCGACCAATCTCAAATCACAGAAAAAGGATTAGGATTTGGGGCTCAGACAGTGCTTTTTTATGCACCTAAATCAAGTATAAGCACAGATGATGCTTCAATCAGGCCAAAGTGAAGGAAGAATGAAGGATTTCCTCAGTAAAATCCTTAAGGTAAGTCATCAATAGCAGCGCCAGAAAACCAATAACACATTGAAGTGTACAAGAAGCTCGATATGTCAAGCAGCTCTCTAAAGGGTTCGGGAAGAGCAACAGCCTGAAAAAACATATCCATTAATTGGCTTGGCATTAGCTTGAGTTTCACTGCAAATGCATGAGAATAGTTGTAGTAAAGAGCACTGAATGTTGAATTGTAGCTAAAGACCCTGAAGACATGAAAATGCAGAGTTTCAGATCAATACTCAGAGCTGTACACTTTTCCTTGCATCTCAATGAACATTTAACTCAGAATAGATCTGAAAATCCTTGTTCAGAACAAGAAGTAAAATGTTAGCATTTGAGGATATGGTGAATAGCCCATGGGCACTTTGAGGTTGTAAAGTGTTGCTTTATGTGAGGCAGGATAGAGCCTTTCAGAATATGTATCCCTACTCTTTTAGCTGTCCAGACACCTGTACCTTCTCAGCATTTAAAAGTAATTGCTGCTACATTCTCACTACCCCGCCTATAATGTTGCTGCATTTAACCCCTTCAGTGCAGAGGACGTGATTTCCACATCCTCTTCAACAGCTCTAGAGTGTGGAGGAGGGGAGGCCATGTCCTCACACCCATGTCTGAAAATCACAGTGGTGCTTGAACCAGTCAGGATCAACCTCATGCTGCAATGGAAGAGCTTCCCTTGCTGCCAGAGATATATATATATTTATTTTCTGTGACGATCACTGTACCATGCAATCTAACGTCACTGAAAGTGAAACTGAAAGCAGCCAGAGCCTAAAGTCTGATCTGGTCTTAGGGGCACAACTCAGCCCCCACAATCACCATGCTCAGTCGGAGAAGTAAAGGTTTAAAGAGGAGATTCTCCCCCCCACAACAATACTTCTCACTAGTGTTGGCGTGAGGACTTGTCATACAATTTACTTACAGGGTGTGCCAATGCCTAGGGCCAGGAGCAGTGTAGTCCCAAAATGGACTTTGCTGATCCCCGACTGGCGCTGTTACTGGTATCGGAATGATTAAGCCCAGTAGCAAGTGAGAAACATTCTTGTAAGAATAACAGACAAGGATTGGCGTTTCAAAGCTTTATATAAAGAATTAATAAGCAGTAAACATAGAACATCCCATAAGTTCAGCAGCAAAGCATACAAATTGTAAATCTAGAGAACTCAGTCCAGTTCTATGTGAAATCCGGCATAGATTCACCTTCTAAAGGTGGGGGGAAAAGGTGTTCATCTTCATAGAAATACACACGTACTTTTATAGGATTTTAGACAATGACATTCATACAAATTCATCGTTCCAGGAGGTACGCCAATAGGAAACAAGAAAAAGAAACGTTTCCTACCAAATACATTCAAAGGTTCTCTCACAATAGTAATGCATTGAGTCTATTGGCATTCTCACAGTTTACTCAAACAATCGAACTGAAACATTTTATGGCATTAGTCTGGGACAGTTAAAATGTCCTTGGTTAGGTACAATGGGAGAAATTATCTTGGAATGTTCTGTTTGCTGATGTGAGTCTCACAATTATTTATTTAGAACATGAACAACAACAACAGTTAACACGTGACAGTTGGTGACGTTGATGAAAGATGGAGGACAGTGCAAACACAACCCAGGTTAGCATAAGCCCAAATTTATGATGCATGTAGTATACAGGAAAGACAACTCCCATGCTAGAAGATTGCTGAAAGAGACCACTATGAAGAAATGTACAATAAAGGACTATGGTAGGATGCTGGCCAGTCTTGGGTTTTGCACCCCTACAAACCCCTGGCCACAGACTGACAGTGGGCAAAAAATGATGGCTTGCAATTTAACCCCGAGAGACTGCCAGTGGTTAAACTATTTTGAAGCATTCCTCCTATTACCTTTTCTGTGTTTTATGTAGGCCTGGGCGAAGCACTACGCTACGCTCGCGTAGTTTGCGAAGTTCGCGCTACTTCGCACTACGCGAACTGCACGTAGCACAGTGCGAACACGCGTAGCGTAGTGTTGCGTAGTGCTGCGGTCATTTTTTGCTTGCTCGCGGTCCTCAACGTCAAGTTGGCGACCGCGAGCAAGCAAAATGACATCCTGGCGAGACTTTTTCCTTGTTCGCGATCGCGAGCATGGAAAATAAACCTCCCGGCGAGATTCACAACGCGAGAAGGTCAGGTTTCTCATTGCGAGGGGTCGCGTATGCTCGCGACCGCTCGCGATGAGAAACTACCAGTTCGCGTTGAGAAAGCTGCAGCTCGAGGAAAAATCTACTCGAGCAGCAGAAAACTACAGCTCGCACTGTGCAAGATGCCATTTTCAATGATTGCACAGTGCCGGTTGCTTGTCCGCACTGTGCAAACATTGAAAACAACATCTTGCACAGTGCGAACATGTTACTTCGCAGTTCGCGAAGTGCTACGCGTAGCTCGCGTAGTGCGAACTTCACTTTGCGTAGCTTCGCGAAGTGCTACTTCGCGAACTACGCCCACCCTTAGTTTTATGTAACGCCCTAAGTGAGCAAGCGTATGCCCTGATGCGGCCCCCCTGCTTACTGTTCCGTAGGATCCAGCTATACTTCTCTGACAAAGCCTAACAAGGCCATACCCCATCTGGGATTGCTTGTGATCCCTTTAACCCCTTCAGCGCTCATGACGGAACCACTCCGTCATGAGCCACGGGTGCCGTGTGCTCATGACGGAGTGGTTCCGTCATGCTGCGGCCATTGGCCGCCGCTCCTCCCACGCTGCGCTGATTCCCCGCCTGTGCGGGCGATTAGCACAGTGGGCGGAGTCATGACGGAACCACTCCGTCATGAGCACAGCTCAACCGTGGCTCATGACGGAGTGGCTCCGTCATGAGCACAGCGCCACCGCGCTGCCCCCAAACCCCCCCCAGCGCTGCGGCAGAATTCCTGCCGCAGCCAAGGGGTTAAGAGAGGGTCTGACCTGGCAGTTTGGGATGGACTATTCTCACGGGGAGCAGAGTCAGTGCTGATTTGCATAAAGTAGGCTTTTGTCTAGAGTGGCACAGTGGGAGAAAATAAATGGGTTGGAACGCTGTCCCGAGCCATTGACAGTGGTTAGACTATTTGGTAGCATTACTCTTATCCCCTTTTGTGTGTGTTATAGTTTTACTGGGGAGGGCAAATTGGGAGATTTCCCTTGATCTGCTCACCCCAGAGGGTGGAAAGCATGCTAGAGATCAGGTAATACAATTTTTTTATCAGTGAGATGGGAGTCTGGCCGGTCGTGGCATTGGGCAGCACCCCTCTACTCTGAGGCGGTTAAAAGTCCTTCTGCCTCCCATGGGGCAGATTAGGGGGTTTTCTTCCAATCTACCCTGCAGCAGGAGGGAAAAAAGGCGACTTGACATAAGGGATCAGAGTAAAAAAAGGAATGCTGTTATGGTAGTTACCTCGCCCCATTAGAGGTGAATTAAATGTAGGGTTACTATTGGCAGTGCCAAAAGTAGCCCCTCATCCAGCAGCCCGTCTGCCGCAGAACCAGTGTGTTAGTGTTAGAGGAGGTCTCAGAAGGGTGAGGCAACTACTGATTTTCCCTACCTATGTCTACCATGCAAAGCATGGTGAACACGGAAAGGAAAAATGCAAAATGTTCCCGACGTATAGAGAGAAACACCCTGTGCTTTGGG
The DNA here is from genome assembly GCF_964204655.1 of Triturus cristatus. Taxonomy (NCBI): domain Eukaryota; kingdom Metazoa; phylum Chordata; class Amphibia; order Caudata; family Salamandridae; genus Triturus; species Triturus cristatus. Next base: position 122,591,762 of record NC_140589.1, read on the forward strand.
ACGATTTATATATTTTTTTTTAAAGAAAAACTCATCCTTTGGAAGCTTGCTTTCTCTGAAGAAAAGAAAATTGATGAGCATGTGATGGGAGCTGCAATGGAGGTTCCCTCAAAGCACAAGGATCCAGGAAAGGCAAGTTAGGATCTCTAAATGAGGCAGACCCACCAAGACCCTCATTATGAGAAAGCCTGATAAATGTGCCAGTAACTCAGGTGGTGGAGAAATTGCCGGTCAATGACAAGTTGGGTCCTGAGAGTCCACCAAGACATGAGGAATTGCCAGGGAAATATGCAATTCAGGGTATGAATTGCCTAGTAATATCTCATTTTCACTGTAATATTTCAGCTGTTTCTAGCAGAGGAAATCTGAGGGTGAAAGTAAAAAGATCTTTTCCCACAGGTCTCATAATTCTGATGGGGCTGATTACAGGTAGGCCTGGGCATATTTTAGATTACTCTGGAGTAATTGGAGTAATTTGGAAATTCTGTGTTACTCTTGTGGCGTAGAATTACCAACTGTAATGCCATAACGCCGCGTCACATAACCGATTCTCAGATTCGGGAAAATTGGACCACAGAGGCTGTGAGATGCACTGAAACAACACAAAAGTGCAAATGCTCGCATTTGTCTTTTGGTGAAGATGATCAGAACGTTCAGCTGTAGTGGCGAGAACTGAAGAAGAAGTACTTTATTGGGGAGGATGGCGCGGCAGCATTCCAAGTAACTTTCCTACTGGAGCAGCCAAGAAATCAACTCTAAATGCATTTTCAAGTTAAAATTTTAGGAAGGAAGCGCTATAGCGACTGGGAGGCTAATGTACATACACTTGCAACCAGCTTTGGTCACTTTTTGATTTTTGAAGGGACAACATTACTCTCTCTGTTGGTCTGCAATCCCTTCTGTATCCACACCATTGGCATCTTAACTTTAAGGTACAAATCAAGTAATTCCTTGCAGCACTCTTTTTGACCAGTATTTTTTGTTCCTTTTTCTTTAATTATGTAACTTTGTTGGTGGGTGGCCTAGAGCTTGAGCTGGAGTAAGGGAGGGGCATGTGGGATCAGCTTTTTTTAAGGTGTAATGGAAATGTCTTCACTTTTTATTTTACTATGCTGTTGTTTGTCTATTTTTGGCCTAGACTGCCCTCCACTAAGCCTTGGGTGTATTTTGGATGTAAAATATTTAATTTTTTCCTGCATGTGCTTGTTGCAGATAATATCTCTATACTCCTTTCCCTGCAGTGCCACAAAATATATTTTTTTTCTGAGGGGGTGGGGGTCGAATGTGCTCCAGGCAGCACTGGGCAACTGTCTTCTTTGTTGGCCATGCGGCGGTGGCCATTTTGTGTAGTCAATGTGTGTGTTTGCCAAAGGCTGCCATGTGTTCTTTGTTCTCCATGCCCTTTTTTTGCTGGCCATGAGGTAGTGGTCATTTTGTGTAGCCAATGTGTGTGTGTGGGGTCACGATGGCCACTTTGTCTTTGTTCTCAATGCATGCTTCTTTGCTGGTAACGTGGTAACCACCATTCTGTAGATCCAGCTAGTGTGTGTGAGTTTGGTGGTGGCCATTTTTTCTTTGCCCTTCATGTCTTCTTCTTCAGTGGCCATGTGGTGGATGAGGTAGCTTCCATGATTTTGTGCAGCCAGTGTGTGCTTCAATTCCTTTATTTTACTTTAAAAAGTCATTTCCTAGGACCACTGATAGAAGAGGCCTATGATATTGTACATTTTTTATTTTGTCCTGATATATTTATTTGGGCTCCTAACTGATTTTAGTACAGTGTGATGTTGGTTGGTGGTAGCTACTCACCAACCCATGCAGCAACTTATACACAAAGTGAGAGATTGATACAGATATTTACATATTTAAACATTACTCACTAAGCCATGTATTCACTAAGATACACTTAATCAGTCAGTTATACAATCAATTTTTCAAAAACAAATCATCCATTTAGACACTTATATACCCATTTATACTTCCATCGACCTTGAGATATACATTTGAACACAAGTTGGTCGCACACTGCTCGTCACACCAGCAAGTTGCCCCAAAGAACTGTGGTGAATGTAGTGGCGACGGCGGGTACGAGATATACATATATAAAACATATGTAATTTTCAGAAAAACACAAATTTACTGGATGATGTCATCAGTGATGTCATCAGTGATGTCATTTGAGATGTCATCAGTGATGTCATGAGTGATGTCACTGACCATGTCATGAGTGATGTAATGTGTGACGTCATCAGCAGTGCATTGCGGGCGTGCGAGTTATAGTTAGCTGAACTAACTATAACGGGGGAATTTCAATGGTTTTGTACGAATGAAAAGTCCAGCTAACTATAACGCCCCTGAAACCTATGGTTTTTTCAGTGAATTTTTAAGGCTTTTTAAATGCTAATTCCTAACTATAACGTGCCTGAAACCTATGGTTTTTTCAGTGAATTTCAAAGGTTTTTTAAATGCTAATTTCTAACTTCTACGGTGATGGATTAAACCCAGATCAGTTGACTGGGGGTGAGTGCTTGCAATGTTCAACACTCCGTCCATCATTTCCTTTGGTTTTTGCTTTGTTCGCCATAAGTTGGCAGGGTATGCTCAGACGTGAGTCCCTTGCTCACTTTGCTACTGGATTCAAGCAAGCCTGGCTGAAGACGGCTGAAATGCCAGAAACTGGTCCTAGGAAGCTTGTTTCCGGTCCAGGGAAGACATGGCTTGGCAGTTCGGGGAGGACTGTTCACATGAGGCACAGGGTTAGACTGATTTGCATATGGCCATGTCTGAACTGGGGTGGCAGAGTGGGCTAAAGAACAGTGATGGATTACACCCAGATCAGTTGACTGGGGGTGAGTGCTTGCAATGTTCAACACTCCGTCCATCATTTCCTTTGGTTTTTGCTTTGTTTGCCATAAGTTGGCAGGGTATGCTCAGACGTGAGTCCCTTGCTCACTTTGCCACTGGATTCAAGCAAGCCTGGCTGAAGACGTCTGAAATGCCAGAAACCGGTCCTAGGAAGCTTGTTTCCAGTCCAGGGAGGGCCTGGCTTGGCAGTTCGGGCTGGACTGTTCCCATGAGGCACAGGGTCTAGACTGATTTGCTTATGGCTGGGTTCAAACTGGAACGGCATGGTGAGCAAAAAAACGATGGATGTAGGCCCAGATCTCTGTACTGGGGTGAATGTATGACATTGTTCTGCATTCTGTCCATCAACTGTTGTTTTTGCATTTGTCACCCTGAGTGGAAAGGGTATGCCCAGACGTGGGTCCCGTGCTCTCCATGCCACTGGAATCAAGCTATCCTGGCTGAAGAGGGGTGAAACCCAGAAACCGGTCCTAGGATGCTTGTTTCCAGTCCAGGGAGGACCTGGCTTGGCAGTTTGGGCTGGACTGTTCCCATGAGGCACAGGGTCAAGACTGATTTGCATATGGTGGGTTCAAACTGGAACGGCATGGTGAGCAAAATAACGATGGATTTAGGCCCAGATCTCTGTACTGGGGTGAATGTATGACATTGTTCTGCATTCTGTCCATCAACTGTTGTTTTTGCATTTGTCACCCCGAGTGGGAAGGGTATGCCCAGATGTGGGTCCCGTGCTCTCCATGCCACTGGAATCAAGCTATCCTGGCTGAAGAGGGGTGAAACCCCGAAACCGGTCCTAGGATGCTTATTTCCAGTACAGGGAGGACCTGGCTTGGCAGTTCGGGCTGGACTGTTCCCATGAGGCACAGGGTCAAGACTGATTTGCATATGGCTGGGTTCAAACTGTAACGGCATGGTGAGCAAAAAAACGATGGAGTTAGGCCCAGATCTCTGTACTGGGGTGAATGTATGACATTGTTCTGCATTCTGTCCATCAACTGTTGTTTTTGCATTTGTCACCCCGAGTGGGAAGGGTATGCCCAGATGTGGGTCCCGTGCTCTCCATGCCACTGGAATCAAGCTATCCTGGCTGAAGAGGGGTGAAACCCCGAAACCGGTCCTAGGATGCTTGTTTCCAGTCCAGGGAGGACCTGGCTTGGCAGTTCGGTCTGGACTGTTCCCATGAGGCACAGGGTCAAGACTGATTTGCATATGGCTGGGTTCAAACTGGAACGGCATGGTGAGCAAAAAAACGATGGATTTAGGCCCAGATCTCTGTACTGGGGTGAATGTATGACATTGTTCTGCATTCTGTCCATCAACTATTGTTTTTGCGAGGGAAGAATATTGCCATGCATTCCTTTCTCTGGTTTCTGGCTGGGAGATATCCTTTGCGAGGGTTCTCGGAGGAGTTTCCGCCTGTGGTGTAGATAGATTCCCTGCTGGTGGGTCTTGCATCTCAGAGCCTGGTGGTTTCCGGGGATGTGGTTCCCTCTGATTCTGGGGAGTAGCGGGTTGAATGGGCCTTGAAGAGGTCCCTTGCAACCTCTAACTTTGCGGTTCATTCTGCGGCTTGCACTAGATACCTGGTTCTGTCTCTTCTGAGGGACTGTTAGGATGTTTCAGAGCAGCTCTTACAAGAGGGTGACCCCTCTGAGTCTTTGCCTATGTTGGAGCAGCAGTGAGCTTCCTGGCTGATTTGTCCTTTGATTCCCTTAGTGCTTTCGCTGCTGCGGCTGGGGCCTCATGGTGGCTAGGAGACAGTTGTGGCTTACGCCTTGGAAAGCAGAGGCAGCGCAGAAGCCTGCCCTCTTGAAAATTCCTTTCACGGGCTCTTAACTGTTTGGGCTCCAGTCCGCTCTTCACAGAAGGGGAAGTTTTCATTCCCCATGACCGCCTAGCCCTTTTCATAGTGGGGGACGTGACCGGGGTGTCCCTTCCGTCCACAAGTCCCGGGGTCGGCATGGTGCCTCCACTTCTTCGGGGCCTTCCAATACATGTCTATGTTAGGGGTTCGGATGTGACGCCGGTTGGGTTCGCCTCAGGAGTTTTTTTCTGGTCTGGGGGGAGTCCATTCAGGATCGATGGGTCTTGCGGATTATACAGCTGGGATATCAGATCACATTTGGGTTTCCACTGGTGGTTGTGTTCAGGCTACCCCTGTTCCCAGTTCTCAGGTCAAGTGTCGGGCTGGACCTGGTTTTGAAAGGGGCTGTAGTGTGGGTGCCTGGGAGTCAAAAGGGTCGGGGGTTTACTCGATCCTGTTTCGGATCCAATAACCCGATGGGGACTCCCGTCCTGTTCTGGATCTGAAGGTGGTGATTTGTGCGTCCCTCATCGGTCCTTCAAAATGGTGTCGCTACCATGTTCGGGTTCACGTGGTTTCCCTGGGGGTTCTACGGTTCTATGTGGGCGTTGGTGGTTTGCAGTCCCAGGTATTACCATTTGGCCTGTCTGCCTCTCCAAGGGTGTTTTCCTACGGTGTTGGCACCCTGGGTGGGGTTGTTGCATGCTCAGTGGATCCAGGTGTTTCCTTACTTGGATGTCTGGTTGATATCTTCCTCTTCTTTCCTTGAGGCTCATTCACATACCCAGGAGGTTTGCCGGTTCCTTCAGCAGTTCAGGTGGATTCTGAACTTGGTGTAGTCCCATCTGTGCCCCACCCAGGACCTACTGTACATTTGGGGGGTCTTCAACACCGAGGTGGGGAAAGTTTTCCTGTCAGAATCCTGCTGGCTGACTGGTGCGTGGGCTGAGGAAGGGGTTGGCAGCCCAGTCTTCACAGCTCGAATGTGGTTATGGTGTAAAGGGTTGATGGCATGCTGCCATAATGATTGTTCCTTGGGCCCGTTTGCACTTGTACCCCTTGTTGAATTACGTTATAGGGCTTTGGTATCCGGGGTCTTGGATTTACGAGCAGCTGATTCCAGAGGGTGTGTAGATTCCCAGGAATTGTTGTGGTGGCTGGAGGATCAGTCCGTCTTGCAGGGCTTTCCCTTTGTGTCCCAGGAACAGTTGGTGCTCACTACAGTTGCCAGCGAGCTGGGTGGGAGAGCTGTGTTGGCCCTGGAGTCAGTTCAAGGGATCTGGTCGGTCCAGGAGGCAGGATTTCTTCATCTTGGAGGGAATGGAAGGCGGTTCAGTCGTCCTTGACTCATTTTCTTCCTTGTGTCCTACAGCAGGATGTGCTGGTGAGACCAGTCACCACGGTGGTGGTGTGTTGTGTCAAATTGCCAGGGGAGTGCGAAAGTGGCCTCCCTCAACTTGTTGGGGCATCCGATTTGCCGGTGGGAAGCATTGATCGTGTTGTCTCTGAGGGTGTTGCATCTGCCGGAAGTTTTGAACTCGGAGGCGGGTCGCCGGAGCGGGGTTTCTTCACCCCTGTCGGACATGCGCTTGACGCCACAGGTTGAACCGGGATTCTGTATTCCTGGTGGCACCTGCTTGGTGCAGAGGGCCTTGGTTCCCTCTGTTGATGACGTTGGCGGTGGGCCCTTGCTGGCTGTTGCCAGCGGTTCCTGGTCCCCTGTCGTGTCCTCCTCTGTCCAGGGATTGTCTGGTCCACTTGCATCTGGCGGGCTGGCTGTTGAGAGGATGAACCTCGTGGCTATTGGGTGTTCTCCTGATGTGGCTCAATTTCTCCAGCAGTTCCGGCACCCTTCGACTCTTATGTCCTGTGCTCAGTATTGGGTGTCTTTTCAGGGTTGGTGTATGGATCGGGGCTGGTCTGCTATGGAGGTCGATCCTATGCGTATCTTAGTTTTTCTCAAGGATGGCTTTGTCTTGGGTCTGGCTGTGTCCTCCTTATGGGCTCAGTGGGCAGCAGTAAGGGCCTTTAGGAGTTCGGCCTGTGACCCTGTGGTTCCGTTGATGTCCTGGTTGTGGAGGAGTTGTTTCCTCCAGTAGCCTATGGTTAAGTCCTTGGCTCCTTGTTGGGGTCTTCCATTGGTTCTGTGGGCTTGGCGGCCTGCTCCCGTTAAGCATCTGAGTGAGGTGTCTCTGCGATTTTTGATGATCATAGTTGTTTTTCTGGTCGCTATTGCCTCGGCCCAGAGGGTTGGGGAGTTGTGTTCCTTGCTTTGTTTGGAACCCTTGTTGCGTTTTTTTCCTGATCGGGTTCCGGCCTGATTCTTCCTTATTCCCATGGTCCCTTCCTCGTTTCGCTGCTTAGAGGATCTGGTTCCTGTGTTCTGTCCTGTTCCTCTTTCGGAGGTTGAGGCGCGGCTGAAATGTTTGGACGTTAATCAGGCTTTTGAGGTGTACTTAGTGCGTACTCTGCCTTTTCGTATGGTGGATTAGCTTTTTGTGACCTTTAGCCTGGCTGGGCGGGGTCTGATGCCCTCTGGTGCTACTCTCCGTCGGTGGCTGAGGTGGACTGTGGGGGCGGCCTATGCGGCTTGTGGTGTGATGGCACCCGAGTCGTAACAGGGGTGGTCGACTCTGGTGTGGCTGCTTCCTGGGCTTGTTTTCAGCAGGCATCTATGGCGGAGATCTGCGAGGCAGCTCCTTGGCGTGCTCCTCTGCTCCTCACACCTTTATGTCCCATTATCATTTGGTGGTGGGTGGGACCGGTCGGCTGGTTTTGGGGATGCTGTGTTGCGTTCGGTTCAGGTGGTGTGACTTTATGCTTGTGTCAATAAAGTCTGTTTCCTGCTTTCTGTTGAAGCCGATTCTTGCTTTGTTAATGACTGTGACGGGGAGGCCTGACGAGGAGGTAATGACTGGTTACTTACCGGTTATATTTATTAATCCGAGTCGTAGACCTCCCCCTCTCAGTCTGGGTTCCCATCCTTCTCTCCCTGTTATGCTTCTTGTGCTTGGGGGTACAGGATGTGCTTCCTTGGGTCAAGGGTTATATGCCACAGGATGTTGGAGTTCTGGGGAGGAGCTATTGCTCATATGGTAATGACTGTGACGGGGAGGTCTACTACTCGGAGTAATGAATATTACCGGTAAGTAACCGGTCATTATAGTAAGGTGTGACCAAATGAGGTGGAGGATTGCAGTTGTTCACGGGATACATTCACGAGTTTACTTTTAGACATTCCAGGCCCTTCCTGCCACGATAAGGACACCAGGAGTCTCTTATTAATGAAGCAGTGTAGGACATTGATCGCGGTGTGGGAGGGGGTCGGAAAGGGAGGGTGGCCCAGTTAAGCACACTAGGAGTGTAGGGTTTAAGCCCATACAGCCCGCAGGGCCCAGCTGCTCACTAGGCTCCATTGTCAGCCTGGGAGCGAATAAATAGGCGTTAAGGGCTCTTAAAGGCCTAATCCAGCTGCTGGGAGTGCCTTGTGTGCTGAGGATCTGTGCATGAATGATACCTGTGAACATCTAGGGACAGATGGCAAGACATGCTTGGGCTATTTTTACAAAACTAGAATGTAGAACAACACATACAATTCCAAATGAAACAAGAAATCTTCACATAAGATGACTCACCTGACTTATTCTCCCTAGGCCTGGTGACAAGACTGTCCTGACACACACATGAACCCAGTAGCTTAAACCAAAACAAACTACTGGAATCCCTCTCCCAGGCCCCGCCCACCTATCCAAAATTCATCGATAGGAGTTGATTGGTGGAAGTGAAGGAGGCAGAGTTCACTGTCACAGCCACTCCTACATTGTTCCAGATGGCCTGGTCCGCTCCCGGACATTTTGATTGATGGAAATCTTTCAGCCTCACCCTGGGCCATCTAAATATTGCCCCAAATAAAAATCTATTACTGACAGTGACACACACCACGCCCACCAGTGTGTCGTCACTGCCCAGGCTTATGCCAGCAGGTCGCCGGTTTCCTCGCCCAACCAACGCATGCACAGGGGCCATCCTGCTCCTTTTCCCCTAAAAAACACACAGATTTAGGCAATTTTGTCACTGAGAAGCAAGCACAATTTATTTATTTATGGTTTATGGTTAGTGCTTAATTGATAAGGAGCATTAAATACTCCCTTAAGCTTTTATACAATGTATGCCGATAGTGTGCTATTTTATGATTTTCTTTGCTGAGGTAAGGTTAGACTTTTTTTTACATTTCCCTTGTGTATAGCTGTGGCCTTAACAATCTGGCGGTTATTGTGTCTGTCAATATAAAAACTAATAGAGAAATATGGGAAAGAAAAGAAGTCATCATTCTGGTTTTTCTTTGTACTGTCCAACAGTGTTGTTTTTATAGTGTTCACTTATTTCGTTTTCTCTTTTTACTTATCAGTTTCTTTTATGGTAACTTTTATTGCCTATTGGTGTGTGTACCTTTATTTTTTTGTTATTTCCTTGGTGGATGCTAATCAGAATTTCTGTTTCATTTATAAATATGTGTATTTGTTGGAGTGTATTATTATAATATTTTTAATGTTAAATTTGTTTTCATAATTTTTTGTGTGAAATGTTATTACAGATGTTTGGTGCAAAGAGGGAGAAAGAGTTGACTTCTGGGCCCAGATTTACCAACCTTCATCTACCAGGCACTGCAGGAAACTTTGCAGCACTGCACTGCACTCCACTCCATGAAGGTCAGTAAAAAGTGCAGCCATAGATGCAGTAAGAGAAGCCTTCTGATGACATAATTGGCTCATTCTAAATGTGGCCCTTCTGCGTGTCGCAGAATCCTGTGCTGTTGTAGAAAGGCGATACAGCAGTGTCTTGCGTAGGATCCTACTGTACAAATTTGTGGAGTACAGCAGAACTGTCAGACATGCAACTTGTAAGTAAGAAATGATGCTGCAAATATGTATATCATGTGATATACTTCTTGACTCCTTGCTTTTGTCTGCTTTTATGTGGTTTGGGGCCCTTTAATGGATCTGGCTTTGCGCCTAAACCTAAGGTTATTGCATTGGCCTTCCCTAGACATGCCGAACCTCTTGCATACATGCAGCATATACACCAACTCACTGAGTTAGTGAATTCTATATTATGAGGGTATAGATTGACAAGATGAACACTCACTCTCTAGACAAATTACGAAGGCCCTTATTATGAGTCTGGCAGTCCACAGACTGCCAGACTCACAATGGTGGTATCCCAGCCGCCCTATTACGACCAGGGCTGACAGGCCACCCTGGGACAGCCGCAACCATCGCAACCGCTAGGGAAATGTTGTTTCAAGGCAGTTGCATGGCCGTCCTGAGGTTGCAATATGCTTGAGTTTCCTATCCACCACGGTTTTCATGGCAGGAAGCTTACCATGAAATTTGGGGTAGAGAAGAAAAGGGGTCCTACAGGGCTCCCAGGTGTCTCATGCCGTGTGGATGCACACAGAGGGGCACATGTGCCTACCTGTGTGCATGCACTCCAACACATGCACGGCATGGACTGCAGCGGTCCACTGCCTTTGACATTCCCATTGCGGTGCCTCTTTCATAGGCACTACCCTGGGAACTCCAAAGAACCACCCGCCAGACCAGGAGAAAACTCCTGCTTTGGTGGGCGGTTCCTACACGGGTTTGGCAGTGCTGGAGTGGGGCTGTCCCATTCCCGCACCGCCAAACTCCTAATGATGCATTTAGAAAGTGCCATGGAAATGACAAGCTTTCACTTTCAATAGTGGTAAGATTGTGAATGCGGGAGAGGGTAGTAGTACACTACATATCTCCCGGCATAAAATTGAGTTCCTAAAGTCCACAGTCTATGTGGATTGATCATTTTTGTTTCATCGTGTCATGTCCCCTCTCCCTTTTCAAGTTTGTAGGAGGTGAGATTCAGTGGTTATATGAGGTGGTGACCTTAGTAACGTTGTTGTGCTTTACTTGGTAAACTTGACTGCTGCTTTTCTGGCAATGTTGCTCCTCTATTTCATCCTCTTCCAGTCACTTATGACTTCAAATATTCTTTATGGCTTTATTTAGCTAATGGTTTTGGGGGTGAACTTGGCATTTGTTTAGTTCCCACCACCACTAGGTCAAGTGCTCACTTCTTTGAAAACGCTACAAGACCATGCATTTTTCTTCTTTGAGCCATAACAGAGCTGTGTTCTTCTCTTCTGCTGGCTTGTTGAAGTGATGTGCAATTCTCTACCTCTGAGATGTAGCAGTATCATTCACTTCTCTTCTTTTGGCCACTGCCGGGCTATGTTCCCCGATTCCTTTGGGCTGCGACAGGGCTGTGAACTTCTATTGTGGGCTATTTCTTATTCTTAAGACGGCCTGTTTGGGAGGGAGTTTCTTCCTCCTCTTCCATGGACTTCGAGAGGCTAATTTATTGTGCTGCTTCTTTTGTTGTTCTGTGTTGGTGTCGCTGTGTTGTATCTTCTGCCTTCTGTCCTGTGCTGCATGTGAGTCGGCTGCTGTCTGTTAAGACGAGTCTTTTTCTGTGGTGTGCTCATAGGCCAGTGAGGCCTTCTGTAGTGGGCTCATGTTGGCTCGCGCTTCAGTGACGCGTGCTCGTGTCGTGGGCTCGGGGGTTGTTATGACTTGTACTGTGTGCTGTGTTTCTGAAGGTCGGGGGAGTTCGCAGGAAGGCAGTTGCTGATTGGCGCTGCACTGGGAATGGATCGTGTTTCCCCTGCTTGTTCACTCCAGGAAATGAAGTACATATTGAACTCTATTTCGTGTACTTCATCACTACAATTTAATGACGAGGGTTCTTGAGTGCTAACTGACCCATCGCCTGCATTGGACTTTTCACATGGATGTGGATTTTTATGCCAATTGTTTGCAGGACGTCTTTTGCTAATGATCCAAAGTCTGCAGAACAACGATTTACTATGCAAGTTTCTGGTGTAACATTTCCGTGTTCCGGTGATTTTTAGTCATAGAGGGGCAGATTTTCAAGCCCTTTGCGTCACTTTTGCGCTGCAGTTGCGTCACTTTTTTGACGCAACAGCGGCGCAAACAATGCGGCCCATTTACAACGTGACGCATCTACGGAGATGCGTCACGTTGTAAAGCCCTGCGTCACACTATACCTGCGTCAGGTATAATGTATGCAGGGTGGGCGTTCCCACGGAGGAAGGCCTCGTAAAAGTAACTCAGTGAAATCTACAAGATTTCACTGCGCCACTTTTAGGAGGCCACTGCGTCAAAACCTTACGCCTGCTTCAAGCAGGCGTAAGTAGTGATGCAGTGTAGTGGGAATAGGCCTCAACATGCATTGCTGGAGTTGTGTCGTGCTTGCGACACGACTCCAGCAATGCGTGACTTTTCCACCAACAGATGCGTCAGAATTTCTGACGCATCTGTCAATCCTTGTGTCATAGTGCGCCGTATTGTAAATACGGCGCATCTATGGTGGCGGAAGGGTTTCTAAGGGTGGCGCAGGGAAAGTGACGCATCTGTCAGATGCGTCACTTTCTTGTAAATCTGCCCCTGAGTCTTTAGTCCTTTAATTACTGTTGTGACTGCTGCTCCCCCTGTGCCGAGGATCAGACGCCTTCTTACCGGTGACTCAACTCACGCAAGACTCGTGTCTCCTGACACATGCGCGTACGTCTTGCCTTGGGATTGCAATTTCCTAGAAAGTGACAGCGCGTACCTGGTTTACTAGCAACGCCTGCAGAGAAGGACGGCGCGTACCCGGTGAACCACCGACTGACGTCAGTGTCTGGAACGCTTTCACTGATGACGACACTACGTAGGCACCATCTTTGATTTACTTTTCAGGTTCAACTAAGCGATCAGCAAGCAATTATTCAATCGAGCAGATTTTTACGGATACCTAATGGAGGTCATTTGTGGTACCTTTTGAAAACAAGCAGTACATCCACTTAAGTCTTATTTGTGTGCCTTGGCAGCAGATTAATTAATCATACATTTAGCCCATTTCGTAATGATTGGTGAAGATTGAACAGTGACTGAAACTTTACTTTACCTTACACCACTGAACTAGTTCACTCCAGTATGAGTACCAGTCCGCCTCAACCTTTTTGGTCTTCAGGGAATGAGCCTCAATTAAAATGGATGGAGTGGAAAGAATACTTTATTAACTACATTGAGGCTTTTGATGTAGCGGAGGATGTGTCTGCCACACAGAAGAAGAGGATTGTACTACATTCCTTTGGGCCAGGGGCACAAGTTCTAAAAAAAGAAGTGGGGGGACGCTGACGTCACGACAGGAAGTGAGGTCACGAAAGGTGGCTTGCACCATCAGACTTATACCTCCCCTCTCTCACCCCTTAGATGCGATTGCATCAGAGAAGCCAGCGCATGAGCAGCGTTCTGAATGAGCTCCGATCTCGCCCCAGAGAGGCCAAAGAATGAATGTGTGGCTCCATTTGCTCCAGTTATCGAGCACCAGGTAAAATAAGTGGGGGGACGCCGTCCACCCGCATGGTACCCCGACTCGAGCCCTTCTTTGGGCCTACTGGATTGAGAATGTTCTCTTGTATGTCTAAACACTGGTTGTGGGGGATGTTAACGTATTTATAGCAGCTCCTAATGACTTAGATAAGCATTTTACACGGACAATTTGTGTGGGCATAAGTAGGTACAAGTTTTTCCAACCTAAACAGACTAAAGTAGGAACTGTGGATTAGTGTGTGACTGATTTACAAATGTTAGCGGTGGATTGCAAATTTGGGGGATTATTAAATGATCTTATAGGGGACCAATTGTGATGTACGCTAGTAACTCTGTGATATAGGAAAGGTCATGTATAAATGGCAATTCCTGTTTAAAAAATGTTTTAGTGCTTGTCAGGAAGGCTGAAGTATCTGAGAAAAGTGCTACAGCATTGAATGTGAATGAAAAGGAATCGGTTTCCATAAAGATAGTATTTAAAAGTTATAGTTCTGAGGAAAGTGCTTCACAATGCAAGGACAATACAAAAATTAAATGTAAAGGTGATAAAGGCAGGTGTTATAGGTGTGATAGTAAGGACCACATGACTTATAGCAAAGGTTGTCCTGCAATTAATCTGAACTATGCCAATTGCGGCATTATGGGCCATTATGCTAAATTTTGCAGAAAGAGAAAGTGTGTTAAATGCGTGCATGACGAAGGTGAGTGTTAAAAGGAATGAATGGGCGCAAGCATGGTCTTGTATAGATGATATGATGATTTATTCTTCAGTCCAAATCATTAGTTACATGTTACAGGAAGATGTTCTGTTCCTTCTTAATGCCCCACCAGGAGCAGCGTCCTCCCTGCTCAGCCCCTTCTTACCAACTGATCACACTAGAATCCCAACCACCCTCAACATTCTATCATACCTCATCAAAGGCTGAGCAGGCAGGCAGAGAGCCAGAGTAGGGAGAGTGTAAAGATAATAAGCACATCACAACACATCTCCCCCCTTATAATATTTGAAAACAATCAACATGTGTTAAGATGATACAACACTCACTGAGCATAGGAGGATGCATTAATAACAACTAATTAAACATCACCCCCCCAGCGATAATGATCATAAACAGAAAAATGCATGAAAATAAATTGAACACACATTTAGTAGAAAAGGAAGATGAATAACCAAAACATTAAACACCATCCTTCCCCTGATAATGATCAAAAACAAAATTGCAAAACTAACATGAAAACTCAGACTACAACTATGGGTACAAGACACTACACTACACCCCACAACGTACCCATTGTGCCTCATAAAAAGACACAAGACAGGCAGAACAGGGATCTACAACCCTAAACTGCACAACTAAGACAAAAACAGATCTACCAATAAGACAGATCTAAGACTAAACCCCTTAACCCTAACCAACATAGGGTACCTTTAAACCCAAAATACTTTATGGGTAACTATAACTGACAAATCAGGGTATCCCTTAACCCTAAAACACTTTTGCGATAACTATGAGTAACAATAACTCATGACAAATTTAAGGTATCCCTTAACCCCAAAAACACACTCGCAAAACACTATGGATATACATAACCCATGACAAATTTTAGGGTATCCCTTAACCCAAGACACACCCAAAAGGGTGACTCTAGACCATCTAGGGTATCCTTTAACCCTATACAAACACAGGTTAACCTGCAACCCCATACAATTCAGGGCAACATAGCAAAAACAGTATGTCCTTGAACCCCAAAAATATACTGGCCAAACCAACATAAATGAATTCAAAAATACACCCATAAATATTTCATAGGTAACTAAAGACAACATGGGTAACTAAAGACTAAAAACATCATGGGTAACTTTGAACCCAAGAAAAACTGGCCCCAACAAAACAAAACACAGTCTCATAGGCATGAGAAACAATCACAGCAATAGAAAAAACGAAGTGCAATAATAAATTAACACAAAAGTGACCAGTGAGCGACTTCTCACCCGAGGGCCACCCCATGGTAAGCATAGACGAACAAAAAAAACTTCACTGTGTCACTGTTTGTTCCTTGAAACCAGTTCCTCCACTAGCTTTTCCTTAATGCGGCACCATTGTACAGCGTAAACCCCCAACTCCATCTGATTTTGTTCACCTTTATTCCGGCAACCAAAACACAAAAAAAAACGTAGTTAACAAAACGTGAACGACGTAGTTGGAAGTACGAATGCAGGGCACTCTTGAAACCGCAAAAATCCTGAAATGGCGGCACTGTGGTTGACGTCAGCCCCGGATGGCTCCCAGCACATGAAAGCTTGAAAAGCGTCTCCACACAGTACAGTGGTTACCAGGCAACGTCCTGCGAGCTCCCACGTTGAACTACGTAACGCCGTAGGATGACAACAACGGTGAGGTTGCTAAGGAAACATCCGCATTGTCCAGACGCGTC
This sequence comes from Triturus cristatus, assembly GCF_964204655.1. Taxonomy (NCBI): domain Eukaryota; kingdom Metazoa; phylum Chordata; class Amphibia; order Caudata; family Salamandridae; genus Triturus; species Triturus cristatus. The sequence goes on from NC_140589.1 coordinate 122,607,299, forward strand.
CCGCTATGACGCGCATCGAAAAGAAACTTGCAGGAAGACTCAGCGCGTGGAAACCCACATTCAAAGAGAACCACGCGCTTCCCACAGAATACCGGTAAGTGTTTAAACCACATGCAGAGGCCGGCAAACAAAAACAATCGTTATCGCCGCCATCTTAAGTCGTCGATGTACTCCCAGAGCTGCCTCGCATGCGAGCACAAAGTTCAGGCAAACACTCCTTGGGGCTCGACTTATGCCCCCGACAAAGGAGTGTCTGTAAGTAAACTCGCATTAAAGTTAGTCAGTCTCTCCACAGCAACGCTTGATACAGGTCGCACCCAACACCACAACAGTCCTTTTTTTGTACGCAAAAGATCCTCCCAGGATACAAAAACACACGCTGCCAGTTCCCCACAGCTTCTTTCAACAGGGCAAACTCCAAATACTCCAGAACAGGAGCAGGCTTTAAAATCGGCAGGCCCAGGCTAGAGCTGATCGTTCCAGATAGACAGAAATGTCCTTTGGGGAAACACTCACCCAAATTCATCATCTAGCACGTCCACGATAGGGCTGACCGATCTTCTGGTCACTGGTGGGGCTTGTGGAGTGCAAGATTACTTCTTCTTAACTGCGCTTCTTCAATACCAAGTTCATCCAAGGTGACTCACATAGGCTCATGAGTTTAACAAGTCCAAAAATACACGCAGGTTCTTTGAATCGTCGCCAGTGTTAAAAGGAATGAATGGGCGCAAGCATGGTCTTGTATAGATGATATGATGATTTATTCTTCAGTCCAAATCATTAGTTACATGTTACAGGAAGATGTTCTGTTCCTTCTTAATGCCCCACCAGGAGCAGCGTCCTCCCTGCTCAGCCCCTTCTTACCAACTGATCACACTAGAATCCCAACCACCCTCAACATTCTATCATACCTCATCAAAGGCTGAGCAGGCAGGCAGAGAGCCAGAGTAGGGAGAGTGTAAAGATAATAAGCACATCACAACAGTGAGCAAGAAGGGGATGAGGACATTTTAGATATTGTAATGGATGTCAAGAAGAAATTAATTCTTAATGTGAATGAGATGTCTTACAAAGGCAAACCTGAATACTGGATGTCGATTGGTGGTGTTGGATTAACCATATATGCGGATTCAGGCTCTCCATATACCATAATAAGTGAAGAGGTATGGAAGGACACATTTGTGGAGAAGGTTGGAGAGTATCTGTTGGAATGTGACATAAACCCAGAAAGTTTTGGCAGTGAGAAAATAGAGATTGTGGGATTCCGATGGTTAGTCTTTAAATTCAAACACAGAACTTCGTGTGGGAAACTGTACATTTAGAAGAGGGGGGCAGCAGTATTGGGCTTGCGTAACCAGAGAGACCTTCATATTACTTTAAACCCAGAGAGCAAAGAGCAAGTTCTAATTGATGATGGCACGTCTGTGGGTGATGAGGTACGAAGGAAATTCCCAATGGTGTTTAGCAAGACCTTGATGAGATTAGTGGAGTTTGAACATAGAATCCGTGTGAAAGAAAATGCTTGCCCAAGAGTTCAAAAGTTAGAAATGTACCCATTACAATACGAGAGGAGCTATCAAGAAAGTTAGAACAATTAGTGGTGACTGGAGTGATTGAACCAGTAGAAGTATCAGAGTGGTAGCCAGACTGAACAATGCGAAGATTAGGCAGGCAGGTCGCTCCACACGCCGCTCCACCTGACTGCGCCCGTGTCTTGCCCAGCTGCTGCTGCAAGTTCGAGGCCCACCTCCACCCGCAGGCTAACACCTGCACCTCATCCTTGGTGGCCAGTGGTAGGCCCTAGGTTTGCTTTTTTGACTGTTTCTGTTTCCACTGTTGGTTTACTTTTGTTGACTGCTCTGTACTGTTTATTTATTTTGTGCCTCTTTCATTCCCCCTGACTGTTGTGCCCGATTTTTGCCTTCTGCTCTGTACTGTTCATTTCTTTTGTGCCCCTTTATCTTCCCCCCTGACTGTTGTGCCCGTTTATTGCCTTCTACTCTGTATTGTTTATTTCTTTTGTGCCTCTTTCATTCCCCCTGACTGTTGTGCCCATTTTTGCCTTCTGTTCCTCGCTGGTCCCGCTTTCCCGCCGCTGCGTCCCCTGCGTCACCGCCCCCCCACTCCCATTCGTCCGCTACCCCCCTCCCAGCTGCTCTTCCCTCCCACCTCCCCTTCTTATGACGGCCGCTGCGCAGTGAAGGGTGCGACCCTTGACCCTGCTTCCAGGCAGGTCACTCCCCACGCCGCGCAGCTCCACCTGACTGCGCCCATGCCTTGCCCAGCTGCTGCTGCAAGTTCGAGGCCCACCTCCACCCGCAGGCTACCACCTGCGCCTCATCCCTGGTGGCCAGCTGTAGGCCCTAGGTTTGCTTTTTTGACTGTTTCTACTGTTTCCACTGTTGGTTTACTTTTGTTGACTGCTCTGTACTGTTTATTTCTTTTGTGCCTCTTTCATTCCCCCTGACTGTTGTGCCCGTTTCTTGCCTTCTGCTCTGTACTGTTCATTTCTTTTGTGCCTCTTTCATTCCCCCTGATTGTTGTGCCTGTTTTTTGCCTTCTGCTCTGTACTGTTTATTTCTTTTGAGCCTCTTTCATTCCCCCTGACTGTTGTGCCCGTTTTTGCCTTCTGTTCCTCGCCGGTCCCACTTTCCCGCCGCTGCGTCCCCTGTGGCCCCGCCCCCCCACTCCCATTCATCCGCTATCCACCTCTCCATTTATGGCGGCCGCTCTGCAGTGAAAGGAGTGACCCTTGACCCTGCTTCCAGGCAGGTCGCTCCCCACGCCGCGCAGCTCCACCTGACTGCGCCCGTGTCTTGCCCAGCTGCTACTGCAAGTTCGAGGCCCACCTCCACCTTCAGGCTACCACCTGCGCCTCATCCCTGGTGGCCAGTGGTAGGCCCTAGGTTTGCTTTTTTGACTGTTTCTACTGTTTCCACTGTTGGTTTACTTTTGTTGACTGCTCTGTACTTTTTATTTCTTTTGTGCCTCTTTCATTCCCCCTGACTGTTGTGCCCGTTTTTTGCCTTATGCTCTGTACTGTTCATTTCTTTTGTGCCTCTTTCATTCCCCTTGACTGTTGTGCCCGTTTTTTGCCTTCTGCTCTGTACTGTTTATTTCTTTTGTGCCTCTTTCATTCCCCCTGACTGTTGTGCCCGTTTTTTGCCTGCGGTTCCTCGCCGGTCCCGCATTCCCGCCGCTGCGTCCCCTGTGGCCCGACCCCCCGCTCCCATTCGTCCGCTACCCCCCTCCCAGCTGCTCCTCCCTCCCACCTCCCCTTCTTATGGCGGCTTCTGTGTGGCCGCACCGCTGGCGCACCGAAGGCGCGCCTAAGGCAAGCCCATCTGCGCCCGTCCGCGCCTGGTCCGCGCCTAGCACCAGAACCCCTGACCCCTTCAAACACCACGATGCCCGTCTCCACTACGATGCTAGCACCCTCCATGCACTCAACACCGGACATCCACACTCCTGCTTCCAGGCCGCCCCGAAGCCCACCCATGGATCCTTCTCCTGCCAGAACTGCAGCTACCCCAGCATCCAACCCGTCAACCCACCGACCCGGAAAGAACCCAACTACCTCAGCTGCATCCTTCTCAACACCCACTCTGCCCGCAAACAAGCCGTTGAACTTTGGGACCTACTCGACTCTACCTCCCCCGACGTCGCCTTCCTGACGGAGACTTGGATGAACCCCTCCTCTGCACCCGACATCGCCATAGCCATCCCGGAAGGCTACAAGATCACCCGCAGGGACCGCACCAACGGAGTAGTCTCGACCAACTCCGATGACACCCTCAGCACTGCCGAACACCTGCACTTCCAGATCCACACCGATCCCAACACCACCCTCAGAGGAACCCTCGTCTACAGACCCCCTGGACCCCAGCCACAGTTCAGCGACTCCATCACCGACTTCGTCAGTTCACACGCCCTCACCTCCACGGACTACATCCTCCTCGGGGACCTGAACTTCCACCTCGAGAACAACAACGATACCAACTCCACCACCCTGATCGACAACCTAGCCAACCTCGGACTCAGACAACTCGTCTCAACATCCACCCACTCCGCCGGCCACACGCTCGACCCCATATCCTCTTCTAGCCCCCACGTCTCCTTCAACCACACCACCGAAATCCACTGGACTGACCACCGCTGCATCCACTTCACCTTCCGGAAACCTACCACGCACCACCGCTCCCAACAGATGCCCCGCTACTGCTGGAGCAAAGTCACCGAAGACCAGCTAACCACCACCCTCGCCCAGAGCCCACCGACGCAGACACCGCCGCCCGCAACCTCAGACAGTGGATCGATGACTGCGCCAACAACCTCGCCCCGTTCAAGAAGCCCTCCAACAGTCACACCAGCAAGAAAGCCAGCTGGTTCACTGAAGACCACCAGGCCTCCAAGCAACCAGGTTGGTGTGTGAGGGGTCTTTCAACTAACCCAGTTGGTTCCAAAACACTGCCTTGCAGTGATCGTACCACACATACTTGGGTTCGTCCACCATTGATTAAAACATATATTAATACAGGGGATATGGACGCACCCCTTTCCCTAGCTCTCTCCTTGTTTTTGACACTCCAAGCAAACCTGCCGCAAGCTGGAGAAGAACTGGCCCCGTGAACGAACACCAGACAGCTACGCAGCCCACAAGAACGCCACCCGCAGACACCATCACCTCATCAGATCAGCCAAAAGGGCCTCCTTCAAAGACCGCCTTGACAACAACGCATACAACAGCAAAGAGCTCTTCAACATCGTGAAGGAACTCTTCAACCACAGCTCCAACACCAACGACGTCCCACCTTTACAAGACCTGTGCGACTCGCTGGCCACCTTCTTCCATCGCAAGATCGCAGACATCCACAACATCTTCAACAACACGACCGCCCCGACAACCACCGAGACCCCCGCCCCCACGACCATCATCCGCACCAACCGCCTGCTCTCCTGGACCAACATCAACGACGACGACACCATCAAGATCATGAACACCATTCACTCCGGATCTCCATCAGACCCTTGCCCACACCACATTTTCAACAAACCCAGCACCGCCATCGCACCCCATCTCCGGAAAACCATCAACATCTCCTTCGAGACAGCGATCATCCCGGAGAGCTGGAAGCACGCTGAGATCAACGCCTTACCCAAGAAACCCAAGGCAGACCCCAAAGACCTCAAGAACTTCCGGCTCATCTCCCTGCTCCCGTTCCCGGCGAAGGTCATTGAGAAGACAGTCAATAAACAACTGACCCGCTACCTAGAGAAGAACTGCATCCTGGACCCTTCCCAGTCCGAGTTCCGCAGCAACCACAGCACCGAAACTGCCCTCATCGCCGCCACCGACGACATCAGGACCCTGCTAGACAATGGAGAAACCGCGGCCCTCATTCTCCTGGACCTGTCAGCCGCCTTCGACACAGTCTGCCACCGCACACTATGAACACGCCTACACGACGCCGGGATCCAAGAGAAGGCCCTGGACTGGACCACCTCCTTCCTCTCCGGCAGAACACAGAGCGTCCGCCTCCCCCCCCCTTCCACTTCGCAGCCACCGAGATCATCTGCGGCGTACCCCAGGGCTCATCCCTCAGCCCAACGCTGTTCAACATCTACATGGCGCCACTCACCCACGTCGCCCGACTGCACAACCTCAACATCATCTCCTATGCCGACGACACCCAGCTGATACTCTGCCTCACCAAGGACCCCCACACTGCCAAAGCCAACCTCCACGAAGGAATGAAGGCCGTAGCCGAATTGATGAGGAACAGCCGACTGAAGTTGAATTCGGAAAAGGCAGAGGTCCTCATCCTCGGATCCACCCCTTCGGCCTGGAACGACTCCAGGTGGCTGACCGCACTGGGAACAGCTCCCACACCCACTGACCATGCACGCAACCTAGGAGTCATCCTCGACTCCACCCTCTCCATGACCAAGCAGGTCAACGCCGTCTCGTCCTCCTGCTTCAACACCCTCCGCATGCTCCTCAAGATCTACAAGTGGATCCCCACCGAGACAAGAAGAACGGTCACCCAGGCCCTCGTCAGCAGCAGGTTTACTACGGAAACGCCCTCTACGCAGGAGCCTCGGCCAAACTCCTGAGACGGCTCCAATGCATCCAGAATGCTTCTGCACGCCTGATCCTCGACATCCCTCGCCGCAGCCACATCACACCCCACCTGAGAGACCTGCACTGGCTCCCCGCCAACAAGAGGATAACCTTCAAGCTCCTCACCCATGCACACAAGGCAATCCACAACACCGGACCAGCATACCTCAACAGCTGACTCAGCTTCTACACCCCCACCCGCCAGCTCTGCTCCGCCGACCTCGCCCTCGCCACAGTCCCCCGCATCCGAAGATCGACCTCCGGCAGCAGATCGTTCTCCCACCTCGCCGCCAAGCCCTGGAACACCCTCCCCATCCACCTACGGCAGACCCAAGACCTGCTGTCCTTCAGAAGACTCCTCAAGACCTGGCTCTTCGAGCAGTAGCAGCACCCCCACCCCCCAGCACCTTGAGACCCTCACGGGTATGTAGTTCGCTTTACAAATGCTATGATTGATGTGTAGATTTACTCTATTTGAATAACAATAATATTATTGATACGTTTCCACTTCCAAAAATGAGATGGTTGCTCTACTCAAGGATGCCCGATGGTTTTCCACTAGTGATCTCCCCTCTGCTTAGCACACGTTTTTTTTAACTCCTGACTCTCGGAAATACACTGCTTTAATTACCCCTGATGAATGCTTTCAATATAAGAAGATACCGTTGGGGCTTGCTTCTGCTTCAGATGTTTTCTAGCGGTTGATGTTTAATCTGTTTTGGAAGGAAACAAATGTGATGTTCTTCCAAGACGATATTTTGGTGTTCGGGAAGTGTAAGGAAGAACATGCTGCCAAATTAATGACAACTCGATCGATTATGGCTAGTAAAGGGCTTACTGTAGAATTTAACAAATAAAAGTTTGCAGAAAAGAGTGTTACGTATTTAGGTCACATAATTGATGAGTCAGGAGTTAAACCCAAACCATTGTTGGTTAAAGCCATTACGAATGCTGCTACTCCCAGTTCCAAAGATGGCATATGATCTTTTCTTGGCTTAGCTGAATACCGTGCCAAATTCATACCCAAATTTGTAGAGAAATGATATCATATCAGACAGCTTTTGAAACAAGGGTGTAAATTTGTGTGGTCACAACAGTGTGAAAATGACTTTAAAATCATTAAGGATGCCATTTCTAATGCTGCCAATTACACAGCTTTGACCCTATGATTAACTGTATTATTGCTACTGATGCAAGTAACAGGGTTTGGGTGCAATGCTATCCCAAACCGATAAGTGGGGTGTGGAACATTGTAATAGCTTTCGCATCTAGATCTTTATCTCCCACTGAAGAAACGTATCCAGCAATTGAAAAAGAGGCTTAAGCATGCGCTTGGGCATTAGAAAATGTTCTCAGGTGCGGATCTTATCAGGGAAAAAGGCAGAGCAGGGGGTCAGGGAGAGTTGGAAAGGGGGTCGAGGGAGACAAATGTAAAAAAAAAAAGAATAACTTACCTGCCACCCTCTACCATCATGCCACGCTTGTCTGCTCCTCTCATCTTCCGAAGGCACAGGCCTGCCCTGAGGCCAATCCTGAAGCTGGTCTCATGCATGAGAGCAGCTTCAGGATTGGCCTGAGCGCTCTCTATTGCGCTCCGGGACAGACTGGGAGTCTTTCACTGCGCATGACGGTTTGACCAGCCTGAAACCCTCATGCACTGTGAAGGGAGTGCACTGTGGCCTCGCCCTAAGACTCAGCACAAGGAACATAAAATGATGATAAAACGGGTTTTAAACCTGTTTTATTATTATTTTACTTTTCATGTTTTGGAAGGTACTGGCAGGGGGGCTGATGCTCCTCCGCCATAGCGGAGGAGCAGCCCCTGCATTTTCGGACATTTGTTTGGCGGAGACCAATTACGATCCGGCTGATCATAAACCTTTGATGAAATTGCTAACCTCAGAAGGGCCTGCAAGTGCATCAGCTAGAATTGCCTGTATCTCCATGCGGATGCAGGATTTTAGGTATAGGATTATGTATAGGCCTGGAAAAATCAATGTTGTAGCTGACTGTCTATCCCGAATGCCTACACCACTAGAGGAATGTGAGAATGAGAAGTGGAATGATTGGCAGATTGCTTTGGTTTATGATGAGGGTTATCCTTCAGCGAGAAAGAAGGATTGGGAGAAGGAGTGTAAAGAGGGCGCCCCCTTAAAGGAAGTTGCCTCATGTGTTGGCAGTCGATGGCCCAACAAAAGGAAATTCGGTCAGACACATTTTGCAATTATGTCATGAGGGCTATGTTGGTATTGGACACACTAAATCTGTGGTCAAGAAATTGTTCTGGTGGTCGGGAGTAGATTCTGCAGTTGAGCACATGATGAGGAAGCGTTTGGATTGTTCCAAAGCAGACAAGTCCAATGAGTGAGGGCAATTTCTCGAAGAATACATGGGAGTCTATGCTATTGACTTTATCAGACCAGTTGGCTTATCACAGAAGTACTTCATTGCCGTAAATTGAATTTTTTTCAAGATGGCCAATAGTGAAAATGGTGCAGAATGCAGACACCAATGCAGTTTTGTTTTGTTTCTGGACCATGGGTTTAGTCTGGAAGGGATTCCCACCTCCGTTTTGAATGTCAACGGAGTGCAGTTCCAGGCCTGTGCATTCAAGCAATACTGTAGCAGGATTGGATTCTCATTAAACACCACGTCACTTTATAACCCAAGTGGAACGGTATGGTTGAGAGATTCAACTGTGTCATTAAGGTGGTAATCCAATCTGCATGTGCCAGTGACTAAGATTGGGAAATCCAATTGCTTAAGACAATATGGGCATAAAGAGTTAATAGGATTTAGCTACTGCGTTGTCACCATTTTTAATTATAAGAAGGCAGGAACCCAAGAACAAAGTACAACCCAGGTTGGGTATTTAATTCTTGTGTTAAACCCTAGTCTTTAGAGACAGTTAGAAGCACCATGGCCAATATGCACGAAAGGAGCAAGAACTACTGTGTTCTCAAGAACATTACTGAACAAGTTAATGTCAATATTGGAGATTGGGTACGCTTACCGAAACCTGGGTTCATAGCAAAAGGAGGAAGTAAATATTATTTACCTGAAGAGGTAGTTGAGGTTTTGCACAATGCTGTTCCCTAAAATAATGCCCTAAAATAATGCCAAAGTATGGAATCTCAAGCATGTGGCATCGTATAACAAGGATGCATGGTGTGCTGAAAAGGTGAACACTGGAAATGTGGGCGATGGGATGGATGACATTTTGGAGGAAGCTGAAATTCAGAAGGATGCAGCAATTGGTGTTGAATCAAGTACTCCTTTGTATGGCAACTCTAGGGGTGCTGGAATCAATGGTTATTGTTCAGATTTTGACATTGAAAAAGACTCTGTTGGCGAATACAATGCTGGTAGCATGGATGACTCACAGGACAATGCGGATGAAGTTTAGCATATGGAGGTGTCCAATTCAAATGTGGATGCGGGTAAGGCAGGTAAATGAATTAAGAAACCACCCTTATGGTTAGAAGACTTTATTGTCGAAGGATGTAAATAGGAATTTTGCAAGTTTTTTTTTTTGCATGTGTTGGCGGGAGTGTGCGTGTCATTATATTATGAGAAATGTATTTTATTTTTGTCTGTTTGTATTTAAGAAAAGGGGATGTGTTATGAGCTCGTGCTGGCTCGCCTTTCAGTATTGGGTGCTCGTGTTCTGGGCTCGGGGTTGTTATGTCTTCTACTGTGTTCTGTGTTCCTGAAGGTCAGGGAGTTTGCAGGAAGGCAGTTACTGGCTGGCACTGCTCTAAGAAGGATCATGTTACACCCTGCGTGTGCACACAAGGAGATAAAAGTACATATTGAACTCTATTCCGTGTGCTTATCCGTACACCTACCATGCGGTAATATACCTAGAAAAGTTAGTAGTTTACTTGGTGAGTTTGTACATTCTCGGTAGGTGGGTATTGGCATTGTCGGGTGACAGAAAGTGGCATGAGAAGGCCTCAGTGTGGGAGCAGGCAAAGCGCACAGGAGCATCATGTACACAAGCAGTTTGCTGTATGATTTCCCCTCCTTTCCTTTCCAGGAGGCATTGGTCAGCTCAGAATGAGTTGCAGGACTGCAGTACAGGTTGTTGTGTGGAGATGGGCAATAGCAGGATCCTTCTCCCAGGCTGATAGAGCAGGAGCATCTGTAGAGCTCCAGGTGGGGCTGATCTGAAGTGGATGGTGGTAGATGGTGGCGGTATGAGCAGCCGCATGCAATTGTTGTTTCCCCCTCTTTTATTCTTCTGTAGTGTAGGGTAAGCCTTGACAGTCCTGCAGTGTGACAGTCCTTTCTGCATACAGGAGTGAGGGCCACTGAGATGTGGAGCAGGCAGGTCAGATCTGGCCTCCTCCTATCAGTAGCAGTGAACTGGTGAGGCTTCTGGTATGGGCTTCAGGCGCTAGGGATTGCTTCTGGAGCACGGCTTGTGCTTCCCTCAGTCTTTCCCTTCCTTCTTGTGCCAGATTTTGGAAGACAGTAGACTTCAGGAGCTGGGTGCAGTACCTAGCAATTAACTAACAGAGACTCTGTAGTGGAGGATGCAGGCCAAGCGACACCGACCACTCGTTCCTCTTTCTTCTTGCTATTCATCTACTACAGTTTTCATTTACTTTCTTAGTCTGTTGTTGGTGCAAAGCCGTGATTTACACAGTACCTCTTGTGGCCTAATCATTTGTGTTTGTTGGCCTAAAGGTGGGGATCTCTGGAGAGCTCTTCAGGAAGGAGGTTGCAGCATGAGTGGTTGTTGTGGGAAACTTTCTTTTTGGGTCTGCTGAAGCTGGTGTCTGGTGGCTAAGCCTCGGACTCCTAGCCAATGCACTGGAGCCAGCGTGGGGGCAGGCCATGGTGCGCTGAGTGATGATGGGGTAGCTTCATCGAGTTGGCTGCACAGCGGGGCTTGTAAATCCCCATACCGTTTATTGGTTCCTTGGGAGTGGAGCAAGGGTCAGTGATGGAATCGCGCCTCGCTCCCTGTTTATAAGTGTTCCAGAGAGTTTTCATTATTTATTGCTCCCACAGAATCTGAATCCCTGAGGTTTGGAATTCATCTGACATGATAAATAGCAGATATTCAGTGTTTTTCAACAGTATTAGGGTCTAACAGGTGGATGTTGGTGCTTATCACACCACAATCTGGCTTACCCAACCATTACTGGGCCTTTTCCATTAAATTCTGTCAGGATTGTTCATGGGCATCGATTTAATAAAAGGCCCGGGGTAGGGTAAGTGATATGTCTTTTTGATTCTGACCCTCATTACATCACAGGAAGTAACCTCACTTGACCTTTGACCCTGACAGCATCACAGGAATTTAAGCCATGTGACCTTTGACTCTGTTGATATTACAGGAAATGACATCTCTGAACTTCACAAACACCGGTAATAAAAACAATTAATGAAATAATAACAAAGCAGGTGCAACGCTATTTAGGTTACCACTTAGAAAGGTACTGCGGTAGAGTCATGTGTGGTGTACTGCAAGCCAGTTGGAGACTTGATTGCGAAACTGGTTGTTCCACTGCCCACTGCACATGCGCATTGAGAGCAAGAACCACGCAGAGCCACATCTTTAGTTCTGACAACCTTCTTCCGGTTCTCGGATGGCCACTGTGACCTTTCCGAGAAAGAAACTGCTGCCATGGTACGGGGAATTTGCAGCGACCCCCTGGAAGCAAAAATTGCTAGCTCTGACAGGGGTCGCAAGTAAAGCTCCAGACCATGAGGAACTTCGATTTTCGATCACGATCGAATCGACCCGCCATTTTGTAACCCGCCGCCATTTTGTGTTGCCATCACTCAGGCAGCACGGCGAACGAAGTCTATTCTGCTTTTCCCGTAGCTTGGTGTCGAAATACGTCCTCGGCCTTGTTTGTGAAGCTGGTGTTTGGACTAGCCGAGTATACTAATCCGTGTCTGGCTTTTCTAATCCCTGTTTCAACTATCTGTAGGCTCACACCATTCTTTCCCGATCATATCTTATCGACTGGCCTTCACTGTCTCCTGCTAGCATTCTCTTGTGTCATGCCTGTCCTCCAATACACACAAACGTATCTCACCACCTGCAAGTCAGTTGTAATCTGTTAATAAATTAGTTCGGGGGTGGGATGACAAACACAGTTGGAGGAGAGGTCTCTTCGAGTCATCTGATCTTTCTATTTTCGAACCCTTCTTACTGGTTCTGCTTTGTTTTCCACTTACCCTATTGGCACTTTTCTTCTTTGCTTGGGGCGTGTGTTTTGTTAATAATTCTGTATTGTATAGTATTTAATCTGATGCGCCACAGAGTGAAGTGGCAGTCTCCTGAGAACCTACTTTGTGTACTTCTAGGATAACTGTACTAGCTGCAGCTAAATAAATCCAATCTTCTAACGCCGACAGAGTGTCCCGTGTCTCTGTGTAACGAAGCAGGTGAACCCCGGAGACAGAGGGCGTACCCTGCGCCGCCAGGTCCAAAAGGTTCTGGTTCTTCAACCAGAGACTGCCAAAGGAACACCAGGGGTCGCAGCTGTGACCCCCGGCGAACCCAAATGACGTCCATGCGGTTTGTTAGTCTGAAATTCAATGACTGCTCAGACTTTAGTCCGAGCGGTAATTAATTTTCAAGTGCAATAAAGTTTACACGACTCATAATTCTGACCCTTGCGCAAAGAGTAGTTTGCACAGCGGTCGGAATTATTCAGCAAAGTCGCAATCAAGACCTGAGGGAGGATTACCTGTCCAATTAACCGAGCACATCCTATGATTGATTAAGACACAGACAGGCTGTTGAACTAGTCTGACTTTACCTGCTGACTAGCTTTCTGGCTTCGATTAGGCTCGGTTAGCAGAATAGTATTTCAAACATTTAGTTTAGTTACTGTGTTTTCTTTTTTCTGCACATGCTTTTTATGAGTTGAAGCTTTGGCATATTTCATGATGGTGAAATACTCAAATGTACTGACAAGGACGATAAAACAGGGCTCATGAAAAGCGAGTAATTAGTCTCCTGTTCTTACTGGAAGTGCTGTTGTTATGGAGTTTTTATTTATTGTTTTTCTTTTAGCACATTGCTCTACGTGAATTAACATTATCCTATCATTTCTTAACAAGATTGATGTACTGTTAGAGATCTGATTTATATGTTAATTTATTGTCATATAAAATTGAATGTCAAAACAGTTTGGTATAAATAGTGCGGTTGTTAAGATTCAAAAGAGTGTAATTCTTTCCTTAACATATTTCAAAGTGTGTTTGGTTACAATTTAGGATTCTTAATTATTTTGCTGAAAATATATTACAATGTTGTTGATTTTTTTTTTATGAGACAATAAACATAAACTGAAAAGAAATAGTCCCAAAACTGAAATCCACTGCACAGCCATGTTTAACATGGACAAATCCGTAATGACTTTAATTGACCAAACAGGCACATTAATTTTCTTGATTTCATCAAAACTAATTGCAGTCAATAAAAAAAATCTGAAGTTTGAAGGCCTCACTCCATCCAGTTCACCCCTGTTGCAGGGCTGTGAATTTGCAGGAATGCTGCCCCATGTGCACTGCAGGACTAGGGTGTTATGCGAGCTGCTTTCACTCATAGCTCCTGCCATCATTCTGCTGCTGGGCAGCGCTAGAGCTGTATGGAGGAAACTGCAGGAATGGCACTGGCAGGGCTGTGGCATAATAAAATGTCAAGGGGCCCCCCTGCAAAGTACATGGAGGGCTAGCCACCACCCTTGTCCCTCCCCCCCCGGACCCGGTCAGCAGCTCTCAGGTCAGGGGCCCATGCACAGTGCTGGAGGGCCCCCTGGAGCACACCCAGGGTCGGATTGGTAAGGTGGGCACTCGGGCAATGGCCGAGGGGCCGGTATCTGAGTTGCAGCAGTGGGCTGCTTTTTTGGGCAGCCTGGGGGGCTGATTTGGGCGGTGTCTTTGTTCGGATGCCGCCAGCGGCCCAGTGGGTGCCCGAGTGGACTTTCTGGTGGCAGATGGGCGTCCATTACCTCCCTTTTACCAATGGGGCAGAGGTGTCACTCCGTTTCTCTTACTGGGCCGGCCTATTAATGTACGCATATTGAGCGAAGGCAGCGGGACAGAGCAGAAGTGGCCTCACTTGTATTTGGGTGTGTTTCACCAGTGTGAACCAATCCGTGCATTTTTTTTTAATCTGACTTGTGACTCTGTTTTGTGGAAAGACAATATGCAAATGTGGGCCACTTTTTTTTAGTGTGCCCGGGCCTATTGTTTTATCCCAAACCAACCCTGAGCTCACCCACCCCCCCCACCAGAGGGGCTGGGGGGACTAATGCTGTGCCACTGCAGCAGGGCACGCTAACTCTAACCAGGCCTAACAGCTCAGAGTTTTTTAGCCATAGATGAGGCATGAGAACATGCACTTCTGTGACTGACATGTTGGCTTCTGCTTCATTCCCAGCATCAGGCAGAGAAGTGGAGCCGAGAAACTCCCCTCAGGTTTGGAGTGGTCCCTGCTTGTGGCGTGATGTATTCGTGATGTCACTCGAATTAAGCAGTAACAAGCATTTGCAATGCAATCGGTCTTGCCTTTGGGGCCTTATAAGTATTTAGCCATTCAGGACATTGTCTGCAGCCGGGGCCCAGTAGGCGTTCCACCGGGATGCGGGCAAGGGAAACAGTGTGTTCCCAAATGACAACCAGCTATATGATAAATGCCAAATATCAAAGGATCGGTGAAGTTAATAAGGTATCAATTCCCGAAAATTATGGGAAGGGTTTGTAAAGCCATATCTGAATCGAATGATCCAACTACGAGGGGCCGGATACCAAGGGAATGAGAGAAGCCCGAAGACGAGTCTTGGATGTGTGCTACTTTAATAGCAGCGAGGTTCGAACGCACAGCGGCATGGAAATGCGGTCGGCGATGGGGCAGCAAGGTAAAGAAAGGACTAAGCGCAGAAACACTGGGTAGGCCAGAGTGCGGCCAAGTGCGATTGGCAGCCATATTGGTAGAGGGGATTATAATATACCAGCCCTAGCAATGTGTTAACAAAAGGAGTAAAGAAAAATAAAAATAAAGTAAACAAGTTGCCATTATAAAGTAGTTTCCGGTCCAGAGAAGGCATGGCTTGGCAGTTCGGGCTGGACTGTTCCCATGAGGCACAGGGTCAGACTGATTTGCATATGGCCATGTCTGAACTGGGGTGGCAGAGCGGGCTAAAAAACGGTGGTGGATCAAACCCAGATCTGTTGACTGGGTGTGAGTGTTTGATTGGTTCTGATGCTCCGACCATCACCACCCCCTTTTGTACCGCTTTGTTCGCCATAAGTTGGCAGGGTATGCTCAGACGTGAGTCCCTTGCTCACTTTGCCACTGGATTCAAGCAAGCCTGGCAGAAGATGGCTGAAATGACAGAAACCGGTCTTGGAAGCTTGTATCCGGTCCAGAGAAGGCATGGCTTGGCAGTTCGGGCTGGACTGTTCCCATGAGGCACAGGGTCAGACTGATTTGCATATGGCCATGTCTGAATTGGGGTGGCAGAGCGGGCTAAAAAACGGTGATGGATCAAACTCAGACATGTTGACTGGGTGTGAGTGTTTGATTGGTTCTGATGCTCCGTCCATCACCACTCCCTTTTGTACCGCTTTGTTCGCCATAAGTTGGCAGGGTATGCTCAGACGTGAGTCCCTTGCTCACTTTGCCACTGGATTCAAGCAAGCCTGGCTGAAGACGGCTGAAATGCCAGAAACCGGTCCTAGGAAGCTTGTTTCCGGTCCAGAGAAGGCATGGCTTGGCAGTTCGGGCTGGACTGTTCCCATGAGGCACAGGGTCAGACTGATTTGCATATGGCCATGTCTGAACTGGGGTGGCAGAGCGGGCTAAAAAACGGTGATGGATCAAACCCAGATCTGTTGACTGGGTGTGAGTGTTTGGTTGGTTCTGATGCTCCGTCCATCACCACCCCCTTTTGTACCGCTTTGTTCGCCATAAGTTGGCAGGGTATGCTCAGACGTGAGTCCCTTGCTCACTTTGCCGCTGGATTCACGCAAGCCTGGCTGAAGACGGCTGAAATGCCAGAAACCGGTCCTAGGAAGCTTGTTTCCGGTCCAGAGAAGGCATGGCTTGGCAGTTCGGGCTGGACTGTTCCCATGAGGCACAGGGTCAGACTGATTTGCATATGGCCATGTCTGAACTGGGGTGGCAGAGCGGGCTAAAAAACGGTGGTGGATCAAACCCAGATCTGTTGACTGGGTGTGAGTGTTTGATTGGTTCTGATGCTCCGTCCATCACCACTCCCTTTTGTACCGCTTTGTTCGCCATAAGTTGGCAGGGTATGCTCAGACGTGAGTCCCTTGCTCACTTTGCCACTGGATTCAAGCAAGCCTGGCTGAAGACGGCTGAAATGCCAGAAACCGGTCCTAGGAAGCTTATTTCCGGTCCAGAGAAGGCATGGCTTGGCAGTTCGGGCTGGACTGATCCCTTGAGGCACAGGGTCAGACTGATTTGCATATGGCCATGTCTGAACTGGGGTGGCAGAGCGGGCTAAAAACCGGTGATGGATCAAACCCATATCTGTTGACTGGGTGTGAGTGTTTGATTGGTTCTGATGCTCCGTCCATCACCACCCCCTTTTGTACCGCTTTGTTCGCCATAAGTTGGCAGGGTATGCTCAGACGTGAGTCCCTTGCTCACTTTGCCACTGGATTCAAGCAAGCCTGGCTGAAGACGGCTGAAATGCCAGAAACCGGTCCTAGGAAGCTTGTTTCCGGTCCAGAGAAGGCATGGCTTGGCAGTTCGGGCTGGACTGTTCCCATGAGGCACAGGGTCAGACTGATTTGCATATGGCCATGTCTGAACTGGGGTGGCAGAGCGGGCTAAAAAACGGTGATGGATCAAACCCAGATCTGTTGACTGGGTGTGAGTGTTTGATTGGTTCTGATGCTCCGTCCATCACCACCCCCTTTTGAACCTAAAACTGGCCTATCTAGTGAGGATAGAAAGGTAATTCTCTATACCCTGCACAGATTTCAGCAGAACGTACCTCCTCACTGTGGGCTTCAAGAGCTCCATATGTTTGCAGTGAGCCGTGGCGTGCTTAAAAAACAGATCCTTTACAATATTGAGCTCTTGCGAGCTCCAGGAATCATGTTTGAGAAAGGTATCTGCCCTACCTAGCCTGGTGAAGTATGCCTTTACGTACGAGATCCAGGGAGTTATGTGCGCGTGGTCCAATGACAGGCAATCTGACATGATCAGGCGATTTAGCTCAGCACCCTCCCTGGACCATATCTTTACGCAGCACAACAGAGGCTTCACTGCCACCAAATCGGCAATATAATTTACTCCTAGTTCTTCGTGTACAGAGAACGAGTGGGTACTCCGGGGGATCTTCATAATTGATCTCAAGAACTTGTTTTGGGCGAGCTGTAACTTTTGCACCAGGGTGTAGCCCCAAACTTCACTACCATATAAAGCCTTAGAGATACATTTAGACTGGTAAAGCTTTAAGAGTATGCTTGGCGTCCATGATTTCAGTCTCTGAGCATAGCTAGCAATGGCCCCTATTGAGTTGTTCATGTAGCCCAGCTTTCCCTCTATGAGGGATTTCCAGTTCAGTTTAGCATCAAACAATGTTCCCAAGTATGGGAAAGCCAGGACCTTTGCTAGAATATGGCATCCTGCCTTAAAAGTTTTTAACCTAGTCAACCAAGGGCCAACTTCCAAAACGGAAGATTTTGTAAAGTTGACCATCCGGTCCAATCTGTCCATAAAAGAGACAAACCCATTTATTAAAAACTGCAGACCCATTGCTCTGCATGCCCTGAGCACTGCATCATCTGCGTAGAATAAAAATGGAAATAATTTCTTGCCAGCTCTAGGGCAGTTGGACTGTAATAAAGAAAAGGGCAACTTCAAGGTCATTGATATAAATAGTGAATTAAAAGGGGGCAAGTATACACCCTTGACAAACACCCCTTGTACATTGAAACGGTTCTGAAAGGCCCACCCCTGGGAGTATCTAACCACTGCCGTGGTATGGGCATGGAGATTTATCAGGAAAATTACGATGTCTGGGTGAACACCCAAGGAAATAAGCAACACCCAAGGAAATAAGAAAGTCTCACAGCTTCTTTCGGTTCACCCAATCAAAAGCAGACATGAGGTCCATGAATGCTAAGAATAGGGCACCAGGCTGGGCTACCATGTATTTATTAACTAGTAGATAGAGTTTAAGACAATGCTCAGTAGTTGATTTGCCCAGAAGCACTATTTTACCCATCATCATTGGGACATCTCAGCGCCATTAGAGCTACCCAGTAAGACATTGGAAGCAAAAACATGAACATAAACCTGCCACCCTTTCCTTTTTTGCAGTGGGCAGAATCAAGCCTAATGCACGAGGTGGTGATAAAGAGAGGAAACTGCGTCAGGTGGAATCCAAACATATTATCTCAGCGAAATTCAAATCTCCGAATGGATTGAACATAGAGGAGGAGTTCTATGTTCATATTCTGTCATGAAGAAGTATTATTAAAGGGTGACAAAGGATCTAGTTTTCTATTACAGACTAATATGATGCTTTTTCAATAGAGGATAGTGTTATGGAATGTAAAATTTATTATGTGAGCATAATAATTTAATATCACTAACTATACCTA
Source organism: Triturus cristatus (assembly GCF_964204655.1). Taxonomy (NCBI): domain Eukaryota; kingdom Metazoa; phylum Chordata; class Amphibia; order Caudata; family Salamandridae; genus Triturus; species Triturus cristatus. Next base: position 122,626,035 of record NC_140589.1, read on the forward strand.
TTTAGAAGGACATATTATAATAATTGCCCCTATGAGAGTATGCAATATACTGAGATGCATTTTCATGAGAAACCCACTGGATTGCAACTCCATAACTTCTTCGCATCCTTGTTCTGTTTTCAAATGTATGAATTAGCCTTATCAAAAATGAGCTGTATCCGAATTGTTCGACTTTTATTTTTCACCTATCTTTCACTTTGATTTTAACATGGCATATAGGGGACTCTGAGTTCACTTTTACACCATATGAATGTAATATAAATGATATAGACACTCATGAGTGACAGTCAATATAACTGTTATGGCAACCTCATTGAAACCATGGAATGGGTAGTTCTTTAGAGGTGTGCAGAAACAGATAATTTGAGGCATATACCACTAGAGGGCAGTCCATGAATTGACCTGTCTGATATGGATAAGTACTGCCAAAATAATTGATGTATGAAAATGTATGTATGTAAATTCTGCAATTCGTAGATTGTTTATATTGGTATAGAAGATGATTGTGAGTTTAGAGAAAAAGAAAATCAGGTTGCAGCAACTCATACATGACATGAGAGTCTGTTTATTATGTCAATGCAAAAGTGAACTGTTTTTAGGGGTGGTTGGGCACACAATTCTCTACACATTTTCCTTTTTGGACTGAAAGAGGGCACACCTTGGGAGATATATTTTCACATTACCCATGAAGATTGTACAATGGCACTCCACTGTGGTGAAAAATGTTTATTTTATGTGTCTGCCTAGGGTACAGTAACTTTAAAGTTAGGTATGGTAATAATATCTTATCTTAGGGTAAACAAAACTTCAGAAATTCACTGAAAATGCAGTGCTTGGCAAAAATATCAAGTTGGAAATATATTCCTACCATAATATCATTGCATGAATATCGTAACATAAAAGAATTGTTAGGAATATCACAGGTATAAACATTGTTTTTTTGTGTTTCTTATTATCATTGTTAAAAAAATAACGGTGTCAAAAATATGCGTGTTATAAAATATTGTATATTTTTGTAGCATTACAAGTGTTATTTATTTTTCAATATTTTTGAATAAAATGTTGCAAAGTTTGATTTAAAAGTAGTGGTTAGTAAAAATAGTTTCTGATTTAAAAGAATTATTGTTTACATTTTTTGAATACATACATTATTTAGAAAATGTTATGTTAAATGTTTAATATATTTTTGTGATTGAACTAAATTATTTTTCTTTGTGTTCATTGTTTTTAGTAGTGGGATGTAGAGTTTATAAGGAAAAAGGGTTGGAGGTTTATTACAAAATTTGTAAGATGTTTTTTAATTAAAGACTTAATTTATTGGTTTTATTTTAATCTTATAATATTTATTAGATTTTTTTATCTAAATGTTAAGTTGTATGTTGTAACATATTGTTTTTTTGATAATGTATATACAAATATTTAAATCCGTTTTTATAATTTATTTTAGATTTACATATTTATTAAGTTGTTTAACATTTTAAATCCTCTAAACATTTTCTTTCCTCGACTGGAAGTAGGGCACACATTGGGGGATATATTTTCACTCTGCCCATGAAGAATGTACAATGGCACTCCACTGTGGTGATAAATGTTTCTTTTATGTGTCTGCATAGTTTACAGAGACTTTATAGTTAGGTATGGTAAAAGATCTTAACTTACATATAAACAAAAAAATAAACATTCACTGTAAAAGCAGCGTTTGACAAAAATATCAAGTATTATCGTCTTACTATAATATTATTGCAAGAATATTATAACATCAATAAGATAGCTGCTAAGAATATCACATGCAGAAATATTGTTTTTTAGTGTTTTTAATATCACTGTTAAATAATAAAGTTGTTAAAATATTGTTATTAAAATACTATTGAAATTATTTTTTAGAATTACAAGTATTATTTATTTTTTAATATTTTGGAATAAAATAGTTGAAAGTTTAAGTTTAAGTCATATTTTAGAAAAAGTTAAGTAAAATGTTTAGAAATATGTTGGTGGTTGAATTAAATTATTTTTCATTGAGTTAATGGATTTTAGTAGTTGGATGTAGGAATTATAAGGACAAAAGGTGAGGGGATTCATTAAAACTGCTTGTAAATGTTTTATCATTAAAAGACAATGGGGCCGATTATGATGGCGGGCGGACAAAGTCCGCCCACCATCGCAGCTGCAAAAGGGACCGCCCACCATAGTTGTGGAAGTCCCACCATACGAATTATGATGCGCCCGCCAGTGTGGCGGGGCTTCCTGTATATTTTACATTGCGGCGGGAGGTGTTGCAAGCAGCACCCACCGCAATGTAAAAAAAGCATGTTGTGCTTTTACATGCACAATGTGACAGGCACCGCTCGGTGCCTGCCACATTGTACATGCAAACGCAGGGGGGTACCATAGGTACCCCCCATGTGTACCCCCAACCCCCCCAACACCCTGGGGGCGCACAACGGGCCCCCAACAGCAGGAACTGCCAGACTTTCCATGGCAGCAATGCAGCCATGGAAAGGCTGATCACAGCCTGCATCGTAGTATGGATGGCGGTGTTTTCCAGTCACCGCCACCATATTAAACCCGTTTTCCGCCGGTCGATGAGCCCCTAAGTATTAGTTTTTAGTGAAATATAATATTTATTTATGTTTTTATTCTTAATTTACGTTGTATATTGTAATATATTGTTTTTTAATATTCGATGTAAAAATGTATATTATAAATACAGGTGACACTTTACACTTGCATTGGCACTTTATCTTCGGGCATGGACCAGCAGTTTAAAGCCCACTAGGGCTATGTTCTTTCCACATTTACATTCGAGATAAATTAGTAACAAATTGTGTTTGATTGAACCCAGTTAGGATTGGATTATGCTGCTATATATATGGAAAAGTTTTCATCTGTTTTACTTTTTAATATGCATTTTATCCAATGTACCGGGTTTTTATGTTTTTTCATTTTGGCAGATTTATGAGCGTTATATGTATTTGACTAATATGTATTTATTTAACTACATATTTAATGATATTTATATCGTAATTGCACATTTTGCACAACTATAATCTTGAAATGCTTATTTTGCAACAACGAAAGGAAATTTGGTGAATGTGAACAAGTACTTCAACGCTTCCATGTCTATTATGATTGTGTGTCACGTTTTTTAGCACTGTCACTTTTAAAAGGTTGCGACCGCTCCTTTAACATATCATGTGATCAAGGCCCCATGAGGGTTGAAACGCGTTACGGCGGCGGTGCAGGGCAAAGAAAAAATAGGATTGCACCAAATTCCGGGATCGCATCGTCTTTTTCCAACAGGAGTGTGCAAGAGACAATTCTCAAATCTAAATATATATAAATGCATTTTTATAATTTATTATAGATTCACATATTTGGTATGCTTTTTAAAATATATTGAAATAATTTACTACACATTTTGTCCATTTAAGAAAATAAATAAATGTGTACTTTATTAATTGATAATAATGAAATTGATAGTGATCGATGTAATGTTTTTATTTAATTTTGTACTATAGGAAATGTAGTTGTTAGTAGTATTTTTTAAATAATTTAATATAGTTAATTTTTATATTTTAAACTACTATTTTTAATTGATTAAAAACATTTAGAAATAGTAAATAGATACTTTCTACAATGTTACAGTTTGATTATTATACTTTTTATTTAATACATTAATGAACATAATGTCTTTATCATGTATACATTTGATTGTTATACAGTTTATTTGTTATAATTAATCTTAGTTCATATGGTACATAAGTGATAATATATGTAGTTTATATTTGACCGGGTAAAGAATATTTAATAGCTCTAATGTCCAGGAAGGAACTGGCCAGGCTGTTCGGGTTGGACTGCCCCAATGAGGAGCAGGGTAAAGACTGATATGCATATGGCTGGGTCCAAACCGAGGTGGCATGGTGAGCAAAATAATGATAGATTTAACCCAGATCTATGACTGAGGGTGAATGCTTGACAATGTTCAGCATTCCATGCATCATCTTTTTGTGTTGCTATAGTCACTCTAAGGGGCCGATTCCGATGTCATTCAAAAAGCAGTCCGACCAAATCGGTTCCGGAATGCTTTCCGAAAGACTCGGATTGGGGGAGTCCGACCAAGCAATTTGAATGCATCCGGATGCTTCCGGATACAAGTTGGCCGGACTCCCATTGACTACCATGGGAAGCCTATGTTCCAAACGTGAACACAGGCTCCCCTTGAAGAAAGGGGTGTCAGGGGAAAAAGCGTGCACCCTGTGGCGGGCACCCCATGGTGCCTGCCGCACTGTGCATGGTGGGGGAGAGGGGAGCCATGGGTACCCCCACTGTCCTGATTCGGAGGGCCCAGGGTGAAGGGGGGCCTGCTACGGGCCCTTAAAGACGGATTCCGGCAGCTGTTTTGTTCCGGGCAAACAGATTCGGAACGGCTGTCCGAATCGGGCATTGTAATCGCTCGCTCGGAAACCGAATCCATGGAGCTGTACGATTAGGCTCCGAAAGGCTCAATCTGTCAAAATGCCTTTCAAATCTGATTTGGACAGCCCTTATGGTTCCCTGGCATTGTAATCGGTCATTCGGAACTGGGTACGATTCAGTCGGAAACAAAGCTTCCGAATCGGATTTGACAAGCCCGAATACGATTCGGAGCCCTTCTGAACGACATCAGAATCAGCCCCTAAGTGGGCAGGTTATGCCCAGATGTGGGTCCCGTGCTCACTATGCCACTGGATGCAAGCAAGCCTGGCTGATGAGGGGTGATATCCATAAACGGGTCCCGGTATGCTTATTTTCCCATCCAGGGAGGACCTGACCTGGCAGTTCGGGCTGGACTGTTCCCATGGGGAGCAGGGCCAAGACTGATTTGCATATGGCTGGGTCAAAACTGGGGTGGCATGGTGAGCATAAGAATGATGAATTTAACCCCGATCTGTGACTGGGGGTGAATATTTGACACTGTTCAGCATTCCATCCATCATCTTTAGTGTTGCTAAGATAAAGTTTTTGATAGTCCTAAACCTTGCTTTTTAATACTTATAAGTCATTCCCAGATAGGCCTTAATAGTAGAAAGGGCAAGGTACATGGTATTTAAAAAGTAAGACATTTAAATTTAGACACCGATTGCGAGTTTTGGCGACTCGTAGCTGCCCGCCTGCCAGATTACGACTTTAATGTGGTGTGGTGGGCAGGCAGATTGGCGGTCCCATAGCGGTGCCTCATTCAAAGGTGATGGCAAAGGGTCCACATTGGGAACGCCTCACAAGGTTCCTGCACCTCATGGACTCAAAAATCCATTCCATCCAGGAACTGTTGTGCATGCACACAGGGGGTCACATGTTAGGCCCCCCTGAGTGCATCCACAAGCTTAGGAGGCACAGGGGGTCCCGAAGGGCCCCCTTTGTTTCCTCTCCTCCAGGGTTTACATGGAGTAAGGACCTCCATATAAAGCCTGGCGGAGGGGAAACCTGTAATATGCTTAGCGGTCCCGCCAAGCATATTGCGGCCTCCTGATTGCCATGCCACCTCCAGGGAATGGACTGCCGGTGTGGCGGTGTCTGGAGGGCCATCCCGAGTCTGGCAGTCATCAGACCGCCAGACTCGTAATTAGAGCCTAAATATTTTACATTTCCTGGCAATGAAAAACCTCCAAAGCAATTTCTGACTGTGGCAAGGTAGGCCTTAAAAGCTCAAAGGGAAGGCTGCATGGTATTTAAAAAGTAGGACATGTATATTGTATGTTTTACATGTCCTGGTAGTAAAAACCTGCAAAGTAATTTCTCATTGTGGCAAGGCTGGCTCTCCCATAGGTTAACACTGGTTTACATTATTACGTTTAAAAAGTGCTAAATCCAGTTTGGGAGTAGTTACGAATGGTCAAATCAGATTTTACATTGCTATTTTGGAAATAACATTTTATGAACGTTATCAGTTTCCTGCTTAAAACCAAAAAACCCTAAAACCTGCCAGTGTCCAGCTGTCACCTGACCAGTGATGGATTCCATGTGGTGAAATGTATATTGCTGCCAGAGAGAGGACAAAGGGCTCAGGGTGTGGGGAGGGGGACTCCTCCCTTGACAGGATGTGCTGGGGGGCTGTGCCCAGTCACTTCCTGAGCTTCAAAGGATGCTTACTTTCTCACAGGCAGATGAAGGTCACCCCTTGGCCTAACTTCCTTTTGTCTCTCTGGTCAAACTGGCTCCAAACCCAGTGGGGGAGGAGGAACTAAAAATAACTGGTTGAGGGGATAGATAAAGATTTGCCCTCCACCTACAGACTGGCACTGGGCATAAATGTGGACCCCACAGACCTCTCCTCAGACCACTCCTGGACCTGTGAAGAATCACATGGAGACTGCCCTGCTATCTGCAAAACGTGATGGAAAACTGGATCTGCTTGCATAGCTTGAAGGGACTCCAGGGGTCAGTTGGTGGACCTCCTGTTTTATCTATAGGGACACAACAAGCTATCAGAGGCCCCTCTTATTGTAACTAGCCCGCTGACTAGTTCCAACTGAATCTGTCCTGGACCTTGCTGCTGGACTCTACTGGTGGGAGTCCTAACCCCCAAGTGGTGCCTCCCCAGGTCCTGGACCCTTTGGTGGTGTTTGGATGGTATTAGAGTGTACTCCTCCTGTCCCCAAACTGCAAGTAGTGAAACGTGGAAACTTTTTGCCAATTTCTAGCCTGGAGAACCAACAGCGACCTGGATCGTCATTGAATTCAAAGCCGCATCTGTCACATTCAATCGCCATTCTGCATCAACTTGCTGCTTTGCCCAGCTGAAGGAGATCTGACTTCCAGAAACATTTCTAAGTCTGAACGTATAGGGCTTCATCGGGACTGACACTGAACAGCATACAACCAATGTTTTCTTGGGTACGTAATTTTGACTTTTCCTGCTCAGAGCTTTCCCACCTTTCTCTGTGACTGCACCGGGACACCACTCTTCAGCAACCCACCATTTTCGTGCACCACTTCTGATCCGGCTTGCAGTTTACCCTTTTTATGACTGGTCAACCACCACTTTTACTCCATAAAGGTTTCTAGGTCAGCAGGTAAACTTTCCACCAATATGAACGTGGCCCCTGTATCGGAACATCATTCTGGTTGCTTTAAATTTTGACCTGGTTTAGCACGACCAGATACCTATGTATTTCTTGGAGCTATCAATAATTCAATATGTAAAAATTCATATCTTCCATTCCACTAATTGGATTTTTGTTGTTTTGGTGTCATTTATATTTATTAAAATATAATCTATTTTTTTAAATGGTCTGGAAATGTTCTAGTTTTGTGTTTTCACTTAATTACTGTTTGACTTCTGCATAAACACTTTACATATAGCCTCTAAGTTATGCCGGACTGCTTTGTGGCAAGCTATCTGAGGACTAATCATAGGTTCCTTTAGAGATTATAGTGGTTCATCCTGACAAGAATTTTGGTTACTATTTGAGGACGGTCTCACACCCCCCCAACTAATACTTCAATAGCCAACAATTAGTAAAAATAATTTAAGTAATATTTATAAGTAAAGGTGTTTGTTATGTGTTGGAAATGATCATCCTTTGGGGGATGTATCCCCCCCCCTCCCCCCCCCCCCTGGTTTTTGTCTTAATTTTTTTTGCTGGACTTACTGTGCACGTTACCTCTGCTAACCAGAGGTAAAGTACCTGTGCTCTCCCTTTTAACACATGCAATCAGCATACATCTAATTGCTCTTTTTAATTTACCTATAATTCCTTAGTGAATGGTACAAATAGTACCTATGGCCAATACGTTACATGCCACTTGTGGGTTGCAAAAGAAACACAGTTGATGGATGGAATCCAGAACAAATCAAAACATTCACCCCCAGTCAAGAGATTTGGTTTAAATCCATCATTCTTTTGCTCACCATGCCACCCCAGTTTAGACCTAGCCATATGCAAATCTTGACCCTGTGCCTCATGGGAACAGTTCAGCCCAAACTGCTAAGCCAGGTCCTCTCTAGACTGGAAACAAGCATCCTAGGACCGGTTTTGGGGTTTCACCCCTCTTCAGCGAGGATAGCTTGAATCCAGTGGTACAGTGAGCCCAGGACCCACGTCTGGTCATCCCCGGCGCACTTAGGGCGAGGAAGCAAAAGACACACAATTGATGGACGGAATGCAGAACAAATCAAAACATTCACCCCCAGTCAAGAGATATGGGTTAAATCCATAATTCTTTTGCTCACCATGGCACCCCAGTTTAGAGCTGGCAATATGCAAATCAGTCTTGACCCTGTGCGTCATTGGAACAGTCCAGCCCGAACTGCTAAGCCAGGTCCATCCCTGGACCAGATCAAGCATCTTAGGACCGGTTTCAGGGTTTCACCCCTCTTCAGCCAGGATAGATTGAATCCAGTGGCACAGTGAGCCCAGGACCCACGTCTGGGCATACCCGGCATACTTAGGGCGAGGAAGCAAAGGACACACAATTGATGGACGGAATGCAGAACAAATCAAAGCATTCACCCCCAGTCAAGAGATCTGGGATAAATTCATCATTCTTTTGCTCACCATGCCACCCCATTTTAGACCTGGCCATATGCAAATCAGTCTTGACCCTGTGCCTCATTGGAACAGTCCAGCCCGAACTGCTAAGCCAGGTCCATCCCTGGACCGGATCAAGCATCCTAGGACCTGTTTCAGGGTTTCACCCCTCTTCAGCCAGGATAGCTTTAATCCAGTGGCACAGTGAGCCCGGGACACACGTCTGGGCATACCCGGCGCACTTAGGACAAGGAAGCAAAAGACACACAATTGATGGACGGAATGCAGAACAAATCAAAAAATTGCAGCATCTGTTATGCCACCCTGAGCAGTGACAGTGCAAATATAACTTCTGGTTTAAACTGCAAAATTGACCTGCCAAAACAAGTCTCTTTGATAGGTCTAAACCTTCCTTTGAAATATTGGTAGGTCACCCCTAAGTAGGTCTTACTGCCAATAAGGCAGCATGGTTAGTTATTCCATAGGCAAGCATTGGTATAAATTATTAAACTTACTAATGTTATCTCCGGCTAGGAAGCAGCTGCAAATTTCGTTGATGGACTTTTTGAAAGGTTAATTCTAAACCCAATCCACTGGTGAGGTCAGATTTGTAATAAATATTTTTGAGAGGGTACTTTTAGAAAGTTACCTTTTCCCTGCCTAAAGCCTACAGATGCATATTTGCATGAGCCCAACTGTCACCCAGCAGCTAAATAGCACCCTTGAAGAGGTGTGCTCTTTCTCCCAAGACTGAGACAAAGGCCTTGGGTGTGGGGATATGCTCTGGCAGGATGACCATCTGGGCTTTGGCTAAGAACTTAATTAACTTCAAAGAGGCCTACCTTGTTACAGGCATATGTTAGCTAAGACATGGCCTGGCCCTCTTTTGGGCCACCTGCCAGTCAGGTACCAGTCCCAGAAGAAAGGCTGCTGGCCCCAGAACTGGTTTAGAGGGACCACCAGTGAGGGGTTGCTAATTTGCCTTTCCACACGTCTAGGGTGGGCACACAGGCCTGCACAAAGGGAGAAGGTTTTCACCACCTTGTTTAAGAACAGAAGAGGACTAGACTTGCTGTCTGTGACCTGAGGAGAATCTAGAGGACTGGACCTGCTCTCCCTTTTGTACACAGGACAGAATATATGCCAAGGGCCATAAGGCTGGCCTTCTGTTCATACTACAGGGACACAACACAACTTTCTTGCAATTCCCCACCTGGCCAGCCCAAATTGGACCTGCTCTGGACCCTGCTGCTGGCCTCTCCCAGATTGAGTCTGGTATCAGTGTACTCCTCCTAACAAATCCTGAAACCTGGGACTTAGAAAATGTTTGACTTCAAAGACCCCTAGAGAATGTGAGACCAATCAACCAAGCCAAACTTTCAGGTTGCTCCCGCTCTACGCTTGTCCACAACAGCATATCTGATTTATCTAGAGCTTGCGGAGAAGGTATCTGGGCTTATGGAGCCCTTTTCGGCTACAGCCTGCAGCCTTGCCCTGCTGGAAGAATCTTAGCTCCAGCAAAGTGACTAAGTCCAAGGGCAGAAATCTTCACCATATGAAGTATCTGGCTGGTGAAGGACAGATTCTGGGCACAAATTTCTCTCACTCTGAAGTCAGTACCTTCACGAGACCCCATCCAAGGGCAATCCGACGACGTGGGGCTCCCATCAGGCACAGCCTGCTACTTTGTCCTGCTAAGTCTTTCGATTTCAATTTCAGAGACTAACTGGCTGATTTTGAGTTTGGTGGTCTGTAGACCACCAAACCTGGTGTGGTGCAGCAGGGGCGGTGCGGCAACCACCGCACCGGTTATGACTTTGGTAGTCGGACTGCCAGAGAACTGCTGCTACTGCCAGGGATCGCGTCACACTTTTCATGGCAGTTAGCCGGCCCTGAAAAGTGTGGTGGAGAGGAAGCAGTTGCCTCAGGGCCTGGGAGATGCATGCAGGGGGCCACATGGTGTGCCTCCTGTGTGCATGCACCCCCTGTTCCTGCACAGCATGGACTTCACAGTCCACGACATGCAGGAACAGGCTTTGGCGGTCCCTTGGCACTGCTTTTCTCAGGCTCACTGATGAGCCTTAGAACTGCACTGCCACGGTACCGCCAAAGGACCGGCTGCCAGACCAGGAGAAAACTCCTAATCTGGCAGGCAGTCTAGTTTGGCGGTGTGGGAGCGGGACGCTGGTGCGGCGGCCCAATCCCACATCACCAAATTTATAATCCAGCCCTAAGTCCGAAGGTAAAACTAACGAACCTAGTTTCTGTATCCAACCCGCGTTCAATTGCAGTTGGCCTTAACTTGTGCCTAGATCAAGGCCATACTCGATGTGTCAGGCATTTCCCCAGGAGGCTGGAAGGGCTGGGGCTGCTTTTATTGCTGGGGGTCGGTTTTGTAGCAGTGCAGCAGTTTTAAAAGTCCTGCAGAGTTCCTTGTATATCCAACAGTTTTCAGGCAACAATGAAAGAGTGAAGATAACTCTGGTGATTAATGTACCTGAATCAGATCATAATTTTGTCTAGTGTCAGTTTTGACTCATCTAATGTTGGGCAGAGGGTTAATATACCTGCTACAAAGAACTTGTACTATGCAGATCACAGAACAGTGTTTTATGTACATATCTCAGTGAGTTACTGCTTTTGTCACAAGAGACCCTTTATTGACTGTGCAGTTCATTAGATACAATAGTTATTAAGGTAAGAAGTTATGCGTTTTTCCCAGTCTTTCATTATCCTCATTTTAGTAAATAGGGTTTTGTTGGTCGAATATGAATTTACCTTAAATGAATGAAAAGACAAGAGGCATTTGGCAAAGCAGGAATAAGTTGGCTTAATTAACAGCTGAGGCCGGGAGAGCCTAATAGAGTGCCTCTGCTCAAAAACTCTTGATGTACAAAGTTTTTACCATCAATAAATACAGTTCATTAGGTACAATAAAATAACCTTTACATTCATAGAGAGCATCTTAGCTGTAAATCAATGAAATGTGTGCACCTAATAAGGACACAGATAGTTCTTGACCTCGGGAGAGCTAATGGGGGCCAGTGTATATCTGTCCAGATGTCCGACATGAGGAGCGCATGATCACTACATGTGGTGGGCATGTTGTGTCCTGATTGGTTGAGTGTAACTATCTACATGTGGTATCTAGCTTTGTGGTATTTCTGGGGACAGCGAGCCTTTGGCCAAATGGGTTTTATTGGGTCCAATTACCTGCATTGACGTTTACTTGAGCTTCTGTGAACAGTCTGAATTCTTCTGGAATGTCCTTATACTGAGCCCAACCAAAATAATCAGCAGTTCATCTCCTTTGAGCCTGATGCAACAGAGTTGTTTTCTTCTGTAACAGATATTTGAGACCATTCAGACAGATTTTCTCCAGGGATAACCAGGGCTGGGGTGTGTATGGTCATAAGGGCGCAGAGGCCCCGCAATCCAGGGATGAGCTGGGTGTAAGTAAGGTCACCGCAGTAGAAATCCATCAACATGGAGGTGCCCCATGGCCATTCCAGTATGTGCAGTATACTGCCACAATTCTCTTTGTTGTCCAACAGTATGGTTAATTTGCCTCTGAAACATAAAAAGTACTGAGTAAGTTTCGGTAAAATTAGGGATTGCCTCTTCCCCTCCAACCATGTGTACCTATTGATCTTGCTATCCCAGATTTTCTGGCACAGGTTGTCTATGCTTTCACATTCTATTTATAAGCGATTAGTTGACAACCTTGTTTCCTTTTACCAACACTTAAATTATGTTTGTTCATTACAGTTCTATAACATTTTAACACTTGTGACTCCCCCGCCTTCAAAGCTTTGGGAACCATCTTTTTGCATCTCGCTGCACGTACCCAAAAAGACCAACCCTAGGGGATTTTCTGTGAAACACTTGACTCTATAAACTTGGTGGCCATGACAAGAATACATACATATTGGGAAATTTCTTAAAGTATAGCTTTTGAAGACTAGTAGGACTAGAATGATCAGGTGGGCTAGGGGACTAAAAGGAGTAGGGAAACCAAAGCAAGTGGGACCAGGACCAGAAGACCTAATGCATGAGGACAAGACAAAGGAAACCAGACCCAAGACAAGGTCTACATGGATCAGGAGAACAAGGAGCAGAAGGATTTATAACAGGCAAACCAGGGGACCAGATATATCAGGGTAGCAGTACCAGGAGGACTGATGGAAGAGAATTAGGGTGAGGGGGATGAAAAGGCGCCAGGACTGAGAGCCTGTGAAACAGGAAACCCAGGATCCAAAGAACTAGCAAAAAACTAAGGGCCTGATTACAAGTATTGTGGTCTCTCCTGCGGGCCATCGCCCTCCAGTAACACCGCCAAACAGACCGCCCACCAGATTAAGAGTTAATCTTGGGTGGGTGGAAGGTGCTGTGGTGGTGTTACTGTGGTGCATATCTAAGGCACATAGGTGTGCCTTAGACATGCACCACGTGAAACTGCTGCAATTGGTTCCTGCACGATATCGAATGCACGATGTTGTGCATTCTATAGCATGCAGACACTGGGCGTGCAAATTTACAGTGAGGCACAACATGGGCCCCCCTGCATGCACTCTCTGGCCCAGTAGTGGCAGAGGGCAAGTTAGGGCTCCCTTAGTTTCCTCACTGCCACCCTTTTCATGGTGAGCTCATCGCAATGGAAAGGAGGGCAGAGAGGGAATTCATAATATGCTCGGCGGTGCCACAGCGGTACTGCCAGCATATTACTTCCTCAGACCGCTGCGCCACCTCCGCTGGATCACAGATCCCCGACGGTTGCAGCGGTCCTGTGGTGGTCCAACCACCCAACTTGTAATACAGTGGATGGACCACCAATGTGGCAGTCCACGGACTGCCACCATGGGTTCGGCAGGACCGCTGAACTCATAATCAGGCCCTAAGTGCAGGAGTATATGGGAATGATGACCATACAGATCAGGAAGTACAGGGCCAGAAAGTTCTACGGCCTGCATGTACAGGAGGTCAGGGAGCATCAGAAAAGGCTAGGATGATCCGTGGTGGACCATGTAATGTAATGTAATGTAAATACTTTATTGTATAGTTAATAGAAACCATTACAAAATATAAATACGACGATATGTTAAAACACAAAGAATTTACACTACTGTGAAAATGATAAAAGCCAAAAAAAGACAAAGCCATTATAGAACCATAAGGGCAAGGAGCAGGGGGACTAGTGCTGGGAGGATCAGGGCCAGATTGAAGAGGACTACAGAGAACAGGACCTGGAGGGCAATGGCCAGTAGTACCAGGAGACCATCTTACCCAGCACAGGGACTAAGAAGACCAGGTGGACCAGTACCAAGGGCAACCAGAAGACCAGAGCAAGGAGGATTAGGTGAACTAAATGGATCATGTCCAGAAGGACCGGAATCAGGGCTAAGAATGCCATGAAGCTCAGGACATGGATTACCAAGTGGGACAGAGGTATCATTGCAGGTAGCAGAAACAGGGTAAGGATGATCAGATGTAAGAAGGCCAACCAGAATCTGGAAGACCAAGATGACAAGACAGTGGTGCTCAAGAGAACTAGGACCAAAGGGACCAGGATCAGGAGGACCTGAACAAAAAGAGCCTGGATCAAGAGTGGCAAGATCAATATTTATAGCACCAGTAATACTAAGAGGACAAGGGACAGATTCAGGAGGACAGTGCCTAAGATGGTTGCAACACAAGAGGCCAGATATACAAGGATCTGCAGTACCAGGGCTTGGAGATTTAGGGTGAGGAGGAACCATGACAGAGCCAAGAGGACCAGAAGGGGTTAGAGCCAGATGGGTTAAGACTGGGGAACCAAGAAGGGCCAGGATGACCAAAATACACAGTTTATGGTAACGACCACAATAGGACAAGAAGAAAAAGGATGACCAAGCCAGAAAAGACCAAGACTAGGTTTGCTTGTCTACCAGGTCCATGAGAACCATGCCCAGGAGAAACCAAACTACAAGGACCAGGACCCGCAATATCAAAGCCAATGGGCACATAATCTCAAGAAGGAAAAGGATTATGAAAAACAAAAATAGCACGACCATGGCCAGGAGTGCCAGGGTGCTGAGACCAGGGACACAGGCAACCAGAGCCAATAAGAAACGTTCTAATTGGACCAGGATCAATGGACTAGGGGGATCAGGAAGATCAAGGAAAAGAGGATCAGGACATTCAGTATCAAGATCATCCAACACAGAAGGAGCAGGTGGATTAAAATACAGCCTGCTATTAAGTTCATCAATACACATTGTAAATGATTGTCTCTGCTGTGCAGGGAAAGGGCACAATAAACGGACGGGTACTGTAAAAGAAAACCTTCTCTGTTTAAGGACAAAAACTCTTACCCACCCAGTGGGTGACATGCTTCCTCATCGGGCCCCTCCTGGCACCTTTCTGATGGGGAGGGGTGGTGCAGGCTCATTGGAAAGCCTAAGGAAATCTGTGATGGATACTCTGCTATGCCACCTGTCTGGTCAATGAAGGTGTGATGGTAATGTAAAAAGAACATGAGTGTAAACTATCTACTGGGTGAAATGTTCAAATTGTATTAGGTTCCTCAGTGGTAGAATAAAATAAAGTGGGGGGTAGTTCTACTGACTAGGGAAGGTCAACATGTTTCTGCCTACTTAACCCTCTAACAACTTATCAGTGGCATTCATCAGGACTAAAGCCACCCTCTCTGCTTGAGAAAGTGAGGTCAAAATAAAGACTTCATATTTACTACCAGAATCTGATGAGTGTAAATTATGTCATGTACCACAACTCTCATATGAAGTATAATTTGACTTCTTGCATCTCAGATGTTGGAGTAAATAGGTCAGGACTGAAGTGTAATCCATGCTTCTGCTAAGTGATATCTCTGAACAGAGCGGGCTCAAACAGGGCAAATTTTGTCCTGATGAATGCCACTGACACCTCATTAACATAACATCCTTACCCTCTCTTTATTACCATATACTGTTACATTTACAATAAATACACGATAGGGACATGATGGTGACTTATATCATACTTAGTCTAGTGTGGATTAATTTCAAGACCTCATAGGGAGCAAAAAACTATGAATTTATACAGTAAAGCTTGTAGGCCTAATGGTGACATTGAAAGTAATAAAGTATCATCTGCAAACATTAAGGCTGTGGATTCACTCTCCTGGTAAAGTTGGCGCATCATTCTGACAAGTCTGCAATTACTCCATTTATATACAAACTAAATGGAGTAGGTGAGAGCACTCACCCTTGTCGGAACCCTCTCACAATGGGAATTGTACTTGTGAGTTCTCCATTTGCACTCCATCTTACTTGCAAGTTGGTTTTAGAATGTAAGTACATTTGGATGGTTAAGAGAGGTCAAGGTATACGTAATCTTTCAGTATATCCCACAATAAATCTATGTATTAGGTCGAAGGCCTCCCTCATATAGATGAATGCTATATAGAGGTAATCAATAGATCCTGTTTGCCGAAATGTTTCTGCATAATATGTTATATTACGTTATATTATTTTATTAAAAGTTTCCAGATTTCACTAATGTCTTGCTCCTGCCGACAGCAGTCAGATTCTCTGGGTTTCCCCAAAAACAAGTAATTGCAAGTATTTCTGCCTCTCTGAGTAGCCGATGTCCCTGGTATTGGTAACTTAAGGAGTCACTGGAGAGAGGGGCTATATACGAAATCCACATGACTTGTAGTTCCACCCGTAGTTTGCATACCTTGTTCTGTGCCTATCAAGGTTTGGTTTAGAACATCATAGAGAAAAAATTGGAACCAGTAAAAGAGACATTTCAGGACATGTTCCTGCACGAGTGGAAGACAGGTTTCCTAACTCCTGAAGGGATCACTGACTAAATATCGAAGGTCAAAATATCGACCTACAAAAATATCGGAACAAAAATATCGATGTCAAGAATATCGACATCCTATCTACAACATGGTAAGTACAAAAATATCGATAATTAAATATCAATGTCAAAAATATCGTTAGTAAAAAATATCGTTTTTTTTTTAGTTAAAAATATATGTAAAATAAACCAAATAATACTAATAAAATAAACCTAATTAAATATAGTTTATAATATTTAAAATTAATAATTAATATATATAATTTAATAAAACATTAATTAAACATATACCTATAATATATAATATATATACTTACTTAATAGTTAGTTTTAATAATTATTTTAGTAACGTATAAATTATTAAATGTTTTTAAAAATTACCAATACATCTATACACATAAAACAATAACATTAATAAATATTCAATAATTACATATAGCAAATAAAAATAAATAAATTTAATTTGAATATTTTTTTAATTATTAATGATATATTACATTAGCTAAAATAATACAAAACATATTAAATATCAGAGAGAATAAAACTACTAGTCCAACTCCAACAAAAACAACAGTAAGGAAAATGTTGGATAGCATAGGGCTAAAAATTACTATTTCCACTACAGGGAGTGTAACAGTAGGGAAAGTGTTGGATAGCGTAGGGATAAAAATAACTATTCCAACTCCAGAGAGTGCAACAGTAGGGAAAGCGTTGGATAGCGTAGGGGTAAAAATTACTATTCCAACTCCAAAGAGTGCCACAGTAGGGAAAGCGTTGGATAGCGTAGGGGTAAAAATTACTATTCCAACTCCAGAGAATGCAACAGTAGGGAAAATGTTGGATAGCGTAAGAGTAAAAATTACTATTCCAACTCCAAAGAGTGCAACAGTAGGGAAAGTGTTGGATAGCGTAAGGGAAAAAATAACTATTCCAACTCCAGAGAGTGCAACAGTAGGGAAAGCGCTGGATAGCTTAAGAGTAAAAATTACTATTCCCACTCCAGTGAGTGCAACATTAGGGAAAGCATTGCATAGCGTAGGGGTAAAAATTACTATTCCCACTCTAGAGAGTGCAACAGTAGGAAAAGCGCTGGATAGCGTAGGGGTACAAATTACTATTCCCACTCCAGTAAGTGAAACAGTAGGGAAAGCGCTGGATAGCGTAGGGGTAAAAATTACTATTCCAACTCCAGAGAGTGCAACAGTAGGGAAAGCGCTGGATAGCGTAAGGGTAAAAATTACAATTCCCACTCCAGATAGTAAAACAGTTGGGAAAGCACTGGATAGCATAGGGGTTCTATGAACATAATAACCAATTCAATAATTTGTTATTAAAAAATAGCATATTAATAATTAATTTACAAAATAATTATTATTAAATACCAATAATTTAAACTAAATATTTAAATAAATAACATTAAATTACATCCCACACTATTCCCCCTTTAACACACAACACACTACACATACAAAAAACACAATAAATGTAACGATCAATTTATCTATTATTTACAATTATTAATACATTCTTTATAATTAATAGAGTTATTAATTTACTAGTTAATACATATTAACTACCAAATTACAATTAATCACCAATTAATTATTAATTAACAATACATTAATTAGCAATAAAAAAAATGAATAAATAAATTATTTATATTTACTATATTTAACTAACTAATAACAATTAATTACCAATTAATAATTAATTAACAATTAATTAATAATAAATACAAATAAAAAACAATATCATTAATTATTTTAATTTAATTACATCCCACCCAATTCCCCTATAAACCCACAACCCACTACACATAAAAATTCACATAATTAATTTAACTATCAATTAATCACTTAATAAAAATAAATCACCAATTAATTATTAACAATTAATTAATTTACAATGACAATAAATAAATATTAATAATAAAGTAATTATAACTAATATAATTAACCAATTAATAAAATTATTTTGCAATTAATAATTAATTAACAATTAATTAATCATAAATACCAATTAAACAATACATATTAATTCAATAATTATATTATAATTAAATTACTTCCCACCCTATTCCCCTATAAACCCACAACCCGCTCTGATACTAAAACGCTAAATTTACTTTAAAATAATTATTAATCTCTAAACATTTATTTTTAAATGTATTAAAATACATTACAATAATCTTTAACATACAAATAAAATACATAACACTAAAAAAATAACGATATTATTGACATCGATATTTTTGCTACGATATTACTTACATCAATATTAATTACTTCGATATTATTTACTTCGATATTACTTACCTTGGGGTCGATATTCTGTCCATCGATATTCTTGACTTCGATATTCTGTCCCTACGATATTAAAAACTCGATATTATTGTAGGTCGATATCAAAAATTCGATATTTTGACTGACCACCCTCCTGAAGATGTCTCCAGTTGCCTGTCATGGACGCCAATGGCCCGAATCCAAGCAAGGTATGAATAGGATGGGGGTGGAAAAGATGGAACATTACTGCTCCTGTGAAGCACAAAACATTGGTAGGAGAACACTCTAGCAGTAATATCTCCATTTTTTTTTTGCATTTCAAGGACTTCCAGCAAGATGGGTAACAAAAAGGATGTCAGAGCCAGAAATGTTTATTAGTGACCAACGAAAATATCTAGAAACTTCTATTCATAATTCAGAGTCATATGATAAAATAAGATCACAGCGAATGGACTTCAAAATTATTTATAAAGACTCTGGGGCAGATTTACAAGCCGCTTGCATCATTTTTGCGCCGCAGTTGCGTCACTTTTTGTGACGCAGCAGCAGCGTAAAAATGCGGCCCATTTACAACGTGACGCATCTAGGGAGATGTGTCATGTTGTAAAGCCCAGCGTCACATTATACCTGCGTCAGGTATAATGTATGCAGGATGGGCGTTCCAACGCAACAAAGCCTCGTAGAAGTGAATCAGTGAAATCTGCAAGATTTACTGCGCCACTTCTAGGACGACACTGCGTCAAATTCATACGCCTGCTTGAAGCAGGCGTAAGGAGTGACGCAGCACAATGAGGATAAGCATCCCCCTGCATTGCTGGAGTTGCGTTGTGCTTGCGAAACAACTCAAGCAATGCGTGACTTTTGCGTCAACAGATGCGTCAGAATTTATGACGCATCTGTCAATCCTAGCGCCATGGTGCACCGTATTGTAAATATGGCGCATCCATAGTGGCGCAAGGGTTTCTCAAAGTGGCGCAGGGAAAGTGACGAATCTTCACAGATGCGTTACTTTCTTGTAAATCTGCCCCAGTCTCCAAAATCCACAAATGAAGATACCCTTTGTGTTTCAGGCTGTGTGCATTCATAAGCAATTTCCTGGTTTCGTTAATGTTTTAGGCATATGCTCTCTATCTCTTGGTATGAACTACACGTTTGATTTTGGTTTCCTTTCAGGCCCATGAACCCGTTATTAAAGCAAAATGGTGCCAAAAAGCAGCAAAAAGATCAATCGGTAAAATGTTCAGAAAAATCGGACTACAGGGACATACATTCCACATTTATCACACATATATAGGAAGCAGGGACTGTTATGAAGCCACTAAAAAGAGGATAATCTACCCCATACACAGTGGAGGGTAGAGGTGCCCAGACATTCTGTGTGATGGGATTCCGCAGAGGAGATGCTTCCCTCTGTCCAGGTGGGGTGAATAGCCCACAAAAGCTATACTAGAATGCAAAGAGGGAAAGCAATACAGTGAAAATCTGTGAAAAGTAGGGGAAAGAAAGTGAAGCTTATGTAATAAAAAAACAGATTTGACTAATTTTCACATTTTTCTCTAAATTATTTAGTTGTTCTCTAGGTACATGTATTATTATGTAGTAACACGACAGACACTTTTAATTTCAAAACTTTAAATAAGTTACCATTATCTTTCATTTAAACATGTGGGAGGGCTCTATGTTGAGCCCCTCAACTGCAGCCAGCCTTGATAGGAGGCAACCCAACTGATGAATGTGAGCAAACAGAAGCATAATACAGATGGTGAGGAAGGGCTTGACAGGTCACAGGAGTGCAGCTTCGAAAGAAATGAGTCCCAGGTCAGATCTCATCAGGAGCACTGTGTCCAACCACAGATATCACATCTACAAAATTGAACTGAATTGAAATTGCATTTATATAGCTCTTACTACCCATGACAAGGCATTGAATTGCGTTATTGTGAGTAGCACCCTACCCAGGAGCCCACATCTTGTGGTTACTCCATTGGTTACTGGGGTTAGTATTTGCTTTCTAAAAGAAACCATTCTGTTCATTTATTCCATTTTCTTTGTAGTGCATTAGTGTTTTGTTTAGTTTATCATTAAATTAGCACAGTTAGTTAAAACCATTGCAATAAAATGTCATCATAGCGCTGTTACCACGTTAAAAGCAAAAACAAAGAAAACCATCACATTTAAATTCATATACATATTACTGACGAGGCAGTCTTGTAGTTACTATTATAATCACGTGACAGGTTTCCAAAGCCAAGGATACAATAATTTGGTACAGGGAAGCTAGGGCAGAGGGCGAAAGAAGCCCGTGATAAGTTTTTTGGGGGGAAGGACTGGTAGGGCGGGGGTGGGAGAGGGTGAAGGCAGATTGTCCAAGAGTCTCACAAATTTTCCTATTTTACTTGCAAGCACTTGAATGTCGAGGGAAGTAAAGCAGAGGGCTGAAGCCTCCCAGCATGTACTGATGCCCCTTTTTAAATATAAGGGTTTTAAAAGAAGTCTTCTGGAAGCGTCAAGGGCGGCACAACAGCACAGGAGATGCAACCATGATTCAGTCCTGTAGTTGCACAGTCTGCAGGCCCCCTCCTCACTTGTTGGAGCCCATCGGTAGAATGCAGTGGAGCGCAAACCTAAGAGACGCATGAACATTATATTATTATGGGCCAATGCGTTCAGACTATCCAAAAGGTAAAATTGAGGTACACCAGGGAGGTATGAGTCATTCAGGGGAAGCAGGATAGTTATTGTTTTTAGGACCTGGATGCATTAGTGACTTAGGTATGGTATTAGAGGGGGGGCTATGTGAGCGATAATACTTGCCGGGACTACTAGATATTGTTATGGTTTCCAAAAAACAAGCTTAATACAGACAGTTATGAGATTTAGAATGCTTTGTGCATAGAAGAAGCAAGCAGAAGCAGAAGGGAAGCTGATGCACCCAAAACAAGCATTTGCAACGCAATCAGTCTCGCCTTTGGACACTTATATGTATTTAACTATGCAGCACATTAGCCTGGGTCCTGAAACATCGAGTGTTCTTTAGCATGGAGATAAAGTAAGCACCAAACTGCGTGACATGCCAGGTATGGGAACACATGGAGAGAAATATTGCCTTTCAGCGGGAAATGGTATAGTTCAAAGCTCTGTTTTTCAAATAGAATCAGGGCCTTCGGTGATCATATCACTGAAAATACAAGATTTAAAAAAAATATTATTGTCTACGGGTGCTCGTGGAAGACAATTTCTTTGGACTGGAATCTAGAGAATGCTAGTTAAATAGAGGCAGTTGCCAGAAAAATAAAGAAAATAAAGTCCCTCAGCAGAAAGCAATTTTGATATTTTACTGACCTCTACTGGTCGTTTTCTATCAAGACAGTGAAATAGAGGCAGTTGAATAGCAGAAAGCAATTCTGGTATTTTACTGACCTCTTCTGGTAGTTTTCTATTAAGACACTTAAATAGAGGCAGTTGAACAGAAAAAAAGTTCCTAACCGGAAGCAGACAAGTCCTAACCCACAAAGTACATACACATATAAGTATATACAAGAGTTCTTGAATGCTCGACCTAATAAAAAAGGAAGGGAAAAAGTGGCAGTTTAATTCAAGCTCAATTTTCATGCACGCTGTTGACAAATAAAGCAGATGGAGATATTTTGCGATAGCATCCAATTGGTGGATGGAAACCTGTGGAAAGAAGCAGTTTTAAATTCTGCTCTAAAGGAATGTGGAGTTTTAACAGTATTTCTAGAGACACCTACGCTTTAAAAGAGGTGCCAGACTCTTGCCTCATTGCAAAATGCAAGCCCTATGCTTGTTGAGACCCCTTTACAATTATTTGTTAAGCGGTGTGACATTTCAGCACATCCTAGTGCCCATCTCACTTAATGAAATGCAAGCAATACTTTCAATTCGGAGAGACCCCTATTGTGTACTGTTAGATCTGATAAACTTGGGTGGAAGTCCTCCAAACTCTCTTCCTTAACTCCTCTTGTTTCGTTGAATTATTTTTTGTTTGCTTTAAGACTCTTTACACTTTACCACTGCTGATCAGTGCTAAATGGATTGTGCTCTCCCTAAAACATAGTACAATTGGTTCACACCTGATTGGCACATTTAATTTACTTGTAAGTCCCTAGTAAAGTGGTACTACATGTACCCAGGGTCTGTAAATTAAGTGCTAATAGTGGGCCTGCAGAACTTATTGTGCCACCTACTACAGTAGCCCCTTTTGCCAGTCCTAAACTGTTCTTTTAATACATATAAGTGACCCCTAGGGAAGGCTTGAAACAGCCTATAGAGCACAGCGTTTTTGTATATAAAAAGTTGTACATGTACTTTTACGTTTTACATGTCCTGGTAGTAAAAAACTCTTACATTTGTTTTTCACTACTGCAAGGCCTGCCTCTCCCATATGAAAACATTGGCTCATCTTATTACATTTAATCAGTACAAACGTTTGCATGGGAACAGGTAGAAATGTCCTGTTTGGTCTCTAAAGAATTGTAATTTAAGATCCTCTTTAATGATAAAGTCGAATTTTAATTCACAATTGTGAAAATGCCACTTTTAGAATGTTGCTGCACAAACAAAAGATGGAAGGAATTCTGAACAAATCAAACATTCACCCCCAGTCAAGAGATCGGGCTTAAATCCAGCATTTGTTTTGCTCACCATGACACCCCAGTTTGAACTCAGCCATCTGCAAATCAATCTTGACCCAGCTTCTCATGGGAACAGTACAGCCTTAAATCGGCCTAAGATATCATGCTTCAAAAGAGTAATTGATGGACGAAATGCTCAACAATGTCAAACATTCACTCCAGTACAGATATCTGAGACTAAATACATCCTCTTTTTTTCTCACCCTGCCCTTCCATTGTAGACCTAGCCATTTCCAAATCAGTCTTGTAGTCTTGACCCTGTTCTCCATGAGAACAGTCCAGCCCAAACTGCCAAGCTAGGTCCTCCCCGGCCTGAACAAAAGCATCCTGGGACTGATTTCGGGGTATGACACCTCATCAGCCTGGCTATCAGGAATCCATGGTCTCAGCGCGCAAGGGACCCACGTCTGGGCATGTGCGTGGCCACTTAGGGCAAACATAGCAAGCACAACAAGATTTGTTTTCGTTTTAAAAACATGAAAGGAATTGTCATTTACAATGCCAATAGCTTAAACTCACGGAAATGCAAGACCTATTGCATTGCAAATGCTGGTTAAAAGCTTGAACAGAGAAAGGGAATCATGGCGGGAGCTCACTTCAGGATCAGCATTGAATGTCATCATAAATTTGCCATTGAATGTCTCGTCAGGTTTAGTAAGAGGGATATAACTACCATTAAAACAAATTTAAATGTATGATTTTCCTTTAAAATTTGAGAGACTGGGTTAATGTTGTGGCTCTTATGCAGGCCCCTGGATATTGCAGTCCATGTGCGTTATCTTTAACACCAAGCTAAACCTACGCAATTGGCTTTCTATCAATGGGCAATGGGTACATAGGGGAAGTCTAAAATATATACAATTATGAGAAAAGTGAAAGACAGAAGAGGAAATGAGACACAAAATGATTGAAATGAAAGAAGGGCTTCATCTTTCTCTCTCACCGAAGCGCATGCGCGCTGCAGCAATCTCCTTGTGTTTGAGGTCAGCTGGTGGTGGTGATGTCTCTTTCCCCTTTGCACTTTGGTCTGGCCCTCCATCCTGGCACCCTATCTCCAGTGTCACCGGCACACTGATAGGCTGTGCTTTCCTGCTCCAGCCCGGTACTTTCAATCTTGCAGTCCCCGGTATGCCTCATCACCTCCAGTTTTCTTTCTGTTGCTCTTTTGTAGTTATAGCCTCAATGCTCAGGTCTTAAGACGTAACCGTTACAACCAGAGTTAAAAGCCAGTTTTTGGTATAAGTTAAGCTGTGCTGATATATCTTTATATATTATACAGCCATGCCACGCCTGTCTGCAAAAAGACCTAACTTAAATAGCACTGTAGTTTCTTCTGTACTAGACTGTGCTCAGCAGTCTAGAACTTTGGCTGTTCGTTACTTGCGGTCCGGGATCTGCAGCTGTGGCACACTTCTGCACAAGCTCTTTTACTTCAATAAATCAGTAAAATTTTAACAGCAGTTTGGCATTAATTTATAACTGAGAGGCCCTCCTGCGCAGTTATTGCCCTTCCATTCCTGGTACTTTGCAGCAGTTTCAAGATCTCTTGAGTTTCTGGTTGCTTAATGGGTGTAATTCCTGATATTTCTGTGTTTCCCTCATCTTCTTAGCTTGATTTTGTTTGCTTGAAAATGTCACTCATAGTCATTGAATGTCGCTCATAAATACAGTGAAATTAGGAAAATGTCACACATAAGCAATCTGGAAATGTGGCAGCTATGCTCTCCTTGCCTCTCCTCTCCTCATCTTCCCTCCAGAAGTATCAAAGTATCAGCGGTACGAAAAAATGCTAGGTGATCAGGGTACCTCAATCTTTCCCCCTTTTTTTCTTTTCAACATATTTTATTGAAGTATTCATAACACATCTTATTGATGTCATCCCTTCAAAATGTTAGTATATCTTACAAACGTCTGAGGACCATCATATGCAGGGGAACATTTCCAATGATAAGCGAGAACTAATCATCCCCAAAAAGTACAATACCCCAACCCCTCTCCAGCTAAATCACCCTCCCCATCCAAGAGTTGAATATAATTACAGCATACCAATATGTCTACAGTTATGCCCCACTGTTCCAGATGATGGATGAATTTATGAGGAGAGGTGTGTGCAAGTCACTTGTTATCAGGTAATCTGCGTGGGAATGTATTCCCCCAGCAGGGATTTAAGTTTTACCTGTCCCTCCAGCCCATGTGGTAATGATGGGGAGGCCCCTGGGAAATTCGCCTATAGGCTCTCCACTAACACCTCCCATGTCCAAGTTGCCTTCATCGTGCCTATGCCCCTACTGGCCTCCCTCAGTCGAATACGCCCCTCACAACCTGCCCATTTTTCCAGTTCCCTATACCAAGAGGAGGAGTTAGGACCCTGTGGTGATTACCAGTTTAGGGTGATTTCAATGTTTGGCCATCACAATGGCCAGGTCCAGTAACTTACTGGTCACTTTATTTTAGATGTATGGGGGAACCAGCTCGACAGACACTAACCTGGGGTGCAATGGCTCTCACCCTCTAGAACTATAGCAACTCTACTAGTGACCTCCTCCCAGAACCGACCAACTGAGGGGCAAGTCCAAAGCATGTGCATCAAATTGGCTCTCAGGCGCTGCCCCTAGGACATGTTGCCCCCTTAACATGGAAGTATCGTTCAGTGACCTCGAGAGTAAGAAATGCCTTATGGAGGACATAGAAATTGACCTGTGTAAATCGAACATTACGGGGTATCTTAGGGGCTCCAGTCAGTATCTTCGCCCAGGCCGCTTATGACAGGGGGACGTCCAAATCCTCCTCCCAAACAGTTTTCAGTTTTTCCAATGGTTCTACAGTATCTTCTCAGATGGCTTTGTAGAGGCAAGAGACAGCCTTAAAGGTGCCTGTCCAAATACCCATATAGTGACAACAGTGATGTGTAGGGGGTTCCACCATGCCCATGAACCAATGCTTCCTGAGAGTGGTCGTGATCACCCCATGTAGCAGGAGGTGGCTTTGTGGAATATCGCTTTCTAGGCGAAAGTCCTCAAAGGGCATCAATGTCCCCTCTCTAAACAAGTCTCCCACCGGAGAAGCTCCCACCGCGACCCACTCTTCTAGCTGCCCCAAGTACAGCCATGTAGTAATTCACATAGCCTCACGATGGGCAAATCAGGGGAGAACAGAATTTTCACACCTGTTTTTTGAAGGGATCGATGCCAACATTTTATAATGATTATTCTTCAACAAGGGAACCCATAGGGTGAGAAGGACCTTGGGTAGTTACTATTTATAGGAAACAATTGGTCCTTCAAACAAGAATAAATAAGAAAGCGATAAATATAGACCAGAATCAGTACTATATTACACAAAAATGTCCATCCGGACATGTAGATTTAATATTTAAACCGTAATAATTCAAAATCAAAACGAAAGTGATTGAGTGGGACGCAGTCCTGTATCCTTCAACATAAAACATATAAGGACAATCACATGTAAAAAGGCATTTTTCAGGCAAAACAACAGCTTAACGCCAATTACAATGGTAGGGGCAAGCTTTTAGAAAGTAGACAGTAATGCACAAGCTTTTTAACAAGTGAGTTTAACGTGCATGTTGTCTAAAGAGTCGACGACGTTTCGATCTATACCGAGATACATAGATCATCATCAGGACGAGAGTTAACTAGCCTGAACACACACTGCCTGTGTAAGAAATGAAAAAACGGGAAGGGAGTCAGGGAGAAAACATTAACATTTACAGAATTCAAGAATTGACAGTAGACAGTTGACACATACCAACTAACGACCAGATAATCAGTAGGATGTACAGCAGCGCATTAATGGTTAATTTTACAACCAACAATTTTATAAAAAACATAATAGAACCGCCGTTTGAGACACATGCGGGTGAATGAGAATTCTGTGAACCCGCATATTTAGAAGAAGAAGCGCAAGTGAATCTTACAGTGGTAAGAGGAAAAATAACTATATTAACCCGGTGGGCTAACTATATGCGGTATATTACACCGTGACAAGGCAACGTGGGGGCGCGGGAGGGGTTCATGAAGAAGCCTCATACGGTACGCTGTGGCATAACGAGGTGGATGCATGTCGCAGTGAGGGGTAGGCGGTGAGGTCTAGGAAGTGATGGCGCTATGGAGCGGCTGTTGGGCGCGAATACCGTTTGGAAGCGCTCACCTGATAGCAAGTGCGGGGAGGGACACATCCAGGGTATTAGGTAGAGCGGAGTAGCTGCTGTAGGATAAAGGAGGGATAATGTGAAGGCCATTCAAAAAACCAGATCCGGTATGAGTAAGGACCGAAGGACGGAAAACACACCTATCAAGGGGATGTAAGAATTACCCTGTACGATTTGAATTCAATCCAAGGGAAGACGGCGGCGCTGGTGCTGTAATGCTGGATTTCGTCCAAAGGGGAGGGGGCTACTTGCCGATGACAAGGGAAGCCTGATGGGGGAGAGAAACGGGGTCAACTAAGTCCCAAGTGAGAGGCGGGGGTTGTTGAGCAAGGCAGGAGCCTGGTCTTACCGTGTATGATACGATTCGGACCGCGCAGGATCGCCGGTATTCCCGCTTGGTGTGCCGGAAGTATTTGAAGGGGCAGGTGAAAGCGTGTGAGCATGCGCAAGAGTGCCTCTGGGAGGGGCGTGTACGGGTAGCAAGGTCAGCCATATTAGGTGAGGGAGTGAAGGTCTGAAGGCCAATGTGATTAGTTGACCCAATAGGACGTGATAGAAGAATAGTGACTCAATGTATACAATTCTCCAACAATTGCATCCTTATATACAGGGAGAATTTATAAAAGGAGTATAACAAAATTAGAATTAGAATAGATTAAAATTACAGAGTTGTCAGGAAGAACAATTAAATGGTATAAAGGACATGTGTTGGAATCAGATTAGCGTTGTCCAATCCTCACTTCTGTTCAAACCATTTTTTATAGTGTCCAAGCGAATGATGAGTTTGAGTTCTTCAACAATAGCGGACACCCACTCAGAAGAATCAGTCGTCTCTATGACTCCTTGTTTGCATAATCTATCTAATAGTTTTTTTAACTCATTTCTCACAGTTAAAGGAATCGTTCTTACTTTATGTGCGACTGGAATGGCACCTTCTTTGAGTTTAATTTTGTGCTCATATCCCTTTACACAACCAATTTAATCTCTAAAGACATCCTTATTTTGTTGTGTAACGTAATCTAGATTATCATTTTTTTTTGTTATCTGTACATTGTTTACATATTCATCATCAAGAACAATTGGTTCTGCTGCACCTGGCTTTAGTATAATGCCAAGTTTAGCTAAATCTTTCCAACCCACCAGGTTGCGTCCTCGTTCAGCTACATAAACATTTGTATAGATTACTCTGCCCTTGAATGAGAGTGTGTCTTGAAAATATCTCACCATATCGATATCATACTCTCCAACAGCCTTTGGATTTACATCTGTTTCATTTAATTTTATATTACTCCATTTCTCATTGATCGTAGTGTCAGAAATTATTGTTATCGGTGAACCTGAATCTGCCATTACTTTTAATTCAATTTCACCAACAAGCACATTACCTAATGGTCCTTTAAATTTCCCATCGGCTGACTCTATTAACAAAACAATATTTGCGCACATTTCCTCATCGAATTAATCGATTACATTTACTTTTACTTTGACATTAGTAAAATACTTTTTAGACCTACATGAGGTTGTATAATGTCCAATTTTTTTTATATTTCATGCATCTTTTCCCTAATGCTGGGCAACCTTTAAAGTCAGCAAGTTGTTCGTGTGAACCACACCTGTAACAAATATAATTTTTACCTTCAGTTTTTCTTCCACCTTTAAATTTTTCATATTGTTTGTGTTCATATTTCTTTTTCTTCTGTAAAGAGAAAACATTAGTACTTGAGCTACCATTAGATAATTCTTTAGTAGATATTAATGATCGTTCTATCCCTTTTGCAATATCGATAACTTCCTGCAACGTTGGGTTTATACTTGCAAGTAATCTCTCTTGTACTTTCTTTGAAAAACAATAAAAAACAAATTGGTCCCTTATATAAGTATCGGCCATTACTTCAAATTCACAGTTCTTTGCAAGAACGCGGAGGGCAGCGATGTATTCCTCGATTGTTTCTTCTTCATTTTGCTTTCTCATTGCAAATTTATGCCTGCCGATCATACTATTAGGTTCCTCTGAGAATTGTTTCTCTAATCGTTTTACTGCTTCCTGGTATTCATTTAAAGGTATAAATACTCCTGGAGGACTTTCAAATTCTGGTAAACTGTCAAATAGTTCTTGACCTGCATTTCCTAGTAGTCCAAACAATAAAGCTTTTTTGCGTTCTAAACTATATTCCTTCCCATTTATAGGTAATTTTCAAATGCCCTTAACCAGTTTTTCCACCTCATTGGTGGCTTTCCAGGTTCATCCAAAAAATGAGCTGGTACACAAATATTGTTGCTTTGTGCCATAATGTGCTCCAAAAGAAGCCACACAACGTTTAAATGGTATTACTGTATTGCCTTCTCAAATTAATCATGTAATTTGTTTTTACTTACAGTTTAGTTCAGTTTTTTCCGATATTTTCTGTTCTTCCAATTCGTACGGCGAGATTCTAGTCAGTTTCGCTCAATCTGACTGACTGCAAAATGGCCGCACGTTCAAAACGTAATGCGTGCGTGTGACGTGTACGGCAATTGACTGAGATCAATTTCAGGAGAGGTGCACATACGTCACAGAAGGCTCGCGCATCAAGTAGCAGGATGTCCGTTATTACAGCAACTGCCAAAACGGTAATTTAACGTATTTTCACACAGAAATTTATTCGTTGGCCAAAAATATTTAATTTGCCATCAGTACTTGCGGTTAAGCTGAAGTAGATGATTAAATTTCTCGTAGGTTTCTTCTCTGTCCTGTTCCTTTCCAACAATTTAAGTTGCATACAAAAGTATGTTTGAAGTGTAAAGTAGTCCGTAGGCCTTCTTAATCCCGCGAATATAATCGTCGCCAAATTGTTGCGGAATGAAGAAGGACGAGTTCTTGATAAAGTAAATATATTTATTATAAGAATAAATATAAGCATAAAGGCCCACAGGCATGCATCATATAACAGGTCAGATCAGGTGAAGGGAGATAGGTCGAATGACCAACATTCCATGACATTGTATAAATACCCATCCAGGGTTCCATGGTGACACATCATGACGTTAGGTAATTCGATAACGGAATCATAGGGAAAATATTCTATATAAAGAAGAAATACTAATAGAAATAGAAATAGTAATAAATGTATATAAATACATTAAGATGTACAACACCACAGTTCCCACATCAGGGCGTCAAGTCCAACAGGGGCCTCATGATTAGGCGGTAATAATTTCGACTTCTGCCAGTTCACTCCAAGGCCGGATAAAGATCCAAAGTTGTGAAGCATGGCACCAGTCGAATCTTCCCTCACATTGCATAGAAAAAGCAAAAGGTCATCCGCATATAAGGCAATGAGGTGCCAAGTGGTTCCAACCTGAAACCCCTGATAAGCCACACCAAGCTAGCAGATGGCTTAGTCACCTCATCAAAAAGCAGGGGTAATAGGGGGCATCCCTGCCTGGTTCCCCTCCCCACCGCATAGCTCTTCAAAATGGTTCTACCCATCCTAACTCTCGCTGATGGGTCAGTATACAGCAACCACGTCCAGTCAACAAATCACCCTCCTAAGCCCATATGAGTCATAACCTCATACAGGTGTCCCCATTCCAGGCTATCAAAGGACATTTCAATATCTACAGCAAACACTCTGCAGCAATGACAGAAGGCGCCTAATGTTATGCGCCATATTGTGACTGGTAATAAACCCAGCTTTTTCCGGGGGGATCAGCTTGACCATATATGGGAAAACTCTACATACCAGAATTCTACTTACAATCTTATAATCAAAGTTAAGCATCGATAATGGCCTATATGCTTTATGATCGTAATGCAATTTTCCAGGCTTGAGGAGCAGAACCACCAGGGTTTCCCTGGTGGTAGCTGGGAGGCATTTATCAGCCAGGACTGCTCCACAGAGTGCAACCAACACAGGGGTCAGTTCTTCTGAGTGTGCTGCATAAAATTCCACCGGGAGCCCATCCATACCCAGTGTTTTCCCCCCGAGCCATCTGCTTAATTGAAGTTTTTATTTCTTGTGGGGTAATATCTGCACTATTGTCCTGAGCATCCTCCCCAGTAAGCCCTAGTAGCGGAATCGAGGCCAGGTAGTCCTGTATAGCAGATGGGCTATACAGCGTGGTACTGCTATATAGTGTCGCATGATTTTGGTAGAAATAATTGTGATTTGCTCCTGGCTATATAACTTGTCCACTAAAATGATCACACTCTGCATGCGTACGATCCATATATTTTCATAGTCAAAAGTCCGGAGATTCTCCACCTATACGGCTACCACCTCCTTGGCATCCAGTAGAGCCTCTGCAGATCCTCCCGATCAGGCCTGAGGGTCTCCAAATCTACCCTCTCTGCCGCAGAGACATCTTGTATGAGGGAACTCCATATACCTATGGACATCGACAAGAATTGTCCCCAAACTGTTGCCTTAAGGGTGTCCCACTCCACTTGAGGGATGGAGGCCGAGGCACTATTTTCAGAAAAATAATTTACTGAATATTCGGGTTTCAATTTCCACAAAGGTACTCACGTAACAGGACGAGCCCATCCTAGACTGAGCAGGAGGGGGCTGTGATCTGAGATCGGTGGGGCAAATACTCAGTATCCTGTAGAAAGCAGTGAACATCAGGGGTGAACAGGAATACATTCAACCACACATGTAGTTCATGTATTCCAGAGAAAAAGGAGTAATTACAGGTATATGGGTGCTCCATGAATCAACCAGCCCCCATCCCAACTGCCAGTCCCTAAACGCTCAGGCTACTCTATATGTATGGAACTACGGGAGAGGGGGGTTGGACCTATTCAGCAAAGGGTCTGCCACACAGTTAAAGTCTTCTCCCATAAGGACTGAGCCAATGAGATGCAGGGCCAGTGAGTTTGAGAGGGATCCAAAGAAGGGGGGCTGATCCACATTAGGTGCATATATACTAATATTAGTGATGTCACGTCCCTCCAGTTTACACATCACTATCACATAATGGCCCTTCGGATCCACTACACTAGTGGTGTATTGGAATGGCACGCCCCCCGAATCCACACCAGGGCTTCCCTAGCATAAGCAGAGTAATGTGTGTAGTTTAAGTGGCCACACCAGTGCCTTTTCAGGGCCTCCCCTTCTTTAGCTGTCAAATGTGTCTCTTGAAGTAATGCAATCTGAATACCATGCCTCTTTAAATAGGAGAACACTTTGTAACGTTTAGGCATGGTATGCATTCCTCTGATATTCTAGAAAATACATTTATACTTCATGCAATTCGTCATCAGACAACAACTCCTTATTAATGGTAAGGTCGAAAAGCAGAGCGTGTGACCCTTAGAAGGCCATACAGCTCTTGGATCCTCAATAAAACAACATCATACAACTATCCCAACTCCCAAACCCTAGAACAAGCAGGTTGTAACCCCCATTCAAACTAGTATGTATAAACTTTTTTGTGAGAGTACTTAAGAGTAACTATAAAGTGGGGAATGAGGCATGGGAGAAGACCAATCCATCTAGGGCCATATATCCGGCAACAGCAGCATTGAGAAGTAGTCACCTCCCAGGGGGGTGTGTGTCTCCCCTCCCCACCGTTCCTTGGGATATTTCAGAGCAAACGTCAGGTAAGTACTGGACAAGTGTTCTGAGCTACGTTACCACCAGCAGTTCAAAGTTAAATGATTTAGTTTGTAGTTCCAGGAGTCACCACTGGCAGTTCCATGTTGAAGAAACCAGAAGGACTGGCTGTGTAGTCCGAATCCGAATCCCTCACAGTGTGTTCATCCATCTCCGACGACGGACCTGTTCCTACACTACTCATGGAAACCACGGCTTCCACTAACTACTCTTGGAAACCACGGCTTCCACAACTTTATGCTGTTCCTGAATGTTAGACCTGGCACCTTGGCGTGAGTTTCCCTTCCACTTTTTGATGGTGTGCCTCGACTGTTTTGCTGGTGTTGTCCGCTCAGGGCACTGCGCCACGGCTAATCCGTGCCGCAGTGCAAGTGCTCCCTAGATAAAGTGTACCTGTAATTGATGTCCATGATTGGTTTATTGGATTCACTGTCAGTCCCCAGTAAAGTGCACCAGGGATGCCAGGGCTTGTGAATGCCAATGCTGCTGGTGGGCTTGCAGCGCTGGTTGCGCCACCCACGGAAGCGGCCTTGTAAAGTGTGTCTAGGGTCTGCCACCGCAGACCCTGTGCGCGGTCCGGGACCGTCGCGCTGACTGCGCAAGTGCCCCCACTTGCCAGTCCCTAAACCTTCCCTTACCTACATATTAGCCACCCCTCTGGTAGGCCCGAGGGCAGGGTGCATTGTAGGCATAAGGTAGGACATGCCCTGATGTGTGTGGCATGTCTTAGTAGTGAATTACAGCCTTGTCGTTTTTCACTATTGAAGGCTACCTGCTCTCCATAGGCCAGAATGGGCTGCCGGGGTCACGCCAACGCTGTGACCCCAGTGGACTCAGAGAGCATGGTAGAGTGTCAAGTTTGGTATGCCTGAACTCAGAATAATAAAATACTTCTTGTAGTCAAGTTTATTTTAGTATCCTGGGTTTGTAAATACTACTTTTAGAAAGTTAGTATTTACTGACCTGACCATCTCAGTCCGCCTCTGCTGTGTGTATGTGTTCTGCCTGGCAACAGTAAGGAGCAGGGTGGGGGGATCCCCAGAGACAGGTTGGCTGCCAGGTGGTGGGTAGAGAGATTACACCTGGATGGGTGGGAGGAGTACACCTTGACTCTTGAATAGACCTGTGCTCTGCCACCACAAAGCCGGCGCCACCCCCTGTGGGGCGGCTGATGTCTCTGCCCTGCTGCTGAAAGGAAAGAGCAGAGTCACCATAACCGAGTGCTCCGGAACTGGACTGAGCCAGGCCTAGGCCCCCTGGCGCTAAAGAACAAAAGAATTGGTGTATAAAAGTAGGAGCCTGGCTCCTAAGAAATCAGAATCCTGTTTACCACAAAGGACCTCTGCCCGACTAGAAGGAGAAGAAGACGCCGGAGGAGCTGGCCTGCTGCTTGCCTTGCTGAGAGAGGAGAGGAAGAGACTTACTGAAAAGACTTTGCTACTTTGTGCTTGAACATTCTCCAAGGGCTTGATCTGAGCTTGCCCCCTGAACTGAACCCCAGGAACAGTGGGTTCTCTGTGCTTCTTGCTCGTCCTCCAATTTGAGCCGTGTGTGCATCCCGCTGGAAAAGAGACTGCGCCCCTCATCGCCCCTCCTAGGGCCGTGACACTCAGAAGCTCGCCTGCCTCCAACCCGTGAGAGCCCCGCTCCGTCCCGAGCCACTCTCTGTCCCCGGGCCAGGCCGCCTGCATCCCTGTCACCGCCTGCTACTGGAGCGCGCTGACCGCGCTATCACCCCTCCTGCCGGAAGCCGTCCGACGACTGTGATCTACGCCGGGTCACCCAGCTGCACTGACTGTGCCCTGTGGCCCCGCTTCGCTATCCTCGGACATCTCAGGCCGCGCCGCCCCCGCTGTGGAGACCCTCCGGCACCGCCGTGCTAAAGGGTCGCGGGCCGCGCCTGCCTACTTGCCCACACCTGCTGATTGAGGACCCAAGAACACTTCCCAAGCTGAGAGTCGCACCGACCTGTGCCGACTCTCCACATCACGAAAGAAGTTCCAGTATCGGGCTCGGGGCCCGCAACGCCTTATTTCCCCGTTCCCAGGAGTCGATCCCTGTGAGTACTGGAACTACAAGTAAAGAGACTACAAAGTATCCATTTGAAACAACGAACCAAGAAAATTTGCCTGCTGTATAACCTGGTGGCCTAGCGAAAACGTTATTGGTCTTGTGATAAGTCTGTTGAGATATATATACCGTATTTTTACATAAAGAATCGTATTTTTATATATATCCCAGTCTGGTGTCCGTTTCTGGGGGGATTGATGTATTTACTGTGTGTATGATTGTAAGTGCTTAACCAACAACGCCTGAGGAATCGCCTTGGCTGCTCACGCCACGCACCTAGAGGGTGAGCAAGGGTCATTCGCAAGGGGTTATCCTGCGCCCTGACGTGGAGGAGAGGGTTCCTGCTTGACACAAGGGCAACCTTGCGCCAACCAGAGATCCCCGACTCTAACATTGTTGGCAGCGGTTGGGATTTCGGATTTGCACTTGTAATTTGCATACAGTGAATTATTAATCACCAGATAGTGAGAGCAGACCAAATAACGCAGCCACAGGTTTGTAATTGTTGAACTTTGTTGAGACATCTGCCATTACTGCAACCATGCCTGGCTCACACTCCGCTGGGAGGGCCCTCTCTGTGATTTCTGGAATCGATGAGGTGGATTGGGAGAGACTGGAAGGCTACACGATGGAGCAATTGAAAGGCTACAGTGTACAATTCAGAGTCCCCCATGCTGGATGCAAGAGGAAGCCCCAGTACACCAAGGCGTTGAGAGCCTGGAAGGAGTCACGAGACCTACGGAATGCGGGGGACATCGTTCCACCCGACAACCTTGAGGAGCCCAGCAGAGTCCGGTCGCCAGAGGAGCTGGCAGACAGGGCAGCAGACAGGGCGCATGCAATGGAGATGGCAAAGTTGGCAGGACAGATGGAAATGGAAAAGCAGAAGTTGGCCCTGGAGGCACAACAACGCCAAATGGATCATGATATCAGATTGAAGGAGTTGGAGCTGAAGGCAAAAAGTTTGGACACCGCTCCTTCTGGTGGCAGCGCTCCACCAGCGCAGGTAGAGTCCAAGGTGTACATCCCCAAAGATGTAGTAAAGGAGTATTTCAGAAAGGATGACATAGGGCAGTGGTTTAGGGCCTACGAGGTGGCCATGTCCTCACACCGGGTCCCTGAGAAAGACTGGTGAGCGGGGTTGTGGGGAAGGTTCCTTGCTGAAGGGCGTGACACACTGTTAGATTTACCCTTAGATCTCCAAACCTCATACCCCCATATGAAGGAAGCTTTAATGACCAGGTATGGGTTAACTCCGGAGCTATATAGACAGCGGTTCAGGGAGACGAAGAAGATCCCTGAGAGTACGTATGTGGAATATGTGACCTTTTTCTGCAGAGCGCTGGATGGTTGGGTGAAGGGTAGCAAAGTGAATGATTACCAAGGGCTGCTTGATTTAATTGCATGGGAGCACTTGTCCAGTCAATGTTTTCCTGAGCTACGCCAGCACCTGATAGATAGCAAGCTGTCCAACCCGAGGAAGCTTGCTGAGGAGGCGGACCGCTGGCTCAGCACCAGGGTCCACAAGGGTCAAGTGGGAGACTCCGCCAAAGGTGGGCAGGGTCCCCAGCAGAAGAGTGGGGGGGACAAGGGTAAACAGAAGGGGTTCCAAAAAGGCCCCCAAAGTAATTCCCAAGGGAACCAGCAGAAGGGTTCTCAGCCTCCCCCACCCCCGCAGCAGAACGGGGCCCCGACAGGTAGACCTGTTCCAAAGGGGCCCTTCAATTGTTATAAGTGTGGTGATCCGGGTCACATTGCCTCTGATCCTAAGTGTCGCCTGTTTGGTAAGACCGCACCCACTGGTGCTCCACCCCGGCAAGTAGCTAGTGTTAACTTTGGGGAGGAAGTAGCAGTCCAGGAGGGTGGGGGTCCCGGGCAGATGACCCTAGTCTCGCTAGGAGACAGTGAGATGGTCCCTGTAACCTACCTACCCTCTAACACTAAGAAATATGGGCAGGTGGTGACCATCAATGGAAAGAAGGTTGAGGCTCTTAGAGATACAGGAGCCAGCGTGACCTCGGTGAGGCAACACCTGGTGTCTCAAGAGCAGATTGTACCCAATGCCTACTGTAGGGTTGTCAATGCTGACAACGTAGAGAGTCGTTGTCCAATGGCTCAAGTTCCCTTTGAGTGGGGGGAGGTCTCTGGTACTCTACAAGTCGCTGTGAGAACTGACATGCCTGTAGACTGTCTGCTAGGGAACGACCTGGAGAGTTCCCCTTGGGAAAAGGTGGAGAAGACCACGCATCTGAGGATGGTGGGTCTACCCGACTGGGCGTGCGTGACCACCCGGTCCATGGCAGCCAGTAGGGGTGTTGAGAGGGTCCTGGAACCTGAGGGAGAGGTCCAGGGACCGGCCTTAGGGAGAAGGCGCAGGAGGCGCGGGAAACCGGCCCCCGAAGTTCCCACGGCCCAGGAGGAAGTAGACCCTGAGGGGGATGCTCTGGAGCCTACCGGGGAACAGATTGCCGAACTGGGAGATCTGCCTGAGCTGACCCATTGGCAGCAAGAAGGAGGTCCCTCCAGGGAGGAATTCTGCAGGGAGCAGAAAGAATGCCCTTCTCTCGTAGGTATGCGGCAACAGGCTGCAGACCAGGCCAATGGTGTTCAGGCCAAAACACACTACGTGTACTGGGAGAGTGACCTCCTGTATTCCGAGCCTAAGGCTGCTGAACCTGGGTCAGCCCGTGTGCTGGTGGTACCCCAGAAGTTCAGAACCTTCCTACTGGGGCTGGCTCACGATGTGCCTTTAGCAGGACATTTGGGGATGGACAAGACCTATGACAGGCTTGTCACCCACTTTTACTGGCCCCAAATGCACAAGAATTCCGATTCCTACTGCAGAACCTGTCAGACTTGCCAGGCAAGTGGTAAGAGCGGAGGGAAGCACAAGGCTCCTCTGCAACCTTTCCCTGTGGTCGGTACGCCATTCCAGCGAGTGGGTATTGACATTGTGGGGCCTCTGGACCCCAAGACAGCCCTGGGCAACAGGTTCATCCTGGTCTTGGTGGACCATGCCACCCGGTACCCTGAAGCCATCCCTCTGAGGACAGTGACGGCCCCCGTGGTGGGACGGGCACTGATGGGGATTTTCTCCCGAGTGGGATTCCCTCTAGAGGTGGTGAGCGACAGGGGGACCAATTTCATATCCACATATATGAAATCCCTGTGGAAGGAGTGTGGGGTAACTTACAAGTTCACCACTCCTTACCATCCCCAAGGAAATGGGTTGGTTGAGAGATTCAACCGAACCCTCAAAGGCATGATCATGGGCCTGGACGGTCCAATGAGGCGTAAGTGGGACGTCCTCTTGCCATGCCTGCTCTTCGCTTACCGAGAGGTGCCACAGAAGTCTCTAGGGTTCAGCCCCTTTGAGCTTCTGTATGGTCACCCGGTAAGAGGACCTCTGAGTTTGGTGAAGGAAGGCTGGGAGCAATCTCCCAGGAAACCTCCCCAGAATGTATATAGTTACATGCTGGCCTTCCGAAACCAGACTCGGCGTTTCAGGCAACTTGCTGAGGCAAATCTGGAAGCCAGCCAGGAGGAGATGAAGCGGTGGTACGACCGGAATGCCACTCTGGTAGAGCTTCAACCTGGACAAAAGGTGTGGGTCTTGGCCCCAGTGGAGCCGTGTGCACTTCAGGATAAGTGGACAGGTCCATTTGAGGTTGTGGAGCGCAAAAGTCCTATCACCTACTTGGTGGACATGCAGACTCCCAGGAACCCTTTGAGGGTCCTACATGTTAACCGCCTTAAGCCCCACTTAGAGAGGACCGAAGTGGGCATGCTGCTGGCCACTGATGATGGAATGGAAGAGGAGACCGAGCCTCTTCCCGACCTCTTAGTGGCCTCTGAGAAAGATGGGTCAGTGGAAGGAGTTAACCTCTCACCCTCCCTGACGCCCGAACAACAGGAAGATTGCCGCCACTTGCTGGGACAATTTTCCGACCGATTCTCCCTGGTTCCTGGTGTCACAGATTGGTGCGTCCATGATGTGGACACAGGAGACAGCTTACCTGTAAAGCACAAGGCTTACAGGGTAACTGACAGGGTCAGAGCCTGCATTAAGGAGGAGGTCTCCAAAATGCTTGCGCTAGGGGTGGTTGAGTCCTCCAGCAGTCCTTGGTCCAGCCCCGTGGTCTTGGTCCCCAAAGCTGCTGCGCCGGGAGCCACACCTGAACTCCGGTTCTGTGTGGACTACAGAGGACTCAATTCAGTCACGAAGACTGACGCGCACCCCATCCCCAGAGCTGATGAGCTCATTGATCGGCTGGGGGCTGCCCGGTTCCTCAGCATGTTTGATTTAACGTCTGGGTACTGGCAGATCGCCTTGACCGATGGGGCCAAAGAGAGGTCAGCATTCTCTACACCAGATGGGCACTTCCAGTTCCGAGTCATGCCATTTGGGATGAAGAATGCCCCTGCCACCTTTCAGAGGTTGGTCAACCAGGTACTGGTTGGGCTGGATGCGTTCAGTGCCGCCTACCTGGATGACATCGCAGTGTTCAGTACCACCTGGCCTGAACACCTGCGCCACCTCTGGGAAGTGTTGATGGCGCTGCGCCGAGCAGGCCTCACGATCAAGGCAAGCAAGTGCCAGATCGGGCAGGGTTCCGTGGTGTACTTGGGACACCAAGTGGGGAGTGGCAAGGTGGCACCCTTGCAACCCAAAATCGAGACCATCCTGGCTTGGGAACCCCCCAAGACGCAGACCGCAGTGAGGGCCTTCCTGGGGCTCACTGGGTACTACAGGAGGTTTGTCAAGGGCTATGGAATGATCGTTGCCCCCTTGACAGAGCTGACTTCGAAGAAGCAGCCCAGGAACGTGATTTGGACTGACACCTGTCAGAAAGCTTTCGACACCCTGAAGACTGCCATGTGCACGGCGCCCGTGCTCTTGGCCCCCGACTTCTCCAAGGAATTCCTAGTCCAGACAGACGCTTCAGAGCATGGTGTAGGGGCTGTTCTCTCACAGATGACTGAGGAGGGCTGGGACCAACCCGTAGCCTTCATCAGTAGGAGGTTACTTCCACGGGAAAGTAGGTGGAGTGCAATTGAGCGAGAAGCATTTGCTGTGGTCTGGGCGCTGAAGAAGCTAAGACCCTACTTGTTGGGGTCTCACTTCCGGGTTCAGACGGACCACAGGCCCCTCAGATGGTTGATGCAAATGAGGGGTGAAAACCCGAAGCTGTTGAGGTGGTCCATCTCCCTACAGGGTATGGACTTTACGGTGGAACACCGTCCTGGTACAGATCACGCCAACGCTGACGGTCTGTCTAGGTATTTCCGCCTTAGTGACGAGGAACCCCCTGGGCAAGGGTAGTTCTCCCCACATTTCAGCTGGAGGGGACACGTGTTAGACCTGGCACCTTGGCGTGAGTTTCCCTTCCACTTTTTGATGGTGTGCCTCGACTGTTTTGCTGGTGTTGTCCGCTCAGGGCACTGCGCCACGGCTAATCCGTGCCGCAGTGCAAGTGCTCCCTAGATAAAGTGTACCTGTAATTGATGTCCATGATTGGTTTATTGGATTCACTGTCAGTCCCCAGTAAAGTGCACCAGGGGTGCCAGGGCTTGTGAATGCCAATGCTGCTGGTGGGCTTGCAGCGCTGGTTGCGCCACCCACGGAAGCGGCCTTGTAAAGTGTGTCTAGGGTCTGCCACCGCAGACCCTGTGCGCGGTCCGGGACCGTCGCGCTGACTGCGCAAGTGCCCCCACTTGCCAGTCCCTAAACCTTCCCTTACCTACATATTAGCCACCCCTCTGGTAGGCCCGAGGGCAGGGTGCATTGTAGGCATAAGGTAGGACATGCCCTGATGTGTGTGGCATGTCTTAGTAGTGAATTACAGCCTTGTCGTTTTTCACTATTGAAGGCTACCTGCTCTCCATAGGCCAGAATGGGCTGCCGGGGTCACGCCAACGCTGTGACCCCAGTGGACTCAGAGAGCATGGTAGAGTGTCAAGTTTGGTATGCCTGAACTCAGAATAATAAAATACTTCTTGTAGTCAAGTTTATTTTAGTATCCTGGGTTTGTAAATACTACTTTTAGAAAGTTAGTATTTACTGACCTGACCATCTCAGTCCGCCTCTGCTGTGTGTATGTGTTCTGCCTGGCAACAGTAAGGAGCAGGGTGGGGGGATCCCCAGAGACAGGTTGGCTGCCAGGTGGTGGGTAGAGAGATTACACCTGGATGGGTGGGAGGAGTACACCTTGACTCTTGAATAGACCTGTGCTCTGCCACCACAAAGCCGGCGCCACCCCCTGTGGGGCGGCTGATGTCTCTGCCCTGCTGCTGAAAGGAAAGAGCAGAGTCACCATAACCGAGTGCTCCGGAACTGGACTGAGCCAGGCCTGGGCCCCCTGGCGCTAAAGAACAAAAGAATTGGTGTATAAAAGTAGGAGCCTGGCTCCTAAGAAATCAGAATCCTGTTTACCACAAAGGACCTCTGCCCGACTAGAAGGAGAAGAAGACGCCGGAGGAGCTGGCCTGCTGCTTGCCTTGCTGAGAGAGGAGAGGAAGAGACTTACTGAAAAGACTTTGCTACTTTGTGCTTGAACATTCTCCAAGGGCTTGATCTGAGCTTGCCCCCTGAACTGAACCCCAGGAACAGTGGGTTCTCTGTGCTTCTTGCTCGTCCTCCAATTCGAGCCGTGTGTGCATCCCGCTGGAAAAGAGACTGCGCCCCTCATCGCCCCTCCTAGGGCCGTGACACTCAGAAGCTCGCCTGCCTCCAACCCGTGAGAGCCCCGCTCCGTCCCGAGCCGCTCTCTGTCCCCGGGCCAGGCCGCCTGCATCCCTGTCACCGCCTGCTACTGGAGCGCGCTGACCGCGCTATCACCCCTCCTGCCGGAAGCCGTCCGACGACTGTGATCTACGCCGGGTCACCCAGCTGCACTGACTGTGCCCTGTGGCCCCGCTTCGCTATCCTCGGACATCTCAGGCCGCGCCGCCCCCGCTGTGGAGACCCTCCGGCACCGCCGTGCTAAAGGGTCGCGGGCCGCGCCTGCCTACTTGCCCACACCTGCTGATTGAGGACCCAAGAACACTTCCCAAGCTGAGAGTCGCACCCACCTGTGCCGACTCTCCACATCACGAAAGAAGTTCCAGTATCGGGCTCGGGGCCCGCAACGCCTTATTTCCCCGTTCCCAGGAGTCGATCCCTGTGAGTACTGGAACTACAAGTAAAGAGACTACAAAGTATCCATTTGAAACAACGAACCAAGAAAATTTGCCTGCTGTATAACCTGGTGGCCTAGCGAAAACGTTATTGGTCTTGTGATAAGTCTGTTGAGATATATATACCGTATTTTTACATAAAGAATCGTATTTTTATATATATCCCAGTCTGGTGTCCGTTTCTGGGGGGATTGATGTATTTACTGTGTGTATGATTGTAAGTGCTTAACCAACAACGCCTGAGGAATCGCCTTGGCTGCTCACGCCACGCACCTAGAGGGTGAGCAAGGGTCATTCGCGAGGGGTTATCCTGCGCCCTGACGTGGAGGAGAGGGTTCCTGCTTGACACAAGGGCAACCTTGCGCCAACCAGAGATCCCCGACTCTAACACTGAATTACCTCTGTTTGGGAGGGAGCAGGAGTTTTTAGTCGGTTTTCTCTGCAGCTTGATCTGGCCTACTCTGTCCCATGCTCCCAGTTTCTCGGTCAGACTGCAAATGTGTGTGCTGTTCCAGCCAATCCCATATTTCCTAGGGACTCTGAAAAAACTGTACTCCATCCAGGGTCACCACTCTCAGCCTGGCCGGGAACAATATTCCATATTGCATTTCCAGTTGTCTATGACGTTTATAAGCAATCATACATTTAGATCTATGCCTTTGTACTTCTCTGGAGAAGTCTGGTAATATTCTGACTTTAGTATTGCCAACTGTAATGTCCCCTGTGAGCATGGCTTGTAAAAGGATGTGGTCATGAGCTTTGTAGTGGAGCTTCGGGTGAGGCGGTCACGTCGAAACTCTGTGAGCCCTTTCCAAGGCATAAAACTGGGACAGACCCTGCGGCACCACCTCGGCTCTAAGTCACGCCTCCAAGTAGGTCAACATGTCACCATCTTCAGTCTTCTACCCTGACATTATTATGGAGGAACTGATTTTCAGCATCCTTTTCTCTCAATTCAAGTGTTTGAATCTTGGACTCTATTAATCAGCAAAAGTGAGTCGGATATCTCTGCAAGGCCCCTCTCAGTGGTGGTGACTCGTTCCACTATTTTCCTATGATCATCTCGGAGCAATCCGAGGTCCATGCTCAGAGTATCTTTTTTAATTTCTATGGCTTCCCTACTGGTTGTGATAGCCTGCAGGATGTCTTGTAGAGTGGGACTCTCCAAAGGCCCCGGTCCTCTTGTTGCTTCTTTGACAGAATCCCTACCATCGGAATCCATTGGTCTGGGGTCTTTTTTGCATCCCATTGAGTCTGTCAGGGACACAGAAGCCTCAAAGTCTCAGGTAGCCAATGTCCTATATAGGTGTCACAAAGCGTTCCCAGGAATCTTCTCACTATCGATAGTGGTTATTGCGACAGCCCACTAGGTTCCGGGGCAGATAACAGGCAAAGTTTAGTAGGTTTTGATCCTCTAATATGGCCCAAGTGGACCATCAAGCTAAGGGCCGAACAGGCGACTCCAGGAGGTCGGCAACAAGCACTTCTATAACCTCCCTAGTTGAGGATGTAATGGGCACTTATTGTCCAAAAGTCAGCCAAGTCGTCGGCAGCAAACCCGTCCACTTGCCAGGATTACAGCAAGCCAACAGCGCACAGCAACCTCGCTTGTGCCGGGTCAGAATATCTGTGTTCACCGTGTACAGCCAGAATGTCTTAATCCATTTTATTTTTGTTTTACAGCTTGGAGCAGATGGGAAATACGTGTTGACCTTTTCTTTTGGCTGTGGTGTGCGATAAGAATTTGGAGGGTAGATCGGATTTATTTTCAATTGGGGAGCTTTTTTTGCTCCCCCTTGGTGCGGTAGGTGGTGGGCAAGGACTGGGCTCTAAAGCTATTTCCTGGACCCCCCACATCTCCACTGTCAAACCTGGGCCCAATATCTCCGGTGGTGGGATTATTAAGTCTGGTGTTTGCAGGGGCGGCTCCTCCGTTAAGGCGGTGGAGTGTCGCCCCACTAAAAATTGCCCCAGAGATAGAAAAATAAAATGGTAATAAAGGTCATTTCTTACCATTTTATTTTTCAAAACCCTATCCTGAGTCTAACGTCAGGATGGGTGGGCTGGGCTTTCTGATTTC
This sequence comes from Triturus cristatus, assembly GCF_964204655.1. Classification (NCBI taxonomy): domain Eukaryota; kingdom Metazoa; phylum Chordata; class Amphibia; order Caudata; family Salamandridae; genus Triturus; species Triturus cristatus. Next base: position 122,670,418 of record NC_140589.1, read on the forward strand.
TGCTGCTGCCAGTCAGGCAATTAAAGTGCGCAAGGTTTTTTGGCCGGCCTTCTTGCGATGGCCAGCCAGGCATGCCCATTTTAAACCTCTGTAACTAAACTGTCTTACACAGCTGGGTTAGAGACAGCATAGGGCTCCAGTGCCCTCTGGAGCAGCAAGAGCGTCCGCTCCCTCCAATCCTGGCGCTGCTCTCATGCAGCATGAGAGCAGCGCCAGGATTGGTTACTGCAGTTTCTTGGAGCCTTCCTGGAGAAGACCCTAACAAGGAGGAGAACGTGGCGCCAGGAAGGTAAGTGGTATTATTTTTTGTTTACTTATTTTTTTACTTTAATTCCCCCCACCTCACCACCTTTCTTACATGCCAGTCGCCACTGGGTGTTTGTGGACCTGATAATACCTCACCAAGATACACCGGTAAACTTTGAATATTCCACAGCCACTGGTAGTTAGGCCCAGGTGGATTCTGCACCCTAGAACTCCTGATTCAAACTTTGGACACGAATTAGAAATTCGATTTGAAAAAAGCTGCATGCATTTGACTCAGTGAGATGGGATCACAAATGTCTTTCAATCTCCAACGGGCACGTTCATCAGATGAGCTTTAAGTAAAGAGACGGTTATTTCAGGGCAAAACGTCAGCATTGGCAGGGAAATAAAGCCTTTACGTGCCAAATGATATGTTCTGTTTTGAGAATTAACTCATATGCAGAGAAAGGGCACTTTTGGCAGCAATGAAATGCAGAATCGCCCACTGGAAGGGCAGTCTTTCATTTTCAATTTATTTTTAGCTTGGGCCAGCTGTCCTGCACATCCCTCACCTAATGAAGCTGTACGCAGGCTGCAATAGCTGTCACAAATCACCTGTCCAACATAAGAGAGTGTGGGATTAAATCTAGGAACATAGTGGGCGTCTGAGGTACAAATGTCCTGCTCGATGCTAAAAGCATTTTGCAAAATTAAGGCACAGATATAAAATAATTTGCAATATTAATAATTTACAGTCATGTCTACTCCAATTCAATAACAGCACGCCTGTCCCCACATGGCATCTAATTAGAAAATATATCCACATCATGGCAATAAGCCAATCCTCAACAGATGGACTGATAAGAAATCTATTTGTGCCCCACAAAAGTCACCTTTGCACAGTAAAAGATGTGTGGAGTTAGATTTTCAGTCTTGCCCTGTGGAGTGTAAATACGTGGCTCCCCCTCTGGACTCCCAAGGGGCCGCCCCACAAACTAAGGAAGGCGGATTATCTCAAGAGAGAACTGGACATTAGGCTACTTTCTACCAAGCAGATATTTCCCATACAGGCCATGATTAGAACCATGAGCCCAATTCCTGTGCTGTTTGCTCTCAGGATTATAGCAAGGTTGTGGTCCATGGTTACGTCGAGAGCCTTTGGGCAGGATTTAGAGTTTGGTGGATGGGTTGCTCCGTTACAAGTGTGATGAATACACCGTCGCTGTATTACAAGTACAATAGAATATTTTGGAATTGTAATATGGTGGATGCGTTATCTTTGTGATGGAGCAACCTCATCTGCCAAAGTCTACATCAGGCTCCAAGGGCCTGGTTCATACTTTTGCGGATGGGAAATTCCCTCACAAACGGGACGGATATCCCATCCGCCGTATTACAATTGCCATAGGATATAATATAATTGTAATACGATGGATGAGGTAACTGTCAAATTTGTGATGGAGTATCCCATCCGCCAAAGTATAAATCAGGCCCTTTATCGTGCTCAGAGAGAAAAGACCCAATATATTAATAGTTCGTTAAAGCGGATTTTTCACAAAAGCCCTCATATGAAAAATAAAAAGTTCGGATACCCTGCCAGGAGAAGATACACATATTTTCCCCTAACATTGGAGTGTTAGGTGAACTGGTATCCACCAGTGGCTTGTAAAGTTCTTCCAATTACTCTAAATAAAGTGTCACATAAAGGATTTAGTACTACAAAGTACGACAAAATGTTTATTATCGTGCTGTTGTCGTGTACTTAATGTACTGAGGCGTTCCATGATCATATAGAAGAAGGAGGCCCCAGACCGAATGTTGGGGGGCTATTGAGCTCCCAGGTAACGTGAAATCTCCATATTGTATACACCGGGTATTGGGGGTTTTTTTTTTTTTTACTCTATACAGCATCACTAGTAATTACCTTTTTTGTTTTCCTTGGCTTCACTGTCTCCCCTCACTCATGCGTTGTAGCCACGTGTGTACCTTTTTACTCCACTTACATACAATCTTACATCATGTATCTTGGCTCTCGATGGCACAGTGATGTCTGCCTTTGATGCACTTAAAGCAATAGAAAGGTGATTTCAGGATAAAGCAAAAACTTCCATGTGAAAAAAAGGCTTCAAATGCCAAATTATGCTTTCACTGTGTTTTGCACTGAGTTCAGCACAGAATATTGTCAAATGCAATGTAATCACAGTTCTCAAAGTATTTTTAGCGTGTGCCAGATATCCTGCACTCATTCAACTGGAGCAGCTGCCCACAGGCTGAAGCGGCTGCCACAAATCACCTGTCATCATAAACCTGGTGTGTGGTTTTAAATCGAGAGTTCTAAGGTATCAGAACTACTGGTCACGTCCATGCACTATTTTAATTGGTAGGCTGTAAACCATACATTCTCTTAAAATGTTCAAAATTCACATATCATTTTGAAAAATGTAACAGTACATGACAAACTACATTGCACTAATTATTGATTTACAGTCAAGCTTAGTACAACTTTAAACAATTCAATATGGCATTTAGGAATGCAACCAGATCATAAGAAATATTGTGCAATGACCCTGAGATTTAAATGTGTTGGTCCTCTTTAGCTGGGCTTGGTCTTGTGACAAGAAATAGAGGGCAAGTTCAGTTGCGGCTCATGACAGTCACATGGGCAGTAACAAAAGTGTGCAAATGCATATTTTAAATTCTGCCATCCACACTCTGAATGAACAGCCCTGGGAATTCACAAGCAAAGCCCCAATAAACCCAGAAGAGAACCAATAATGACATGGAGCTTTGCAACTAGTGGGATAGCAATCACATAACGTTGAATTTAATTTCCCAAGTTTGGCACAGTCGTAAACTTGAACAATGTGAGTTAAATAACATGTTTTATACCAAAATAAATAACAAAACCCTCTATTGTACTATTTTTGCCTCTTACTGTAAAGGGTTTTCCTAGAAACAACACCAGGGGCCGTATTATACAAAGTGCCCTGGGGAACAACGGGCATTTCAATATGCTTTGCGGGCTCCCAAGGCACTTTGGTATTACAGAAGGGGCAGCAGTCGCTTGTGAGGCCCTTTCTGTAATACAGAGGTCGATGGCGCACATTTAGCGCCAGCACTATCACCAGAGGTGGTTCCCTCATTTGCATGTGGGCGAGGCGCGTTTTATAGACACAGGCGAAGAGGCAAAGAAGCTGTCAGGAGGCACACACACAATGCACCACCTAAAAGGTGATGCACTGTCAGTGCACCCCCTGATGGCAGCACTCTGGAGGGGGAAAAAGGGGTCCTATGGACCCCCCACAGACATACCCTTGCAGGCAGGTGTAGTCACTCACTGCACACCCCCTGCATAGAGATCTCTAAACCCCCCTAAAAGTGCAGGCGGGTTGCCACCTTGACAGTGAAACACAGACTGGCTGCTTCAAAGCCGCTCCGTTTTTCACTTGAATGCGCCACCCTAGGGGGAGTGTGATGTAACGTCTGCCCTGGAGCAGCCATTTCGTTTAATAGGGTGCACTTTCTCTGTTTGCGCCTGTTTTAAGGTGCACCATGGCGCAAACAGAGAAAGTGCGCTCTAGCTGTAAACGGGCCCCTGGTTCTTGAACTATGCAGTAATTTTCACATCTAATTTGAACGCTGTGAACGTCAATTTCCAATCCTGATTCCTGGATTTAGGATTAGCAACAGTATAAGATGTTAGGCATGGAAAGTTATGGAAGAAGGAATTCTGCAGTATGGAATTATTGCCCCATTTGCAAACCTATAGTTAAGTGCAGGATTGTGGTTGCTTCTTGGTGGCAACCATGAAGAAATGGTTAATAGCCACAAACTCGTATTTTTTTGGATTCTCACATTCCATGTGTAAGAAAATGGGGTATTAGTTGATGGAATAAGCTATTAAAGTCACTAATTACCTTGAGCTCAACCCCCTGGTAGACACAGCACAGAGCAAACAAGCTTAACTTAGAGGGAATGTGTAAAATACTCATGTTTTGACAGTAATACTGACAAAACAAAATAAAAGAAAAAACTATTGTGAAAAACAGAGTCAATGGCAATAAATTAAATGACACCAAAATGACACAAATCCAATAAGGCAAACCAAAGTTATGAATTTGTAAAGTTTAGGTAGAAAAAAGCTCCAAAAAGCATCATCTGGTTGCACTTAACTATGTGAAAGTTGAGGTTGACCATGATGGAGCATGTTCTCATACACAAGATAAGGCTGATCACGTGGGAGAGCAGTTCAGATATAGAAATCAGGTTCGACCTGGTCGAAGTTTTACCTTCAGACTTAGGGGTCCATTACATTGTCCGCCCGCCACCGTAACGGAATGTGGGACCATCCACCAGGGGTGCGGCGGTCCCGCACCTGCAATTAGTATGCCACCTATTCCCAGCATTGTAGTGGGCGGTGCTCACAGCACCGCCAGCCACAATGCTGGGAATGCACATTGTGCATTGGCATGCACAAGGTGACAGGCACTGCACGGTGCATGCCACCTTGTCCATGCCAATGAAGAAGGGTACCATAGGTACCCTCATGTGCATCCCCACCCCTCCAACCTCCTGGGGGCCCGCTACGGGCCCCCAATAGCAAAGACCGAATGCCTTTCCATGGAAAGGCTGATCTCCGCCCTAATCATACTATAGATGGCGGTGCCTTGCAGACACTGCCACCATATAAACCATGTTTTCCGCCCGGTTGACGAGTCGACCTGCGGAAAAGCGGCGGACGGTCTTTCCATCCGCCGTGGACCCCTCCCAGCCATCCTAATATGGTGGGGGGTCTTTGAAGTGTGGATGGTGGGCGATCGCCCCTCCGGGCCAGCGGTGACTACCGCCGGTCCGGCAGGGGCGTTCCGCCCGCCATCCTAACGGGCCCCTTAGTCTCTGAAATGGAAGCCAAAAAATCCTCAGCATCAAAGCATCAGACTGTGATGAAAGAGGGCTCCGCAATGTCGGATAGCAGCTGAACAAGGTCCTGGTGAAGCTGTTGACTTTTGATAGGAAAGCTCTAAATGGAAAACATTTTAATTGCGTGCCCAAGCAAGGTCCCTTACCTGCCGGGTACTTTTCGGCCTTCGCCTGGTAAGATTAATACCTTCAGACTTAGTCACTCTTTTACAGCTTGGATTCTTCCAGAGGGGCAAGGCTGCAGGCAGTAGCCGTAAAGGGCTCCACGAGGCTAGATCTTCTCTGCTGCAACAGATTTGCCACTGCTGAAGTGCGGTCAGGGAAATAAGCAACCCCTTCTCTGTGGTCACTCTAAACCAGTTCTAGAGGTAGCTCCTTTACACCTGGAATTGGTGCCTGTCTGGCTAGGGGAACTAAGGAGGGCCCTGCCCAGGTGCCAGCTAACATTTGCCTGTGACAGGGTAGACATTTTGAAGTTAATCAAGTTTCTCGACACAGCCCAGATGGTCATTTTGCCAGTGGAAAAGGCACATTTCCCCATCCCCATGTCTTTTGTCTTGCTTAGGGAGCAGTTTTCATACCTCATTAAGGGGATATTCAGCTCCCAGGTGCCCAAAGGGTTTAGGCAGAGAAAAAGGTACCTTTTTCAAAATACCTACTGGAAATATGACTTCACCAATGAATTGAGATTTTAATAAATATTTCAAAAAAGTCCAAGAGTTACATTTGCAACTGTTTCCTAGCCGGAGATAACATTATTAAATATAATATCTCATCCCAATGCTTTCCTATGGAACAGCCAACCATGCTACAATGTTAATAGCTGTTGAGGCCTTGCCACTGTAAGGCCATGTATAATGTTAAACTTTTACATGTCCTACTTTTAAATACCATGCACCTTGCCTTATGGGCATTAAGGCTCACTTAGGGGTGACTTAGTAATATTTAATAGAAAGCTTTTAGGCCTGTCAAAACAGGTCAAATTGAGTTCTTTTGAATGGTCTACAAATGATAGGCCTGCAGCCAGGTTTTCACTGTCACTGTAGTGGAAGGCACAATGGGTGCTGCATCCACTTGTGACCTTTAGGGCCATATGTATCAACACATTTCCCCATAGACACAGAATGGGCAAAACCCTTTGATACATCTGGCCCTTAGTGTACAAACCTTGTGTACGCTTTTGTACCATATACTAGGGGTTAATGGGTAAGTTACATTTTCGAATTAGGGGCATGCCAATCACATTATGAGATCTACAGCGAGCAAAAACAGTCAAGGCAAATCTCTGGGGTACACCATGCAAAAGATTGTCATTTCTAACACCAAGTGGCAATAGAGAACAAAAATCATACTTTTTAGTGGGAAAGGATGTTTTACATAGAGAATAAATTGTGGATGAAAAAACAGGTTTGTGTGCAAATGTAAGTATTTATTACATTCATGCATGGAAAACTCTCTAGAAATTTGGAATGTGCAAACAAATGATGTGCATTAGAATACTTCAGGAAATCTACATTTGGCATAGACTTCCTGGTTATGCTCCTGACAATCCATGAAACATCAAAAAATAAGCTTAAGTGAGCACATTTCTCACTTCTTAACTATATACAAGTAATTATAGGTTTACTATATAACTAAAAATAGATTGTCATGGTAGATAAATGTGGGGTTAAAAATAATAAATCTTCACTTATGTCTATTCATTTTCACAATATTCAAGCAGTCGACATTTTGTCTAGAATATCTTTGCAGCACAATATTTAAAATATGATATTCTAGTATAACACCCTCTCTGGCTAGGCAGGAAAAAAAATGTCAAAACGTAATATTTAGCAGCATCAGTATGAGGGTAGGCCAGCAGAGTGTCATTAGAGCCCTTGGACTGTGGGCCAAATTTAAAATTTGACTTAATGGAACATCTGTCAAAAAATGGCCATATTAATATTGCCGCAGGACAGCAATGCACTCGTAATTTGGTAGACTGGACATTTATCACTGATGTTCCAGATCCACCTGATTTTAAATAAGACACTCAGTCCTATCCAAGAGGAAATGGACAGCACACTGGCTCCACACTCTGTAAACCATCTTAGTGCGGGTCTTCTGTCCAAATGATGCTCAGTGAGGTTCAGACGCGCTCTACGTTTTCTCAACAATCAGTGTTGAGTACCTTTTGTAGATTCAAAGGTGCAGCAGTCAAGCTGCATCTCTTTTTTTCTTGTGAGTGAGAAATCTGGGAATGCCTCTGCTGGAGTTCTTGCTTCAACGCAGACGTTGAGGTACACTTTCAGGGATGCAGCTCTAGTGGGAATCTCTGTGGATTTCATCCTGACTGGCCTGGAATCAAACAAACAACTAGAAGAGGAAGTAGGGATGGAATTGTCCCCAGAGAGCAACATCCATCCTCCATCATGAAAACATAATTCTTACGATGAAGCAAATGTTTGTGAACAGCTATGGTAACTCTACAAAAACAGTTGCACCAGTAACCTTAATTCACTTGTTCTAATGTTTGGGGAAGATTATGCCAGTTAATAATGTACCAATTGTTTGTGAACATCACAAGCTTAAAAAAACACAATGTGGGGTTGCTCAGAAAGGACAAATGTCTGAACTTACTTTACACGGAGACGTCCAGAAAAAAATTTCTTTGGTGCCTTTACACACACTAAACACTGTATGTGTGAGATACCAGATCTTTGTGGTTTGTTGTCAGGACCTGAATGTCATCTCTTAGACTGACAAGTTCTGGCCAGATACCCTTCTGTCCCTCTAGTACACCACCAGCTGTGTTCTGATAATCATTCTGCATTCTCATCCATTCATGCTCTCAGGGATGCTCTGGAGGCATTTCTGTGCCTCCTCGGAGGTGCACCATGGCTGGGAGGACACCATGTTGTGGATCTCTTTCAAACGCTCTATGCCTGACACTATTTCGGCTCTAGTTGTATGCCTGTTATATCCTCTGGTGAATGGTGGGTGGTGCTTTTAGCCTGCTCTTACTCAAGCGTGGCCTTTGCCAAAATAGTGCCCTGGGCGAAGAGAAATTTGGCGCCCTTGCTGATGGTACTGCATTGAATGATGCATCAGGGGGGTCCCTTCTATGTTCACTGGTCAGTACCTGGATGAGCAGAGACTGGCTCCTGAACACAACATCCCCAGACCTCCCCCTGCTCACCCAAATCATCCGTAGCTTAGCTGACTTACGCAGGTGATGGGTTTGTTGATTTGTGCCAGAAGGGGTCAGAGGGTGAAGTAAGGGCAAGGAAGGGGGCTAAAGAGGTGCCTGCCGTATGATAACGAACTGGTAAATCAAACAGAAACGGACAGGCATGGACATCGACAAGGCTGAAGCAAGATGAGAAGGGCGCTGCTGTTGGCATAACCTTATTGCACACAGCTTCATGCGCCCCTCAGAAAATTGGTGCCCTGGGCCTGTTCCCAGCTCGCCCATGCTAAATGTAGGCTCTGCGTGGCAGCCACAAGTTCTTAAGGGGCAGAGGGGATTGTGTGAGACCAAATAGTTCCACCTACTCTACATCTGAAGCCTCTGAATCACAATTGTCTGTGCGTGGCTTGGACACTAACTAGAGCTGGACTTAGGAACCAAAAACAGCTCTGGCAGAAATGCGCAACCCTCCCTCCATCTCCTTGTGCAACATCTCTCTGTTTGCATCCATCCATTCTCTCTGGCCTATTCTCCACTCTCTCTTCTCCCTCTCTTTCTCACTACCTTCCTTTCCCCTCTCCCTCTGAATCATTGTACTCACTTACACTTCATTTTTAAAGAGTATTTGTTCTGACGGACTACATGCCGAAGCGGGCGACCTCCTTAACCTACTGTAAACTAATAAACAATTTACCCGACCCACATGTAGCGCTCAGGGAGAGGTGGTCCCGGGATCTGGGAGACTTTGACGAATTCGAATGGCGGGAGGCGTTGGCATCACCGTGGGAGGTGGGAAGACCCTCCACACTTAAATTAGTACAACTTAAAATCCTACACAGAATCTACTACACGAGACAAACTCTTCACACGATAGGGTCGGCGCCACACCCATACTGCTTGAGGCGTTGTGGGGAGGGTGCACATTCTTTCACACGGTGTGGGAGTGCGCTAAGATCAGGGACTATTGGGTAAAAGTAATGAGGACCATATTGAAGGCGGTGGAGGTGTCATTGACGCCGGAACCCAGGAGATGCTTGCTAAATGTTTGGGAACAAACGACCTCACGCGCCCATTGCAGGAATGGGCCACGCTGGGGATACTAGTAGCAAAGCGCAACATCACACAGAAATGGGGCGCGATAGAGTCACCAACGCTGGCTGCATGGTGTGGAGATCTAGACACTGCTATGATGGCCGAAAGGGCAGTGTTCGTTCATCGAGGATGTCTGAAGAAATGGAACAGAGTATGGGGGGCATGGAATAAATTCAGGGGATTTATCTGTGAGCCTCCCGAGATGCGGGCGGAGGGGGATTCGGAAGACGGGAGTGATGGAGAGGCTGGGATTTGAGGGTTGGGAAGTTGTTCACAGTAATGATGCCTGTAAAATCCCCGTGCGGGTGCCTGAAAAAACAAAGATGTCTGGATATATTGTCTGTTTGCTAAGCTTGTGCCAAACTTCATATACAATAAAAAGTTTATAAAAAAAAAAAAAAAGAGTATTTGTTTACACGACACATGCAATTGTAGGCTACATGCCCCAAGCATATACAACAATACTTGAGGAGGGTTACCTTACTTTGTTGGATCCTATTACTATCCACAAGACAGAATGTTGCGTTGCCACTGTCTCGCTCAGGTGTAGGAGTGTTTACCCAGGTACATCGATAGATATCACTGTGCCCTTGTGGGCTATTGTAGGAAGCTGACTCTGTATATACTATACCAAATTAGGGGTATAGTGTTCAAAGAGTCCAGGCAGTCCACAGAGGAATAGCAGAGGCTAAATTAGGTAAGTACTAACAGCTCTCTTTGTGGTAGTGTGGGCGAGCAGTTAGGCTTATCCAGAGGCTTATCCAGAGGGTGTGTTAAGCATTTATTGTATTCACTCAATCAAGGACTGATTCACACACTCAGAGACAGAATCCAGACCAATTAGGTATGTTTAAAAAAGGTATACTTAGGTTTTATTTTAGAAACAAGCAGGACTTGGCACAGGTAAGTCAAATATACTTTCAAATGCAAGACTGCTCAATGAAATGCAGTCGTGCTTGAAATTGCAATTGTTCCAGGTTTGTAAATGCTTTGAAATCAGTTTGAATTACATAGTAATAACTTTTCTTTACTCTTGATAACTTTTGGATTACTTTGAATACTGGGGGTGGTATGTCTAGATACTACACCTTAGGATCTCTAAAGTACAGCTTTTTATACTTTACAATAGAATTCTATTTTCTTTATACAGCACAGTTGTAAACTGCTAACACTTTTTTGGGAATAAAAAAGTGTTAGCAGTTTCACAGGTAAGTACACGACTTACGGGGTTGAGTTTTGCGGGTTAGGACCAAGGTACCCCAAGGTCTAGATGGGCATTCAAGTTGCGCCACCAGCGGCACTGGGGCAGCCAGTGCAGAGTGCAGTAGCTCAATGTTAGCCAATGGGGCTAAGGGGGCCTTCGGTTAGGGACTGCTGACTAACAAGCCACTTGGGTGCGGGAGCGAAGCTCCTGGGGTTAAGCTCAGCACTACAGGGGCCAACAACCCACACAGGAGCCGCACAACCAGCGGCACTGGTGCTGCCAGGTCCAGGGTGCAAGTCGGACATCGAGGACCCTGTGTTTTCCAATGGAGACCTTCGGTTTCGCAAATATGTTGCAGGCTGGAGCAGGGAGGCTTCCTAAAGGCAACCTCTGGCTAGAGAGGTAAGTTGGGATATTTGCGGATGCCTGGACACCGTTGGTTGGGCCACCAAAGACCGTGGGGCGTCGGGTGCAGGGGTATCTTCTGGCATCGGGTTTTCTTACCAGCTTCGGTTGCGGTCAGGTGGGACCCTTCAGGTTGAGGCTGAAGGCATCGGCTTGAGGGAGGTCGTGGATCACCAGATCCCTAGTCAGGATCGCTGAGGAGACCTCCATGGGGTGTTGGGCCTCTCGAGCTGGGGCGGTGGGTGTCGGGTTTAAAGTGGTGCAGAATCGTGGAGTCACCAGAATCGGAATTCTGAAGGTGACTCTCTGGTTGAGCAAATCCAGGGCTCACGGCAGGCACATTCTGTAGTCAGGTCACAGGGCAGGTCCTCTGGGATCTGGGGGTTGCTGGCTGCTGGACTCACCGGGGTTCTTGCTGTTGGCAGGTCATAGACGGGACAGGCCGGTAGGGCTGGTGCCAAGGCAGTTGGTGTCCTCTTCTCCTTCCTCCTTGGCCTATTTAGTCAACAAGGCTTCATAGGGTTAATCTGGGGGGGGGGCACTACTTATAGTCACCCTTTTGTCAAAGGACAGTGCCTGCATCTGTATCAGGGTGTGGGGAGCCGAATAGGTAAAGACGAGGGTGCTGTCCTTTGACGAAAGTGAGACAATGAAGAGCCCCCCCCCCAGAATAACCCTATGAAGCCTTGTTGACTAAGTAGGCCAACACAAACCAATGCAAAAAGGAAAAAGTCCAAAATACTGGTCTTCATGATTTGCGTGCAGCCTTGTCTTAAAAACGTTTTTAAAAAGACGGATATACACGGCAGAATAAAGTCTAATTACACTTATAGGAATTAGTGCAAAAAAAAAGGTCCTGAAGAAAGCCAGCCAACCCATACAGGAGATTCTAACAGCTGAAACATTTCGACCGTACATGAATAGTGCCACTACTCCCTTATGACTTTGCACTGTTTTTAACCTTGCCAAGGGACCAACCATTAAAAATGTAGAAGGATCCGGCATGACATTTTAATTTCTTTTCACAATCGCTAAAACCACATAGCCAAGGAACTCCACTTACAAACATGTTTAGCCCGTCCCCCCAAACTGTATGATTTATTCTTGAAGTATGGTGGCTACATGCAATATTACTGAGGTGACTTTCATATTCAGTGTGAAATGCTCATAAGTGCATTGAAAACCGGTGTGTTTCTCTTCACATGTTTTGCCGCTGGGACAGTCATGCAGCATGTTCAGAATCTCAGTGGTAACTGTCATGGGCACCATGAAGGCCACAATGTAGTGTTGACACAGGATGAACATGATGCGATTATTTAACTATACATTAGTTTATGGCAAGGGAGTATTGGGAACCACATGTACTCCATTTGCCATCAAAATATATGTACATTTGCTGGTACCTCGGGCATTCCTCGCACAGTACAGTCAAGCCAGGTGCTGGCAGAAGCCTGGCTGATTTCAGGAGAAAACATCTCTCAGCTAGATATGTTCTACTCAAACCACACTCTCGTGGGTACTTTAGCATAAGGGTGAAAAATGTCTGTGTTTCTTGTCATTCAAAATTTTGAACTTATGCAAGAATACACTGATGTAAAAAAAGAGACGCCCAGGTTTGTCTTTATTCTCCTGTTGCCTGGTATGGTATGTTTGTTAGTCATAATCAAGTGATGGACAGTTCTTGGAGGAATGCCACCTCACTGCTGGTTACATACATATCTGCATTAGAAACCGTTTTATTTTACAAAGTAATTTGTAGAAGACGCTGGTGTAATGTTTTGTGGAAAGTCGTAGTCTGTTGTTTAGATTGAAAAAGTACATTTAGAAATCCTGCCTTGCATAGTGGCTGCTGTGTTACCACAGTATGCTTCAGTGGGGGCCTCTGGTGGGAAGAGCTAACGCCCACGCTGATCCTAGAGGGTGCTGGAGCCTGATTGGCTGTGTTCCAAATTTGGTTCTTTTTTACAAATGGACAAGGATAGGCTAGTGTAGTGACGTTATTGTCCATTATAGCCTATTGTATGATATTTTATTACTATAATGTATATATTTATTTTGTAACGTGAGACTCCCACCTCGACGGCGGGGATGATTCAAGCATGTGAATCTATGAAAGATACCAATACTGGATAACTGAAGTTAGTATCTCGTTTTCTTTATGTCTGGGTTTGGTAAATACATTGGTTTCAAGATTTTTACCCTGTACTGTGATTTCGACATTCAAGAATGTGATCTGACTTTTACTCATGCTGTTGGTGAAACTGATACGTTCATCTATGGTGTTCAAATCGTAGATTGCTGAAACGAGTTGTGATTCTTGACCTTTCCATATCAAAAATGTCATCGATGTATCTCCAAAAGGTGATCACATTTTTGGACCGTTCGTATTTTTGAAAAATGTTGTCTAATTCGAAGCATTGCATGAACAAATTTGCGTAGGGTGGACCATGGAAGTACCAGAGAGTTGTAAGTAGAATTCATTGTTTCATGTGAAGTTGCTGTGATAATGCACAAAGGGCCAGATGTACGACGCTTGCATTTAGCGAGTCGCAAATTGTGTCAAATTGCGACTCGCTAGATGCAATGTACAGCAGTGTCTCAGACGCTGTTTGCGATTCCCAATGGGGTCGCAAATTTCATGCCTCATAAATATTCATGAGGCAAACGCGATTTGCAACCCCATTGGGAATGGCCAGCATTCACAAGGATGGTGGCCTGCTGGGGTCAGCACACCACCATGTCTGTAACTGCTTTTTCAATAAAGCAGTTATTAAAAAACAAAAATATAGCCCGTTTTCCTTAAAGGAAAACAGGATTCATTTAAAAAAGAAAAATTAAACTTTTCAGTTTTAATTTTTTAAGGGCAGGCAGTGGTTCCTGGTACCACTGCCTGCTCTGAAAAAATATTTTCACACCCATTCACAAAGGGGAAGGGGTCCCCTAGGAACCCCTTCCTGTTTACGAGTGGCTTACCACCCTCTGTAAAAGGGTGGTAAACTGCGAGTGTTTTGCGACTGCAAATGCGGTAGGTGGGAGACTCGCTATTAGGAAGGGACACCCTTGGCACGCCCCTTCCTAAAAGCGAGTCGCAAAGAGGGCTGGACTGGGAACCAAAACCGGCCCTGGCAAAGTGCTCGCCCGCCCCCCCCCCGAGGGGTTGGGTGTGCTGCCGAGCTCTTTGCCAGGGCCGGTTTTCGGACGATTTTGTTACAGGGCAGATTTTGCAGCTATGCTGCAAAAATGGCCCTGTAACAAAACGGCCCCCAGGGGCCCAAAACCAGCCCCCACCCATGCGGCCTACAGGGGGATTGCCCGGTGCCCGGTGCCCGCTACGGCCAGTCCGGCCCTGGCCGCAAAGCATATTTTGCGAGACACTAATAGGTTAGCGACCTGTAAAATATGGTTTGTACATGGAACTGCCCTATTTTGCGGTCACAAACGGGCCAAATTCCCGTTTGCGACCGCAAACAACGGCCATACATCTGCTCCAAAATTTTGTATTTCCAACAAAAATATTTGACGGGCTATATTCATCCTGTCATTCAACAAAAAAGATTCTACAGCATGTAACCCTTGGTCATGAGGAATTGAAGTATACAAAGATCATATGTCTATGGTACAGAGGATAGAAACAATATTTTCATCAAACTCAATTGATTTTATTTTGTCGAGAAAATCAGTCATGTCTTTCAAATAAGTCGACATTCGTTGGACAATGGGTTGGAGATGTCGATCCAAATATCTTCCATTAGGTTCATGTGGGGAATTTCTTGTAAAAACAATTGATCGAAACGGTGGTTTCTGTGAATCTTTGTGGAATTTCGGTAACAAGTATATGTATGGTATACTCGGATGGTTTTGGATGAGATATTGTTTATCGGCTTCTGTGATAGTGCCCATAGATAGTGCCGTTGTCAAGAATGGTTACAAGAAGCTTCAAAAATTCTCCTGTAGGGTTTGAATTTAGTTTCATGTATATGAAGGTGCAGTGAACATGCCCGTCAACACTCTTCTAATAAAAATCTGTGTCTAGAATGACCAATGCTCCTCCCTTGTCTGTCTTACAGCAGGTGGTGGTAGAGTTATTTGCAATCTGGGTAATGACTCTACGTTCTTTCTGTGTTAAATTAGAAATCTTTGAATTTTGTTTCTTAATAATTTCATGGAGCTCTTTTTGGACAACAGTTTCAACGGAGTCCAAAATTTTATGACTCATGGGTGCTCCGAATGTGCTTTTCTTTTTGAGATAAATTAGCGTCCCTTCTTCCTTCCTAGGGCGAGATTCGATCATGTTGTCAAAAAAATGTCTAAGTCTCAAATTTCTCATGAATTTGTAAAAACGTATTTGAGTTTCAAAATCATTGGAATGATAGGTAGGGACAAATGAAATGCCTTTTTGTAAGTCTTTATTTGAGAGGAAGTTAATTGATAACTGGAAATGCTAATGACTAGGTTTTTTGACTCCAGGTTGACTTTGCAATGGGTTGATCCTTTGTTTTTTTTGTCCCTGTCCCCTCCAGGTTTGAGGGCAGCATCTTGGCCTCTCCCTAAAAAAGTTACATCTGTGGTCGACTGAATGAGGACGAATACGCAACACATCTTAAAGCATTTGTGTTGCAATTTACAAACTTGTCACCATCGTACTTATTCGCTATCACCCATATGCACAGATTTTATCCGCCAGCACCTTACTTTCATTCCTTTTGACTTGCATACACTTCATTTAACCAGATTTCCAACTATGATATGGATCTCATGATACTGTGTTCTTTTAATTCGCTATTAATTCCACCCTTACAAATCTATCTGCTGTCACTCTGAATAAATCCACTTGAGTTGCATGCAAGTCACAGCGCTGGCCCTTTAAACACTTGTTACTTGTACGTTTCGCACACTTTTGCAATAAGTGTTATGACATTCATAAGACTGTTTTCCTTGTGACGTTTGCACCTAAACTCACTTCACCAACAGTCACCTAGCTGCTAATTCTGTTTTTTCCTTTGGGCAAAAGTGTTTTGATGCACTTCTATATGAAATATGTTGCTTATATATTGCTACTCAATCATATGGTAGGCTGTATCTCTTGGATAACTGAATATTTTAATATTTGTTGTTGATTATATTGTAGGATACTTTCCCCTGACAAAGGGCCTGTCCCGAAATGCATTGAGATTCGTAAAAAATGCAAAGTTAATTTGCTATCGACGTGTGATGGTCCAACACGATGAATACGAATACTTCAAATTAAATAAATGAAGACTTTAATTTCAAAGTAGTGATGACTGTATGAATATTAACTGCTTTAAGAAATTATACTACTACGCTAACCAGGAATGCAAGGTGGGGACGTTGCTCTTGTTTAAGACAACGCAATTGGTGGGTTTTTGATAGTGATGCCCTAGATCAGAGGGACGGTACCCACCTGCACCCAAAACAGATCTACACAGAAGAAAAGTGTTACGTTTCACAGTACTTTAACAGGAGTGCCACAACTCACGTCTAACTCATTAACACCCATGCTCCACCCATGGAAAGCCTCACTTGGGCAGAGTAAGGCAATGCAGCGATTTGCGCTGCGTTACTCTAGATTTATCAAGCCCTACAGGCCCACGCAAAGTGGCCTTGCGCTGCTTGATAAATCAGACTCCTTGTGTGTTGCAAGTGTGATGCAACTCCATGATACATATGCCCCAAGATGTTCAAATCAAATGAGTGGGAGGAACACAGTAAAATTGTGTATTTCCTCAGAACTGTCAGCATGACCAACAACTGTGCTACTAATTTGGTACTCTCCCATACGCCATGCCCCCAACCATGAAATCCCATAGAATTGGCTTTTTTTCAAATTCCTGTGCTGGTCTGGGGACAATTTACATAATCCTCCACAGTAAATGCCTTTGCTAAGTATATTTTCAGTTAACCCTACATTAAATTCTGTCACCGATCAGCCTCTTAATAAGGTTCAAAATGAGAAAATAAACACCAATGCACATCTATTGATTTTCCTCTGTTAGTAGAACAAAACCATTATTATGTGCTAGTGATTGCCATAGAATGTTAAATTAGTCACCAGGGTGTTCAGCCAATTGTATAGGTTGCTACCTAGCCCAGTGTCGCCAAGATACAATTTTTCACTCCCTGGGGTTTTCTGTTGCAAATCATTGCAGAAGTATCAGCCCAATGTTTCAATGACTATCTCATGACCACAACTCTTGAATAATTTAGGTTCAACTAAAGGCCCTTGACTGGAACATGGTCTCAAGACAACGTATTACTAGTTCACAACCCTAAAACAATAGAGGGCATTTTATCTATGAATTTGTCATCCATGCCAGTTGGCCTTAAGAAATATTTA
Source organism: Triturus cristatus (assembly GCF_964204655.1). Lineage (NCBI taxonomy): Eukaryota > Metazoa > Chordata > Amphibia > Caudata > Salamandridae > Triturus > Triturus cristatus. Next base: position 122,687,809 of record NC_140589.1, read on the forward strand.
TCGGTCACCTGAAATCACCTGTGTATTCAGAAAGCATGTTTGCTTTTTCATGAATTGTTGTTCCTTGAGAAAAGATGATCTGATCTAATGGGAGTTTACAGTGATGGTACCTGTCAGGGTTGCAAGTATATCTTACTATTACACGCACGCATATCAGGTTCCAATACAGGAAACGAGCAGTATGAACATGGCGATTGTGGAAGCCCGTAATGCGAAACAGATAATACTCTATGTGCTGACAAATGGTTAGTGTCCCTCCCTTTCCATCACAGTACTCATTTTCATTCTAGAGTATGAAGACTTCCCAATCCAAGATGGCAGAAAAGATTGCTTCCAGGTTCAGTGGGAAGAGAAGGAATTTATTCAAGCGCATCTGAGATCACTTTCCCCAGTAGCTATGCGTTTTGTTGGGTTTTTCAGCTCTAATAATAATTGCACCTGAATCCCCCTCTCTATACCCATTAATTGATTTGTTTTTTCCCTTTGGTTCCCTCCTGATGATATCCTGCTTACCCTCTGTGTATTAGCATGCCAGTTGTCTACCGCTACAAACCTGCTCCTGAAGTCATGCGGCTATCTCCTCTTCATCTCCTGTGAGTCTGCTATTAGAGAGATTACTCGCACTGTGGGTGACACATTACCCTTAGCCTATAGTGGAACTACAACTAACTAATTCAGTTCATCTCAATAAGAGTGCACCACCAGTTGTTCACATACTGTTCCTCACCATTGATTGGGCATAATGGCAGAGCGAGCGTGGAAGCCCTCAGATGTCAGCAAGGCTGCTCCAGTGTTTCTCGATAGCCTTAACCTTTTTCCCTGTTTGCCCCAGAGTCTTATAAACAGTGCTTGTTCTATTAAGTAATTGTAATCAGGCTCATGGGGAGGCATGGTGTCGGCACTGGCATTCATACTACAGAGTGTTGACCGCACTAGCACTTTAGTGAAACAAATTTTGGACATTTTTAGGAGAAGTAAAAAGAAAGAAAATCTGGACATATTAGCAAAGGGAAAGGATGCCTAAATCTGTCACTATGTTTAAATTATAATGCCCTTTGAGATAGATAGTCCTAAGATAGCAGACATCCAACATGTTTATTTTATCTCATCCACCACTCCTGGGGGGCTCTTAAACACACCCTAGATTGCTCCAGTTTTTGTTTTACTTGGGGCTCTTAAAATCCCGTTAGGTATTCCCCCTTATCGGTTGCTCTGGGCCATTGCAAATCACATTGGCTGCTCTGCAATCTATTTTGCCTGGATGTTTCTCAAATTCCATTGGCCGCTCCACTTTCTATTTTGTTCTGGGCTCTTGTTGATGCCCTTGGCAGCTTCACCTTTCACTTTATTTAGCCACTGTGCAGTTATAGTTAGGATTCCCAGGTATAGGAGTTTCTCGGAAGTTTGGGTGCTAATAACATTGCCCCCATTTGAGGAATATTCACAAACTTTTGCAGACCAATAGCTTTTTCTACATTGGCAGAGGATGGAAAGTTTCATGGTGATTGGTCAAATGGGCTGCAAAGATAAAAGGGAGGGGTCCCAAAATGTGTGTTTCCACAGATGCATTTTCCATAGACATTTGTATCTCACATTGCACAAAAATGGCTGAATGGATTTCCATTAAATTCAGCAGGGTTAACATATGGTGCACAGATGATCCTTTTGGGTAGTACAGTAAGTAGGGTAAGTATCATTTAAGTAATAAGGCATTTTTAATTGGCGATATCTGCTGTTGAATTTTGTGGTATTTTTCAGAAGTACCACATAATATGGTGATGATAAGTCCTTATGCGATTGGCTAATGAATACCTTTGTAAAAGTTAAAGGCAGTCATGTTGTTCTGTTGTTTTTAGGCGTGTTTAGTGTTATACCTTTAAATACAGTAAGCATTAGGTTTGATATTTTTCCCCTACCTACTAAAGAGTTCTTAGGTAGGGAAAATATTTATAAATTTCTAGATATTTAAAAAAAATGTACAGAGCACTGTGTTTCTTTAAAACAAATGTTACAAATTAAAAATACACTGTACCACACTGCATTTTATAAATATAGTGTACTACAATGAATTTTCTATTTGTAACATATTTAAATCTTCACAAAAAAGTCTATGGAGTACCGCGGTAATACCTGCAAATTACGCTCTACTTAAAAGAAAAAGTGTGGTTCTCCCTAAACTGCTGTAAAAATATATCGAAAATTATTTTTAAAAATATCTGACTTTTACTGCTGCCATAAACTGGTAATAGGTAGGGAATATCAATAAAACCTGAACGCAGCCAAACTGTGCTGAAAATGACATGACTGCGTTTTACAATTGGTAAATGCAGTCATTAGCAAAACACATACTGCCTTCTCATCAGCATGTACCACAGTATATGTGGCACAATATATAACTAAGCATTTTAAAATGAATTACTTTAACATTAACTATACTATTTCCACATGCTACCAAAAATTAACATTTGTACCTAATAATCTATATTCCTGTCACATTACATCTATATCGTTCACCCACTTTCAAGCTATGTCTATTTCAATTACCACACTCCACTCTACACCACTCTATTCTATGTCACTCCACTCTATGCCACTCGACTCTATTCCACTCCATTGTACTCCATTCCATTATACCGAAGTCCACTCTACTACACCACACTCTATGCTATTACACTGTATCCACTGATCCCGACTTCAGTGTACACCTCTGCAGTGTACGGCACTCCACTTTACTCCACTCCACTCTATTCCACTCCACTGTACCTCATTCGGCATTCCACTTTACTCCACTCCACTGTACCCCACTCCACTGTACCCCACTCCACTATATGCCACTCAACTCTATGACAATAGGCTATACTATTACACTGTACACCACTCCTCTGTATGCCACTCCACTGTAAGCCACTCTACTATACGCAACTACACTGTATCCTATTCCACTGTACAACTCTCCACTCTATGCCACTATACTCTATGCTATTCCACAATATGGCCACACTTCATGTCACTACAGTGTATGCCAGTACACTCAATGTTATTCCACTCCACACCACTCCACTGTACGCTACTCCTGAATATGTCACTCCAGTCTACACCACTCCACTCTACCGCACTAGTGTATGCTATTCCGCTGTATGCCACTCCACTGTACAACAATCCACTCTAACAAGCTCCACTCTATGCCATTACACCATACGCCAGTTCATTGTACCTCATTCCACTCTACGCTGAAGAACCAGAACCTTTTGGACCTGGCGGCGCAGGGTACGCCCTCCGTCTTCTGGGTTCACCTGCTTCGTTACACAGAGACACGGGACACTCTGTCGGCGTTAGAAGATTAGATTTATTTAGCTGCAGCTAGTACAGTTATCCTAGAAGTACACAAAGTAGGTTCTCAGGAGACTGCCACTTCACTCTGTGGCGCATCAGATTAAATACTATACAATATAGAATTATTAATGAAACACACGCCCCAAGCAAAGAAGAAAAGAGCCAATAGGGTAAGTGGAAAACAAAGCGGAACCAGTAAGGAAAGTTTGAAAACAAAAAGATCAGATGTCTCGAAGAGTCCGCTCCTCCAACTATATTTGTTATCCCACCCCCGAACTGATTCATTAACAGAATACGACTGACTTGCAGGTGGTGAGATACGTTTGTGTGTATTGGAGGACGGGCATGACACAAGAGAATGCCAGCAGGAGACAGTGAAGGCCAGTCGATAAGATATGATCAGGAAAGAATGGTGTGAGCCTACAGATAGTTGGAACAGGGATTAGGAGAGCCAGACACGGATTAGTGTACTCGGCTAGTCCAAACACCAGCCTCGCAAACAAGGCCGAGAACGTATTTTGACACCAAGTTACAGGAGAGGCAGAATAGACTTCGTTCGCCGTGCTGCCTGAGGGATGGCAACACAAAATGGCGGCGGGTTACAAAAGGGCGGGTCGATTCGATCGGGTTCGAGAATCGAAGTTCCTCAGACCCTCCTTTTGCCAGAACTCAGGCAAGATAGACTCACGTTAATCTGAGTCTACATCGATGGCCATAAGATCATCAAGCTGTTGTTGTAGCATCATCTTTATGTCTTCTGCTACTTGGGGTTTGGGTCTTGAAATGCACATAGTGGCACAAAGATCACAGATAGCGGGACCACAGTGCATACAAAGACAACAAGAAAATATGATTGTCAAAATTACTCCAAGGAATGTCAATACTTTCCAACCCCATTTGGACAGTAATCCCCAAAACCATTCCGTTAAGGACCAATCTCCTTCGTCCTGATGAATAGACTCGGAGATTATATGCAACTTGTAAATCGCTTGGTATACTGTCGGAGCGTCATTAGGAATGAAAATACAACAGCTTGACCCGATCAATTTACATACCCCACCACGATCGGCAAGAATAAAGTCTAAGGCAACTCGATTTTGTAAGGTCATAAGACGATCCGCCTGTAGTTCCGCCGTGATATTACTCAAGGCTCCTACAGTGATGTCTATTGTAGTCTCCACAACACGGACCAGTTGCCTTATATTTCTGCTATTGGCCATTGGACCCCAGAAAGGAAGAAAACCTTTAAGGAAATCTCCTCCTTCTTGTCCCGTGGTGTCTTTGGAGTCAATAATTCCTCGGCTGAGACGGGTTCGGTGATAATTGGCAGAAGCAGTGTAAGTAGGAGGAAGAAGGAAAGCTATGTAGCAGGTACCAGAGAAACCCGTTGGCAACCAGGTATAAGCTCGATCATAGCAAATGAAATAGGTGCCTTGGGACGGTACCAGAGGAGGCGAGTTCAGAGAGGAATAAATGTATGTATAGGAGCAGTTACTCTTTGGTACAGAGTCAGAAGAACAATCGTTTATTTTTAAACAGAAATTACCTTGGTGTGGTATAGTCCAGATTGGTGAGGATTTCTCTTTTCCCATTTTGTTATTAAGACTCGACATGTATTGGGTGACGTTCCAATTGGTGTAGGCTTTTCTCTCATCGATGGAAATCTTGCTATTCTCCATGATTTTAGCCATAACTACCATACCTTTAATCAAGGAACTATGGCTAAAATCCGGATAATTAATTTGTGAAGCGACAGACCGTCTGAATTTACTTTGATATGCATTAGAGAAATTAACAAAGAATGCCCAAGCGGAACCCTCATAGGAGAAAGGGAGAACTAAATATGGAATTCCTTTCTCAGTAGTATGCGGCATAAGACCACATACCCAACAATCAGTTGTGTTAACCACTAATTGATGCTTGTGTAATAGCTGGACAAAAGAATTGTTGTAATATTCGGTTCTTCTGACAAGTTCGTGTGAAGGAAAAGTATGAAAGAGGTGTGGAGAGATAGTAGAAGAAGGCAAAGAGGAGGTAGAGGAGGTGTTTCTTGGCTGCAAAACATAAACAACCCAACCAATAATCGCCAGAGCAATACATAATGATATCAAAATACATAGGGTTATACTGTAACAACTGTACATTGTTTTACAAGATGCTGTCTTTATTTCATTTCTTCTCTCTTCAATACTTGGTGTAGTTTCCATTTTCACTAGTGGATGCTCACGGCAATCTTCCTTAATCACTAAAATCACGATACTCAACCGTCCTATGACACTGAAAGATCCTGCAGACCTATTGTCACTACTCAGGTCGTGACCTAGACTCCTACCGTGACCCTGCAACCTAAACAGAACACTACACAAAGGAGAAGGAAGAATAAAAAAGTTTTAAGTGTTCTTTTGTCTGGGCCTAAGATTGTAGCGATCCTTCCCAGGTACAATCTGATCTTGAAACAAGGTTTTTGGTTCAGTCGTGTTCAAGCGACGGTGCAATGGAATCGCTTTCTGTAAAATGTCGTTGTCCTCTTTCTCAGACAATGTCCCATTCAGGTGTGCATCGCTAAAGGGCATGAATCGTGGAACTGTTTCGCCTTCACAGTCACCAATCCCTCTACGAACCCACTGATCGAAAGGCAAGGGCAAAGGTACTTTCTTGCAGTGCACACCGTGAATCCAATTTTTCTTTCCTTCAACTTTAATTGCTGTCCTGGTGGTGAGAAGAACCATTCGGGGCTTCCGCTATTTGGGCTCCAAATTCTTCTTCCTCTGAAAATTGCGGATGCCGACCCAGTCACCTGGACGGATGGAGTGACCTGGATCTGTGGAAGCCTCCGGCAAAGCACTCCGAACCTGTCGATGAAGGACATGCAATTTAGTTGTAAGGTCATGCAAATAGTCAATTAACATTGGGTAGGGTAAATCTGAGAACTTTTTAGGACGAGGTATTCCCCATATGTTGGCCGGACGGCCAAACACTACTTCGTAGGGGCTAAGTCCCAGACGAGAGTGTATTGCAGTTCTGGTGGATAGCAAAGCTAACGGCAAAGCATCAGGCCAATTAAGTCGCGTACTTGCTTGAATTTTCGCTAACTTCAATTTCAAGGTCCCATTGTAGCATTCTACTAAACCTGCTGATTGGGGATGATTTGCCGCATGGAACTTTTGCTTGATTCCAAGACCTGCACAAACTTTCTGCATGACTTGGCCAACAAAATTCGCTCCCATTGTCACTCCAGACAATGCGCGGCAATCCAAACCTGGGAAAGAACTTTTTCAGAAGGATTTTGGCTGTGGATAAAGCTGTGTTGTCTTTTAAAGGGTATGCTTCTATCCATCTCGAAAAGGCACATACTACCACCAGAACATATTTGAGGTTGTTGCATCGATCCATGTGAATGTAATCGATTTGCAACACTTCAAATGGGTATGTCCGAGGAGCAAAGTGACCTGCTGGAGTGGGGGTTCCCTTTCCTGGGTTATACATCAGACAAACAATACAATGCTTTACTACGTTGTCTGCACATTTTGGGATGTTCTCATTCTGCCAAACTGGAGCTAAAAGTTTACAAATGCCTTTTGCACTAAGATGAGCTGGACCATGAGCCATGGTAACCACTGGAAGTACATAAGCATCTGGTAACAACCATCGTTGATGTTCGGACAATTCAACCCAACAACCCATCTCATCTAACATTCCCGTACTTTCTTTCCACATGCTCAGCTCTCTTTTTGTAGCCTCTTTCTGAATCGTTTTCACGCTTTCCACTGTATTCTCACACATTCCTCTCTCTCTGACCCAATTCGCAGGACCTGCCATATACATTCGACTCGTTGAATCTCTCGCTGTTTTCTTTGCTGTTTCATCAGCAAATGCATTTCCTCATCCAACATCAGCCGTAATCTTCTTGTGAGCACTACACTTCACTATCGCAATTTGGACAGGTAAAGTAAGTGACTCAAGGAGATAAGTCACTAACTGACCATGCTGTATCTTAGTGCCATGTGAAGTTAGGTAACCCCTCTCTTTCCAAAGACGCCCAAAATTGAACGCGCCACCAAAGGCATACTGACTGTCAGTGTACACGTTCACTCTTTTCTCTTTTGATAATACACAAGCTCTCGTCAGTGCTATCAACTCTGCTGCTTGTGCTGAGTTGTGTCTAACACGCGCAGTTTCCACAACCGTATGTAAGGTAGTTACTGCATAGGCTGAAACCGTATCCCCATTAGGCATCTTAAAACAAGAACCATCTACCCATAGAGTCCCATCTGGATTCTCTAAAGGTGTGTCTCTCAAATCAATCCTTCCTTTTGTTTCTTCCTCAGTACGGAAGAAACAATCATCCTGATCCTCAATACTCTCCTCATTAGGAAGGGGCAACAAGGTAGCTGGATTCAGAGTATTGCATCGTTTGATATGCACGTGTCTAGCCAATAGCGTCAGCTCGTAACCAGTTAAACGTGCACTCGTGAGATGCTGTGTCTTCGTTCTGTTTAGTAAGGTATCCACTGCATGTGGCACCATGACAATGAGAGTGTTATCTAACACTATCCCAGCGGACTGTCGAATTGAAATCGCTGCGGCTGCTGTGGCTTTGAGACAACTAGGCAATGCTTTAGCTACGGGATCTAACGTAGCCGAAAAATAAGCACATGGCCGCTGTCTATCTCCAAATTGCTGTGTCAAGACTGATAATGCACAACCTTCTTTCTCGTGAACATACAGCGTAAAAGGCTAAGTGTAATCTGGGGTGCCTAGTACAGGAGCAGAACACAGAGCAGTACGTAAATCAGTGAAACTCTTTTGGCACTCATCAGTCCAAGGTAGGGGCTGAGGCGTATCTTTCAAAGTAAGTGCCAACAGAGGTTTGGCGATCAAAGAGAAGTTAGGGATCCACTGTCTACAATAAGAAGTGATTCCCAGAAAAGCACGTACTTCCCTTTGTGTGGATGGCACAGACATTTGAGCAATCGCCTGAATTCGTTCTTGTGTCAATTGTCGTCCCTCCTTTGATAGGAGATGACCCAAGTAGGTAACCTCTTGACAAACATACTGTAGTTTGGAAGGTGAAACCTTGTGATTCAGCTTGAACAAGTGACGAAACAGTGCTACAGTGACATCCTTACAGATATCTTCTGAATCGGCAGCGACTAACAAGTCATCCATGTATTGAATAAGGGCAGCACCAGACGGCAAATGAAAAGTATCAAGATGACATTTCAAAGCTTGGCTGTAAATGGAGGGACTTTCACAGTACCCTTGGGGTGCGCGCTTAAATCGGAAGCTTCGGCCTCCAAGAGAAAAACCAAAAATATCCCTACTCTCTTCTGCAATTGGAATACTGAAGAAGGCATTCTTTAGGTCAATAACAGAAAACCAAGTCGCTGTGGAAGGTATCATAGTCAACAAGGCAGTAATGTCTGGAACAACAGGAAATTGTGGAATCACAATTTTGTTTACTTCTCGCAGATCAATCACAAACCGGTACACAGGAGGTTGAGAAGGATCAGTACGTTTGAGAACAGGAAGAATAGGACTATTGCATGTGTTGCCTCTCGTTTCTTCAACCACACCCTTCTGAATAAGATCATAAATGATTTCCAAAAGCGCTGTTTCATCCTCTGCAGAAATTCAGTATTGTGGGATGCGTGGTAATTCAACATTGGGCTTAAGAGTAACAACATAAGGCGGTATCTCAAGACAACCCACATCGTTCGGACCCGTGGCCCAAAGTGCTGTCGGAAGAGAAAGCAACTCGGGAGGAAACTGATCTTTAGACAGATACATTGGGGAGATCAACTTCTGACCTAGGGTGAGATGTACGCCTGAAGGAGAACAATATATTGTAGCATGCATTCTTTTCAATAGGTCTAGACCCAACAGATTTTAACCACAACCATTCGTTAACAAAAGTGAAGCTTCTAAGTCATAAGGACCAACTGAAATAGGCAAAGGACAAGAAACCGGATTGCGAACAGGGGCGCTAGAAAATCCTACAGAAACATTCGTTAAGCCAGACAAAGGTGCGCCAGGGAGTTTAGAATGAATGATAGAACTTCTCATTGCTCCAGTATCTAGAAGGAATGGCTCTGATATACCCATTGTAGTGACGTTGACATAAGGGCCATTTTGATCTACTGGGATTGGCACAACTCCTCTACTTTGTCCATGGCTGTCCTAGTTGGCATGAAGACTTTCGTTCTCGCCTTCAACATAATGGTCATCATTATAATATTGAGTGGATCTCACATTCTGCTGATCAAAGTAGTTTATGGAATTAGGAGAAGGAAGGGCACGCTGTTCTTGAGTCAACATGCCTCGACCTCTACCTCTGTTTGCTGACTGGAGGCCAGCACGACCTCGTGGAGCAAATGATGCTCCATTGCGCTGCAATAAAATCGGACAACTGCTCTTAAAATGACCTTCTTCTCTACAATAAGTACATTGATTAGGACCTAACAAGGATCGCGGAATGTATGGCTCAGGTTTCTGATGCAATCTCTGAAACTGCGGTGGCTGTTGAGTCTGAGGCTGAACATAACGTGGCGGATAAGCTTGCTGCAAGAGAACCTTCGTTTTTAAATCTTTCGTCTTTTTCGTCTTTTTCTCTTGCTTCTGTTTTTCTTCTTTGTCCCTATTCTCGTAATATTGTGCAGTAGCCAATATCTGGGCAGAAGAAGAAACAGCCCAAGAACTTTCTGAATCCTTTAATTTGTGTGACAGCTCGGGAAGCAAATTGAATACAAATTTGTCCACGAATAGTCGCTGTCCACCCTCGGTAGCCATGTCCTGACCACTATGATCAATAAATGTCTCCACGAAACGAGTAAAGAAATCAGAGACACTTTCATCTTTCTTTTGTTTACATGCTGCTAGCTTATCCCAATTCACTCTTAATGCAGGCATCATAGTTTTCATTAACGTAATGATTCTACCAGGAAGCTCCGAAATCAAAACGTTAGGCTTTGCACCACCCACTTGGTCTCTATCTGTATTAGCTATGACATCCCAAGTGGCACCCAATTCCTGTACGTGATCCTCTCTACGAATTTTAGCCCATATTGTCTGTGGAACTACATTACCCATTAGCATATCAATATCTGCCAGATTCATAATACAAGCATCGATTGTCTGCGATAATTCTTTATAGTAACCTGCAGGGTTCTTACGAGGATCTGGTAGAGTCTGTTTAAGGGCCAAAACTTCGGATCTTTTCCATGGTACATGTACCCATATACGCTGAAAGTGAGCTGGAATAGCTGGATTAGCACCTACTCCCGCAACCTCTTCCTTCCATACTGGAGGAACTTCTCTCATAGGGTAATTTTTCGATGTCAGTTTAACCGACGGATCAGAGTCAAGAAAAATCTGAGAGAACAATAAGGTTCTATAAGAGATGAGTGTCCTTACAGCTTCCTCAACTTTGGAGCCTACAATAAACCCTTTTTCAAAATCGGCTTGGACATCTAATAAATCTTGTGAGATCGGACTCAAACTCACATCTTCCCATTCTTTAATGAGAATATCGCACATTACATTAAAAACATACCTTTGTGTAGGTGCATTCCACTGCAAAAAGGTAGGCATAATATCTGACACACTATATTGTGGACCCTTCTTGATCCATCTTCGTGCAAGAGAATCTAGCTTCTCTCGTTCCTCAAAATCTGGAAACTGACTACGTGATTGTCTTCGAGCAAAAGCCGGAGACGCATTAAGAGCTCCAAAGAAAGGAGATAAAATACTAGTAACGGAATCTGCGAGACGCTTACGCATAGATGGTGAATTAGACATCAGAACTGGAGACAGAATATTAGGAGAATTATCAAGAGGAGAACTAGAAATTACAGGAGGAGCAGAAGGCAAAGGAGAGCTAGGATCAGGAGATGAAGGTTGAGATGCTGAGACTAATGGTGAAACCGGCAAGAGCGGTAATGCTGAAGGAGGCAAATGTTGAAGAGCCGGAACCGGCGGAGGTACTACGAGCATTTGAGCAGGCTGTAACGGCTGAGGCACATTAGCATTTTGCGCATAGGGTGGAGGCAACCTTAATAAATGAGACATTTTGGGATCTTCTTCTATATCTTTCTTATTATCAGAAGGAGAAACAGGCAACACCGGATAGCATTTATCTATCGCCATACGATGTTGTCTTTCTGAGATTTCAGTCGCATTGTCAATTTCTTCATTTTTGAACTGTTGAGCAGCCTGTATAATCGTCATACCCTTTGCTTTCCTATCTCGTTTTGCTTGTTTAATTTCTTTCTGTTTGGCTTCCTTACGCCAAAGGCGAAGAGAGTCAAACATTGCCGGCCGGGCTTTCCTTTTGAACAAAACTGTTTCTAAATTACCTAGCACATCGGGATCAAAACTACAGTTTTCTGGCCATTTAAGAACACCATCTTTCTTCGTGTATCGAGTCCATGTCTCGTTAAAGGCAATGGGGCCGATACCATGTTTTGAGTAGAGCTCATATGTGGGAGTTCCAACCGAAGGAATCGGACAAGAGTCCTCAAGTCGGGAGTCCCTATTACAACCAAGGCAACAAATTCTTCCAAACTTAGTCAGACCAGGCATTTCACAATGACTCTGGACTGTTCACAAACTTCAAGGGAGTAAACTCAGTTTACGCAGCACAAATGCACTTACCCTCGGCTTTAGTCTTTGCACAAACTAAATCTAAGTACCCTAAGAACATCAAACAAAGAACCAAGATTTGTGGGCGCGACCCACGAAAATACTTAACTTAACTAAGGACGTCTTCTTCCACCAACAGAGGCCCGTCTATCGTCTCGCTTTACCATACATCACCAAAGGAATGGGCCAAAGCAGGGCAGCAGTCAGGGCAGCGGTCGCCAGTAGCCGTCAGGAAGGAGTAACCGCGCTGCAAAAGACCTTCGGACCACTTTCGACATACAGGGGTCGCTTAGTGTGGCTCGCGAACCCTCCGGAATTTTCTTGCGAGGTTCCTCACGACCTTCGAGCAGAACCGGTACCACTGAAGCCGCCCCACATTGGGCGCCAATTGAAGAACCAGAACCTTTTGGACCTGGCGGCGCAGGGTACGCCCTCCGTCTTCTGGGTTCACCTGCTTCGTTACACAGAGACACGGGACACTCTGTCGGCGTTAGAAGATTAGATTTATTTAGCTGCAGCTAGTACAGTTATCCTAGAAGTACACAAAGTAGGTTCTCAGGAGACTGCCACTTCACTCTGTGGCGCATCAGATTAAATACTGTACAATATAGAATTATTAATGAAACACACGCCCCAAGCAAAGAAGAAAAGAGCCAATAGGGTAAGTGGAAAACAAAGGGAACCAGTAAGGAAAGTTCGAAAACAAAAAGATCAGATGTCTCGAAGAGTCCGCTCCTCCAACTATATTTGTTATCCCACCCCCGAACTGATTCATTAACAGAATACGACTGACTTGCAGGTGGTGAGATACGTTTGTGTGTATTGAGGACGGGCATGACACAAGAGAATGCCAGCAGGAGACAGTGAAGTCCAGTCGATAAGATATGATCAGGAAAGAATGGTGTGAGCCTACAGATAGTTGGAACATGGATTAGGAGAGCCAGACACGGATTAGTGTACTCGGCTAGTCCAAACACCAGCCTCGCAAACAAGGCCAAGGACGTATTTTGACACCAAGTTACGGGAGAGGCAGAATAGACTTCGTTCGCCGTGCTGCCTGAGTGATGGCAACACAAAATGGCGGCGGGTTACAAAATGGCGGGTCGATTCGATCGGGTTCGAGAATCGAAGTTCCTCAACGCCAGTCCACTATACACTACTCCATTTTACACCACTGCACTCTCTGCCACGCCACTGTATGTCATTCCACTCTATGCTATAATACTGTATGCCAGTCCACTCTGCCATTCACCATTCTACACCACTGCAGTGTACACCACTCCACTTTATACTCGACACCACTGCAAAGTACATCACTCCACTTTATGCTATTCCATTGTATGCTGCTCCACTGTACGCCACTGTATACAACTACATTATATGCTAAACCACTTTACACTATTTCACTCTACACAGCTACACTGTATGCCAATCCACTCTATGCTATTCTACTCTATGCCACTCCACTTTATGCCACTCTACTATACGCCCCTCAATTCTCCCCTACTCCACTATTTGCCACTCCAATCTGACTTCACTTTATGCCACTCCAGCAGTCTACACCACTACACTGTACACTACTCCAGTCTTGCTATTCCAATGTACACAACTTCACTCTCGCAATTCCACTCAGCACTATTCCACCCTAGGCTACTCCAATCTATGCCACCTCACTGTAAGCCACTCCACTATATGTTAATTCACTCTAAGTCGCTTTACTATGTGCTGTTCCACTGTATGCCACTCCAATTTATGCCATTCTATGCCAATCCACTATATGCTATTCTACTCCACGCTATTGTATGCCACTCCACTGTACTCCACTCCACTGTGCCCCACTCCACTCTACACCACTCCACTTTATGACACTCTATGACACTTCACTATACGCTAGTCCATTGTACGCAATTACACGCTATGCCACTCAACTCTGCTTTATTCAAATGTATGTCACTCCACTCTATCCTACTTCACTGTATACCACTCCACTTTTGCGCTGTTCCAATGTATGCTCCTTCCCTGACCCCAGCCCACTCGTTCCATGTCACACCACATCACTCAACGCCACTCTACATTGTTCCAATCTATGCCACTCCAAACAGCACTACAGTGCACACCAGTCCACTGTATTCTACTCCATTGTACACTATTTCAGTTTACGCTACTCTACTGTACACTATTACACTGTATGCCACTGCACTCTAGACCACTCCCCTGTATGTCACTCCAATATATGGCACTCCACTCTACACCACTCCACTGTACACCGATCCCCTGTACACCACTTCACTGTATGCTATTCCACTGTATGTGACTCGACTGTACCCCACTCCACTCTACACCACTCCACTTTACAGCACTCCACTGTATGCTATTCCATTGTACACCACTCCACTTTATGCCACTGAAGTCAACACCACTCCACTCCACAACACTGTATTATAAGCTGTTACACTGTACGTAACTACACTCTACCCCACTCCACGCTATGCTAGATCAGTCAATGCCACTACACTGTACACCCTTGCCCTGTATGTCCCTCCATTGTACACCATTCCACTGTACGCTACTCCTTTCTATGCCACTGCATTCTACCAAGTTCCACTCAACGCTACTCCAATGTGCTCCACTCAACAACACTATACACTACTCAACAACAGTCCATGCCCCTCTACTTACTATACTCTACTGTATAGTACTAAACTATACAACAATGCATTCCTGTCAATGCTAATGTACAGCACTCTACTTTGCTCTATAGCACTTAATGACACTCTTCTCCACTCTACGACAATCTATGCAGCTCCCTCTATGCCGCTTCGGCCTAGTTAATATATTCTACTCTATGAGACACCACTTGACTGTACTCCACTGTTCTCCACTGCTGCTCACTACGCCACTATACTGTACGCTACCCTATGTCATTCAACCATATAACAGCCTATCCCATGCCACTCTACCATACTGTACCACACTCTACTCTACTCCATGCCACTACACTGTACAGCACTTTAATCCACTCTGTGAAACACTACTCTACTCCACCTTACCCAACACCACTCCAGTCTACAAAACTTCACTCCACTGTATACTACGCCATTCCTGTCTGCTAAATTCCATGCCACTGTACACTAGAACACCCTATTCCACAGTACGCTACACCACTTCAGTGAACTCCACTCTACCACACTTTACCACACTCTATGGCACTGTACACCATCCCACTCTACCACACACTGCACTACTCTATGCAATTCCGCTCTACAAACAACTACTACACTTTGTGACACTATACCACACTGTACTCCACTCTATGCCCTTACACCCCAAATGTACAGCACTCTACACCACTGTACGGCACTTTCCTTCAATAACGACAAACCATTTCACTGCAGTGCACAAGACACCACTCCAATTTATAACAATTTACTAGACTCTACACTACGCATGTCAACTATAGTGCACTCCACACCACTGTACTATACAACACACCACCACACTACACAACAATATACTCCACTGTACGCTACGCTACTTCACTCTACTCCACTCCACTCTATTCCACTCCACCCCATTCTACAACACTCCACTCTACATCACTGCACTTTATACCAACCCATTGTACTCTATTCCACTGTACGACACTCTACTGTATCACACTCCAGTCTATTCCAATCTATGACACTATACTCTATGACAGTACACTGCACAACACTCTTCGCCACTGTACCACACTTTACTTAATGACACTCAACGACAGTAAACTCTACGATTTGAAACACATTTGTATTAAAAATTAAAAAAAACATTGAAATTCAATGAAAAAGAGAAAGGCTAAACCTGTGTTATAGTTAGGAAAACAGTATTATTTCTATACAAACCAAACTTAAAATACACAAACAGTACACATTCTCAAGTTATAGTTCTATCTTAAAGTTATAATGCACACACAACTTGGTTTTTTTTTTTAGGCACGGTAGAGGGTTTTTATTCCTTATAAGACATGGCCACACCATCAACCTTCCCACAAACTACTTAAAGCCTTAGGGGCAGATTTATGAGGACTGGCTCATCCCTGCATATCAGCAGGGATGCGCCAGTAAAGATGCAACACGCAGGAATACCCTTGGGCCACCACGGATGCGTCACATTTACAATGCAATGCACCATGGTGCAAGGATAGCCATAAACGTGTTGCATCTTCAGACGTAAGGGCAGCGCATTGCTGGAGTTGTGTCGCAAGCTCCACCAATGCTCAGGGGAACCCTATTCCTAACATGCTGCGTCACTTCGTATGCCTACTTCAAGCAGGCGTAGGGTTTTGACACAGCATGGATGTAAAAGTGACACAGTGAAATCTTGTAGATTTCACTGTGTCACTTTTACGGGGCTTCCTTGCGACGGAATGCCCACCCTGCATACATTATACCTGACGCAGGTATAATGTAGCGCAGGGCTTTACAACATGACGCATCTCATTAGATGCGTCACATTGTAAATCTGTTGCATGGAGGCGCATTGTTTACACCGCCGCTGCGTCACAGAAGTGACGCAACGGTGTCATAAACATGTTGCAAGGGACTTGTAAATCTGCCCCTTAGTATCTTACTCTTTTCATCTTTGTTGCAAACAAGAAGAATAAAGCTGAATATATACTGCAAAATTAAAAACACCAAAAAGCAATTAGTAATTTTTGCCTACAGATATTAGAATCAGTGCACACACCACCTTTAAACTGATGTAACTTTATTTATTCTTTATCTACAAACCCAAACTTAAACTATACACAAATTTAAATATTTAAACTTATACCTCTAATTTATAACTCACGCAACACCCTCAAAATGTTTGTAACTCACGCACCTCTATTCACAGTGTATTTTATCTCTGCAGGCACACTACATTAACTATAACTCACCACTATATAATGCATTATGTTCTCACACAAGATAGAATTTGCAATGTCATAACTAAGCTCATAAATGCTATTGTTTTAGATTGTATAAGTGATATAATATAAAAGGGTGTAAGCAGTGAAAACGTTTGTATAGATTAGGAAAAGAGGCTTTATTGTTCTATATGTTTTAAAAACTTTTTATAGAGTAGTTCTGTACTTCCTGGAAACTATTTAGGAAGTACTACGGTACCTACGAAAATCACACAAAAAATTCAATATGACAAACAACACTCTACAACATGCCACGCCACGCCACGCCACTTTACTCGATTCTACAACATGTCACTCAACTCTTCAACATGCCATGCCACTCCACTGAACGCTAACCCCAATCTACCCTATGACATGACACTCGACTCTACGCTACTCCACTCTGTACCATTCCATTGTACCCCACTTCACTCTCACCACTCTATTCTGTACCACAACAATCTACGTAATAACAATGTACACCACTCCATTTCCACTTTACTGTACGACACACCACTCCACTCTATGGCAAGCCACTCCAATCTACCACATGCCACTTCACTGTATGCCCATCCACTGCAATACATTCTATGACATGCCACTCTATAGCACGCCACTCCAATCTTGTCTACAACACACCACTCTATTGTACGCCACTCTACAACACTCTAATCTACTCTATGCCCTACACTCTACGCCACTTAACTCCACTCTATTACATGCCACTCCAGCCTATGGCACTGCACTCCAGCCGATGACTTGTGACTCTACTCCACGACATGCCACTCCACTGTACAACACTCCACTCTATGATACTCCATTCTACTCCACTGTATGGCATGCCCCTCCACTCGATGCCACATCACTGTACAACACTCCACTGTATGAATATAGCACGTTAAAATGTGTGCATTCACAACGCAGTCATTATAATGACCGCGGTGTTACCATGCGTGTCATTACATCGCAAGTCGTATCAACGACTTGCTGTAGGGGGCGCGATGGACTTAGGAATAGTATTAATTACTATTCCTACTCCAGTTTGTGCAACAGCAGGGAAGGTGTTGGATTTAAAATCCAACACATTCCCTAGTGTTGCAGGCCCCCTATAGCAAGTCGTTGTTAAAGGCACATGTGGTAACAGCACGGTCATTGTAACGATCGCGTTGTAAACTACTGCGTTGTGATTACAGCATTGTAAATGCTGTTTCCCCACTGTATACCACTCCACTATATGTCTCTCCACTCTACTACACGTTAGGACATTCCACTCCACTGTATGACACGTCACTCCACTGTACAACACTCCACTCCACTGCATGGCACTCCACTCAATGAAAATCAAACCCACTCCACTCTACGACATGCCACTCCATTGTATAACACACCACTGCATTTTATGCCATGCCACTCCCCTCTACGGCATGCCACTCCATTGTACACCACACCGGTTTACACGCCTCCAATCTCAGACACTCTGTACCACACCATTCGATGACATGCCACTTCACTCTACGCCACTTGAATATACACCACTCCACTCTACGCTGCTCCACTCTACGCCACAACGCTCTACGCCACAACACTGTACAACACGACTCTACGACACTCCACTCTATGGCACTCTACTCCATGACACTCCAGTCTATGACACTACACTCTCCTCCACTCTACTCTATGACAATCTACTCGATGACACTTCACAGAACAACATTCCGCTCTACTAGTCCTGGCCCCTTAATATACCTCTGTAAATAAAACTGGTTTCCAGAGATTTTCATGTTTGATTTATGTTTTTGTATCAGTAAAGAAGTAATTTAGCTTGGGTAGATCCAGGCCGAATTTTTCTGTGCAACATTTCTTTCAAAATGGCAGATGTGTTGCAGTGATGATGTAATATTTCAGGAACCATGCAATCTATATACTTCATTTTGGTATCAAGACATAGGTTTGGGGGGTCAAGTAGTCTTGTATATACAGGAAACAACTGCTCAGAGCAACCCTTGTGCTATTTTCCAAAATGGTGGCTCTATAATGATGTGTTCATATTGGTCATTTATTTTAATATTGTTTTTGTTTCAGGTTTTCCATTGTTTCAAAATCATAAACAGGAGCGAAGCAGGTAGTAGCAGAGGATCCTTACCTTTTGACAGAGTGTTGCTAATTGCAAAATCTGAGGACTCCTCCAACGAAAGAAATGTGTCATATGTCAAACTAATCCAAAAAAAAGCTAACATCAACTGCAGCTGGAAAGAAGAGAGTTTGAGATGCTGCAGAAATACAGCAACACAGAGTTCACAAATGATTAAAACTGATGGGTGAAGAGGAGCAATTACTTTATACTTGTAACAACAAATGCTACTAGTCATATGCAATGAAAAAAAAGCCTGAAAAAAACCTGTCAAAAAATAGCAGAAACCAGTGAATCACAACAAGAATCCCAGTCTTGACAACCAAAGCCAATGCCCATCGACTTAGAAGATTGATGGCTACCCCAGGTCCACCTCCAACAACGGATTAGAAAACAGAGGATCTCCAATGTGTTATCTGTGGTTTAGCCAGAACAAGGTACTGCTTATGTGAGTTTCAAAGGGCAAACACACTTTTATCTGCAGTTAGTTTCTTCCACAATGATGTTTTCAGCTGAGTAGGTGATCTAAACATCGAGGTGAATGTATTTGGAGCGGATTTGTATGCCCACCCAAACTGCATGTGTGCATAAATTCGAAAATATGAATGTACAATGAGCTCCCAGCAGCAATGTAACTGCCAGCCTTCAGTTTAGGTTGCACTCTTTGAAAAAAAACAAATACATTTCAAAGCCACTCTTGAGTGCTGGCTACGTGTTCACACTTAGTGAGATCAGAGAAATAATGGTCAACATTGATGAAACTGTATTAATGTATAATAATGAAATAAAACTTTTCCCGGTGAGAATGTACAATGACAGAATTCATTTTGTCAGTCTAACAAAAGAATGAGCCACTTATGGTGTTCTCAGCTGATTTGACTCCTGAAGTTCTTGCCACCAAAATAAGATCACAGGATGCAGTAAAATCAGCAGGAACCATTTTAAGAGACGTCTTGAAAGATTTAGATTTTGGACTTCATGAAAAAATTTTGCGATGCCCCAGAGGTCCACAAATGGGAGTCAATAAGAATGCCTGATGTTGTCTCAACATTTTTACAACATTGTTTAATATCAGCAAAGCAAAGCTGTTACATACTAAAGTTCTTGAGTTTGGCGCAGAAGACAACATTGATGATGGCTTTGAAGATGTAAGTGAAGAAGTGGAAGGTGATTCCATGAACTGACAGGCTTATGCTGTGCAAATGTACTGTCTTTTTCAATTCATGTTTTATGAATCACATCTCGGCAAAAAATAAACTCCGCTACACATGATGACTGCCCACGCAATCTATGACAAGTGCTAAGGTAGAGAGCTAATCACTTTAATGAATGAATAGGATTGCTTTATCAACAAGTTATAATGACATAGTACGGTGCAAGAACTTGTTAGCAGCGCATGCTGTAAAATCTTGTGAATCCGACAGCACACCACTTGCAAGTCACCTTACTATGAAAGTATTTACAATGCTGTTCTTGATCATTTTGAATTTGAAGACAGCTTTGCCTGGTACATGGAGGACACATGATACTGCCATGGTGCTTTTTCAAGACTGTACCAATGATGTAGCTGCTGGAAAACAAGCTGCGTCAGCTGTAGGCATAAACAAACGTTGGTGCAAACTTATAACCCAACTGCCTTGCAATTATGTGCAAAATCACAACAAGCTATCAATATGTTACAGTCTACCAGAAAGTTTCAAAGTGACTGAGGACATTGATCTTCTACCTGATACTGCGGTTCACAGAGCTGATATAACTGTATTGATCATATTGCTTATTCGTTGTGGACTGAAGGATCAAGATAAGCCAGTTTCTCTGTGGGATGGAGTTCATGCTTTGATTCCCAGAATACCGAGCCACTGAAGAAGGATGGGGTTTTACCAGTAATACCATCTACAGTCACAAACTACACAACAGTATACACAGCTCTAAAAGATTTCCAAAGAGTGAGTACTCAGCTTGAAGACCAGCCTATCCGGCCAATTTTCTTCGATGAAGGTGTTTTCTGTATTGTAGCTGACATTTTTATGAGCAAGCCAGTAGAATTTGACGATCTTTAGCCAATGATGGGCGTTTTCCACATGACAAAAATTGTGTAATCGTGTGCATGAAGTTATCTCAGTGGATGTGGCATAACTATGCACTTATTGAGGCTGGAATCTTTGGAAGCAAAACTGTCTAGTCAGTGCTGAGCGGAGCTCATTATGGGGCATATTATCAAGACAGGCGATAAAATTATCGCCGTTTTAGCGGCAGAAAACTGCCGCTAAAACGGCGATAATGGGCTTGATAATATGCTCTATGGAATTTCAATTGAAGCCCAGGTTAGATGTCCTTCACATCCAATATGGGCTTCAATTGGAATTCCATAGAGCATATTATCAAGCCCATTATCACCGTTTTAGCGGCAGTTTTCTGCCACTAAAACTGCGATAATTTTATCGCCTGTCTTGATAATATGCCCCTATGTTTGTTCATTACAAGGTATGCTCTACATATCTGAGGCATATCGAAACATTGTGTTGGAATGCTTTCTGGAACAAGAATGACAAATTAGGTTTTGCATAGCTTATCTAAGAAGTGAAGAAGGCACAAGGTTCACTTCATTCAAAAGCCATAATGCAAAGCCAGGCAATGTTCAATACACTCACTTCAGAAAATCTGAAAAACAAGTTTGTAGAGTTTGTCAAAGAATGTGAGGAAAAATCTCAACTTTGCAAGTACTGGGGAAATCTTTTACACATGATAGCTCTGGTGAAAAACTTGGTACATGCTAATAGTGGAATCACCAACATAATGTCGACTATGATAATATCAACATACAAAATTATCGAGACTCAAATATCGATAACATATATTGACTTACTATACTTATTTTAAAAAATACACAAATATCGAAACATAAATATCGTCAACAACAAACATCGATTTAAACAATATAAAAAATCATTAATATTGTTGAAAAGAATATCGTCAACATTAAATAAACATACAAAATAACACAAATATCGACACCAAAAATATAGACCACACAATTATCGGCAATATCACAATATCGACACTTTAAAAATTGTCCAAATAACACAATACTTAAAAAATAAAGTACAAATATATCACTAACACACACTATAATAAATATATACAATTACAAATAAAAAAACTATGATTAAAAAATATAACTTTAACATAAAAACACCACAACATTTTTTACTCTTTACAAACATAATATATAAAATAACTACACTAATTCAAATCTTAAATACAATGTAAATTACAAATTAGATACTAACATTTACTTTCATAAACAAATAATAAAAAAACGGTTAACTGAACATTAATTAGCGTCTCCCAAATAAGGAAAAAACTGCCAAAATAATTTGAAAACATTAATAACATCCAATGAAAAGAACCTACAGCTTAAATAAACCAATAATATTTAAAGAACAATTAGACAAAAACTATATAAAGTAAAGAAAAATTAACATTATATTATGCTACAACAGTAAATACAAGAAAAACGAAAATCTCTGCCACATTGCTTCTACAACATCAAACTACCACATTGAAAACGTGGATTTCAACTTTACAACCTAAGTAAAACATAAAACTAATGTTATAACTTATAAAACAAAAGTAAAGTGCTTTTAAAATAATTAAATATTTAATATAATATTTTTTAATGATATCTACTCTACATAAAATCCAAACAACAGTAAACTAACTACAGACAACACCAAAAAACTTCCTACAATAAAAGTAAGGATACATTTATCCCAAAACTAATAATCACAACACATAAGCCCCACTAACCACCCAAACCACAAAAGACAAAAAATGCAGTTAAACAAATTAATTAAAGTTAGGTATTTTTCCTACAGAAAAGAAAACAAAACACTAAATTCAAAAATCTACAGAAAAGCATCAGAACATCGAGCAAGTTCAACAGATTAAAACATGTAAGTGTAACTTTGTTTTTAGGAATCTGCAATACAAGAAAAGCTTTTATAATATATGTAAAAAAATTATACATATTTCTTATAACAGTTACAACATCAAAATGACTGAAGGTGCAAAATTCATACTTTACAAAAAGGAAAACTGTTATTATGCTAAATGGGATATGTCTACACCCAAGAAAAACAAACAGGAGACAATGTTAATTGGAAATGCAGCAAATATTATGGAAATGCATGTTATGGGAGGGCTACAACAAAATAAACTACTGTATTAAATGTTAAAAAAGATAACCACTCCCCTAACATTGCCGAAATAGAAGTAAGAGACGTTTTAGCAACTCTTAAGGAAGCTAGCACAAGCTCTCAAAAACCTACAACTCAAATACTAAAGGACATCCTACCCAGAGTTCCAGAACACATAACTGGCCAATTACCCTCCATCCCAAGTTTAAAAAGATTATAGCTAGATAGAAAAAATTAACTAGTAACACCCCACCTACCCCCAAAACTTTCAGTAAAGTTCAAATCCCACCTGAACTCACTATAACTCTTTATGAAGAGCATTTCCTTATTTATGATAATAAATCAAATGGCAAAGAAGGGTACAAAGTTCCTCATGTACAGTGACGAAGAAGAGCCATTAAGAGAATCTCTCAGCTGGTTAGTGCTAAGAAAGGCCGGTCAGAAAAAGGGGAAGGAATTCCCCTAATTTGAACTAGTGCTCTCACACACCCAGCAAGCTAGGTGTCATGCTTCATCATATGAGCACTGCCCCTCGTCAAGTCGGCGCTGCAATCCTTGACGGGCTCCCGAAACCGGGGCTCTTTATCGGGGATCTTTTGTTCGAGCCGAGGGTGCTTGGGGGTGAGGGGCCTAGTGTGGTGTAATGTAGCAGAGAAATGTGAATTAAAAGGGGTTAGTTGGTCCTAATTCACCTTTATTCCAAAGGTCAACTACCCTATTAAAAATGTGTAGAGTGGCTGATATGCTAGGAGTTAGGTGTCTAGGTAAAAGCTCTACTCTATGTGATCAACATGTTTCTTGCCACAGACGTCAGGAGGATCAGGGCAATTCGTCAGGATCAAGGTAATACTGTCTACAACAATATGTGGTAAGGTGCTATCTACATGCCACTTCTTATAGTTTGTTCCTGTAGGGAAAAAGAAGAAACTCTTTATAACAAATAAAATAGCTCTTTATGCTGTACATAGCTATGAATATTGTGTCAAAGTGATCACCGTGCTCAGGCGTGCAACACGCAATCTCATTAGATAGTGGTGTCTCGAACGCCATTCGGGAGTGTGGGATGGGGCGGGCAATTTAATTATCCAAACCAATCTACGGGAAGCAAAAAAGGACTCACCTAAAAAGGTTGCTACAGTTGTTAGCAACGGTGCTGGCGGTAAAAAGGAACCCAATTGGGTCCTAAGAGGGGACAAAAATAGTCAGAAAACCGTCTCTATTAGTATCTGTATATTTATTAAAAAGACGGATTAACCACATAGAAGGTCTAAGTCTAAGTGCCATCAGGTAGCTGGACAAAGCCGTAGTTACCGAATACCTAGCCGATCCATCCGTAACGGACACAAAGGACGGGTCAAAGTAGTGATCTCGGTGCTGAGAGTCCGTGGGAATAGACCTGGGAGGTTCCAGTCGACAGTAGGCCGATGTGGCTCCTCGGGTGTAGAAAGGAAATTAAAAATAGAGTCAGTACTCACCGACGTGGATTCACGTCCAGGGAAATGACCTACCCAAACCGCCAGGAACCGGGGTGGTAGGTATCGAAGGGAGAGCCGAGAAGATAAACAGTTGTTCCGTATTCGTCATCGAGTGAGTAGCACGTCGTGACGGAATGAACTCGGGGAGTACAACTATCTGATTGGTCCCAGGCATGGAAGAGCGTTACCGTTGCTAGGTAACCTAGTGATGTTGTATAATAGCCAATACGAGTGTCTCGCTGTTGAGTACGCTGTGTGTGATGTGATAGTGCGCAACCCATCACGGTGTGACTTGTTGTGCAAATGGAGTAAGGCCAAAAGGTGGATTCAAACCCAGAGCAGCGTCTTTGTTGCTACGCGACCTAATGAAGTGGTCTCATCAGTAAGCGCAATATATTGCGGAGGGTAAATCAGCCGAGAATTGGTATGTGAACCAACGGGAGGTTCCGCAACGCTACTGGTTCAAGGGTCGGCGGGTTAGAGACCAGAGTCATATTAGTTATAGGACCGCTCATAAACAAGGAGGGGGGCGTCATGCTGGTTAGTTATGTGGTCGTGTAGTAGTTAAAGCCTAGGGTGCTAAGATAAGATATGTCACTCCCGAATGGCGTCGGATGTGAAACACAATTTCCACTGGTGAAGTACATGACAGTAGTATATTGATCAGTCACCAATCGCTCATCATGGTTGAATACAAGGCACTACTTAGATAGAGATGGCTCATCCTGAGTGGATAGAGGGCACTACTTAGCTAGAGGACCAAGATTGAAGGGCCTTATGTCCTTCCACTTAGGAAGTTATTTCCATGAACTGTTCAACAAGGTGTTCCAGAATTCAGAGTGGGATATGACTAGTTGGTTTTGGGCATATGGATCCCAGTTCAAGATAATGTATTCCAGGGTATGTCATCATTGAGGCCCTCGATATGGCTTGTTAATCTATGTACCCATCTCTGTTCGAGTCTGAATAGGGAAGATTTGGAAATCTGGGCATGAGATTCTAATATGACCCAGCGTAATGAATCAGAAGTATGTTGTGTCTCAATGAAGTGTCTGTATAGTTTCGTAGTGGTTCGTTGGCAACGTATGTTACTCCTGTGTTCAGTTATACGTATTTTAACTGGACGCATAGTCATCCCTATGTACTGTAGGTCACAGGGGCAAGTAATCAGGTAAATGCACTGTTTGGTGTTACAATTCGTGTGTTTTTGTATGCACCACTTGAAATTGGGTCTTAACGCAATTTCTTTAGTGATCGTTGTAAGTGGGCACACTATACACGTGCCACAGGGAAAATGTCCTTTTACTGGTGGAAGTCCCCATAGGGTGGTTTGTGATGGGGTAGTGTGCCCCCCACTGGGATGGACACGAGGAGCAAAACTGTGAACAAGAGAAATTAGTTGTGAATTTATCATCACGTGTACTCACGGACCCTGAAATATCAATATTACAAAAAGGACTAGGTTTTGTACCTACACCTAAAGTGGATAAATTCAGGGATGTCTGCGAAGTCCAAAAACTTTTCCGTAAGATAAGGCTACGTTCTTATTTTATGGATAAACCACTCACCCAAGTGGATGGCTCAGGACTAAGCAAACCATCCACTTTTACTCCTCATAACGGGATGGTCCCGGTTGAGGTTCTTACCTTCGAGAAGGCTGTTCTGAAAGATCTAGCTTCATTACCGTTCCCCACACCCTTCCAGAATTTGTCAAAATTTGAGACAGAAACAGCAAATGCCCTCGCAAGTGACGACTCCATAATCATCAAACAAGCCGATAAAGGTGGGGCGACTGTCATTCAGTCTATTGACGATTATGATGACGAATGCAAACGTCAACTGAACAATGACCGATACTATGCCCCCATCGCTATTGATCCCACCCCGCGCCTCTCTAATACAATCTCCATGTTGGTTCATGAGGCATTAACCAATGGGTGGATCAACAAAAAAGAAGCAGATTTTCTGATTGCCACAGAACCGAGGACGCCCTACTTTTACACTCTATCCAAGATACACAAGGGCACTACACCGGTTCCTGGGCGCCCTATAGTATCGGGTATCGGTTCAATTTTGGAACCACTCTCCAAATTTGTGGATCATTTCCTACAGCCTCTGGTGAGGGATATCCCGTCTTTCGTCAGGGATACGACTGATATCCTCAGAATCATAGACTCCATAGAGGACCCATCCTGTATCGACCTCCTCGTCACACTTGATGTAGAGGCGTTATATACTAACATTCCTCAAGGAGACACACTGACAGTTGTAGAAGCAGCTTTGAACTCATTAGAGTGGGATTCTCCTACCCCAGTTACATTCATCATGGATTGTGCGTCCCTAGCCCTAACTGAGAACTTTTTCGAGTATAAAGGGCAATTATACCATCAGTGCCAGGGTACATCGATGGGCAGCACTTTTGCGCCGAGCCTGGCCTGCCTCTACATGGCAACCTTTGAGAAAGAAGTCATCAATACTGTACAAAACCCGTTTCTACAACATCTTATCCTTTGGAAAAGGTTTATCGATGATATTTTGATATTCTGGCAGGGTCCGATTGACACTTGCAACAGGTTTGTACAGTGGATCAATCAGCAAAATCCATTTCTGAAATTTTCACATACTATCTCAGACTCTCACATTCCATTTCTTGATCTGAACATAAAACTCTCAAGCGAACAACTCTCTACAAGCCTTTACAAAAAAACCACAGATCGTAATAGCCTTCTCTTGTACCAGAGCCATCACCCGAGAGCGCTGAAAGATAACCTCCCCGTGGGACAGTTCCTACGTATCAGGCGCAATTGTACCTCCACAAATGACTACAAAATAGAAGCCTCCTCTTTAGCTAACAATCTCAAGACTAGAGGCTACCCACAGAAGGTGATACGAAACTCCATGAAGAGAGCCTTAAATAGTCCCAGGGAGGCATTATTAGAAATCCATCAGAAACAACCTGAGGACATCATTACGTGTGTAACTTCTTTTACACCCAACTCCACGTCCACAAAAAAGATTATCTTGAAACATTGGGGCATTCTAAACACAGGCGACCTACAGATACCTGCACCAAGGTTTGCCTACACCAGAACTAGCAGCCTCAGAGATATCTTGATTCATACGAGACCCAAGAAGCACACTACCCCATCACAAACCACCCTATGGGGACTTCCACCAGTAAAAGGACATTTTCCCTGTGGCACGTGTATAGTGTGCCCACTTACAACGATCACTAAAGAAATTGCGTTAAGACCCAATTTCAAGTGGTGCATACAAAAACACACGAATTGTAACACCAAACAGTGCATTTACCTGATTACTTGCCCCTGTGACCTACAGTACATAGGGATGACTATGCGTCCAGTTAAAATACGTATAACTGAACACAGGAGTAACATACGTTGCCAACGAACCACTACGAAACTATACAGACACTTCATTGAGACACAACATACTTCTGATTCATTACGCTGGGTCATATTAGAATCTCATGCCCAGATTTCCAAATCTTCCCTATTCAGACTCGAACAGAGATGGGTACATAGATTATCAAGCCATATCGAGGGCCTCAATGATGACATACCCTGGAATACATTATCTTGAACTGGGATCCATATGCCCAAAACCAACTGGTCATATCCCACTCTGAATTCTGGAACACCTTGTTGAACAGTTCATGGAAATAACTTCCTAAGTGGAAGGACATAAGGCCCTTCAATCTTGGTCCTCTAGCTAAGTAGTGCCCTCTATCCACTCAGGATGAGCCATCTCTATCTAAGTAGTGCCTTGTATTCAACCATGATGAGCGATTGGTGACTGATCAATATACTACTGTCATGTACTTCACCAGTGGAAATTGTGTTTCACATCCGACGCCATTCGGGAGTGACATATCTTATCTTAGCACCCTAGGCTTTAACTACTACACGACCACATAACTAACCAGCATGACGCCCCCCTCCTTGTTTATGAGCGGTCCTATAACTAATATGACTCTGGTCTCTAACCCGCCGACCCTTGAACCAGTAGCGTTGCGGAACCTCCCGTTGGTTCACATACCAATTCTCGGCTGATTTACACTCCGCAATATATTGCGCTTACTGATGAGACCACTTCATTAGGTCGCGTAGCAACAAAGACGCTGCTCTGGGTTTGAATCCACCTTTTGGCCTTACTCCATTTGCACAACACGTCACACCGTGATGGGTTGCGCACTATCACATCACACACAGCGTACTCAACAGCGAGACACTCATATTGGCTATTATACAACATCACTAGGTTACCTAGCAACGGTAACGCTCTTCCATGCCTGGGACCAATCAGATAGTTGTACTCCCCGAGCGCATTCCGTCACGACGTGCTACGCACTCGATGACGTATACGGAACAACTGTTTATCTTCTCGGCTCTCCCTTCGATACCTACCACCCCGGTTCCTGGCGGTTTGGGTAGGTCATTTCCCTGGACGTGAATCCACGTCGGTGAGTACTGACTCTATTTTTAATTTCCTTTCTACACCCGAGGAGCCACATCGGCCTACTGTCGACTGGAACCTCCCAGGTCTATTCCCACGGACTCTCAGCACCGAGGTCACTACTTTGACCCGTCCTTTGTGTCCGTTACGGATGGATCGGCTAGGTATTCGGTAACTACGGCTTTGTCCAGCTACCTGATGGCACTTAGACTTAGACCTTCTATGTGGTTAATCCGTCTTTTTAATAAATATACAGATACTAATAGAGACGGTTTTCTGACTATTTTTGTCCCCTCTTAGGACCCAATTGGGTTCCTTTTTACCGCCAGCACAGTTGCTAACAACTGTAGCAACCTTTTTAGGTGAGTCCTTTTTTGCTTCCCGTAGATTGGTTTGGATAATTAAATTGCCCGCCCCATCCTACACTCCCGAATAGCGTTCGAGACACCACTATCTAATGAGATTGCGTGTTGCACGCCTGAGCACGGTGATCACTTTGACACAATATTCATAGCTATGTACAGCATAAAGAGCTATTTTATTTGTTATAAAGAGTTTCTTCTTTTTCCCTACAGGAACAAACTATAAGAAGTGGTATGTAGATAGCACCTTACCACATATTGTTGTAGACAGTATTACCTTGATCCTGACGAATTGCCCTGATCCTCCTGACGTCTGTGGCAAGAAACATGTTGATCACATAGAGTAGAGCTTTTACCTAGACACCTAACTCCTAGCATATCAGCCACTCTACACATTTTTAATAGGGTAGTTGACCTTTGGAATAAAGGTGAATTAGGACCAACTAACCCCTTTTAATTCACATTTCTCTGCTACATTACACCACACTAGGCCCCTCACCCCCAAGCACCCTCGGCTCGAACAAAAGATCCCCGATAAAGAGCCCCGGTTTCGGGAGCCCGTCAAGGATTGCAGCGCCGACTTGACGAGGGGCAGTGCTCATATGATGAAGCATGACACCTAGCTTGCTGGGTGTGTGAGAGCACTAGTTCAAATTAGGGGAATTCCTTCCCCTTTTTCTGACCGGCCTTTCTTAGCACTAACCAGCTGAGAGATTCTCTTAATGGCTCTTCTTCGTCACTGTACATGAGGAACTTTGTACCCTTCTTTGTCGCTAGTCATATGGGGTATGTACACTGGACCTCTCTAAATAACAACACCCCTAGTCCCTACTTTTGATATAATAATAAATCAGATGGAAAATGTATTATAATATTTGCATCTCCTACAAACCTACTTAAAATGCAAAATTGTGAAACATAGATGATGGATGGGACATTTAAAGTAAGTCCCAAACAATTTTACCAGTTATTCACAATACATGGCCAGTATCACAATAGCAACATCCCCTTTATATATGCCCTGTTACCAAACAAACAAACAACTGCATATATAGAACTCCTAACAAAGGTAAATCAAGGAACTAATAACTTCTACCCACCAGAAATTATCATAGACGTCGAACGGTCAATGATATAGGCCATCCTGAAACATTACCCTCACACAGCCATACAAGGTTGCTATTACCACTTTAATCAATGCATATGGAGACACCTTCAAAAATCTACCCTTTGTGTAGAATATGTAAACAATGTGTCCCTTTCAATATGCTTTTCTCAAATGTTCAACATTCTGCAAATGTTGCACGAGTGATTGCCAAAACAAATAAATAAAGTGAACTATGAAAATGTGTCTAAAATAGGAGCTATAAACATTATTTTTTATTCATATTCAGAACATAAACATTGTTTGGTGTATACAAAAAAGGATTCCATAATATTATTTGTTTCATTTTTATGTATGTCTCTTCTTCCTCTATTATAGCCACCATTTAGGAAATTAGCAGAAGGGCTGCACTGAGGAGTTATTTTCTGTCATTGCATGACTACTTGACTCCCAAAAACGAAGGGCTTGATTACGAGTTTGGCGGTGTAGGAGCAGGCCGGCACCGCCCTGCCCCCACACTGCTAAACAGGGCTGTCGGCCACCCGCAAGATTACGAGTTTTCTCATAGTCTTGCGGCCCGTCATTTGGCATTCCCATGTCTGTGCCTTTAAAAAAGCAGCACAATGAGAACGTCAAAGCCCTGCTACTATAAAGTCTATGCCATGCAGGAATGGGGGTGCATGCAGACATGGGGCCACAACCATGTGCCCCATGCATGCATCCCTTGGGGCTGAGGAAAGGCCTTTAGGGCTCCTTTTGTTTCCTCACTGCCACCCTTTCCAATGTGGGCCCACCCCGTGGTTAGGGTTACAGTGAGGAAGCTCATAATATGTTTGGCGGTGCCGCAGCAGCGCCACCAAGCATATTGCAGCCTCAATACCACCCGCCAGGGATCACGGCGGTCCTCTCACAGTCCGACTGCCGTATTCGTAATATGGTGGTCAGACCACTAGTGCAGCAGTCACTGCCACCGCATCTCCACTAGCAAGTTCAGCAGTCCTACGGACTGCCAAACTTGTAAATATGCCCAAAGTTTTTACACCAAAATGAAGTACATACAGTGGCGGTTCCTCCGCTAAGGCGGAGGAGCGTCGCCCCACTGATTTTTAGAGGTAAATTAAGGAAAAATAAAATCACAATTATCATTTTCTTTTGTCCTGATGTCTGCAGCTTTGTGGGGCGGGCTGCTCTCACGACAGGAGCAGGGGAAGCGGTGAGCATACTGTAGGTGCACAAGAATGTTTGGCTGGCCATCTCAAACCTGCCAAACATTAATGCGCACTTTGCATGTTCTCCATGCAGGCTGCACTACAGCCTGCCTGGAGAAACTACCCAGGCTCCCAGTCAGTGTCTGAGTGCTGAACCATGGCACTCAGACCAATCACAACACTACATTACAGTGTTGTGATTGGTTGACTGAGAGCCTGGGAGTGCCTCCTGTTCCAGCCATGGGAGGAGGATCACATTGGAGGCGGCTGTGGCCCCGGAGCAGCAGCAGCGTAAAACCGGCTCGGCTGACCATCGCTTCAGCAGTCGCTTCCTCCCTCCTCCTGCTGCTGTCTTAATGAGACCTTGTAGTCCGTTCTATTTCTTTTATTATTTATGTAGTTGAAGCATTTCGAGGTGCTCCACAATGATGAAAAGAAACAAAATGAAACCGAAATTGAATTACAATAATGTTGCGGCAATGAACAGTTAGAGCATGAGAAATGAAGAGGAGAACTATTTTACAAGGGATTTAGCTAAGTTAAACTTTAAAATAAAATACTGGCAGCATATACTGAGACCAACGGTTAAATTTGTGTTTGAAGCTTTTGCTAATGGCGCACCCTTGCCTCGCCCTGCTGTCTGTTGTTCAGTGAAGAATAAATTAACATCACCTCATTTCTGTCCAAGCCCAGTCGTATTCCTTGCCTAAAATGTTCTTCCAATCTCTTTCTGATGCATGCACTAAATACATAGGGGCATATTATCAAGGACGGCTTTAAAAATTATCCCCGGTTTAGCCCTTGAGAATTCCAATAGAAGCCCATGTTCTGGTGTGAACCTGGGCTTCAATTGGAATTCTCCAGGGCGTATTATCAAGCCCATTATCGCCGCTTTAGCTGCAGTTTTCTGCCGCTAAACCGTCGATAATTTTAACGCCGTCCCGCCTTGGCATGTAGAATATGTGTACATTCTCACGTTAATGGAATGGGAGAAAGGAGCAATATGTTAGTTATGGAGACTGTCTGGCTTTAAACACTTGGGACCTATGATGTACAGCAGCACTGCCTCGGTGCAGAGCCCAGCGCCTACAATTAGAAAGGGCATGCTGAGCGCGCTATCTGGGACCCACTTAACATTAATTGGGATCGCACCAAAAACATCCCCAAACGGGAGTATGTTTTTAAGGAGCAAAATAAAAATCATGGCCCCGCTGCACAATGATTTTTAATCAGCACAGAAGCCATTGATAACGTTCTTTGCCAAGACCTCCATGCCGGTCCTTTCAGACATGGGCAGGGAAAATCTGCGTGAGGCACCCTACCCTAAATATTTTAACATTCCAAGAACACCGGCGTGTGGTTTCTTAAAATTATAGATTAATAATAAACTAAACGAAAGGAAACAAGCATTGACATAACCTTCATTGCAGGCGAGGGCAAGTTTACACAGGAAATGCAAACTTACAAAATCACTTTTAGTGCCTGCAATTAGAGTGCTTTGGTAACAGCCAATATTGAAGTAGTGGAAATTCCACTTATTTATTCTCTTGCCACCTATTGCAAGTGATGTGCAAATTATAAACCTATTCTCAGATTTTATACAAGAATCCGGCTCAAAATGTTTGCAAGCGTTTGAGGTAAAGGGGACCAAGTGAATGTATTGCACTGACTGAGGGGCGTGGCCATTCGCAGGAAAAGTTGAGGACCCGGGATCCAACTTTGAGTATGTTGTGGTTTCTTGCAAAAACTTAAAATCGACCTAGCCAAGCTGCATCAAAAAGGGCAACTGAGGAGCATTTGACATTGATCTTGGTGCGTCTCACACAGACAAAAGGGTACAAAAGGGCACCTGTGTGGTGGGTATAAATATACATATCCATTTTGATATCGCACTGTCTCATGAAACCCTCAAGTTAGGTCCTGATGGACATCTATAAAGAAGTTGTTTCAAAGGACAGCTTTAGAGCACACCAGGCATTACTTTGCGGTGTTTAATAAATTACAGGCTTGTTAGCCAGAAAATATTTCACTTTTGTATTGCTGTCTTGCTTCATTGTAAAACATTGTCAGAGTCTCCCATTAGTGTTTTTTTGTCAGGAATCCTAAAACTGTATATTGTTATAGGCATAAAATATGCTGGCCTACAGGAGGGATGTGATATTTTAGTTAATTTTTCATACATGCCATATTCAAGAGGAGCAAACCCAAGCTGTCCACTAGGGTCATTACAGAAAAGAATCCAGTTCTCAAACAGTACCATGCTCAAGCCTACAGCTTTAAACCCATTCAATAAAAGAACCATGTCCTGCAGCCACGCATGCTGTTCCAACTAGTAATGCTGAACCTTTTAAAGAAGAAAGGCACAGAGGGGCATATCAACAACAACCGGCGATAATTATCTCTAAGCGCACTATGCGCTAGAATAATTATCGCCGGCTAGCATGAATTTTTATCGCTGAGATAGCGTGCTATTAGCAACGCTTATCTCAATAGCGATAAAAATCCTCACGCTAACAGGCTAACGTGAGATTATCGCTGGAAACCCAGCGATAATCTCACGTTAGCTTGTTGATGGGGACAGGAAAACTTAGCCATGATATCCACCTTCCATAGGATATCATGGCTAAGTCAGAAAAATACCAGACGTAAAAAAGCAGCGTTAACCGCGGTTAGCGCTGCTTTTTTTGTCTCTAACAGGGTTAGCGACATTCTTGATAATAGGAGAAATGTCGCTTAGCGATATTTCTCCTATTATTTTACTCTGGAACGCCCCCTTTGCATCTCATTAGAGATGCAAGGGGAAGCGTAGAGTAAAAGGGTGCTAACATGCACATTTGCATGTTAGCACCCTGTTGTTGATAGGGCGCTAGTTTTATCTCTCCTTTTTTGGCTTTTAAAGCCAAAAAAGCAGAGATAAAGCCCTTGTTGATATGCCCCCACGGGAGCACTTAGCGTTCTCACTGAGTTTTTTTAGCATTTCTTTTTCCCTATGTTTAGGAAGCCAGCACTTTATATGTGGTATGCCAAAAAGAGGTATACCATGAAAAGAGTCCAGGTATTTCATCACTAGTGATCAGGGCCTTGCTCTAGCAATTCCATGATGCTCTTCTAGGAGGTAGTGTGGTCGAGCAGCCGTAGGCTTATCAGAGGGAAGTGTTAGACATCTGCCCATACACAAATAGGAGCTCACTTATATCGTATGCAGCAAATTCATAATCATGCGGAAAACGCTGCAGCCTCAGAATTGCATAATTCAGGTAAAGTAAATGTTTTGACATAACCTTTGTGTAATTCCTAATATCTTTTTTTATACACAAAAGACTCCCCCACCGTCCTCAATGATAACATTTTCAAGTTGCACTCCTCACCATGCCACATAATTCCAATCAGCATAATTTCACTCAATGCCCCACACTTCCACACCACACAATTCAACTGTACACATTTTCATACCACATAATTTGACAATAAACCACATAATTCAACTCAACAACACAATTACCCAACACACCACATACATCCAACCAACACCACGGAATTCCACATAATGCCACAAAATTCAACAAAACAACAACATAATCAAACTCCACTATATATCACTATGTACCACCAAATACCATTCCACATAATTACACTTCATGACACACAGTCCCACTCAACATAATTCCAGAACACTCAATACCACATAATTACTATCCACCTAATTCCACAGCACACCATGCCACATAATTCCACTCCACACCACACAATTCCACCACAAACCATTTCAATTCAACCCACATAATTCCTCTCCACACCACATATTTCCATTCCACTCCATACCAAACACATGGGTAAAAGACATTGCCTTTTACAATGCCAATAGCTCTTACTCCCACAAATGCGAGACCTACTGCATTGCAAATGCTTGTTAAAACTGTCTTCCAGAAAAATTTGGCCGGATCAGCAATGTCTATCCAACCTAAATTACTTCTCTGATAATACAAAAACACAAATCAAAAATGAAAATCTTTGGACAACAGTTTTTTTATGGAGGTATATCAGGGGGGCTGGATTGTGCTATTTAAGACACATTCTTATTAAAAGGATAAAGATTAGAGACAGTTGGGAAAACTCGATGTATTTGTTCTATAGAAGAGTTACAGTTAGAAAAACGTGATTTATTTTTCTACACAAAACACATTTTAACTACACAAACATCAGGAAATCTAAAGTTCTACTTCTAATGTAAATTCACAATGTATTTCCCGGCCAAAACGTACTAGAACTTGCAGACCTCCGTACACAGTGTTGTGAACTCGCCAGGCAGGCTACATTAACTATAACTCGTCCCTCAACCAGGCACTGAGGGGTATATCAGCAACAACCGGCGATAATTATCGCTAAGCTCACTTAGCGCTAGGATAATTATCGCCGGCTAGCGTGGATTTTTATCGCTGAGATAGCGTGCTATTAGCAACGCTTATCTCAAAAGCGATAAAAATCCTAGCGCTAACGTGAGATTATCACTGGAAACCCAGCGATAATCTCACGAAATGTGGCGTTAGCTTGTTGATAGGGCCTCACAAACTTAGCCATGATATCCGCCTTCCATAGGATATCATGGCTAAGTCAGTCCTGAAGCAGGCGTAAGGAAAGTAGCGATAACAGGGGCTATCGCTACTTTTCCTGCCGCTATGCTTCATAGTGTGGGGCTTGATGATAGGAGAAATGTCGCTTAGCGACATTTCTCCTGTCATGTTAGGTCAGGAACGCCCACTTTGCTTCTCATTAGAGATGCAAAGCTGGGCATTAAGATTTCCTGCGCTAATGCAAGGTTTCACGCGTTAGCGTGACCTTGCTAATCAGGCGATAAAATTATCGCCGCTTTTCGGCTGAACACGGCCGCAAAAGCGGCGATAATTTCTATCGCCGCGTTGTAAATATGCCCCAGTGTTCTTATAAACTATGTCATGAGTGTTGCTATGAATGCTATGATTTAAGGTATGAGTGATGTAATATGTAAGGGTATAAGCTGTGCGTGGTTAAGGGTTGAGTTACAGTTAATGGAGTCTGCCTGGCGAGTTAAGAACACTGTCTCGGAGGTCTGTGAGTTATAGTAAGTATATTCAGCGGGACGTAAATTCTAACTTTGAGTTATAACTATAAGTTTAGAATTGTCAATGTTTGTGCAGTTTAACATTGCTTTTTATAGAGTTAATAGATAAAGTTTTCCCCACCATAACGAACTAATCTTCCATCTTTGTGTTTTTCATTGAATATATATATAGTGTTCCTGCGATTTTACTGTGATGGCCTCTCAGGTGTCCCCATTCGCATGATTCCTGTCCGCCCGGTTCTCGCCTCCCCCGGCTGACAGTGTTCAGCGCGTCCCCCTTCTGACACCTCCGCTTCCTGTCTGGGAAAGAGCCATCATTATGCAAGCATTACCGGAAGGAGAGCGCGCGCGCCACATTTTAGCATTAGTGGCGGTCTCGGTGCCCTTTATGGAGCCACGTATAAATTATACTAAGCGCCTCATGTCAGAATTGCATTAACTAATCAAGCCTGCGTGTGATTATCGCGCGCATAATCTTTCCGGATGGCTTAATAATGCCTTTATCTCCGCACTTATTGGGACGGGGCCGGGTTGTCGTGTCCTGCTCACTCTTGCCGCAATTACTGCCGGTTTCACTTAAAAGGACTTCAGGCTCGGGGAATTCTTTTTGTTCAAAATGGTCCTTCTAACACCAAAATGGAAGGCAGCCTGCTCTCAGACCCCGTATTCTTTCCGCATGCTATTTCTGTAATTTAAATTTTAAATTTTAAAAAAGCAGCTGTATATAGCGTTAATATAAAGCGCTTTACGCGCCAGGGAATGCCAGGGGCATGACGGAATCAAGAGAAAATGGCCTACATATTTCATTTTTGGTAAAAGCGCTATTGTAAAGCGCTGTGACACCTTTGGGTAAAGTCCGCGCTATGTAAAACTGCATTAAATAACTAAGAAGAGGCAACAGTAATTTGGGTTCAGTGAACACCCCTGCGTTCGGGTGTCACTGCACCTGCTGCACTGATGACAGCTACACTCCTACTGCTACCGGGGGATAAGACGAGCACAGAGGGCGGGTCTGATACAGGCCAGCGCTTCGAGGCTCCTCTGTGGGAGCCTTGTTGAGAAGGGTGAAGAGGGGGTCGTGTAGGTCCCAAGTGAGGTGGAGGTGTGTCTGGCTTGAGGCGGCCTGAGTATATGGAAGAGTGGCAAAGCCTTGGTGTTAAGAGGGTTCATAGCGCACTGACTGCTAGTAAAGAGTTATTGTTATTGAGACATGACAAGGGTTGATCGTAGGCACTCGGACAGCTGTACATTTAGATATGTAGTAGTTGTGAAGATACAAATGTAGCGCCTAAAGGCGCACAATGAGGGTATCTGCATCCGTGAACTGCTCGGCAGAAGTGGAACTGGACTGCAGCTTGTGCATGCCTTCAGTCTGATTTATACTCAGCTGTAGTGTTTACGTTGTGTTCCTGGGTAGTATGCATTTGTATTTTGGCTGGGCGTGTCTCTGAGAACGCCCGTATTTACCTCCCAGCGCCCAGCCTTAGAGCAGCAGTGTCTGTGACGTCATCGTGGAAGGTTGAGCCTTTTGATGAGAGAGATTCCCCAGACGGTAGCTGATGCGCCAACCGGTGGGACTGAATGAATGCAGGAGTGAATGAATGAAGCCGGTGTGTGTTCTTGGTTTGGGATTAGCACTGGGCAGTTGATACCTTCAGATAATACTGCCCTGAAGGAAAGTAGAATGCAAAGCAAGGGTGTGTGTGGTTCATACAGCAGGAAGGTTTGCATTGCCTGAGATTTTTTGGGGGGTTTGCTTACCAGAGCTTATAAGTAGTTAAACTTCTCAAAGCGCTGCTCAAAGTGTTGAAGTGCGGGTACTATTTGCTTTTTTATTAACGAGACTTGCAAACATGTTATGATCTACTGTTTGCCTTTCCCCTTTGCCTATGTATCTCCTCCCTACTGCTCAGCCAGAACGAGAGTTAGTGTGCTTGGAGATGTCTGGAATGTTGGATGATTGAGGATGTCGTGGAATGCATGGGTGCCTGGTGAGGTTGTGAGTGTCAGTTGGAGTGAGCAGGCTGAGCAGCAGGGAGGCTGCTCCTGGTGGGGCATCACCTGGACTTTACATCTTCCAGTAACATATCTGAAGCTGTACCTATGAATAAACCTTCAACGTACTTATACATGACTTGACTACAGGACTATCCTTTATTTACAACACTGGCGACGATTTAAAATAACCTGCGTCCTGCTGAAGGAATACCCTGCTACTGGAACCTCAAAAAAAAGAATTCCCAAGAAAAAGGATTACTAGAGATACGCTCTGGTCAGCCCTCCAGTGTCCTTTGTCACCAGGACAGCCTGCAGACCAGGGCGTTTGACTTTCGTTTGACTTTCCTGTGACCTGTGATCTAAAGTGCTGGTTTTTCCTGCCTTGCACGTTGCCTGCCTCACACACCCATGGGTGCTCTGCCCGTGCACTGCTAGTGACTGTCATAACAGTGATCTCACAATTACAAGCTTCAAAGAGGTGCAGTTGGCCTGATCACCCTGCTGT
Source organism: Triturus cristatus (assembly GCF_964204655.1). Classification (NCBI taxonomy): domain Eukaryota; kingdom Metazoa; phylum Chordata; class Amphibia; order Caudata; family Salamandridae; genus Triturus; species Triturus cristatus. Next base: position 122,727,266 of record NC_140589.1, read on the forward strand.
GTCCCTCTGCTGTGGTTTGACCCTGACAGCACGCTTTGGCTGCATCCTCGGTAGGACAGCTCTGAACTTTCTGCAGTGTGAGCACGGTTTCTTTCCTGTGAGAGCACCCTTTGTGTCTGTGTTCAAGAAGGTGCTCTGAGCGCAGGCAGTGCCCCGTACTTCATGAGAGCCACCATTCAGTGGCACTTGGTTTGATGTCACCTGCGCATTTGCAAAAGCGCCCCGGTTTTTATTATGGTGTACGAGTCTTGTTCAGTGAGTTGGGGCCAATGTGTATTCTCTCGACTGTGTCCATACATGACGATTTTGGATGCAAAAGTGGCCTTGCTATCACAAGTAAGTGGTTTTGACTATAGTACAGTTAGAAGAAAATCGCCTTGTAGCCATTCAAAATTTCATACAGGGCGCATGTGCCTCTCACCTCTTCACACGTATCAACCTGTGAGCCCTCTATGACGTTACTATTCGTTACTTGATGCTTTACTGCCTCCAGATGTTTTGGTGCAATAGCGCGCACGGAGCCACCCGGCAGACGCAAGATCAACGTGCCGCCATTTTGCTATGTTTATTCTTTGCTGGGAAAGGGGGGACCCAGGGGGTGCAGGGCGCGAGCCAGGTCTCCCCCTGGGTGGCTTCGCACAATGGAGCGGCCACCCAGGTGCCAGGGTAGAGGGTTGATTAGGGGCGCGAGGCGCGCCGAAGGTAATAAGTAGGGGGAGGCAGGGGCGGGAAAATCACTGGGCCCTCGGGAGCGGGGAGGAGGGGCTGGTTTACTCTTTTTGTTGCCTCGCGCTTCCCGTAGTTTTGCGTAGGCGTCATGGCGTCACAGGAGGCGGTGCGGGAGGCGTTACGGGTTCTGCACGAAGCCGGCAGGAGTGACCTTTTGAAGCCTGGCGTGGCTGGCCAGGCATGGGTGGGCTTGGACCTCGCACCCCGTAAGGCCAGGAGGGGCGTCGCTCGAGCGGTGGCGGCCTGTCTATCCCCGGGGCCCGACGCGGTGGAGGAGGTCGCGATGTGTCCGGTGGGGGCGCCGGAACCGGCCCAGTTCGGGGACCCTGAGGCGCAGGCAGGCCCGTCGGAGGAGGCGGCTGAAGAGGCGCAGGTATGTGCTCCTGCACGGCTGGTTGTGGGCCCCAGGCGGACAGCAGTGGGAGGAAGGAGGGGGCGGTCCCTCTCGAAGGCCGGGCTGCGTGGGAGGAGAGCCGGTTGCAGGGCCGGTGGTCCAGCTGGGCGTGCCAGGAGTGAGGGGCGGGGGAAGAGTATGGAGGTTTTGCAGGTCCCTGGGCCGGCTCAGAGGCACGCCACCACCCCAGTTATAGGGTCAGTTGATTTATCGTGGCATAACAGCTCACAGTTGGTGCAATTGAATGGGCAGACATTTCTGTTGAGCCCTGCGACGTCCCTGCCTGTTGTTTTTCCCCCGGAGGTGCCTACCGACTGCCCCTTAAGGAAGAGTACAGTGGTGGTGACACCCAGGAGGGTGTCTGGGGCCATGGGCACAGGGGTGACGGGTCCAGTTCAAGTGAGTGACGGCGCGTTGGGGCGGCAGAGTGCGCCGGAGGGGCCGGTTTTTTGCGTCATCGTCTGCCAGTTCTCCTGAGCTACTTGGCGCTTCCCCCCTTGTTAGTACTGGTGACTCTACTGGCCAGGCAGCTTTTCAGGGCCCGAGCTCCACGTTAGGGCGCGCAGCACAGTTTTCCAACTTAGAGGGGTTTCACGCTAGAGGGTTACCGGCGCCACGTGATGGTCAGTGGATCTGGGTGCACGGGGCTGCGGCTTCGGGCGTTGGGAGGGGTGGCAGTTTGGAGGGTCAGGGGGTTCAGTCGATTGGAAAGGAACGTATTGGTTTGAGCGGCTTACAGGAAGATATGCCGGTTTTAGCCACACGGTTTGCGGCCGGCAAGCGCACGAGGCGGATGGAGCACGCTGTGGCTCTGTCTGGGGGGCCTACTGAGGGGGGGCGATCTGGAGCGGATTGCCCTTCCCAGCGAGGGCACCCCTCCACTAGAGGGACTGTTCAGCAACGTTTGGGGTTTGGGAGAGGGGGTTTTCTGGAGGGGACGGGGGACAATGGGGCACCTGCTGGTGATTTTGGTGTCTTGGGTCCTTTGAATTTGGACAGTGATGAATTGGAGGAAGGGGAATTGCGGGACGGGGATGGGGCTTGTGGGGCACACCAGGCGCAGCCTGTGAGGGGGAAGAGGGGTTTTGTGGGGCAACCAAATGTGCTTAGTTTTTTGCAGACGTCTAGTGCGGACAATGCAACGGACCAGGCTCTGGAGGATACCAGTCGCACGCAAGCAGCATGGCCCGTCAACACTCTTCGACCAGCTCCTTTGCCTTCAGGTACTACGGGGTGGTGGTCGGTTTGGCAACAAGGGGGTCAACCACCAAAAGCGACCAGGTCTATTGGGACTGGGGGAGATACTTTGGGGGACAAGACAGTGTCTGAGCAGCAAGGTTCCTCCTTGGGTGTGGGGAAGGGGGGGGGTTGCCCCCGTCCCTGGGTCTCAGCCTCTTCTGGAGAAAGGTAAAGGGGTCCCGGAGGTGGTGGAGGAAGATAAAAATATCCACAAGAAATTGCCGTATATGGGGATTGCCATGCCGTTGGGCTCACATCTATCTGACAAGACTAAAAACAGGATTTGGAGACATGAGTTTGTGGATGTTTTTAAACTGTTGCACCGTGACATTCAGGCAAAGGAGGGCTCCAAGGAGGAGGAGTGGGAGCTGGCGAGGCGTCCCAGGGTGCCTAAGAATATTGAGAACTGGTCGTCTGCTTTCCTGATATATGCCAGTGTATATTGTGAAAAATACCCAGATAGGGCGGTAGCGATTTTCAAATACATGGATATTATTCGGAAGGCTCAGAGTTACTTTGGGGGTTTTGCGTGGCTGTCTTATGACGAGGAGTTTAGAGCCCGTTTAAGTGTGTCTCAGGACAGACCTTGGGGTGATGTGGATTCCGAACTGTGGCTTCAATGGATGGCGTCTTCTCAGCCGCCTGCTACTACGCACACGGCTAGTGGTTTACCTATATCCTATCGGCCCTTTCCCGCTCGTCCCGCCCAGCCTGGGGCGGGGTTTGGTGGCAGAGGTCAGACCCCTATTTTTGGAGCCTGTTGGAATTTCAACAGGGGTTTCTGCAATAGGCAGTTTTGCCGATATAAACATGAGTGTTCCCAGTGTGGTGGAAGGCATCCCCTCACGCAATGCTTCGCCGGCCAGAAGTTCAGTGACATGGGGAGGGGACAGAGGGGAAGGGGCAATGCTGTCCAGTTTGCAGGAAAGGGGTCCTACTCCGGTTAAGGTGGAGGTTCTGGGGCAATGGTTGCAGGAGTACCCTGATGTTGAGGCCGCCAGTAGGCTTTCTTGGGGTTTCAAGGAAGGCTTCAAGATAGGTTACCAGGGGCCTAGACTGGGTAGGTGGTCTGATAATTTGAAGTCAGCTAAGGAGTTGCCACAGGTGGTTCAGCTGAAGTTGCAGGGTGAAGTAGAAGCCGGAAGAGTTGTTGGTCCTTTTTCCAACTGTCCAATGCCCAATTTGATTGTATCTCCACTGGGGGTGGTCCCTAAAAAGAAAGCTGGGGAATTCCGTATGATACACCACCTGTCATGGCCTGAGGGCGCATCCATTAATGATTTCATCTCGCCCGACGATGCCTGTGTGTCATACGCTTCGGTGGATGATGCCTTGCGTTTGGTTAGATCGGCAGGGAGGGAGGCGCAATTGGCCAAGAGTGATATCCAATCTGCTTTTAGGCTGTTACCCATTCATCCTTCTGATTTTGAACTTTTGGGGATGCAGATGCAGGGAGCCTTTTATGTAGATCGAATGCTTCCTATGGGCTGCTCTATCTCTTGTGCCCTCTTTGAGCTTTTCAGCTCATTTCTGCAGTGGCGCTTCACCCAGGTTACTGGACATGCCCTCATTTGTCATTATTTAGATGATTTTCTTTTCATTGGAGTTCAAGGTACAGGTCAGTGCCAGGGAGCTCTGCGGGCTTTTCAGACGCTGGCGCAGGAGCTGGGTGTGCCATTGGCCCCGGATAAGACAGAGGGTCCCAACACGACGATGGTTTTTCTGGGTATTGAAATAGACACCATTGCAACGGTAGCAAGGTTACCAGCGGAGAAAGTTCAAGAAATCACTGCATTTTTGTCATCTGTGATTGATGAGCGCAAGTTGGAGCTCAGGAAGGTGCAGAAGCTGTTGGGTTATCTAAACTTTGCATGCAGGGTTGTCCGGGCTGGGAGGACATTTTGCAGGAGGTTGGGCATGGCTATGTCTGGGGCTTTTCTTCCTCACCACAGAGTGCGTATTTCAGCGGCTACGAGGGCTGATCTGGCTATATGGTTGACATTTCTAGCAGAGTTTAATGGGGTGTCTTTGTTTTTTGCGGACGAAGACATGATTTGGCAAGTGCAGATCTACTCGGATGCATCTGGCGCGCATGGATTTGGTGTATTCTGGGAGGGCCGCTGGTGCGCTGAGAGTTGGCCACGGCATTGGATGTCGCAAGGGCGCAGTATTGCTTTTCTTGAGTTTTTTCCACTTTTGGTTGCTCTATATGTCTGGGGCGATGAGTTTCAGAATCGTTCAGTGCTTTTCCACGTTGACAATTTAACGGTGGTTCAGTTGATTAACCAGCAGAAAGCCAGGGATTTGAGAGTTTTACGCTTGCTGCGCGCTTTTATGCTCAAATGTTTACAGCTCAATGTTGTGTTTAAGGCGCGTCATATCCCGGGTGTGCATAACAGTATAGCAGACTCTCTGTCTCGTTTACAGTGGGCGAGGTTTCGCAGGCTGGCTCCTGGGGCGGAACACAACAAGACGCCAATCCCGCAGTGTGTCTGGGAGTGGGGGGATTGAGACTTGCCGCTTTTGTGGAAAACTCCATAGCGGCTTCTACACGACGGAGTTATCAGCAGGCGTGGAGAGAGTTCTTGAGCTATGGTAACCTGTGTGCTGAGAAGAGGGGGAGTTGGACCGATGCTCAGCTGGTACTAGGTTTTGTGTTACACTTGATTGACAAAGGCCTCTCGCATACTACCATTTCTGGCAAGTTGGCGGGGGTTTCTTTTTACGGGCAATTGTGGTGGGGGAGGGATTTGGTTCAGGGGGTGTTGGTGAAAAGGGTCCTCAAAGGCTTAAGCAGGGTGCAGGCGGGGACAAAACAGTTACGCAGGGCGATAACTTATGATTTGCTGCAGGGACTGCTGGGGCAGTTACCTTTGGTATGTTACGATGAGTCTGAGTGCAGGCTGTTTAGATTATGTTTCTTATGGTTGTTTTTTGGGGCTTTCAGAGCCTCTGAACTGCTTGGGCTGCGTAATAGGACAGGTATCCGCAGTGATGAGGTATTTATTGAGGGGCACAGGTTGAGCCTGTGGTTGAGAATGTCAAAGACGGATCAGCTGGGCAGGGGTAAATGGGTTTTCTTAAACCGTAGTGAGGATGGTTTGTGCTGCCCGGTAGGGGAATGGGAAAGTTTCAAGACTTCTAGTGGTTTGGCCATGGGGCTTGTGTTTTGCCACGCCTCGGGGCAGCCTATTTTAGTGGCTCAGTTGCTAGCGGTCATGAGAAAGGTACTTCTTCTTTTAGGGGAAAACCCTTTATGTTTTGGGACACACTCTTTCCGGATCGGGGCGGCTACAGAGGCGGCCAGGTTGGGGTGGTCCTGGGCAGACATACGCCGTATTGGGAGGTGGAAGTCCAAATGTTGTGAGAAATATGTGCGGAAAGTCTCTGCATAGTTTCTCTTTTTTCTTTGGTTAATCATTGTTTTTCTGTCTAGGTCTGGCTCCGGGGCCCGTAAGTTTGAAAAAATCGACATGGATAGTAGGACACTCCTTCGTTAAATGGGCTGCAATCTATGCCGAACAGCAGATGTGTGGGCGTTCCCTTGGACTGTGCAGTGCCAACCACGAGGTGGTATGGAAAGGAAAAGGGGGAATGCGTTGGGGGGGTTTGTTTCCGCTGCTGGCCACGATGTGCTCTGGAAGGGGACCGCCACATTTGCTCATTCTTCATTTGGGTGAAAATGACCTCGTTGATTTGTCAGGGCTGTCATTAATAAAGTTGATGAAACAGGATTTGGAAGTCCTCCGGGCTACCTGGGAGAGCACTCAGTTGATTTGGACGGAGTTCATTACAAGGTTGCACTGGAGAGGAGCACGGCATCATGCAGCAATGGAAAAAGCGAGACGAAAGGTTAATCGCACTATGAGACATTTTTGTGAGGGTCATGGGGTGCAGGTCCTAGCTCACCCCAACATTAAATGCACGGAAGGGTATATGTTTCGGGAGGATGGGGTACATTTATCTACAATGGGGCAAGCATATTACCTGCTGGAGTTGCGGGATTTGATTGCAAAAATCTGGAAGGAACAAATATGGTGCGCTTGAAAAGGGTTTGCGCACGACCACTAAGTTGCGGGGTGGGGCAGGAAAACTCTGTGGGTTTTCCTGGATGGCGGGGTTTTTGCTGGGGGGGTGGGCAGCCTTGAGCGGGTTAGCCTATCCTCCAACGGGGGAGGGGGGGGAGCAGTCACGTGATCAGGAAATGAGAAGTAGGGGAAAATGCACACAGGGGTCGGGATTCTGTTTAGGGGTAGGGTTTTTACATTGGGGGTTAGGTTTGGGGTGATTTGAGGACAAACTGTGGAAAGTTATTGCATTGCAAAAGTTATGATTTGGCACCTGTCTTAATAAAGTGGCCTTTTTTGCTAACAAGTAAGTGGTGGTTGGTGATTTATTGTGCGAGGGGGGACCCAGGGGGTGCAGGGCGCGAGCCAGGTCTCCCCCTGGGTGGCTTCGCACAATGGAGCGGCCACCCAGGTGCCAGGGTAGAGGGTTGATTAGGGGCGCGAGGCGCGCCGAAGGTAATAAGTAGGGGGAGGCAGGGGCGGGAAAATCACTGGGCCCTCGGGAGCGGGGAGGAGGGGCTGGTTTACTCTTTTTGTCCCACCCACCCACCCTCTGGTTTATTAGCATTGTTTTCTTCAACAATTTTTCCTGGTGTTGGCATGACACCGACGTTCTTTTCCTTTTGCCACGGTAAGACAGGTTTTTTCTTGTGTTTTGTTTTTCAGGCTGTACAGTGTCCTGGGTAGGCGGGGTTTTTGCTGGGGGGGTGGGCAGCCTTGAGCGGGTTAGCCTATCCTCCAACGGGGGAGGGGGGGGAGCAGTCACGTGATCAGGAAATGAGAAGTAGGGGAAAATGCACACAGGGGTCGGGATTCTGTTTAGGGGTAGGGTTTTTACATTGGGGGTTAGGTTTGGGGTGATTTGAGGACAAACTGTGGAAAGTTATTGCATTGCAAAAGTTATGATTTGGCACCTGTCTTAATAAAGTGGCCTTTTTTGCTAACAAGTAAGTGGTGGTTGGTGATTTATTGTGCGAACGTTGTTTGCACTCATCTTTGTTTTCGGTGCTCTGCTGTTGCCTTTCGCGTTTGATGAAGAGTTGGAGTTTCTATGAGGTACGCTCCACCGAAGTCTTTTTGAAAATTCAGAGTTATAGTGTTGCAGAGCAATATTTGTGAACAAACGACTTCCAGTTGAATGAGGCAGAGTTTTACCACAGGCTCATCGGGGACACTGTGAAGATCAGAAAAAAGCTTTGGCAACTCACTGAGGTTCAGCGTGGTGAATCAATCTTTCCAAGCATGGAGTTCACTCGTGTTGCCTACCACCATGTGACCATTTTGTTCTATTGATGTTTGCACAGTGTTTGTGGAAGCTTAAATGCATTTCTTGCAAACCACTGAAGTTCGGGGTGGTCAGTTTAAGTTTTCATGCTCTGAAATGCATGGAAGACACTGGACTTTGGACACTAGCTTCTCATTGGGTGGAGATCTCGGGTGAGATATCGCTCACCGGTTGCTGTGTCTATTTTACTAACTTGAATGTCTCATTTATGTTTTTGTTATGATGTGAATGTCATTCTTTTGAGTTGTGGTTTGTCTTTGATTTTGCTATTGTATGGAAAACGGAAGGTGAGTGTGTAGTGTTCCTGGTTACGTTTGTGTGTGTAGTAGTCAATATACTTTGTGTGAGTGTAAGGTCTCTCTCACTATTTGGACCCTGAGTTTAGGGGTAGACTACCTACCCTTAGCTTTCACTTAACCCTTGGTTTACCACTGATTGTTGTTATTGGTTGACATTAGTGTGTCACCAATGTGAGTGAAAGGATTCCTTCATTGTTTGGACTGCGTTAAGAGTAGACACCTTCTTACGAATCTTCTCTGTGTTACCTCTGATTTGTGGTATTTGGTTGACATGAGTTTGTCGGTTTCCCTCACTGTTTGGATTGTGTGGATGAAAGGTTTTTCCCTGTTTGGACTGTGTTAAGAGATAGAGAAGACATCTTCTTATGAAGCTTCTCTACATTTACCTTGTTATGAGTCTTACGAGGCTTCTGCGTTTACCTTGATATGAGTCTTACGAAGCTTCTGCGTTTACCTTGATATGAGTCTAATGAGGCTTCTCTGGTTTTACCTTTGTGATGTTTGATTTGAATATTCTAGTATTGTTTAAGCCTGATGCTTTTCTTGAAACTCTTTCATTTTGATTTTTTGTGATTTTTGGTGTGTGAATTCAATTCGTTGACTTAATGAATTGTCATGCATTTCATTTGTTTGTTATGTCTTGATTCATTTGCTCATTGTCTTTTCATGCATCTTTTATAATCTAATGTATTTTCTATCTTGATTGCCTTATGAACTTTCATTTGCTTTTATTGTGTTTTGGTTTCCTTAGGTAGGGGATGTGTTATGATCTACTGTTTGCCTTTCCCCTTTGCCTATGTATCTCTTCCCTCCTGCTCAGCCAGAATGAGAGTTAGTGTGCTTGGAGATGTCTGGTATGTTGGATGATTGATGATGTTGTGGAATGCATGGGTGCCTGGTGAGGTTGTGAGTGTCAGTTGGAGTGAGCAGGCTGAGCAGCAGGGAGGCTGCTCCTGGTGGGGCATCACCTGGACTTTACATCTTCCAGTAACTTATCTGAAGCTGTACCTATGAATAAACCTTCAACGTACTTATACATGACTTGACTACAGGACTATCCTTTATTTACAACAAAACACTACAATGCCTCAATGGGATTTCAAATATGGCGCTGAACAGTTTACATCTGTTTACATAGAACCCTAGAAGAGCGTCTGTTTCCTTGGATACTGCATCACAATAATGAGCCAGATAGTAGCGTTTATTAACAATGCGGGAGACGCTTCGCATTGCCGCTGTTGTGTCTGTGGGGGCCCGAGAGCACTACAAGGACCAGGACGCTGCGGGGTACCGGACACCTCGCCCCTCCCCCCTGTAACTGGAATATTTAAAAGCGATTTGCCCTTCCCGCCACGCGGGACGCGCACGTGCGGGCGCTGGGCCAAGCCCGGGCAAAGGGCGGGCAGTCTGTGGCCGTCAGGGGCCGGCAGAGGCTGGGCTGGGCCCCCCTTTGTGAAGATCACTTTGAACTCCGGGGGCGATCAAGGACCCAGTTGTGGACTTGAGAAGAGGCAGCATTACTGTATATGATAGACTGGACTGGGAGATTACTGTTGTAGACTCAAGTAGGGTGCGGATCTGGACTGTTTATTTTCGGTTAGCTGGGGTGGTTTTTTTTTTGGCCCTATAGTTGGTTTCGCTTTTCTCGTATCTTGAAGGGGAAGACCTCTTGTGCTTGCCTATCAATCATTATACCTGTAGAAATCGTATACAATGGCTAGTACGGTACAAACAAGGTCATCCAAGCTGAGCTTGAATATTTCACCTAATCCCCGTTCTGCGACCAAACCTGCTTAGCCCACCGCAATTGATAGAATGTTGCGAAAAGCCATCGGTGCGGTTGCTAATGAAATCGAGCGCACTGAGAGCCGTCTCTCATTAACCCTGCAAATCGATCTTACCCCCTTGTCCCAAGAGTCCGAGACTGACATGGTTGTAATCCCCCCAAATGCTCTAGCAGTTTCTCCATCTACTGACATTCATTGCACCCAGCTGGCAACTAATGACGATTTAGAGACACAGATAGCGGGGGGGAAGGGACAAATCGCTAGGAAAAAGAGGATTAGCACTAAGAAACCCAGGCAGAAGAGGGGAAAAACTACCCCTGCCCCGACCGAAATTAGCAATGTGGCTGCAGGGGAACTTAAGGGGCACGCGCCGCTACCACAAGTACCCCCGAACTGGGTATCCCAAATCATTAGTGACTTGCAGAATTATTTTGAGCAGCTCATCAACACTCAAATGAAATTAATTCTGAGTCGGCTAGACAAAGTGGTAACCTTGGTTAAATCAAAGGGGGTGTGGCGGGTAATACTTCGCCTCCACTAACAACTGCTAAAGTCACTGAGACTATCACTACGATCCCGTTAGTTGCACAACCAAGTAATCCCCCAAAAGGGCAATCCACCATTGGCAAGCGTCCTCTATTGTCCCCAAATCCCCATCATCCACACACTAGTCGTGTTCTCAATGGCTATACTGTGAGCTCAGGTGATGTTACTCTTGCCCCACCAACACGTATCCCCAAGTTATAGCCCATAAGCAGCCCTCACCAGAATTTCCACCCCAGTGTTAATCTGAAGGGCCACCTCCCAAGGCGATCATTAACCCTCTACCCTGTATAAACTTACCCCCAGAAGCGGCCCCATACGTAATTATACTCACAGGGATCCCAGAGTTGAAGCCAGATCGTACAGAGGCCTACGATGAACTCAAGAACAAAACCATGTTCTGGCTGAACAAGAATAGGCCGCTAACAGGGAATGATCAGGGGGAAATTCTGTTTGTCCGAAGCTGGTTGGGGAACAGGTCAAAGGATGCTACTGGCGACTGTGTGGTGGTAAATTTTAGGAACCAGCGCGTAGTCGACCAAATATTAAAATGGGAACCGGTTAGCCAATCAAGTAATATCAGATCTTTGCCCCTGAGCTTTTTCTACCCAAGGGGAACTCCGTGCTTTGGTCCAGGCCCCGGATTCCGATGCAGAAGTGATAGCCCTTTGGGTGGGAAGGGTTTCTGCCGTCCAATGCCATATGCTTCCCTTAGAAATCAGGGAGCACTTAGCCTGAGGAACAGATTTGACCCCCTTATGTCTTTAGAGGAGCAGGACTGACTAAAGAGCAATAGAACCCTTCCCACAAATCGACTCTGTGAAAAGGGTTGTTCCCCTAATATCTCCCAGACTGTAACTTTATCTCACCACCCCGCATTGAATGTGCCCACCAGTTATGTTGTGGAGTCCCCGGATGGAACTCTTATGGATTGTGTTGCGGTTAATTTGTATAAGGCAGCGGCAGTCAAGGGGAAGGGATCTACAATAAGTGAATTAGATAATCGATTAAGCGCAGAAACAGCCTCGAGGAAGGGAACGGTGGCCCCGTTAGTGGTTTTAGCGGGTGATTTTAATTGCCACCCGTGCCCCAACCTGATTCCTGTTAATGAGGACTGGTCTCGTTGCACGTTGGAGGAAGGTCCGCACTTTCAGCACTCCGGTGAGGGGATGGAATTGGATAGGGTCCTGAAAAGTTACGACCTAGTACACACTATAGACCTTGTGGCTATAGGAAGTGGAGGGGAGGTCATTCCAACATTCAAGGGCAGAGGGTGTTGCTCTTTCATAGACTACGTAGTTGTCTCCAGTCTATTTAAGGTCTGGATAAGAGGGGCAGAGATCGAATGGAGTATATTCAGCAATCACAACCCCCTAGTGCTGGAGATAGAAGACCATCCCCCAGAAGTGCTAGGAGAGGTGTAGGGGTAGCCAGTATTGAGAGGGTAACGGATCAGGGGAGATGACTTAGATGGACCAAAGTGGACGGGGACGCTTTTTACAAATCCCTAATGGAGACAGGGAATGGAGTGATTGGGGCGTGCCTTGACGTTTTGGTGGAGGGACCTGCCGTTGTCAAAGCATTTGAGGAAGTGGCGCATCTAATAGATGGGCTACTAAAGACCACTAAGCAAGGGAGAGTAAACGCCACCCCCAGATGGTTCGACAAAGATTGTTCCCGGGCACAGAAAGAGCTAAAATCTAGCTTGAAAACTGTACCCCGGGACAAGTCACGCATTGCACTGTGTAGGATCACATACAAAAAGGCGATTAAATGCAGGAAATATTCCCTCCAATCACAAGCCTGGGAAGATTTAAGGGCCGCAGTAGATAGAAGGGACATAACTGCGTTCTGGAAAATAATAAATAACCCATGTTTTCAGGACATTAATGCCCCAGAAATTGGTACTACCATTTTGCCAGAACAATGGTATGATCATTTTAAAAGTTTATATAACCACACCGCTGAGAATAATAAGGATGATGGGACGGGACCCCGGTGGGTTACCACGATTGAATTTTCTCTGGAGGAAGTGGTAGCTGGTATCCAGGGCTTAACGCAAAACAAAGCGCCAGGACCAGATGGTATCCCACCAGACCTTTATTTAAGCAAGGTGGAGCTGTGGGCCCCTATTCTCACAAGGGTGATAAATGTGGCGGTCGCAACCGGCCTCCCGCATTCATGGTCATCGGCAACAATAGTCCCCATCTTTAAAAAAGGGAACAGGGATAACCCCCAGTGCTACCGCCCCATATCTTTGATCGATGTGACGGCCAAAGTGTTGGGACGAGTCGTCCTCAACCACCTTACGGACTGGGCTGATGAACATCAAATCATCACAGATACTCTGTAGGGGTTCAGGGCAGGGAGATCAACAACGGACCAGTGCCTGAACCTCTATCTATTGGTGGCAAAATATACTCTAGCTAGCAATGAGGCTATATATCTTGGGTTTATGGACCTCACTGCAGCTTTTGACCACGTCAATAGAGAGAAGCTGTGGGCCTTGATGTCCAGATTAGGGGTTGATCAGGGCCTGGTTAACACCCTGAGAGCATTGCACTGGAACACTACTGCCAAAGTGCGTTTTAATTTGGAAGGGGGCACTACAGCACCGTTCGCTTGCAATAGTGAGGTCAGACAGGGATGTATTTTGGCCCCGTTTTTGTTTTCCCTATATATTAATAATTTAGACCAGGCACTAGGCAAATTAAAAGTAGATTCTCCTCGAGTAGGTTCTCGCCCTGCCCCTGTGTTGTTGTACTCTGATGATGCGGTTCTTTTAGCCCGCACCCTCAAGGGACTTCAGCGCCTGATAGACGTGTTTGTCAGTTTTATGGACACCTTAGACTTGTCGGCAAACCTGACTAAGTCCTATGTCATGTTGGCTGGAACCAAACCCTGTAAGAAGTTCTCATACAAAATAGGCACACACAAACTAGGGCAGGTACAGACCTTCCCCTACCTTGGCTTGTTATTCGATGGGCTTTTAAATGTTAAATTTTTAATTGAAGAGCAACGTTCCAAATTAGTGGCCTTGACGGGGGCGATCATGAATTATGCACGCAAGCTGGGGCGGTGGTCGCCAGAACAAGTTATGAACTTGTACAGCTCAATCTTTTGCTCAAAAGTGGTATATGGGTCTGAAGTTTGGGGTTTTGTTAACACTCAGCAGTTACAGACAGAGGAGAATAAATATTTGAGAAAGGTGCTCAAAACCCCACAAAGTACTCCCGCCTACATTATCCATGAAGAACTAGGAAGGGTATACATTGAGGACCTGATAAAGGTCAGACCTCTTATGGCCTGGCTAAAGATTTGGTCCAATACCGAGGCAGACCTGAGCAGACAAATTATTAGAGACTGTACAGAAAGGGACAAAGGAATGAGTATTCCCTAGCTAAAATACGTGAAGTCCACACTTGAGGGAATTGGTTGTAAGGATCTTTTTACCAATCCAATGGAAATTATCCCCCAAGATACATTGAGAGTCAAAAAAAAATTCCTGGACCTAGTAGCCTCACGTAGAGCGGCTGCGGAAGAAAGTAAAACCTCAGTCTGTGCTCATAGAATGGTGAAAACAGAGGCAGGAATGGAACCTTATCTATCTCTTATGTATAACGCCCAGGATAGATTTTTAATCACTTGTTTTAGGCTCAACCTTTTACACCACCTATTGGCTGATCCACCAGGTTTTACTTCAACCGTTGAGCAGAAGGGTTCCTGCGGCTGCGATAATAGGTCTCCGCAGGATACCCTTCATTTTGTACTATTATGCCCATTTTATGTTTTACCTAGGCGTAGCTTTTTAGTAGGAATTTTAAAACAGGCAAAGTTTAAACATGCCAAGGTTGCCTTATTATTCTTGCAAAGGGCTAATGATCCTCATACACGGTTTTGCATTATGAATTTCATTAAGGTTGCTTTAAGGTTAAGGAACTCAAGAGGGTGGTGTTGAATGAATTTTTTGGCCAATTGTCTCCAACCATGTGTTATGAACCGTATTTTACTGATTTTAACTGTATATGTACTTTTATGGTATTTTTTAAGTACCGAATAAAGGACTATTGAATTGAATTGAATTGAACAACACCTGGAAAGATGGGGTCTCCATTTGAGGGGATTCTCCCTGATGTAAAGTATTCAGAAGAATCTCCAGCCGAATCTTTAGTTGAGTATGGAGTTGAGGCAACAAATAAATAGAATGCTTTACATCCAAGGATAATCCTGTGGACAGTGGATAATGTATATGTTTATATGGAGGCAAGAAAAAAATTGTTAATAAGTATGATAAATATATATGTGTGTGTACACACACATATATTACACAGTGACGAATCTTCACCAAACTTTCCCCAAACATGTTTTTCCACCTCAGCTCTTTCCAGGGGCGGCTGCTTTCTTATGGCTGTGGGCCACACCCTCCCTATTTTCTGCATCATTGTACTTGTCATTGTTTTGCTCTCCTAAACACTAATGTTGAAAGGAGTACCATTAGTGTTAAAAATGGCAATACAATGTCATTTCCTGGCTGGCTGTCACTCCCAGACCTTTGCTTTAGCGAGGGCCAGGCAGCCATGAACTAATCTGCTAGTACGCTTGTACTTGGCTTCATGTATGTAATGTAGGCAAGCTAAGGGCTTAGCTCTATGCAGCCTAGGCCGGCCCTTTTAAGGGTCTCCAGGGACCACCCTTGATGACGCAGAGCAGTGCTACTTTTTAACAGCACCGGTGGGTGCTTTGGGCTTAAGCCCTACACAGCTTTGGGGTGAGCCAGTCACGCTACTTCTGTGACGTAAGCTGTCTCACTGCGCATGATCCAGTTGTCCTGGAGCTTATGTTTCTTTTTTTTATATCTGAAGCGCCTGCATCTCTAAATCATTTGTTGACTTATTGCAACCCTTATATGCTTTCTAGAACCACTCCTTTACTTCCAGGGCACAAGTCCTAAAAACAGAAATGGGGGGACTAACCTAGTTAAGCAGTATGCAAGTGACATCACAGCGCAAGACATCACAGCACGCAACATCACTGCGCGCAATATCACGGCGCATGACATCACGGCGCACATGACATCACACATGGCATCACAGAAATTGACATAATAGAAAGTGGCAGCACAAGCCACAACTTCACAGGAAGTGGCATCACAAGAAGTGACATCAGATCTAAAGCCCTCACATATATAGCAGGTCTATCATGTGTATGTCTGAGCGCATTGCAAGGATAATAGCACAGTGAGCTATGGAAGATGATATGTGGCTTCTACACCTTGCAATCCTCCAGTTTTATGCACCGTATCCTGTGCATACATTTACAAACATATAATTTATTGTACATGTAATATGCATGTGTTGATGTAAAGCGCTCTGATACCCTGCATTGGAATGAGTAGGGCTATACAAGAAAAAATAGTGGTACTTAAATAATTTCAACGCCTCCTCAGGGGATGTAAGCTCTGTATAAATGCAATTTGCTTTGTGTAAATACTAGGAAAGACCAACACATCTGATATTCTTACAATGCATGCATATCTCCTAAACATGGACTGAACAAAGTGAAAAGTTGCCTCTCTTAAGTATGTGTAAAGTGCTAACAAGTTCTGAGCCTTTGTTTCCCCTCGGCTTCATTTGCATCAGGTGTGAGGCTCCCACCCAAGAGACTGAACAAAAGAAGGCCTGATGACCCCTCAAATTCGGCCTTTTTTATGGGCTCAGCAGGAATCTTACATAAGAAAAACCCCGCCTGCACGTTGTTGCTTGTTGCAGAAGGAAAGCAGACAACGTGCAGGCGCTGCTGAAAGTGTCCCGTGTTTGGAAATTATACTGGGACGAGTTCAGCCCATTACTCAGTGGGGCTCAAATTCTTGGCATGGTAGACGGAGTTCACCCTGTGAAAAAAGTGGATGGACGCCGTCCACCCGTGTGTGTCCCCGACTCGTGCCCGGAGTACTTCCTAAACTCATACCTGCCAACTTGAAGAACAATCTCGCCATGTGAGGAGGGGGCAGTACTTTGAAGGGGTGGGGCCTCGTGCCAAGAAGTACTTAGGAGGTACTTTTGAACCCTCACCCATAACCCCCCAAAAAAGCTTGCTGATGCTGCTGCCTATGTCCTGGGGTTTCACACCCCTTAATGGACTTCAGCAGTTCAAAAGCCTCGCAAAACAAGCTGAAAAAACACTATTTACAGTGGATTTCAGCTCGTTTTCCCTGCCACCGTGTGATATGGGCTCCTCAGTGGGAGACCATGAGATGGGAGCCGATATCATGTGAGTTGGCAGGTATGCAAACGATTTCAACATCCTTGGTGTCTTCATTACTTGATTACACAAGCTGTTTCCTGTTTAAACATCTCTTTTCACCAGGTGGAGACTCTAGGTCTGCAGCCGACCAGTCACAAGCAAGGAACCGCAACCTGACCCGGTCCGAGCCATGAATGCCATTTGGAGGTAGGAAGCAAATGTGGGATCACACTGCTTAACCTCCCAGCGGGTTCGCCCAAAAGCATTATGGTGGATGCAGTTCATCAAACGTGTGTACTTGCACAAAAGTTCTTTCGAGTGTTTCACCAGGTTGGTGCAAATCAATGATGGCCATCTCTAAACACATGTTTCTGGATTATTATCCGTCATCAGTAGAGATTAGCCATGAAAATATTTGGGGTTGCTGAGCAGGCTGCCAAAGTCTTCTCGGGTCACAGTACCTCTCCAGGCGCGCAGGTGTCTCTCCAGGAGCTCATCAGCTCAAAGCGGCTCGAGGGAGCCTTTTAAACAGAACACAAATGTGGGATCACACTGCTTAACCTCCCAGCGGGTTCGCCCCTAAGCATTATGGTGGATGCAGTTCATCAAGCGTGTGTACTTGCACAAAAGTTCTTTCGAGTGTTTCACCAGATTAGTGCAAATCAATGCTGGCCATCTCTAAACACGTGTATCTGGATTATTATCCGTCATCAGTAGAGATTAGGCTTGAAAATATTTGGGGTTGCTGAGCAGGCTGCCAAAGTCTTCTCGGGTCACAGTACTTCTCCAGGTACGCAGGTGCCTCCCCACGAGCTCGTCAGCTCAAAGCGGCTCGAGGGAGCCTTTTAAACAGGAAACAAATGTGGGATCACACTGCTTAACCTCTCAGCGGGTTTGCACCTAAGCATTATGGTGGATGCAGTTCATCAAGCGTGTGTACTTGCACAAAAGTTCTTTCGAGTGTTTCACCAGGTTGGTGCAGATCAATGCTGGCCATCTCTAAACACGTGTTTCTGGATTATTATCCGTCATCAGTAGAGATTAGTCATGAAAATATTTGGGGTTGCTGAGCAGGCTGCCAAAGTCTTCTCGGGTCACAGTACCTCCCTGCCACCGTGTGATATGGGCTCCTCACCGGGAGACCATGAGATGGGTGCCGATATCATGTGAGTTGCCAGGTATGCAAACTATTTCAACATCCTTGGTGTCTTCAGTACTTGATTGCACAAGCTGTTTCCTGTTTAAACATCTCTTTTCACCAGGTGGAAACTCTAGGTCTGCAGCCGACCAGTCACAAGCGAGGAACCGCAACCTGACCCGGTCCGAACCATGAACGCCATTTGGAGGTAGTCAGAGGTCGCAGCTATGATCTCTAGCTTGCTCTCTGCTACTCCTGGCACTTCCTTTGCAATTTGTCTCTTCTGAGGCCAGGGGTCACAAAGGAAGTGCCAGGAGTAGCAGCGAGCAAACTCCTCTGAGGCCAGGGGTTGCATAGGAAGTGCCAAGAGTAGCAGGGAGCAAGCTAGAGGCCACAGCTGTGACCTCTGACTACCTCCAAATGACGACCATGGTCCGAGCACTGAGACCTTAGCCATGTGCCCTGTGTCTTGCACACAGGCAGGGTTGGATTGGTAAGGCAGGCACTAGGGCAATGGCCGAGGGGCCGGTATCCGAGTTTCAGTTGTGGGCTGCTTTTTTGGGCAGCCTGGGGCCGATGTGGGCGATGTCTGTGTTGTTCGGTTGCCGCCAGTGTCCCAGTGGGTGCCCGAGTGGCCTTTATGGAGGCAGTTAGGCATCCATTACCTCCCTTTTATCAATGCGCAGAGGTGTCACTCCCTTTATTTTGCTGGCCTGGCCCATTAAGGCATGCATATTGAGCTGAGGCAGGGGGCCTGAGCAGAAGTGGCCTCACTTGTTTTCAGGTGTGTTTCACCAGTGTGAACTAATCCGTGCATTTTTTAAAATATAAGTAAAGTTACAAAAACATGGCCCCCTTTTTTTTTTTTGTATAAAACTTCGCCGAAGAGGAGTTATGCAAAAAATGCAATATGCAAATGTTGGCCACTTTTTTTTAGCGTGTCCGGGCCGATGTTTAACACCAATCCAACCCTGCCCACAGGTAAACACGTTTCCTAGGCTGTTCACCCCCAAGAGTCCTCCTGGCATCACCCGTAGACAGATTGCCCCAAGGGTCTGAGGCAGGTGTGCTGCAGGTTGTCTCACAACCATAAAGCACAGGTACTGTTCAGGGTGATGACCTCCAAAAGGTCTCAATATGTCAGTGATTGTTAAACATCCTTGCGAGGTGCATGGTTTAACTGCCAGAGTAATATTTAAAGAGGTGCTGACTTCCAGTAATTACATTTAGCATTTCTATAACATGCATTTTATTTAAGTGCATTAAATTACTACACTGCTGCCACTCGCCTTGTAACAATTTAATACATTAAAGGGAAATGCTTCTGCACGTTGAAAAAATACTGAATTTATTTACCATGCAAAAGCGTTTAATGTAAGTGCATTAGATTGTATAGTGCAATGGCCGGCGTTTATTAGAAGTGATAGCTTCTAAACATGAGTCACATTTGCCCTTAACCCCACTAGCAGGATGACATGACAGTGAAGAACGAGGGACACGTGACTGATCATATTCACCTTATATGTGGCCTGGGTTGTGACCATAGATAAGGTAACATTGTGGTTTGTTAGAAACTGCTAGAGCGGTGTTAGTACAGCTAGTGAGGTTTCTTTTAATTTTTCCAGGTGCTCTATCAGTCGCGTCTTCATCGCTTGATCCCAAACAACGGCTGTATTTCACTGTGCCGCCTTATTTATTTTTCATCACATTTGCTTTGACGCGATGATAAAAGACAAAGAGGAACAGTGAAATAAGGCAATTGCCTAGGATCACAAAATGTAATGATAAAGGGCAAAGAGCTAAGTGACACAATAACGTCAGGCGTGGAAGCCAGGATTGATTCCTGCTTTCCTGGTTTCACATTGTGCAGTTCAGCCACTAGATGGATATTTTCAAATATAAAACATTCATGGCCCCCCACCTCCCTCACGATGATGCTAGTTATAAATTGGGGGAGACAAGTCAGTTATCATGAGCAACTTAAGTCTTCTAGCTTGTTATCATACATGAAGCAACATTATAGTCTCGTACAATATCTACTTCAGAGATTTTTGAATGGTGCACATCTTGAACTGAAGTACGTCAAAGTACTCTCAAATGTGATGATAATGGACAAGGTGGCAGAGTGAAGTCAGTTCTCTAGGATCACTCAATTTGGACAAGCGGGAAAGCTGTGATTGGCCCACGTTTCCTGATTTCACACTGTGCAACTCTGCCATTAGATGAGTTTCTCTGTCTTGTTCACATTTTACCCCCAAAGGGGAAGATCCTGAACCCTCTTGCCTGGTGATCACACCCTTGGGTAGGTCAAATGATATTGACAAACTGGAAATTAAATGGAATATTTGAGTAATTTTCCTTTAAAAATGCCCGTAACAACACCTATTCTCAATTTGTTATAGAGACTGTGTTTGGAAAATGAGCATTTTACACCAAGTTTTAAATATTGTTTGGGTGTGTACACCCCTAGATAAAGTCCAGCTTGCTGGCTAGGTTCACACGCCAAATTTCATCAATTAATTTTACGTTCCACTATTATCAAACTACACCAGCCGACACTGTCTCTTTCTATCAAAGTTTCTGAGTGATCCATCAAGCCGGTGCCAAAACAAAGGAGGTGTCATGTCCAATTAATTTTTTGATCTGCAATTTTAGACACAGCTACAGCCCAAACATCTGAATGGATTTACACCAAATTTTTCAGAAATAAAGGCTCAAAATCTATAGCTTTTTCATGCTGTGGAGGATCTGCGGAGCCGACATATCTCAAGATGAGATCCGATTGGCTGCCACCATATCACCAACGATGTGAAGGCAGCCATCTTAGGAATCAGTCTGGAGTCCTAAAAGCATAGAACAAAAATATAAGGGGGAGGGTCAGGATATCCTGGGCCCAACCCTTCCCCGCCACCCTGCCAAAAATGTTTTTTAAAATCTTACAGCAAATTCGCAGTGAGTCCACAGAAGCACGGACTCTTACGCTTGAAATAAATAAACCCCCCGAAGTAAGCCAGGGCCCAGAGAGGGGTGGTACAAATAATGTATAAGGAAGGGGGCCATGTGGTCATCCTCCCTGAGGGTTAATTGTGAAATAATGGGGAGGGCAGTACGCAAACCCCCTTCCCGAGCCTCTCTGAGGTCCTAGGTATCCCATCACTTGGCTTGATGGAAAATTAAAGGGGAGGGGTGCACAACCCCCACCCCAAGCCTCCAAAGCCCCCGGATCCCATACCCCAGGCTAAAAGTTCTTGAAATGGGAAGGGAGCATGTGACCCCTCACTCCTGAAGCCACAACAAAGCCTTCTGGTGCACTACTGCTTTGGTGAAGAAGTCCACTTAAGTCTTGAGGCCCTCAGGAGGCAAGGGGCGTCATCACTCCACCAGCAGTGCGCAGAGAGTTGCGTTCTAAGAGTTGTGAAGAAAGGGGGCATGGCCGCCGAGCCTCAGCAGCCAAGGGGACTTCATCACCCAACCAGCAGCGTGCCAGGAGGCGCTTTGCAGAGGGGTGGCAAAAGAAGGTGGGGACTCCAGCAGGTTGGCTGTTTTTTTTATTAATTTAAATTTTTTAGGAAGGGTTGCCGTGTGGCCCCCCCTCCGTGGACCATTTTGGGCCATCTGGACCATATACTTTGGGGCCTGGCTTTTGCAATTTTCATAGAGAAAAAATACTGAGTAGAGGAGGTACGCGCCCCCCTTCCCCCCCGGGGCCGAGTTTGTCCCCGTGGACCACATCCCTCGGGGCCTGGCCATAATACTGAATGCCCCTGTGGTTCCTGCCGACTCCTCGCCTCTCGGGAGCCGGCATTGCTTTTGGACAGAGGGAGCTGCTAACATGCAGTTGTCTCTGTCCAATAGCAATTCTGCTTCGCTTTGTGCAATTGAGAGAATTTTCTGCTTTTGCTTACAAGAAGTGGAGCAGAGTTTGCTATTGCTTGGAGGGAGTGGTGCTCCCGCCAAGCCATAGCAAACTGCAATGTCCCAGGGGTGGGCACCCCGGGACATTGCTGGAGCTGGCATTGGGGAGGTGGTGGTCTCCAGGGCTATCAAGGGCTCTGGGGGGGAGGTGCGTCCTCCCTCCTTTATTAATATTTGTCATCTAGGAGGTGCCCGGGGCAGCGGGGGGTCCACTTAGCCCCCATGCATTATGTGTAATTAAAGCCCTCGGGAGGTGGCAGTCCCAGGGGCTGTGGGGGGGGTCCATGCAGGCCCCCGCATTATGTATAATTAAAGCCCCGGGTAGGTGGCGGTCCCTGGGACCCACAACAGACCCCCCTAATTATTCAGTTTGTGCTCCTGGTAGATGGCGGTCCCTGGGGCTGCAGGAGAATCCACTCGCCCCCTGCACTATGTGTAATTAAAGGCCCAGCAAGGGGGCAGTCCCTGGGGCTGCGGGTGGGTCTAAGGGGGCCCTCAGTATTATGTGTAATTAAAGCCCAATGGAGGTGGCAGCCCACAGGGCCCCCCACATTAACTTACAATAAAGTCCCGGGTGGTGGCGGTCCCTGGGGTGGGAGGTCCACAACGGACGCCCCCTAATTATTCAGTTTGTGCCCCGGGGAGGTGGCGTCCCCGGGGTAAAGGGGGAGCCGTATGGCTCCCCTGCAAATATGTCATTTCAGCATTGGGGAGGTGGTGGTCCTGAGGCCTCCCCCACTTTATTTACAATATTTTTATGTACCCTGTGGAGGTAGCAGTCTTTGGGGTAGCCGAGGGGCCAAGCGGGCCCCCATCATTTCTTCTGTTCATTTACCCGGGTAGATGGCAGTCCCCGGGGCAGCTTAGGGGCTGAGTGGGCCCTGCCACATTTCTACTGTTCATTACCCCAGGGAGCTGGCAGTCCCCAGGGCAGCGGAAAAGCCTAGGAGGGGGGCCACATGAGCCCCCCCCCCTTCATTACATTCATGCCCCTGGAATTTGGCCCACTCAGGGGCTTTAGACTCGTGGATCCACCAGTGAAACCGCGGTACAATTACAATAAAATGCTTATTAACCCCAGCAGGGTCCCTGTGGGACCACTCCACTATATCTGGGGGGTCAGGGTATTCCTACCCTGCCCCATTTCCTTTATTAATCACTTTGTTTGTGGGACTCAGCTTCAAGCCCAGTCCCAAGATGGCTCTCAACCCTTGCTGGTTGAAGTGTTGGCAGCCAATCACATTTCAATAGGATCCGCGAGTCCACTGCCAGGACTTGCATCCCACCAAATCACAAAAAGAATACTTTCTTGACCAACATCTACAAATGTTTAAATGTAAAATTGTTTATGCTTTTATGGTTTGCAAATTTCTTACCGAATAAAGCTGTTTCTGATTCTGATTCTGACCAACATCTAGCTTTTTGTCAAATTTGTTGTAATTCTGTTCAGCCGTTCAGGCTGTAGTCGTGTTCAAAAAATGAAAAATACTCATAGACATTAGAATGGAGAAAACGCGTTTTGGGACCCCCCCTTTTTTTCTTGGCCCCTGCTTGATGGATCACCCCCAAACTTTCAAGCACAGCAGCTGAACCAAAAAGGGGACTTTTTGTGAAGCTTTCGTGAAGATTCGTCAAGTGGCGTCGAAGTTATTGGCAAAACAGAAAACGCTTTTTCTATGGAAACTTTGGTCCTAACTCGCCAGTAGATAACATATATATGTATAAATATAGATATGGATATATATATATATAATAGTTATGTAGATTCAATTGTATATCTTTAGATGATTTCACTGGGGTGGCAAGAGAAAGCATAGTTCATAGCTAATATATACATGTTGTATATAAAGAATCCTTCTCTCCGTTTTGTATAGGTTTATGACTTTTTACATGTGTGTTGTAAAGTAAGGTTTTAATCGATTTCTTCTCTTTTTGTTTTGTTTCAGATTGGAGAACATTAAACGCAGGAGAGCTTAAATATCTAATGTGAAAGAAATGTCGTTGTGTTTGGTTTTATTGGATTGATCTAACTGTAGGACTGACTCAGCCCACTGGGGCGGAATTGATTTGAAGCCACATTAAGAGTCACCTTAAGTGTTTT
This sequence comes from Triturus cristatus, assembly GCF_964204655.1. Taxonomy (NCBI): domain Eukaryota; kingdom Metazoa; phylum Chordata; class Amphibia; order Caudata; family Salamandridae; genus Triturus; species Triturus cristatus. The sequence goes on from NC_140589.1 coordinate 122,751,006, forward strand.
GTTGAGTGTCACTTGGTTCGCCATTTTTTCAACTATGAATGTGACATGTTTAAATTTATGTAGGCTTTGCCCACTAGGGCAGGACTTTGTTCACCATGCACTTTGCGGTGATTTTTTTCACTGAAACTTTATTGATAACGCACACGTATACAGCGCTGGTTATATATACTACAATAACAGTAATATCAACACTTGCCACAAATTTGAAGGTTTTTTATTTTAAAACCTGGCACGTGTTGGATTGCATTATTTTAACACTTTGCAAAATGATACGCAAATTTTGGAAGTAGCGTGGTGTTTCAGAGTAACTATTTCAACAATTTTTCTTTCATGATGTCGAGTTGCAAACTGCAATTATAGTAATTGAGTTTCCCAAACCCTGATTATTCATTATCATGTGGTTAAGCTCAGGCGTTTCATTTACTGTATTCAAAACTAGTATAAATACAATGAGAAGTATTTTTTCTATGTTGTTGAAATCGCACGAATTGTTTCTTTAAATGGAACGGTTTCTATGCATACACCTAACCCGTGACCAAGAAGTGACGTAACTCCGAAACAAGGTTTTTTTTGTTGTCCTGTGAATAAAATAATACGCTGAAATTGGATTTGAGTGGCGGCTCTGTGATTTATCTAACGGGGACATTTTATGGGGTGGGCAGAATTTGCGTAGTCGTACACCGTAAAGCTCCGCAAAACGGTAAAAAATCTACGCGAGCACGCAAAAGTTCCGCGAACATGCAAAATTGCTTGTTTCACCCGTTTGCGATGCTTTTTTCTTGTTTGTGAACGCTGTTTGCGTGCTCTGGGAGAAATATCTCACAAACATGCATTTTGAAAACGCGAACAAGAAAAAAATTCCACGAAGTCGCGAATCGCAAAATTTTTGGCAATTCCGCATTCTCTGCGGAATGCAAAATTACCCAAATTCCGCGAGCGGAATGGAATTTACCGCCCAGGCCTAGACATTATACCGTGGTTATCACAGCATCTTGGTGAAAAAAAAATATATATATATACACACATGCGCACATGCACACACATATGCATACGCGTATACATATATCAGTGAAAACAAGTGTGGCACACTAATACATGCCATTAACTCATTTATTACTACAGTGCAAAAGGTGAAATTCTCGTTCATTATCACAGCACAGCAAAAATGACAAGAGAAAAACACTCACAGGTGGCATGCAACAATTGCTTTACACATGGGAACAACTATGATTTGCTTCCTTATGATTTTACTTTGCTGCAAACATTTAACCTCGTGTATCCTGGTTTTGGGTACATACATTTATTAAAACAAACGCACATCATAAACGTCTGTTAGAGGAAATGCAAATGTTTTTCTTAATATTTTTGGATGGTCTATGTCAATAGTTGGTCTCTTTCCAGCTGTTTCTTATTTTATTTTAGCAAAAAGGAAGCTACGGATTGCCTTATTCTGAAGTCAACATCATTTCTAAAAATAGTACAGGAGCAACGACCTTCAATGAAACAAGATAAACATGGAGCGCAAAATCACTTGACATAAAAGTCATTCAACCTGGAAAAACCTGAATTCAGAGCAAGGAACACATAGAAGAATGGTAAAGACGGCTAGCAGAAAATAGTAGAGAACCAACATCTACTGAGATGGTACGATTACACCAAACTGACAGCTTAAACCCAGACCCTAACACCCAACTGTCACCCAGGCCTCGCCTACTTTATGATCCCTTGAGTGTCCTGGAATGTCCCACCAGCCAAATCCTCCCAAGGGGTGGGGGCACACTTCTCTCTGCTACCCCCTGGGGCCTCTTTCAAGGGTTGGAGGTCATAATGGACAAAAGGTATCCCACACACAGCAGAACCCTGAAAAGCTGGCGAGGTTGGTAAACGTACCAATGCAGTACCACTGTTGTGCCATTGCCTATGACTGAAAACACAACTGTTTTGGATTTTGGTGAGCTTTGCATTTTCCATCTTGTGAGTGGTAGCATAACTTTACTGTCTGAACCCCATTCAGAGGGCTACGGGGAAAGCAGGAGGTACTGGGCCCAAATGTGGGAGTTGAGGCATTTTACTACTTATGTCCCGGGGCCCGACCTACCATAGATCTTGAGCAACTGAGCTAAGTATCCCTTGTGCACTTGACTCTCAGTGGTGGAGCGGGTCAAGCAGTCCAAGGCTTGTCGAAAGTAGGTAGAGACAAACTCCCAACTCAAAATATGCTCAGCAGTAGCGATAAATGAATGCCAGTCAAATACTTGCTTTTATGAAAAAAACAGTATTTATATACAAACATAAAGTAAAAATATGACATTCACAAACAATACACATAGTCCCCTGAGGTCAGGGCTCTAGTGCTTCATAGGTATGCCCCTGAGTTCTACTGCATTCTCGCTAGCAGTAGTGGTTATTCCCCATTCACTATCGGCAACATTCAAGTTAAGCCCCACTAGTAGTCTGAGCCTAAGTAGACCCACTCTTACTCTTTTTAAAGTCAATAATGTTCCAGCGCCAAAGCGATATCTGGCAGGCAAGTTCCCCAGGGGTTGTATGGCCTGTAAATCAGTCTTACCAGCACCAGCAGAATCCGAGCAACCAGTGTCCCTGAGCTTGGCCCCTCCGCGTGCACTGGAGCTGCAGCGGCTGCCTCTAGTAAATCTTTCAAATGAAGCTCCGGAGGGCCAGCATTCAGGTGGCCTTGAGTTCTTCACATGTGGTCCTTCAGCGGCACAGGATGGGTGGGGGGTCTTGATGCTCCTCTGATACTGGTAAGTTTCTTGGGATGCATCAAACATGGAGGGGGTGTGACATAGGAAATTAAGGAGTATATTGAATAATATATTGATTGCATCACAAAAGAGATGCATATTGACACAAAATATTTTTTTCCCAATTTACCTTCCAGCGTAAAATGTGCTTTGTGAAATTCAGTTGAAAGTGGCGCAAAGCTGTGCCTAGTGAAGCTTTGCATTGCTTCGCGCCAAAGGAACATCCCATGGGTAGTGCATGGGCTTTTCCAAAGTAGGGGGGACATTGCAAACAGGTCCTGGTTTCTTACACCATATCATTCAATACAATGACGGGATATACCATATCATACTATACGTTGACAGGCCATACCATATTTTACAATGACAGGCTGTGCTGTACCATACCATATACTGACAGGCCATACCAAATCAAACAATATTATACAATGACAGGCCATACAATATCATTCCATTCTATACAATTAATTACCATATATACTACAGAATGACATACCATATTATTCAATGACAAGCCACACCATACCATACCTTGCTACATAATGACAGGCCCGGCCACACCATAACAGGCCACACCACACTGACAAAGGCAATAGTTCCCACATAGGCAAGACCTATTGGCTTTGCCAATACTTGTTTGTTCTGGAGACCAAATAGTTGCATGCCTACATTGCAGAAAATTCTCACGTTACTACTAACTTTAGAATGACTTACACTTGGAGCAAATACATAGGGTTGTCAGAAAGTAGCGTAAAGCCTGGAGAGAACACTTAATGTGGGGCCCAGGCAATGCTTCTTCCATTTTTGCCGGGTTCCAGAAGCACTAAGTATTCTAAGCATTTGTTTTAGAAACATTGCATGTACTGTGAAGAAAGTGAAAACATGAGGCCAGGCTCCATCTTATGGCATTGCCATGTAAGCTGCCTCATTATGAATGAAGACGGGAGACTTTCTTGCAATAAAAGTCTATGAATGAAATCTGTTGAAGAAGAGAAGGGTCCTGGAAAGTGTGGAACCCTGAAAAGTGCCTCTTCTTAACCCTCCCTCGTGACAACAGGAGTGACCTATCAGCCTGTACTGCACCGGCTTTAAAGGATGCTGGGGCCCATTAGGATGGCGGTCAGAAAATCTCCCCGACCGCCATGGTAGCGGGAAAAGACCGCCCGCAAGGACCGTGGCATAACCGCCGGTCCAATTAGGATGCTCCGCAGTTGAAATCCGACCGCGGCGGTCAGATTCTGGCAATTAACATTGCGGCGGTCGCTGCTGCCAGCAGCACCGCCGCAATGTCAAAAAGAGCATGTCCTGCATATCCCTGCACTGCGTGGCAGGCACTGCACAGTGCCTGCCACCTGGTACAGGGACATGTAGGGGGGTAAGTGCACGCACACACCCCCAACACATTGGGGACCCGCAATGGGCCCCGGAACATGTCTCCGCATGCCTTTCCATGGCGGTTCCACCGCAGCGGAAAGGCTGGCTACCACCGGCATCATAATCGTGCCAGCGGTGCTTGGCCCTGATCCGCAACAATTGTAGCGGTCCAGCTCTGCCCGCCAGGCAAGCGGGCGGACTGCAACCGGCGGAAAAGTGTCGGGCGGAAAATCACACCACGGCGGTCATGACCGCGATGTTAATCGGACCGGCGGTTTTCCGGGTTTCGATTGCGGCGGCTGGCTGCCGGCAGTTACACCGCCGGACCGGCAGCAGCCATTTGCCCGCCATCCTAATAGACCCCCCTGTTATTAGCATGTGCTATAGCAAGATAGACCGCTTGAAGCTTTCTTGAAAGTTACATTTGAATTAGAAACAGCTGTTGTAGAAGCATCATTAGTGATGACACCTTTATTGGAATTGGGGGATCTTTTGTGGTCTTTGCTCATTCTGAAATCACAGGAATGTACATTTGCACCAGTGATTCGAACTGTATGTGCTGATTTTTGTTTAGATACTATGGGCCTCATTTACAAGCCCATTGCGCCACCGGTGCATCACTTTTCTATTTACAAGGCCACGTAAAGTGTAGATATGCCTTGTAAATATGGGCCCCTTTGACCATTATGCTGCTTGAATGGGGCGTTCCATGGGTGTTGCTGTGTGTGATCCCACGCAACATCCATGGAACTTGACGCATTCCCAGATTTACCACATCAGCTTTCGGCACAGGAACCCTTTTGCATGCACAAGTTAATTGAGGTGCTTGCGCTCTCGTGCACAAGCTCTGACCAATCTCAACCCAAGCTAACACATCTTGATTGTCATGTGTCCAAGATCACAGACGCGCCTGCAAACACAGGAGCAACGCTATGCCCGAGGTGAACTGAGGTGACATTTAATTCAGAGGTCGAATGTCGACACCTGCTTGTAACACAAGCCAACAGTCCGACAATCTCTATGGCTGAAATGCAAGTCTCTATTTGAGTGACCGTCACGAGGGCACAAACATAGAGAGCGGACGCCAGCCCTATAAAGAATTTACAGCTACATGAAGCAGGTGCTGTGAACACAGCTGGGCAGGCAGCCAATCACAACAGGCGCTGGCAGCGCACAGTACCGGGGAGGCAGGGACAGCAGAACAAAGAACACAACTCAGCACCTGCAGGAAAGGAGGCGAAGGTTCTCCGAGCCCACCGCCTGAATAAATAATAGCATGTCTTGATGTGACAGGGCTGAGCTGCTGAGAATTGAGGCGAGACAAGATGAGCTTCAAATGAAAATGAGGCCTAATTGCATCTTGACGGGGCACCCGAAGAAGTCACGAAGAACATGCAAGCATGAAAACTTAATTTTCAAGTATTGGAAAACTCGAGGCACGCTCCAGGATGAGCCCTTTACTGCAAGCCAGGGTTATTGGGCAGCAGCCAATATCTTTTATACCAACAACTACAGCTACATGAGGTTGGCTGGGTGCCTCCTCCCTGCATTTCTGAAACACCGAAGGGAACAAGTCCGCTTCTTCTCACTTGAGGCTCTGCGGAGGCGAGGGCGGAATTTGAATTGAGGCGGTGTATGTAAACTGCATACATGGGTGATTTCACGTAATTACATTTATATGTAGTAACTGAGATGACGCCTCTATGCCATGTTGCGTGACGTAAATTCTATTTGGGGAATTATCCTAACTTCAGAAGCACGATCTTAACTCTTTCAGCCGGATGTGAGCAGCATGGCCCGAACGCGAACCCTTATACTTTATCTGATCGCAAAACGTCAGTTCCAAGCACATGGTCGGTAGTTCTTTAAACCCAGACGCAAGAAAATCAACTCTAAAGTGCATTTTCAAGGTGAACTTTTACATGAGTGAATCATCCTGGTAATTCTTTTTACATGAAATGCTCGTTTAACAAGACTGGAACTATACTGCTGTATAGACTGGAAGCCTTCTGTACACACAGTAGCTACTTCCTGTTCCTGTCCTCACTCTGTTTTGTTCAGCACTTCCTCATTTTGGGGCAGATTTACAAGCTCCTTGCGTCTCATTTACGCCGCCGTTGCGTCACTTTTGTGACGCAGTGGCGGCGCAAAGTCTGCGCCATTGTGCGGTGTACTTACAACGTGACGCATCTGGGAGATGCGTCACGTTGTAAAGCCCTGCGCCACATGTAGGCGTTCCTGCGCAGGGGGGGCGTTCCGGCACAGGAACGCCTCCTAAAAGTGGCTGAGTGAAATATACAAGATTTCACTCAGTCACTTTTAGGCCCATGCTGCGTCAAAACCCTGCGCCTGCCTGAAGCAGGCGTAAGGATTGATGCAGCATTAACAAGATAGGGCCCCCCAGAGCATTGCTGGAGCTGCGTCGCGCTTGCGACGCAACTCCAGCAATGCGTCACTTTTACCGCACAGACGCGTCACGCATCTGTGCCGTTTTTGCCCCATGGTGCGCCGCATTGTAAATGCGGCGCATCCATGGAGGCGGAGCTGCGGCGCACAATAACTGGCGCATCCCTGCTGATATGCAGCGATGCGCCAGTTATTGTAAATATGCCCCTTTGTGTTTAGATTTTGGAGAGAAAGCATCACTTTCTTTTTGTCTACAATCTCTGCTCCATCCACACAGCCTTGGGGAGATTTATAATTTTTTGGGAAGAAGCAAGTAACTTCAAAGCAGTACTTTGTAAAAAGTTTGTTGTTTGAGGGAGGTTGGGCACCACTATTTTTATTCCTTTTTTGTTTTTTTTCTTTCCTTCTTTTTGTTTGTTTGCTACAGCATGACCTGGAGTTTAGAGTAGGGGCCCTTGAGCGTCTTGGTTTTTTAAGGGATAATGTTTGCACATTTTTTGTACATTTTTGGGATGGTGGAGGCCTGGGGTTATAATACACATAATCTGCATTTCCTTATGTTTTTGTGAATATTATACAGACTTGGTAATTATTTTACTGTGTTGCTGTTTTTGGGCCTAATTACAACTTTGGCGGTCTTGGAGCGGGCTGCCATACCGACACCCCTTTTTCAAGATCACCAAAGTTGTCCGCGCCCTGCCTGCGGAAATGACGAGTTAAAACCAGAACCGCACCTTAAAAAGGCACCAATATGGGACCGCCAAAGCACGTTCCTGCACGGTATGGACTACATAGTCCATGCCGTGCATGAACAGGGGGTGCAGAAAGACAGCGGGGCACATATGTTCACAGAGGCACCAGGGGGCTCTGCAAGGCCCCCTTAGTTTCTTCACCACCACACTTTGCATGGCGGGCTCACCACCATGAAAACTATGGCAGTGAGGAAACTCGTAATATGCTTGGCCGTGCCGCAACGGCACCACTAGCATATTAGGGGCTTCAAACTGCTGCAAGACTGCCAGGATCCCTGGCGGTAGCAATGGTCCGACTACCCAACTCGTACTACGCTGTTTGAGGTCAGGTCTACCTGCAGTCAGCCGGGAGTTTTATTTTTTAATGTATTTTTCACATTCTCCTGCTGTGCTGTAGCTTTTTAAAAGCATTTCAGGAATTTGTGGATGGCCTTGTATTCATGCACAACAAAGGTTATTTTTTGTCTGGATGTGCCTGTTGGGGCTAGGCTCAGGGTGGTACACGAACACCATTGCCTATGTAGCCACAGCCTAGTTTCCATTTGTTCTACCTTCTTCCCCATATGGTTCACCACCATATTGTGTTAGTTTGAGTATGTGTGAGATGGCTGATTATTGTGTCTTTTCTGAAATATTTAAAAGTATTTTGGAGGGGTAAATGATGTTGTCTTGGGCTGTTTGTGATTGGTGCATTTTTAAAATGTATTTTGGTGGACCCAGACACATGTTGGGTATATGTAACTATGCAATCCTTTCCCTGCATTACTACATGATTTGTTTTGGGGGGTGAGACAGGTGCAGGATAGGGCAACCATATTCTCTGTTCTCCTTCTTTTGTTTGTAGTACATGGCTGCTATTTTTTATTAATTTATTCGATTTTTGTCTGCCTCCCCTTGGTTCCCAAAGGGACCCTGGAAGGACACCAGCAATTATGTATTCAATGTATTTGTTTTTTGCCTGCCTCTTCTGTCTCCCATAGGGTCCCCATATGTCATGAATGAAAATCGGCTTATGTAAGTCATTTATTTGGATTTTAGTTACCTCCCCTCCCAAAGGGTTTCCATGGGCCCTTAAGGATCCCCAGCAATTATTTAATTAATGCATTCGTTTTTTGCCTGACTCTCCCACCTCAAAAAAAGGTCTCTAAGGGCCAGGGAGGGGCACCAGCAATCATTTAATTCATTTTTTTGATTAATGCCTTCCTCCATAGGGCACACATGGGCCTTGGAAGGACACCAGCAATTATTTAATTAATTTATCAATTTTTTGCCTGCCTCCAAAAGGGGTCTCATGGGCCCTAGAAGAACTCCAACAAGTATTTAATTAATTTATTTGAGTACTGCCTGCCTCTTAAAGGGGCCCCAGGAGGTTCACCAATGTAGCTTTTCCTGCATAATGTTAAGCGAAATAAAGTTACTTTGGTCATGGGTACACTATTGTTTTACATTTTTTAATGATGATTGATGATGACTTATATTAATTACATTCACTAGATTGCACAAAATTCTCTGGCTTTCTGCTTCATTTTTGTTGTCTGCAGGTAGACGAGACATCACACACAATACTGAGATGGAGAGACGTTTGTGAATTAGTTGACAGTGCCAGAGTCCTTTGCTAAGTGCGTCTGTTTGTCCTAAATGCTAACCCATAGAAAAAGTAAAGAAGATGGCCACAAAAAAGCAGGTGCCTGCCAAGAAAGTGGCCAATGAAGAGAAGAAATCTGTAGTCAGTGCCATCAGTGGTATCAAGGCCACATCATTTTTCCTGAAATGCAGTGCACCTGCTGCATGCTCTTTAGGGTGGAAAGAAGCTGGTAGCAGGATCACCCATGGATAAACGCACAACCACCGAAACAAAAGCCTATATTTCTTAGCGCTGCACTGACTGTAGTCATGGAAAGCAATGAGTCTGAAATCAATTTGCCTAGCTGCAAACCCAATCTTCATAACAGTAACCACAGTCTGCAACACATAATCTTCTGGAAGTAGGAGCAGAGAAGGATGTTGAGCTTGCTGCACCGTAAAATGTTGTTGTGATTGCTCTTCCATTTGACACAACTTCATAATATCCGACGAGGAAAAAAAGATCCCTTCCCCATGTTCTCCAAGCTCCCCTTCTGATGACCTTGTCATGGATTGGTACCCATCTGAGACCATATAAAAGATGTGGGAAAATGAACGTTCCCGAAACTCTTCAAATTGAGGAACACTATGATGAGCCAGTAGTTGTTAGTTTGGAGAGTGGCACAGAGGAATACAGATCACTTCTAGTCAACCTACTTTAAGTCTTGTAGTTCCACCAACACCGCCTGCTTCTATCTTTCCAAGACCCTAAAAAAAGCTACAGCAATCACAACCCTTACCTCAGTCCAGTTCATCCTGGAGAAATACAAACCAAACTGCCAACCTCCACTTCAATAAGTTCTTCAGAGTTTTGCACAATAAGAAAGCTCTTTTCTCCAGTTTGGGACTTCTTTACACTCAGGCCGCATAAGGAACACATCACAGAAAGCTTAATTTGCTTCAACCAAGTATAAACCTGGGGAACCTTACCATACTATAGGCCAGCTGCCCTATCTGAAAAATCAACACACAATTCTGTGGGAAGAGCACTTAAAAAATATAGCTGGTGGTGGTGAGAGAGAAGACGTTCAACTGGTAAACTGATAGAAGGACGTGGTAGGGAGGAAGAAGAAGATGTGAGCATCTCCCAAAGCAGCCCTGCGACTGTTGCTCGTAGTGTGCAGTCATCACCTGCAGCAACTTTAGAATGGCACAAGGGACTAAGGAATACAGGTACCCCAAAGGGGCTCAGCAGTCTACCTACACCCCATATGCCACTTGTCAAGGTATCATGAAAAAGAAGTTACAGCAACCAACTATTAAGGCTGTGTTCACCAAGGAGTCGCCGTAACATCGAACCCATGAAAAATTATACAATAATAAGCTGTCTTAAATGTTGCCACTTGCTCTCTTCCCTTCTTTTTTCGTAGAAGGAGAGGGGTTTCTTGAATTTGTGGAGATCCTCTTCCCAATATGGAAGATTCCAAATTGGACCTTTATTTTTCCACTGTTGCTGTGCAAATGCTGCACCATCAAGTGCTGTAATTGGTTGACAAACCTAAGAAGTCCATATGATGACAAACATGTGGACCAGTTGTCAAGCGGCAGATTACCTGTGCATCACTGCACACTGGATCTCCTTTAAGGGAATGAAGCAAAGGCTAACTGCTGGTGTCACTGCCGATGACGATTTTCGGGACATTCAGTGGCATGAAAAAGTTGTGATGTTTACCATGAAGAAATTGCATATAGCTGCCAACATCCTAGGATAATTTGAAGACCAATTTCTGCAAATTACTTCAACCCGATGTCTCAGGATTAGATTTGCTGCTACTGACAATGGCAGTAATTTTGTAAAAGCATTCGCTGATAGAGGATACTTCAAAGTTCTGTGTTTAGTGCACTACATCAACCTAATTATGTATGACTTCCTAAAAAAAGAAGTAGTCAACATCATACTTGTTGGACCTGGCCCTCTCTGCAGGGCCACCCCAAACCTTTTGTGTTTACTCCTCCTGTTTTGCTGAATTTGTTTTTGTTGGCTTTTCGAACTCTGTGCACATTATCACTGCTAACTAATACTAAAGTGCTTGTGCTCTCCTTCAAACATGGTAACATTGGCCTATACCTAATTGGCATATTTGATTTACCTGAAAGTCTCTAGTAAATGGTACTCCATATACCCAGGGCCTGTAAATTAAATGCTACCAGTGAGCCTGCAGCACTGATTGTGCCACCCACAAAAGTAGCATTTTAAAACATTTCTCAGGCCTTCCACTGTAGTACAGTTTTAAACTGTGATTTCAACTGGGTAAAATAAATCTTTTGCCAGGCCTAAAACTTCCTTTTCAATACTTATAAGTAACCCTAGGGTAGGTCCTTGTTCGAAGGGCCAGCCTCAGGGAAGGACGGAATATGTACCTGACCACCCTGCGACCCACCTTTCCCGGGAGAGGTAGCCGAGCACTGGCAGGAGACCCCTTCACGGCTGGGTCCCGTACCTAAGATCGTATACGCTGATTTAGCACCATGCAACACAGAGACACCACACCGTAGATTCTGAAGTACGTATTCTTTATCTAGAAATATCAGGACCTTTATGATCCGCAGATGCGTCTGTACAAGTAGAGCAAGGGCTCACAAAGTCTCGGTTGGGGTAGGGGTAGCGGGACAGTCTTAGGATCTGGGTCAATGCGGGTGCGTATCCGGCGCACGGCTCTCAATCCTCGAGCCGGGGGATACGATACGATCTTTGGGGTCCAGCCGGACCAGAATGTCTCTTGAGTTGCGACCAAGTCTGCAGGGCTCGAGTAAGGGTGTTGGAGGCCGGACAATCTTCAAGGAGCCGCGAGTCGGTCAGCAGGGCTCAGAGTTCTCAAGGATGCAGGGGGAGCCGCGACCACGTCAGCAGGGCTCGGATGTTTTAGGCAGAAGTCCGTCTCTGCCAGGTGGAGCTGTGACGCTGTCTGCAGGGCTCACCGAGGTTCCAAGAGGTCCGTCGGACCTTGGGAGGATGTTCTTTCAGCCGCGACCACGTCAGCAGGGCTCGTTTCATTCCAGGATTCAACTCCGAGGGTCCCTTGTTATAGGTCGACTCCTCTTTGATGTCCGGAGTCCTCACGGGCAGGGGTCTTAGCGCCTGGGGGTCGTTTGTTGGGGGTTCCTGCCATGCGGCCCTTTGATCCTTTCAAGGCGGGGTCGGGAGGGATCCCAGACACGCAGCAGGCGTAGAGCCAGCCCTCAGTGTGGCCGGAGGGGCGATCGAAACTATCTCTTGTGAGGAGGCCAGGTGTGAGTGAAACTACTCCTCCCTCTCCTGCTCACCAGGAGCTCTCTCTCTCCCCAGCCGGCATGGCGCGACTAGGCCTGGGTTGCGCTTGGGTCGAGGGCGGCCATCTGGGGTGCGGGGCCTGGTCACTGGAGGCCGCGAGGCCGATGGAGGGGGAAGGGTGCCCGGTGTCGGGAAGATGGAGGGAAGGACGTGAGTAGCCCCGGGTTCTGTGGGGGACCAGGTGTGGACTGGGTCGGGTAGGCTGCGTTAATCAGGGTCGTGTGGGGTGTAGAGGTCAGTCTAGTGTCGCTACGGGTCTGGATGGGCCATGCCACGAGGCCGGGTCCAACAGTCCTTATGGCTCATAGGGCAGGGTGCATGGTATGTAAAAAGATGAACATGTGTACTTAAGTTTCACATGTCCTGGCAGTGAAAAACTCCTAATATTGTTTTTCACTGTAGTAAGGCCTATTGCTCCCATTGACTAACACTGGCTTTCCTTCTTACTTAAAATTAAGAGCTAACTTTTAATTGAGAAGCAATAAAGATATGCTTTTTAGGCTCAAATTAATTGTAATTTAAAGACTTCTTTGATGATGCAGACAGATATTAAGTCACAGTTCAGCAAATGCCACTTTTAGAAAGTTGACTTTTTTTGTTCCAACCGTTTGAACCTTCTGCTAGTGTCTTGGGTCTCATGACTGTGAATGGCTCTGATTTTAGTGTTTGTGTATTGCTTCCAGACAGGAACACAAAGCAGGTTTAGGTGTGGACAGGATGTGCCATCCTGACAGGATGGCCGAGAGTGCCTGTATCCAGCCCTACTTACATTTCAAAGGGCTTTGCCTCCTGCAAACACAAAGGAACCTAACATCAGGCCAGTATGAGAAGGAAGACTTGACCTGCTTACCTTCATCCCAGGCTAACAAGAGTGACTTCAAGGGTCAGTTGGCTGACCTCCTGTGTGACCTAAGGGGACACAACAAGCTTCAGAGGCCTCACTGCAACTGCCCAGCTGACCTGCGGCAACTGGACCTGCCTGGACCTGTATCTTGACCTGCCCGAGCCCTGCTGGCCACTGCAGGAGTGAGTCTCTGATCCCTAAGAGGTGCCTCCCCAGGTCCTGGACCCTTTGCTGGCATCAAAGTGTACTCCTCTGCAATAAAAGGTGTAATTCTGATGTTCGGGCTCTTTGCGACTGCGAATGGCCCCGTTTGTGCAAAGACTCTGCCGCTTACAATGAATACCAATGCTGGAAGCTCCAGTGAGACTTGCTCTTCACACTACAGTGACTACCAGTGACAAAGGACAACGCAAGAGCTGCACTACCCGCTACAGCAATGATAGCCTGCAATGTCCTCCAACACGAAGCTACAGCAACGACCATCCACAACACCTGACAACCTCTTCATGCTACAGCAATTAAAGCCCAGGAGACTCGGCCTGCTCTTCGCACTACAGCAACGACCATTCGAGAAGTTCTACGTGCTCCTCGCAGCCTCCTCCACTGCGAACGGAACTCTTCATGCCGGATTCATGAAGTAACTCTTCAGAGGGACTTACCAGCCCCCCTCCCTCCATCACGGTTGACTGAACTTGTGGCTTTCCCCCGGTCTAACATGAGTAGATGACCTCGAGTGGGGCGTTGTGCTTTTAGGCGCTATATTCAAATATCTCTGGTTCTACTATTTGGACTTTTGTCATTCTGGTATCATTTTATTACAATTTCCTCTATTTTACTAGTTTGGTTTGGAATTTTTCTTGTGTTGTGTTACTGTTTGTGTGCTACATAAATACTTTTCACCTAGCCTCTAAGTTAATCCTGACTGCTTTTGTTCCAAGCTAACGTAGGTCTCAATAATTTAAACCTGTACTCAACCCTTGGTAGCTGTAGCACAGAGCAGACAGGCTTAACTTAGGGTAAATGTTTAAAGAATTTATCAGTACCAAAACTGTTGAAAAGTAGAACACAAAATAAAAAATTCCATTCCACCAGGAAGGTGTTGTTGTCAACAGGGTGCTACTTGACATTGGTTCCGGTAAAATCCTCTATGTTCAAACTTTTCTGAAAGTCAGGATCCTTTCAGCAGGGCAAACCAGCAAGCTGAGTCAGACCAGCAATTAAACGTCGAGTGCTGCAGCTAGGCGGCGGACCAGTGGTAACCTCTGGTTTCTTTTTGCAGAAAGTTCAGAAAAAGTTTCTATGGGTCCAGTATTGCAATTTTGAAGGGGGAATAAGTACACAACACCAGACATGGGCCCAGGACCTTTTGTGCACCACTTGGGGGTTAGAACTCAATCTCCCAAAAGAAGCCAACAGGGTACAGGGCAAATCCAGTTGGAACTTGTCAGCTGTGCTCAGCAGATATTTGGGCTCCTAGCAGCTTTTGTGTTCCTGGAGCTGAACAGGAGGCACGCCATCTAGCCTTCAGAGTCCACTCTTCTTTGCTGTACAAGTGGGGACCAGGGGGTTTCTTTCCACATGTTCAACAGCAGGTGCAGTCCTTTTCTCTTCCAGGGGTGTTATCAAGAAGCATGACACTTTTATGCCCAGTGCCAGCCTGTGGGTATGGAAATTTCCTGGTTGCTCCCTAATCACCTCCCTAGGATGAAAGTTCCCCGACGTGCTCCTACCCACTTGTACAGCACTTCCTATGTGTTTTTACTATAAACTATCAGAAGGATGTGTGAGATTGTGCACTCAATTGTATTACTATACTCCTGTTTTAATTTTTGTTTCAACCATCAGCATGCTACGCTATGGAAAATGCCTGCCAAGCATCTAAGAAATTAAATGGTGTGGCCAAGTCCCTCAGGCAACTTGGACGCTAGCGAGCACTACTATAAGTGATTTACCTAAGCATAATAAACTTTATAAACCAATATTTATCTGTTTCAAACTCACATTTTTACTCTCTTTTCAATTTAGTGTACCTTAACAATCACAATTAAAGAACATTACATAATAACATAAAGGTTTTTCACTGGCATTGATAAAATCATTTGATGTTGTACATCATTACAGTTGAACAACGCCCAATGCATTATGTAATGTTCTTTAATTGTGATTGTTAAGGTATACTAAATTGAAAAGACAGTAAAAATTTGAGTTTGAAACATATAAATATTGGTTTATAAAGTTTATTATGTTTAGGTAAATCACTTAGAGCAGTGCTCGCTAGCGTCCAAGTTGCCTGAGGGACTTGGCCACATCATTTAATTTACTATAAACTATCCCACATTGTTCCTCTCTGCCTAAAACCAATATGGCATATGTTTTCTTCCCCTGTGCAACGCTCTGGACACACCCCTGAAGTGTGTCTTGGAAAATGAGAGGACTCCCCCTTCAAACCAGTTCTGAAACAGATTCCTCCCACCCCCCTCACCAGGACTGATGCCACTCTGGCTACTTGGATAATGGCAGTGAGTCCTAGGTTTGAGTTACATTTCCTGTGACAAGGGATGCCAGTTTTAAGCTTATGCAGTTAGTGGGCACACATCCCTGCCTCGACCTACACCAACCATGCAGCCAAGGAACTACACTGCTGGATCACCAACTGCACAGATAAGCTCGCACCCCTTCGCACCACCGACAGACAACACCCCCTGAAGGCCACCTGGTTCACCATCGACCTCCAAGAAGCCAGACGCTCCTGCAGACGTCTCAAAAAACGATGGAGAAACAGCAAAACCATGGAAGACCTGACCACCTACAAGAACGCCATGACAGACTACCAAAAACGCATAAGATCCACAAAGCAGACCTTCATCCGGAACAAAATCCTCACCAACTCCAGCAACTCAAAGGAACTCTTCAACATCATCCAGCAATTCACCAAGCCCCACAGCAAAACCACAGACGTCACTACCTCCCAAGACCTCTGCAACAAGCTTGGCTCCTACTTCTACCTGAAAATCAAAGCCCTCTACGACAACTTCAGCGAGCAGACTCCAGAAACCACCCTTCCCTCCAGTGATGACAGCTGACCCACCATCACCGCCTGGCCCCCGGTCACCACCGAAGATACAACCACGACCATGAAGAGCACCTACTCCGGAACCCCCACGGACTCCTGCCCTTCGCACATCTTCCTCAGAGCCGCCGCCACCATAGAGCCCCAGCTACGATGCACCATCAACTCCACCTTCGAATCCGGCACTTTCCCCTATGACTGGAAACGCGCAGAAGTCAAGCCCCTCCTCAAGAAACCCTCTGCAGACCCGACGGATCTGAAGAACTACAGACCCAACTCTCTCCTTCCCTTCGCAGACAAAGTCACCGAGAAGATTGTCAACACCCAGCTGACAAGCGTCATCGAAGAGAACTCAATTTTTGACCCCTCCCAATCCGGATTCCGCAGCAACCACAGCCGCCACAGACGACATCCGCACGCTCCTCGACCAAGGCCACACGCAGTCCTCATCCTACTCGACCTCTCCGCAGCCTTCGACACCATCTCCAACCGCACCCTCGCAGCCAGACTCCACGATGCCAGAATACAGGGAACCGCCCTCGACTGGCTCCACTCCTTCCTCGCTGGCAGAACCCAAAGGATCAGACTCCCGCCTTTCCTCTCTGAACCCACAGAGATCAACTGCTGAGTACCACAAGGATCATTGCTCAGTCCCACACTCTTCAACATCTACATGTTCCCCCTCGCCGCCATCGTCAGACAGCATGGACTCAGCATTGTATCCTATCTCAATGGCACCCAGCTCATCCTCTCCCTCGCGAAGGACCCCAAAACCACCGGACTCAGCTTCCAAGAAGGAATGAAAGATGTCGCAGCCTCGATGAGCAGCAGCTGGCTGAAACTCAACTCGGAGAAGACGGAAGTCCTAGTCCTCGGACCCTCCCACTTTGCATGGGACTACTCCTGGTGGCCCTCCGCCCTCAGCACCCCCCCAGCCCCACGGAACAAGCCCGGAAATTTGGCATCATACTCTACTGCTCCCTCACCATGACCCGACAGATCAACGCCGTCACCTCCACCTGCTTCAACACCCTCTGCATCCTCCGCAAGACTTTCAAATGGTCCCCCCCAAAGCCAGAAAGACCGTCACCCACGCACTCATAACAAGCAGACTGGACTACAGAAACACCCTCTATGCAGGAATCAACAGATCCCTGCTGCACAAACTCCAGACCATCCAGAACACCATGGCAAGACTCACCCTCTGCATCCCATGACATGAGTACATCACCCAACATCTGCGAGACCTCCACTGGCTCCCGTCGAGAAGAGAGTAACCTTCAAACTACTCATCCACGCCTACAAATACCACCACACCATCGGTCCCAAATACCTAAACGAAAGAGTCTCCTTCCACGTACCCAAAAAGAGCCTCCACTCCGCTGACCTCACCATGGCAGAAACCCCAAGCATCCACCGAACCAGAACGGGTGGAAGAGCCTTCTCCTACATAACAGCCAAAGCCTCGAACGAGCTCCCAATCAACATCAGACGCTCCCCTACTCTGCACACCTTCAGGAAGAGCCTCAAGACTTGG
Organism: Triturus cristatus; assembly: GCF_964204655.1. NCBI lineage: Eukaryota > Metazoa > Chordata > Amphibia > Caudata > Salamandridae > Triturus > Triturus cristatus. The sequence goes on from NC_140589.1 coordinate 122,768,648, forward strand.
CTCTTTGGATGACCACGATGCTGCCCGTACCCCCACCCCCACCAGCGCCTTGAGACCCTCACGGGTGAGTATCGCGCTTTTACAGCCTACCTTAAGGGTGACTCATAATTATTAAATAGGAATATTTAGGCCTTGGAAAAGATTTATATTGACATGCCCAATTTGCAGTTTTCAGTCTGCAGGGTCGGGCCTAAAGACATGCTTTGTAATGTCACTTCAGTTGGCAAAATAGGCGCTGCAGTCCACTATTGACATTTAACTTACAGGCCCTTGTTGTATTGGTTACCATATACTAAGATCCTGTAGGTAAGGTAAGTGTGCCAATTAGGATGTTTAACCAATTTGAGGAGTTTTTATGGGTCAGTGCATATGCACTGGGACCAGGTTAGCATGGTCCCATTGTACAGAGCTAAAAAACCAAGAGAATCTGGACAAAAAATGGGAGTGATCCTGCAATAAGAGGCATTTTCTTACAGCAATGAGCTGGTGATTGGCAGAAATTGCACATGCTGTCAAGCTCAATTCGTCGAGCTGCACAGTGTTGTGGGCATTCTCTACACTGGATTAGTGTTACTGTGGATTTTGTTTTCACATGTATAATTGTTTTGGTGAAATGTCTCCTTCAACCCTGCAGACTTCAGTGCCTTATGTTTTTCCTGGTGGCGTGACCAGTGGAGGTGTTTGGAGACTTTTACCAATCCTGAGTGAAATGCACTTGTGTTCCAGGGCAGCTTGAATGACATCAGCCAGAATCCCACGTCATGTCACGATGAGCACAACACCATAAATATACGTCTACCACCTTGATTTGGGAATACCAACAAATGAGCTACATAACAACAAGTCTGTTGTCAATTTGTGAAGCACATGATTTTAACTTTGATGTGTTCTCTGGAAATAATGGAAAGAGGGTTTTGAGGCATATCTTGATGTCATTAATTGTGATGGCTTCACACAAAAGAAGAAATATGCATTGCTATGTAATTGTTTAGGGTCAGAAGGACAAAACATTTTTAAACATCTACCCAACGATGTGGTGTTGGCTGAAGGGGATGCAGTATATTAATATAAATCAGTCATTAGAATGTTGTACAACGGATACAGGACCCAGAAAAATGTCATAATGGAAAGACACTCGTTTTACAAAAGATGTCAAGAAAAAGGGAACCTGGAGAAGGTTTTGTTGGTGCCCTACATGTACTAGCGGCAACATGCGAGAATAAACGTTTTGAAAGTTTCAAAGAAGAAATCATCAGAGATCAGCTTGTAGGGAAAACTAATAGCAAGAAAAAAACAGACACTCCTTGGATAAAGCCATAGAAATTGCAGCAGGAACTGAAAGCACTGCAACATACCTGGAGCAATTGCCGCTATCGTCATCTGTTTCAAATATTCGCCAAGTGCACGAAAATCAGAAGGACTTTAACATTCAAGAATCCTGTAAAAACTCAAACAAGAAAAAGAATCATGCGGCTGATGACAGGTCTAAAGAAATAACTTGTTATATATGAGGGAGTAACTCATAATTAGGGAATGCTCAGTTCTGCCCACCCATTGACCTTATTTGTAATAAATGTAATTGCAAGGGGCATTTTGCCAAAGTATGCAGGTCTAGTATGAACAGGATGCAGAAAGTAGTAAATCCTCTGGGGAGTGCAGAAAAATGTCATGCTGACTCAATACAAGGGATGAAGATGCCAAACTGTGTAAAATTGTCAGAGGAAGAAGCAGAAATCCACAATATGGATGGCAAAATACTGAGATTCAATAAGGGTTGGATTAATAGGCCACATTACATGGTTAAGTGAATTGAATATCTGTCCACATGATGGCAGATTTGGGATCTCCATTCATACTGATGGGTATTGCATTGTGGTAGGACTTTAAGGGAGTTAGAAGACACATTATAAAGCCATTGTAAAGCCTGTGGCCTGTAGAGGCAAACCTGTTGATGTGTTGGGAGAATTCTATGCCACTTTAGAGTTTAAAGGAAACTCTACTGGAGGGGTAGAGTGCTTGATCTAGGATGAGCTGTGCTTGCTTCTGTGGCTGGAACAAAATAATTTGGGGATTGTGTTGGACCCCAGTAAACCAGAATGAGTGTTGTTGAAGAAAGACTGCATGCATTTGTGTAACATGGGAGGAATGGAGAGGATAAGACAGCACCCGGATGTGCCATTTGATCAGCTAGGAAAGCTTAAAAGCTTTTCTCATTACATCCAGTTAAAAAGTGCTACTATTCCCACAGTACATAAAGTCAGGAGACTTAAGAGCTGAGTTGAGGGAAAACCTACGAAGATTGAATGAACAGAAAATTATAGACTCAATTGAACGATCAGATTGGTTATTGCCTGTCCTATTGTTACACAAAGCCTATAGAACCATGAGAATGTGTGTTGATCTCAGGGATTTAAATGCCAACTTATGGGTGGATCGCCATTTATTGCCCAACAGTGCAAAGATAATGACCACTTTAGGAGATGCAAGAATCTTTTCCACTTTAGATATTTCTTCTGCATATCATCAGATCATGCTGCAGAGTGAGCTATGGCATCTGACAAACTTTTGTGACTGCATAAGGAGCATTTGATTCTAATGCATGCTTTTTGGCTTATCATCAATGTTGCCAGTATTTCAACATCTGATGGAAAATGTGTTCAAGGATATAGCCAGTGTATTGTTTTTTACAGATGATGTACAAGGATCAATTATATAAATGACTATAATCACACCTCTACAAATGCAAAAGAATAAATATTACCAAAGGTCAGCTTTTACTCAAGCCATTTTATCAGTAGTTAAAATAAACTGACTGTGAGTTGAGACACAGCACTAATACACTCACTGCTAAATAAATCAATATAAATCTCCAGTGAGCTGTGTGAATTTAAAGGAATTCTTTGGAGTGGATGATCCCAAGTGGGTACATCCTTTACCCTCCCTCCATAACACTTGATTTGCTTGCAATTTATGGCCTTGCTCAACTTAATATCATCTCTTGAATGCTAACCCTGCAGTTGGCTTATTTCTTATATTAAGAATTACAATATATTTAGACTCCAATTGCCTCAATTTAAGTTCTCTATTTCCTCCTCTTCTACTTTTGGGAAACTGAGTCAATAACAAAGTATACTAGTTGATCTGACCTGCCAATGTGCACTTCATGCATATGCCTAGCAACTGGATAGCTTTTATCTTCATTTTTCACAGCCTTCAAATGCGGCAGAATTCTTACATGGACCATATGTATGGTGCTCCCCATGTACATCTTATGGCAGGTACACTGCAATATGTACACCACATGGTAACTCCTTCAATGTAATAAATTGTGTATCTTTAATGGCATTTTAAGTAATGCTGATATATCTTCTTTCATATTTTGACCATGCTGGCATGCCTTACATCAATGGCATTTAAGAAACCCCGGGTTTCCTCTTAGCCAAGTGTCAGAATATTGTAACTCTGGTCTGACATCTACCAATTTCTGACGCATGGACTTTGCACGTCTGAAAGGTTTTCTTTGTACCTCATGACCTATTACCGGATCACGCTTTATGATATTCCAATGTCTTGTTAATATCCCTCTCACTTTCTGGTGATTGGCATGAAATCCTGTGATCATTCTAAGTTTGTTTTTGTCACCCACCTTCTTGTTTGTTTCTTTTTGTGTAAACAACAAAGTATCCCAAGAAATCCCCTCAGCTTTATTTGTTGCTTGATTCAGTACTTGGGGGCTACATCCTCTTTCAACAAATCTGTCCTGGAGTTCCATCTGCGCTTCCCTCAAAGTGGCTACCTCACTGTAGTTTATCTTCATCCGAAGATGCTCTGCATAGGAGATGCTTTGTTTTAGTTTATTTGGGTGGGAACTGCTTGAATGCAGAATGGAGTTTTGTGCCATGGGTTTTCTAAGTATTTTTCCTATGTAGTCTATTGTCCTTCAGAAAAACAACCAAATCTAAAAAGCAGACCTCTGTAGTACTTAGTCTGGAAGTGAAATTCAAATTTAAATCATCCTTATTCAATTCAAGTGCAAAAACTTGTGCAGACTCAGGGGTGCCTTTCCAGAGGATTATTAAATTGTCAATTAACCTAGTCCAAAGGACAATGTTCTCTGACCATTCCCTTGCATGCTTCGTAATGAGCACCTACTCCTCCCTCTACCCCATGTGGAGATTGGTATAACTTGGGGCGCAGCAGGTGCTTATGGCGGTGCCCTTTACCTGCCTATAAGTATTTTTCCCAAACATAAAAAGATATTCTCCGGGCACCATTCGGTGATTTTTAAAAGCATGACTATGTGTTAATGGAGATGTGTTGACCTAGAGCCTAAAAAATGTGGCACAGCCCTGAGCTCATTCATGTGGGAGATACTGACATCTAACGTCATAAGGACGTATGAGTCTTCCCACGTGATGTCATAAATCCTTTTCAGGAAGTCTCCCGTATCCTGAATATGAGAAGGTAGGTTACAAACACATCCTTGCAAAACGTAATCAATTAAACAGGAATTGGTCTCAAATAAGCTCCCTATGGGAGAAATGATTGGTCTGCCTGGAGGGTTCTGATAGTTCTTGTGAATCTTTGGTATCAAATATAAAATGGGAGTTATCGCAGCATCCACTTTCAAATAAAGATACTCTACCTGAGTAAGTAAAGCTGTCCCTCTCCACTTCGACAACTCAACAAAATACTTATCTTTAATTTCAGCCAAATTTGATTGTGACACTTTACAATAACAATCAGCATCTCTTAATTGGTACTTTGCCTCTGTGGCATATTTATCTAGGGGCCACAGAACAATATTACCCATTTGTCTGATTGTTGGGCTACTATGTCCTTTCTGTTTTTGATTTTATTAACAACTTGATGGTGTCTGGCTCCCTGTGCCCGATTGCCCAACAAAAATTCCTCGCTTGATGTCACCAATAGTGATTTCAAATCATTAATTATCAATTCCGAAAAAATATTCAAAGAGTTCCTGGGTAGAACTGGAAGTAAAAACGATTTAGGTTTAAATGGAGTCTCAACACTCCCGTATATGTCAATTCCAAGGGCGTCTGCCATTTCCTTGGCAGAGGACAAGAGGTTTCTATTCCTTTATTGTCCCTTTCAAGCTGCTCTAAATCATATAAGAGTTCCATGTCAGTGACTGCCAGGCTGGTTTCAAGCACTTCCCCTACCATCTACTCCGCCACTTCTTTTACCCTTATTGCTGAACAATGTCATGAATTTTAACTTTCTCATGAAATGAAAAAAATCTATATATAAATTTTGAATTTGAATTTTGAAATACATTTCTAGAGCATATAAATGCCCTAAGGCATCTTTGCGCCAACATACATCTGATACTGAGCTATAGCAAATTTGGGGGAAACGCTTAATACGGAAGGGAAAACAACCAAGATTACAGTTTAATCCTGAAGTTAAGTAGGTTAGCTTGACTTTTGAGGTGCCTAGGCATCTTGTTCCAAATTGGAAAAGTTAGGTGAACAATTCTTCTACCACCTCAAGAAGCTTATTTGATTTTAGGCACACTGGCTGATTTCGAAGCTTCTGAACGCAACAGTCTATTCGAGGAGTACCGTACTCTCTTACTTCTCAGAAAATCTGATCCACTGCAAGGCTTTATGTGCCAAGCATAAGGCCTTAAAGGCCACCCTTTCTTTATGTAGAGCCAATGAAGCTCTGTCAGGGAGGCTGAAACAATTTGAATTTGGGAATCTTTTTCAAAAGGCGTCCGGCTGCGTTTAGCAATATGAGAGAAACCTAGATAAGGAGCACTGCAATAATGTAGTCTGGATAACACCAGTGCATGGACGGCCGATTTCTTGAAGTCAAAGGGGATGAAAGGTAAAACCTTTCTGAGCGCTCTCAACAGAAAGAAACCAGATGAGGTTAATTTACTGATCTGATCCATAAAGGAAAATTCTGCATAAAAATTAGCCCAAGTTTCTTGACTTTGGGTACTGGTGGAGGGAGGAAAACCTAAGAACTGAGGCCACCAGGCTTGATTCCAAAAAGATGTATCCTTTCCAAAAAGGAGGACCTCTGTTTTTTCTAAGTTAGACATGTATTTATGTATATAAAGTGTATGCCTCTTGGGTGGCGCTAGAGAGCGCGCGGCCAAGATGGCTGCATCCGAGTGAGGCTCCTGAGCACCGGAGCCGTTTTCCTGCGGTTATCCTGCCCGGAGTGTGCTGCGGGGCCGCCGCGACTGCCTGTCCCTGCCCGTGGGCTCCCGGCACCCGGTGGATCGAGCGGTGGCGGCGGGGGCGGCCTCAGCCTGCGTGCCGCCCCCCTTGGGGATTTGACCGACGGACAGCGCAGAGAGTGCTGGAAGCGGCGTTCGGCCGCGCGCATCACCCCACGCCGCGGCCTGCCACGAGGCGGCTGGGCCGCACGCCCTGCAGCGAACCAGCGACGGGAGGACTGGGGACCTGTGAGGGGGTCCCCCCGGGGCGACGGCACGCTTGACACCTGCTGCGCTGCCGGCGCTGTGCTGACACCCCTCACGCCGTGCCTCTGCCGGTCTCGGGACATCGGGGGCCTAACGTGGTGGACAGAGGAGGACAACATTGTGGCTGGAGGCGCTGGGAGGGGATGTGACGCCCGCACCGCCCGGTGGCCTGGTGAGTGACCTGCTGTGAAGGACCCTTCTCTAGGCGTGGGGCCGGGGACGGGCCCCTGGCGAGCGCCCGACTGCTGTCTCCCGGAGACGAGGCGGACACCTGTGATGGCGGAGGCGGCCCTGGCGGCCTCGGTGTGACCCTGCTGCCCACGCCGGTGGATCGTGACTGGGGCGGGGCTCCTAGGGGACTGACCGCTAATCTGCTGCTGGACACGGGGAGGCGGCTGCTTCGAATCCGGCGGAGTGCGACCTGGCGCACTTGGACTACTGATTGTCTGCAGTTTGCGGTGCACTTCCCCTGCTGGCGACGCTGCCCTGCACCCTGACACTCTTGGTGCTGGACTGGCTCGTGGCGGCGGAGCTGGGACCCTCTTTGCTAACGGCGCCTGGTGGTGATTGGAGCCCCGACCGGCCTCGTGCATCACAGAGCCCCCTGAATGCCATCGGCGCAGCAACTGGCCATGGGGCGACTCCGGAACAAGCAGGCCGAGAACAGACTGAGGGTGGACGGCCCTGCTGCGACGGCGGAGCGCCCTGTAGCGATCGCGGCGCCGCCCGCATCGACCCTGGAGGCCAAAATGGACGCCATGTTGGCGGCGGTCGACCGCCTGAGTAACACACTGGAACAAACACGTACCTCACTGGAGTCCCGAATCGATAAAGTCACGGTGGACTTCACCCTGCTCCACGCCGATCATCGCCGACTGGCGGACACTGTTGCCGGCCACGGCCAGGCGCTACAAGATGTGCAGCCGATAGTGCGCAATCACTCCGCCACCTTGCAGGATCTGATCGACCGCGTTAACACCCTCGAAGACCGCGCGGAGGATGCGGAGGGCCGCTCTCGGCGCCAGAACATACGCGTCGTGGGCCTGGCGGAGGGTGAAGAGGGTCGGCGACCCGAGCAGTTTGTTGAGGACTGGTTACGAGGTATCCTGCCCACAGGAACGCTCTCCCCGCAGTTCGTGGTGGAAAGGGCGCACAGGGTGCCGATGCGGAGGCCTGTCCCCGGGGCCCGGCCACGTCCGTTCCTATTTCGCCTCCTCAACTACCGGGACCGGGACGTGATTCTCCGGGAGACGCGGAAGATGGGAGCCCTTTCCATAGGGGGTGGCCCGGTGATGCTGTTCCCGGACTACACAGCGACTGTCCAGAAGCGGAGGAGCAGCTACATGGAGGTGAAGCGCCGCCTCCGGGAGCTGCACGTCCCATACTCGCTGCTGTTCCCCTCACGTCTCCGGGTGGTCACGAAAGATGGGACGCGATTTTTCGATGCCCCGTCCGATGTCTGGGACTGGCTGGAGGAGACGGGCCAACATGGCGGCCCCCGACCCGTGGAGCCGGGGCCTATGGGGCGCAGAGAGAAGAGGCTGAGACGGCGGAGACAGAGGGACCACCGCGGTGGGATGGGGCCGAGTCCCCCGGCTGCGCCAAGTCCGGAGAGGATGCGTGCGGAGCGGCTGGAGGCTCTGGAGGCGGTGGCCACTCTGGGGTCTGCGAGCAGCCAGGGGGACGTGGCGGCTCGCATTCACAGTGACACTGAGACTGACCTGTCCTCCTCCCCGTCCATCCTGATTCCAGAGGACCAGGTGTTGCCGGAGGTGACCCCACAGACAGCCGACCTTCTGGGGTGAACTCTTGCTGGTTTGCACTGTGTCCGCTGCAGGTACCCTGGGGGTCGGGCGGGTTGCTCCGTGCTGCTCCCCGGGGGGAGGGGGGGAGGCCTGCTGCCTCTGCTGTCCCCTGGCCTGTGACTTCCGGGGCCCTGTTCATTTCTGTGAGCGGGATGGGGGTTGCGGGGACTGGGGGGTAGCGTGGGTCCCCCTACACACGGGCCGGGGACTGGGGTTTCGAGCTTCTTCTGGGTGCGGGGGAACGGGGTGACAGCGATCCCTACACGCACTCCCCTGGGACACGACTGAGTGGAGGGCGGCCCTGCAGACACACGAGGCCCTGACGGGGGTAACACAGGGCTCTTGCAAGCCAGGCACAACGGTATTGCTCTTTAGCCCCTCGTCAACCCAGCCCTGACTAGGCAGTTCACAGGCATTTGAGCCTTATATGTTTGGACGAATACCCGGTTTTGGGGTTCGCCCCTGTGGTTATGGAATTCCTCTTATTCATACTGTTTTTAACTTTGTCTCTTTACACTCTGCAGTGTTCTGCAGCTTTCTCACACATCATGTTCTTGCAGCAGGAGATCTGGGTGGCGGTCCCTCTGGTCTTTCTTCCCCCTCCCTTTCCCCGGCTGGCCCGCTTCGGCCAGTGAACCTAGTGTTGTCTGCGCTCTATCCCAATGGCTGACACTGCAATAGTCACCTGGAACATTAGGGGCATGCACACACCAACCCGCCGATATTCTGTTTTTGCCTATCTCCAAAGACACAAGATAGGGGTGGCCCTTCTCCAAGAGACACATATGACACGGCCGGAACTGGACAGACTGCGCGCTCGCTGGAGGGGGCAACTTTTCGGGACTACATACTCTGCGCATGCTCGGGGTACACTAGTTTGGGTAAGGGCAGGCACACCCTTCATATGCTCCGAGACAGTGCTCGACCCTGACGGTCGATACACTCTGGTGCGGGGGCGACTCAATGGGCACCCTGTACTCCTGGGTTCTATCTACGCCCCGAATGTTGACCAACCGTCGTTCCTTGATCGCCTCTCGGTGGCCCTGAACCCGTATGTGGGTCTCCCCTGGTTGCTGGGTGGGGACTTTAATGCCGTACTGGACACGAGCCTTGATAGATCCTATCCACCACTCCGCAGTACACAGGCGGTCTCGAATGCGAGGAGCCTCACTGATTGGCTGTCGCGGTGGGCCCTTCATGACATCTGGCGCACCTTACATCCCGCTGACCGGCTCTATTCCTATTACTCTGCGGTACATGATCTTCACGTCCGCCTTGACAGGGTGGTGAGCTCCCCGTCGCTGGACCCTTTGATAGTCCAGGCGGATTACTTGGGCCGGACTCACTCTGACCACAACCCTCTTCGACTACGTCTCCGCTGGGATCCGGGGAGACCACCCATCCCCACGTGGCGCTTGCAACCGGCTGCTCTTGAGGACGCGGAGTTCCGGGCCTCGCTCGGCACGGCGATCGAGCAGTTCTTCGACCTCAATGAGGGCACAGCGGGGAGCGTGTTGACGGAGTGGGATGCGCACAAGGCAACCATGCGGGGACACTGTCTGGGGGCCACGGGAAATATCCGCAAGCAACTTACGTTGCTACTCACCGCTTTGGAGACCCGGCTACTGGCATGCGAACGTCATGGCGAGGGTGGTGGGCGTGACTCGATCAGGCTGGCCCGGCTTCGGGCACGCCATGCTGCGCTGTTGGAGAGGCTGCGCTGCCACAACTACGCTGCTCATTCGGCACGGGTCCACGCCACATCGGACAGGGCAGGGCGATTACTGGCCTGGCTGATCCGACAGGAATCGAGCTATGCGCCAATAGCCTCCCTTCGCGGACTGGACGGCACGCTGGTACACACGCAGTGGGAGATCCACCAGACGCTCACGGCACATTACAAAGACCTGTATACCTCGGCGGGACGACGACCGGCACAGGACCTGGATCTGTTCTTGGGGGCTGCTGGCCTCCCCACAGTACCGGACGCCCACCAGGAAACACTGGAGGGTCCCCTCACTCTGGAGGAAATAGGAGACGCAGTGGCCTCATTGGCCTCTGGCAGGGCGCCCGGACCGGATGGTCTCCCGGCAGAATACTACAAAGCATACCGGGAGTCTCTGGTGCCCCGTCTGCACGCGTTATATATCACAGCCCTTGAGGAGGCCACCCTGCCTGCCTCCATGAGGGAAGCCTACCTGATCTCTTTCCCCAAGCCAGGGCGCGATCCTACTCATCTAGGGTCCTATCGCCCCCTCGCCCTCCTCAACACCGACTACAAGATCCTGGCCAAGGTCCTAGCGGAACGGTTGGCCCCTACCGTGCCTGTGCTGGTACACAAGGACCAGAATGGGTTTGTGCCGAAACGCAGTACCTCGCTCAATCTTCGCCGGTTCTTCCGGGTAGCCGTACACGGTGCGCAGCACTGGCCACGGGCGGGCTGTCTAGTGTTAGACCTCGAGAAAGCCTTCGATAGCTTGGAATGGGGCTACCTGGTGGCAACCCTCTCACACTACGGTCTAGGCCTTGGATTTCTGCAAATGGCGGCGCTCCTCTATCGGAACCCTGTGGTCCGGGTGAGAACTGGCCCGTACGTTTCTGAGGCCATCTCGGTTGGCCGCGGTACCAGGCAGGGATGCCCCCTTTCACCCCTCCTTTTCGCGCTTGCCATCGAGCCCTTGGCGGCCACCCTGCGGAGGGTATTGACGGATGGCATTCCAATGGGCGACGCCACCCACCAGGTTTCCTTGTATGCGGATGACCTCTTGATCTTCGTGCGGGATGTGGCGAATATCTCAGGGGACCTTGAACGGGTTCTCACGGAGTTTGCAGCACTCTCCGGGTTAAGGGTGAATGCAGCCAAGTCGTGTCTCTACCCGTTCCGGGATGATACATTAGACCCCCGGTTTCAACTGGGAGGTGTGCCTGTCCGGTGGCAGCCAGACACTTTCCGTTACCTGGGCATTCAGGTGTATCGGCGATCCGCCGACTTAGTGGAGGGTAACTTGGGCAGGGCGGTGACGGCGATCAGGGCCCAGATACGGTTTTGGGGCACCCTTCCCCTTGCAGTCACTGGTCGCATTGCACTGATCAAGATGGTGGCCCTGCCCAGACTCCTCTACTACTTTGCCAATCTGCCGACCTATATCCCGGCGTCCTTCTTCGCCGACCTGGAGCGCTCCCTTAGAGATTTCGTATGGGGCACCGCACGACACAGAGTGGCGCTCTCTAAGTTATACCTCCCCACGGGTCAGGGGGGACTCGCGATGCCCTGTTTTGCGCACTATTACCTAGCAGCACAGCTGCAATGGGTGGCCAGGTGGCTGGCCGACCGGGAAAGGGACGACACGGCGTCCGTGGAGCCGCCGCTCCCCCTGACAGATGTCATCGCGCTGTTCCATCCGACGGCCAGAGTGACCAAGCCAGGGCCCCTTTTAGTGGCGGTGGCCTGTCGGTGCTATCGGCGAGCCCTCTACCTGACACGGTCACACATTCCATACGCCCCTGCCATGCCGATTGAGGGTTCACCTAGCGGTCGTGGGATATTGCGCTCGGCAGAGCTTGCCGACTGGCACGCGGCGGACATTTGCACGCTGGGGGACCTCTACCGCGACGGTACGCTTATACCGTTCGCCCAGCTGGCGGAGGAGACGGGGCTACCGGCCGGTCAGTTCCTCCGTCACCGCTCGCTGGTCGCGACGCTGACGAGTCGGTGGGGTGCTCTTCAGGAGGAACCGGCGCAACACCTCATGATGCAGTACCTCCACGTCATGGGACGGGGCGGCCACATGACTCGCTGGTTCGCGGCCTTCTTGCGCATGCTGGTGGCGGCGGACCTGTCTCCGCTACGGGGTAAATGGGAAGTGGACCTGGACCGTCCCCTGACCGACAAGGAATGGAGGGATACGCTCCGGGGGCCTACACGGATCCCCAGGAATCTGCGGTTTCGCCAAATCCAGTACTTCATACTACACAGAGCATATCTCACTCCCGACTCCATTAATCGCTATTTCCACCGGGCGGACGCTGAATGCCCACGCTGCAGGGCTCTGGATGCTGGACTAGTACACATGTTATGGAGCTGCCCAGTGCTCGACTCATACTGGCGTACGGTGCATGGAGCGCTACGTACTTGCGCCGGTCCGCTGGCGCAGCGAAATTGGCCCGCCTGTCTGTTGCACTTGTTTCGTAGGACTCCCCCCACGAAGGTTGCCTGTCGCTTCCTCGATCTGGGCCTGATTGTGGCGAAGCGGTTAATTACCAAGCGCTGGAAGGCGCCTGAACCCCCTCGGGTGCAGGCGTGGCGTAGTTCCTTGCTGGTGTGGGCGGGGGCGGAGGGCACAGCTCTCTTGCGGGAGGAAACGCTAGGCCTCAGACTCACACCCATAGTGAGTCAATGGGACGTACACGTGCAGGTCCTGATGCGGCTGGATGGGGATGCCCTGACACTCTGTGGGACACATACTGCGGTGCCACTTCCTGGTGGGGAGGGGAATGGAGGCGCGCCTGGGAGATCCACTCCGGGGACTGACGGGGAGGTCCCAATCGAACCTGGGGGATGTGCGGACACTGACATTTGCCTCCCATAGTATGACCTGTCACGGGGGATGGGGGGGCCGGGGTTTGGGGGGGGGTGGACCGGGGGGGGTATCCTGAGGGTCGTATGGTCTAAGATCGAACCTGCTGCTGTTGTCTCTGATGGACTGCTGTTGTTTAATCTATCTTCTGTGTTCTAAGTTCGGCTGTTACATGAATCTGTTCAACTGCGGGCGGTGGCCCTGATACTTATTTGATTGCATCAATCCACGCCTCGTAGTGGCGCTGGATCTGGCGGATCACCACGTTCACAATTAGCGGATACTCCTCTGAGTACCGGACTCATTGCCTGTGGGCTATTACATTCATGATGTATGTTATGTCTATATCAACAAATGCCAATAAACAGATTTCATAATAATAAAGTGTATGTGAATAATGCATCTTATAAAGTATTAAATATAATATGTTAAACATTTTAAACATCATTTAGCCCCCATAATTTAAGTAGGTCGCGCAGGTCATCCTGCCCTTCTATTATGTTAGCCCAGCAGTGTGCCACCTACTGCTGAGAGCGGGAGATGCCAGTGTGGCAGCACTTCTCTCCCCCACAGCAGCCTGCGATACAACAGGTTGTACCCCTTTCTGTTCCTGCTGGCTGCTGCTAGCTATTGGGGGAGGTGACGCTGCACACAAAAAAACAGTGCTGCTACCTTCTCTTCGTTCAATATGTGGCGGCCTCAAGGCCCTGTGGACCACAGGGAAGCTATAAGGGCACTGCAGCGTTGCCTGCCTCTGCCATAGCTAGTAGGGATGAAGAAAACTAAAGAAAATAGGGATCTAGCCAAGCAGGGACAAAAAATGAAAAATAAATGCACAGAAGAAGTCAAAAAGTAACAAACAATTAGAAGAAAGTTGAAGATGGGGAGTGATGGACAAGACTAGGGTATGGTGGATGGAAGTGGAAAGGCCTAGGCAGCAGGGAAACACGAGGTATAGCTAGTCAGGAGTAGGTTGAAGTAAACAAAATGGCTGCACACTTGCAAAACACGTTTTTCTGTTCTACACTTCTTTTTGAACGCAGAATGCATCCCCAGCTTCATTTTGTAATGCAGAGCTGGAGATTGAGTTTGCATAATCACAGGTAAGCTTGCGTAATTTGTGGGAAATTTCACGTATTTGCATAAGAGCCAATTAAACAAATTTTGCACACTCCTAGTTCTGGGGTGGGAGTTTATCAGAAAGCAAGTAATTATTTAGGTACCTATGAAAACAAGCATTGGCAACGCCATTAGATCAGTCCAAACGAACAAACCACAGATGGATTAATGTGGACTCTTTCTGTGGTTTACGCAAATGGTAAGGAGGTGGCCCTGCCTCTCTTGGGTGATGGGTCATTGCCCTCTAGGAGTGAGAATTTGGCACAACATGTGTCCGGGCAACGAAAGAATTGATTTGGGCGGGAAAATATATTTACATTTTTTCATTTCTACTGGATCACAGGGAGATGGAACAGGCAAAGACACTAAAGGAGTGGATGTATCCAAGTGAATGGAGGGCACAGTGTGCTAGATTTAGGGTAGAGGAAACTTTGCTCAATTGGGTTAGGGCTTTCGCAGTATTCACGACCATCATGGCCGAACGGCCTCCTAATGTGCAGGCGCCATTGGCTTGCTACCAGAGTAGGATTGTGGGGTGGAGCGAGCAGTACCCGGGGGATGCCTGGAAGGAGTATGATGTCAATTTCAGGAAAGCTAAGGAATTTGACACATCATTGACATGGGACAAGGTTGACTCTGTGTCATGGCATAGGCAGTTCTCAGGGAGCTCTGCCCCACTGCAGTCCACCAGTGCGGTCAGGGGGTACTCCACCCGACCTCAACACCCCTTTCGGGCGGCCCAGGGGAGCAAGATCCCGGGTAGGGGTAGGGGGGGGGGGTCTGAGAGAAAAGGGGTGTGTTGGGATTTTAATAAGCGCATCTGCACGAGGGCCCCTGGCACCTGTAAATTCAGACATGCATGTTCAGTCTGCGGTCACCCTTCCCACCCCGAGTCATCTTGCAGGTCCAAGCAGGGCAACCACAGTCAGAGGGGGAGGGGGAAGCCAGTGTAGTTCAGATATTCTGGATATCCCAACCCATATAGATGTTTTGGCAATGATCCCTTGGTTGAATAGGTACCCGAATCACACAGCGGCCACTCTACTGCAGGAAGGTTTTTCTCAAGGTTTTAGGATCCCGGCAGGGGGCTACACAGGTAGCGCACATTGCAGGAATCAACTGTCGGTGCAACATAACCCCGCAGTGGTGGCTGCTAAGATTAGCAAGGAACTGTCCCTGGGTAGGATAGCTGGCCCTTTCCAGAAGGTGCCTGTCCCCGGTTTTGTGTGTTCTCCACTAGGGGTAGTACCCAAAAAAGAGAAAGGGGAGTTCAGATTGATCCACAACCTGTCGGCACCGAGAGGTGCGTCACTGAATGATGCGATTGATGAGGGGATTTGTAGTGTAAAGTATGCCTCATTTGACCAGGCAGTTGACTTATTGCGGGCGCTGGGGCCAGGGGCATTGATGGCAAAATCAGACATAGAATCTGCCTTCCGCCTCCTCCCAGTCCATCCTCTGGACCACCATCTCTTAGGTTTCACTTTCGATGGCAAGTTCTATATGGATAAATGTATGCCCATGGGCTGTTCCATCTCATGTGCTTACTTTGAGGCGTTTAGCTCTTTTTTGGAATGGGTCATGAGAGAGGTGACGGGCCACCGGCAGGTTATGCATTATCTGGACGATTTCCTTTTCTTAGGTGCGGCGGGATCTCAGGAGTGTGCTTGGGCGTTGCAGGAATTTTGTGTGCTCATGCGGGCTTTTGGGGTCCCGCTAGCGCCGGGGAAGACGGTTGGCCCGTCCACCTGTTTGGAATTCCTTGGTATCGAAATTGATTCAGTGGAAGGATGCTTCAGGTTACCCATGGCTAAGGTGTCTAGCTTTAGAGCTGCCCTACGTCAATGCCTACGCAAAGACAAGGTTACATTGCAACAGCTACAGGAGGTGGTGGGGCAATTGAATTTTGCGCTTCGGGTCATCCCAATGGCACGCCCTTTTTCACGCTCTATTGCCCAAGCTATGAAAGGGCTACGGAAGAAACATCACCACACGAGGTTGTCATCTGAGGTTCACCAGGATATGCTTATTTGGATGGCATTCCTGGAGGATTTTAATGGCAGAGTAGTGTGGGCAGGTCCTCCCTCCACATCAGCGGAATTGGGCTTATGGACGGACGCTGCTGGGAGTACCGGCTTTGGCGCCATCCTGGGTACCAAGTGGGTTGCCCAGCGGTGGCCAGCAGAATGGAGGACACGGGGACTGACCACCAATATTGGCTTTCTGGAGCTCTTCCCGATATGGGTAGCATTGATGGTCTGGCCGGAACACTTATGCAATCAATCCGTGGTGTTCTGGTCGGATAACATGACGGTTGTGGAATGCATAAACCAGCAGGGGGCACGCTGTCCATTCATACTCCGCTTACTGAAGGAGATTGTGTTGCAATGCTTAAAATGGAATGTGGTTTTCAGAGCCAAGCATGTCTCTGGCATCCTCAACAATGCAGCTGACTCCCTTTCTCGCTTTAAAATGCAGGTTTTCAGGGAACATCTTCCTGCAGCAGATCCCCAGCCGGCGCAATTCCCGGCAGTACTTTGGCAGATTGGTGCCCCAGATTACAGGACCTCGTGGTTGCTAGCTTAGCCCCCAGGACCAAGACAGCTTACGAAGGGGCGTTTTTGTCTTACCGGGCTTTTTTGGGGCAGGAATGGGAGGCTAGGTGGGCCCAGGAGGACAGCTTTGCAGCTTACCTAGAATCGATGCACAGGGAAGGGCGCTCAGTGGCGACTGTGAACAGACATAGGGCGGCGGTCTCCTTCTTTGCGCAGGGTAAGGGTATGCGAGATCCCACTAACACCTTTCTGGTGCGCAAGGCCTTGAGGGGTTGGCGCCGTTTACAGGGTTACCGGGGCAATAGGAGAAGGCCCATTGGACTGGCACGGCTGACGGCCTTATTGGGGGCGCTGCACAGTGTCTGTAGCTCCCAGTGGGAGGTTATTTTGTTCAAGGCGGCATTTTCCCTGGCCTTCTATGGGGCTTTGAGGGTTGGGGAGTTAGTTGCTGGGTCAAAAGCTGATAGAGTGGGCGGAATACGGTGGGCCGGTGTGGAGATCAGGGAGGACGTTATGAGAATAACAATTCAGAGATCGAAAACTGATCAGGACTCTCGGGGTCATACCATAGTGCTCCACCGGGCGCGGGCCAACCCTTGCTGCCCGGTTTCTCACGTGGAGGCTTTCTGCAGGCAGCGGGAGGGCACGGCGGGGGACACACTGCTGTGTCACGCCGATGGTACACCATTGACCAGGTACCAGTTTAGGCGAGTCTTGGAGCTAACGGTCAGACTGGCAGGTTTCGATCCAAGGGAATTCGGCACCCACTCATTTAGGATTGGGGCAGCAACTGAGGCAGTGGCGAGGGGTCTCTCAGTGGAGAATGTGAAGAAACTGGGGAGATGGTCGTCCGAACGTTACAAGAGTTATGTACGAATTGACATGTTGTGACTGGATGGTGCTCACGCCCGGTATGTTTCTGGTTTTTTGCAGTTTCTCAATCCTGTCACGCAGGGGAGGAACTCGCCACCGGGCGCCAACGGCCGACATCGGCACAGCACGGAGGACACAAGAAATTGGTGACTTGGATTGTGGGCCACTCTTATGTTAGGCGTGCGGAACATGTTTTTCTTTCAGGAGACCGTAGGACGAGTGCAGCGCAAAAGGGGTTTGATATCTCATTTTTCGGGAGGGGGGGTTTATGCCTCAGCCAGTTTCGGAATTTTTTCCAGGGACTCTTCACTCAGCAGCGGTCCCCCCCGTCAGTGGTGATACTTCACCTGGGGGAGAATGATTTGGCAAAATTGGGGAGGCGCGTGCTTATTGAGGAGATCATTTCCACTGCGGGGTGGGTGGCCAGGGCTTGCCCGGGTTCCACAGTAGTTTGGTCTCAACTTATCCCTCGGTGGCAGTGGCGAGGGGGGGTCTCGGTCAGGGCGTTGAATCACTCGGTACGGAGGGTCAACACACAGTTGGACAAATTATTTCGGACCCCCCAGTTGCAGACGATTCCACATGGGTGTATCTGGGGCGAGCATTTTTACTTGAGGGATGGGGTGCACTTGACTGAGGCAGCGAACGTCTTGTTGTCTAATAATGTCTGGGCCTGGTTGGAGGGATTTGCAAAGTAAGCGCGCTCCTGGTTTAGGTCTAGGTAAAGGGGGAGGCCAGATCGTCGGTTAACAATGCTGGCCTGTGGCGGTAAGGTCATGACCGGTGAGCAACTATTTGAAGGTCTGAGGGGGCGGGCATCATCCTACGGAGGTGCCCGCCCAGGGGGAGGGGCCATTGGCCCCTCCTAGAACTTCAGGGGCAAGGTAACTGGTGCTTCAAAGGGGCGCGGGTTGGGGAGTCACGCTTTCCTTAGGCTGGTAGCCACCCCGCGCGCGCATACTCATGACGTCACCGGATGGCGCAGAGTAAGGACCCTCATTTAGTGGGTAAATGAAGTTCACGGCGTGGACCGGGTAATTATCGGGCCCGGCTGCGCATGCGCACACCTGTAGGGGAGGCGCAGCTA
Organism: Triturus cristatus; assembly: GCF_964204655.1. Taxonomy (NCBI): domain Eukaryota; kingdom Metazoa; phylum Chordata; class Amphibia; order Caudata; family Salamandridae; genus Triturus; species Triturus cristatus. The sequence goes on from NC_140589.1 coordinate 122,787,124, forward strand.
GTAGGATCTGACACCGGTTAGCGACCTTGCCATATGATATGGCCCAAAAATGTTAGTATACAAAAATGCAGAGGAGGATGTTAGACTCGGTTAGGAAACAATCTGTATTAGAGTCTTTGTTAAGGATAGTCACTCACACCTGTTGACAATAATGTATCTAATGTCCTGCTGATTTTTGTATAACTGTTTATCATGCAAATTATAAAATTTATTGTTTTTGAACTTAATAAATACGGCCAAAGATACCACGTCTATGTTCTGTGTCCGGGGGTGGTGAGGTCATAGGGGGAGGGCGGTAGCCAGTCACTGACCATGTGGAAAGGGGGGGCTCTTGGCCCCCCCGCCTGCATGGCAGTGCGGCGACCTCCCCCGGACTTCTCGGTGGTGGGGCGTGTCCACTGGGGCGCGCCCTGCCACCGAGTGGCTGCCACCGTGACCCGGATGTCGTTAATCGACGTCCGGGTCGGAGGGGAGGGGGGCGGGCCACTGTGGGATAAAGAGGCGGGGAGCGCCCAGGTGACCCCCTTGTTGCCTGGACGCTCCCCCACAACGGACGTGCCCCGGCGTTCGGGGCTTTAATTTTTCCCAACCCACCATCCCTGGAGTACGTGGTTGATGCATTACTAGTCCGACTAGCTGACATTGGGCGCGGTAAACTGTTCTGAAATGTTAGTTTCTGATGAGGTTTTCTTTTAGGACTTTTTCTCCCATTGTAGTGATCTATATTGTATTGTGAAGTTATGTTCTTGATTATGCTTTCTCGTAGGCCTTTTTCTCCCAAGGTAGTGAATGATACTGTATTATGTGTAACTGGTGCAGTCGTGTTTAGGCCTTTTCTTTCCCTTGTAGCTTTATGGTGTTATACATGACGTGTGATTTTAGTCAGTGTAGTTGTCCTTTAGAATTTTCTCCCATAGGTCGTCGTATTTATTAGGTATGGGGCATGCGGTAAGGTCATGACCGGTGAGCAACTATTTGAAGGTCTGAGGGGGCGGGCATCATCCTACGGAGGTGCCCGCCCAGGGGGAGGGGCCATTGGCCCCTCCTAGAACTTCAGGGGCAAGGTAACTGGTGCTTCAAAGGGGCGCAGGTTGGGGAGTCACGCTTTCCTTAGGCTGGTAGCCACCCCGCGCGCGCATACTCATGACGTCACCGGATGGCGCAGAGTAAGGGCCCTCCTTTAGTGGGTAAATGAAGTTCACGGCATGGACCGGGTAATTACCGGGCCCGGCTGCGCATGCGCACACCTGTAGGGGAGGCGCAGCTAGTAGGACCTGACACCGGTTAGCGACCTTGCCATATGGCCCAGAAATGTTAGTATACAAAAATGCAGAGGAGGATGTTAGACTCGGTTAGGAAACAATCTGTATTAGAGTCTTTGTTAAGGATAGTCACTCACACCTGTTGACAATAATGTATCTAATGTCCTGCTGATTTTTGTATAACTGTTTATCATGCAAATTATAAAATGTATTGTTTTTGAACTTAATAAATACGGCCGGGGGGTCTCGCGACCTCCCGCCTTCCAAAGATACCACGTCTATGTTCTGTGTCCGGGGGTGGTGAGGTCATAGGGGGAGGGCGGTAGCCAGTCACTGACCATGTGCATCCCCAGCTTCATTTTGTAATGCAGAGCTGGAGATTGAGTTTGCATAATCACAGGTAAGCTTGCGTAATTTGTGGGAAATTTCACGTATTTGCATAAGAGCCAATTAAACAAATTTTGCACACTCCTAGTTCTGGGTGGGAGTTTATCAGAAAGCAAGTAATTATTTAGGTACCTATGAAAACAAGCATTGGCAACGCCATTAGATCAGTCCAAACGAACAAACCACAGATGGATTAATGTGGACTCTTTCTGTGGTTTACGCAATGACACCTTCAGCAGTATTGGTAGCCTAGATGCTACTGCAATACCTTCTGTGCAGAATAGGTTCAACCCTACTGTGCATGTGTAGTGTGTGAATGCTGAGAATAAGTGACGTGGGTGCACTGTGTGTGGCATAATGAGTGGGACAAAATTAGGAAGCCTAGAAAGTAGCACACCACATACGCATCTCTGGTGAGGGAGGATGGGGTTGGTGGGCATGCCTGAGGCACCGCCGGTGTGAGTGACTGCTTTGAGTTGGTAGGTGTGTTCTTGAAGGGGAGTGACGGGTAAAGTTAAGTATGTTCATTTTGGAATTCTTCAAGAAAATTTGCCAATAATAGAAAGGTGAGACTCGGGAGCATGCAGGGATGGTGCTGGGCTGTCCCTGTCAAAGAGGACATGTGTGTCAGAGAACTGTCAGAGAACAGTGGTCTGCTCTCGGAGTGCTGGTCTGGGCTCTGCTAAACTATGGCAGTTATCCGTACGAGTCCCTACAAGGGTTTAGACAAATGCTGATCAGAAAATAAATAGATTTTAGAAGATTTCCGTACTTCAAAAAAGGGTATGATCTTGAGCAAATCGATTCATTGGATTATTTTGCACCACCTGCCTAAATTCTGAATATTTGGGGAGTGGATATGCTGTGAATATATAGAATTTTACATTTTACTTCTGAAACCTGTACTGTGTGCAGAAAAGAGTGCACAGCTGCTGATGTGATGTCACAAGTGCCCTTTGTGTCATTCAGCCTCACTCTTGGCAGAAGGAATGTTTTTTCCTTTGTAGTCTATTTGTAAATATGCCATTCTTCTGAATTATAAAATGGCTCAGCTAATTTTCCTCTTGTTAAGATGCGGCTCGTGCTTTCTGACAATCATTGTAATTGGGCAGACGTGATGTGGCCTCGAATGAAATTGCCTTCGAGAATATTTGTTGTCGGCTTTTTTGTAATAGAAATTGCTATTTCTAAGCCGTCAGTTGGGCCTCGATGAGCACTGAGGGCTATCGCTTCCCCCCACCTCCTGCCAGCCCGCTCGTGCTTGTTGCTACCCCTCCTGGTGCTGTCCATTACCGCCTGCTCGTGCATCCCTTCTCCTGTACAGCGCTCCGTTGCTTCACCGCTAGGTCTAGGCGCTATAAACACACACGCATTCCCCAGCCCACCAATGGGACCGCAACAACACTTTAAACGTTCCCCGTGAACGTGCTCTTTATATAAATCCAGATGCGCGTGGACACCAGAGGTGATATCTTTAGGAAGACATACTCTATCGATTTTGATTTAAATTAACAATTGATTTAAGCCCAGATAGCTGACAACTCTATTAAACGCAATAGGCAGGCAAACAAATTGCCTTCCTTGCTAGCCTCGAACATACATCAATGTGCGATATCTAGATGAGGGTGCGCGCCGCGTAGGCCTCACGGTAATCGTGCCATGGTGCTCTACCTGACTCAGGAGAAATATAGAGAGAGAGTCAACAAGCATTGGCAAAGCCATTAGGGTCGCCTATAAGACTTATTGGCTTTGCCAATGTTTTTTTAGCTAAGGCTTGCAGCTTCATGACTGCTGTGCGGCATGGCTATAAAAAAAGGTCACAAAAAGACACAGTGGGGCGATTCACAAAGGTAATCTGAGGCAAAAGTCTAACTTTACGACTTTTGATATTTACAGAGATCATTTACGTGTCGTATCCGTACGTCTGCCTGTCGGGCCAGAATCTCCGCACTCGGGCCGTGCTCTCTGGTTCCGGCCGTACTCTCCGGATTTGGCCGTACTCTCCGTCTCTGGCCGAATGAAGTGTAATCAATGGTCCAGAATGCAATTTTTACAAAAGGGAACATTAGGAACGTGTGATAAATGGTAAAGGAGGTCACGAAAATCAGTTTGGGCAGGGAAAAGGGTGTGGCCAGACACTAAATTATATCCCAGAAAAGGTTGCTCCTTTGCATCATGGTATACGCAGTGCACAATTTGCGTTCCCCTCAGTGTTGACTGTAGTGTCAACACTACAGTCAACACTAAGAGGATCGCCCTTAGTGTTGACTGTTTTGTTAACACTGCAGTCAGCACTGAGGGGAGCACAAATTGTAGCATGATGCAAAGGAGCAAACTTTTATTGGGTAATGATGTAGTGTCTGGCTACACCCTTTTCCCTGCACAAACAGCTTTTCATGACATCCTCCACTATTTGTCACACGTTCCTAATGTTCCCTTTTGTTAAAATTGCAATCCAGCCCATTGATTACACTTCATCTGTCCCGAGCCGGAGAGTACGGCCAAGTGGGAGAGTACGGCCCGGGTGCGGAGAGTATGGCCCAGGCGGAGATTCCGGCCCGACTGCGGACGTAAAGATACGACTTGTAAATGATCTCTGTGAATACCAAAAGTCGTAAAGCTAGACTTTTGTCTCAGATTACCTTTGTGAATCGGCCCCAATGAAGCAGGTTCTTCCTCGTTTTGTAGGCGTGCACATGTGTTCAAAATGCATGCATGCAACTTGAAAAGGAAACAAGTGTGTTTTTGTTCCAATCTGACAAAATCGGGTAATTTGCTCTTTAAAACAGTGCAAAATCATTTAAAAATAAATAAATGGATAAGTGGGTTGCAGGAACAGGTTGGGGAGGGTATGAGGGAAGAAGCAATAGGGTTCATGGGGGTAAGCTACGGAGCGGGCTGGGAGAGAAGCAGTACTAGGAGAACACGCACAAAAGAGAGCAAATAGAAGTACTGGGAGAGAAACGCACAGGCAAGTGGGAAAAATGTAAAGGGGTGGAGAAGAAAAGTATACAAGGGGGAAGATGAAAAATATGTGCACTCACATAAAGTGCTTAAACCAAGAGAAAAAAGCAGTTCCCTTAAAGCAAGGAGCATCTGCATAGAAGCCATCCATTCAAAGCAACGGTAAAGAGGCTATGCTCCATAGGAGGGACAAACACAAGATGGACAGGCTGAAACCAGGAAAGCCATTGTTGGACTTGGCCCTCTCTGCAGGGTCATCCTCAAAATATTAGCTTTCACACTCCTGTTTTCTTAAATTGTTTTGGTTAGCCTTTAGGACTCTTCGCTTATTACCACTTCTAACCAGTGCTTGAGCTCTCTCCTTCACACATGGCAAAATAAGCTTGCACCTAAACGGCCCATTTACTTTACCTGTAAGTCCCTAGTAAAATAGAATTACATGCACCCATGGGCTGTAAATTAAACGCTACTAGTGGGCCTGCAGCACTGATTGTGCTACACACATAAGTAGCCTGTCAAGCACATCTCAGGCCTATCAGCGCATCCAGTTTTAAACTGCTATTTTGATCATCTGACAAAATAAACCTTTTGCCAGGCCCAAACCTTCCTTTTTAATACATATAAGTCACCCCTAGGGTAGGCCCTAAACAGTCCATAAGGCAGGGTGTGATGTATTTAAAAAGTTGGACATGTACTTGTAACATTTCCATGTTCTAGTAGTGAAAGATTCTTCAATTTGTGTTTCACTGCTGCTGCCCTGCTGAACCCAGGGCCACCAGAGTGACTTCAAGGGCTAGTTGGCTGGTCTCTTGATTAAAGAAGGCTCCAACCACCTTGAACCCAAAACCTAGACTCTGTCTGCTGTGAGTCCTACCTCCTAAGCGGTGCCACCTCTGTCCTGGACCCTTGGAATTAGACATGAATGTGCTCTGCCAGACCAGTTGTGGTCTTTTGGGTAGAACCAACACAGCGTGACACAGCTCAACATTGAAGCTGCCACTGCGCAAAGCATACCCGACGCAGAACAACGCATCACAGCCCACAGCTCTTTGGAACCGCCCTTGCGCCATGCATTCTCGACACCAGACTTCGCATCACAAGTCCATGCTGATGGCATCCTCAACAACAACACAGGATTTCTCATCGCAGCCAACAGCTCCTCGGAACCGCCTCTGTGTGCCTCATCCACAACGCAAGATTTGACATCGCAGTCCCATAGCTTGTCAGAACTGTAGTTGCGCAACACAACCTGGACTCGGGCTCTCGCAATGCTATTCAGCCAGGATTTAGGGTATTTTGTTAAGTGGGCCTAACGTAGTGCCTGTATCTGGCCCACGCTCCATTGTGGTCAGCCTGAACATATGACTTTGACCTGGTCTGGTGCAACCTGAAAAACACAGTTGGCACTTTGTGCTTCAAGGCGCTATCTTCAGTTAAATCTTTAAAACTACATATCTCCAGCTCTACTGATTTAATTTTTGTATTTTTGGTCACAAATTTATTACATTTTACTCTATTTTTCTAATTTGGTGTGGGATTTTCCTTGTGTTGTGTTTTCAATTTAATACTGTTTGAAGTGTGTTAGAAATGGGGTTTCTGGTTGGCTAGGGTATACACCTAAGCCAGGCAGAATTCACCACTGTAGTCAGGGTAAGGGAGTTACACACCCAAGATAACCCCATCTCATCCCCTTGGTAGCTTGGCTGAGGACTAAGGCTTATCCCAGACACAATTTGTGAAGCGTTTACTCAACACACACACCAGTGACACACTAGGCACACCCCAAAAGAGACTCCACACAAGGTTATATAATAATATCACTTAAATTATAGATAGAAAATATTAGACCACAATCACATAAATCACTTTGCCAACTCGGCAATTGTCATAACAATACAGAGATCATAAATACATTTACAATACAATCGATAACTTTATTTCGGTCATAGACCATAAAAGTGCAAGTAAAATACATACAGAAGTGCACAGGTCATTAAAACAATAAATAACAACAAATTGATACAGAGTTTAAAAAAGATTAAACTGTGAAGTTATCAGATAGTAAATAATAAGAAAGAGGCTATATTTACTAGAAACTTTTCCTTCTTCGCCACATACCCAGTAAAAAACGGGGGACAGCAAAAACAATAGGGGTATGGGTATCATATGTTAAAACCCTACATGCCTGGGTGCAGTGTCTAAACCCAATATTCCTACATAGCGGGATCAACCAGAGTTTTCTTATTGATTGATAGGTGGGGCAGAAGAGCATAACATGGCGTACATCTTCTCGGCTGTAGTTGCATGCCGGGCAAGCAATTTTTTCCGATTGTGCCCATTTGTAGGTAAATGCCCTAAGTGGTAAGGTGCCATGTCTTAGCTGTACATAAAGCTTCCTCGCAAGCGGTGGGTAAATTATGTCTAGGAAGACTTCTGCTTGCGGGTCAGCTTTTACTAGAAGATACTCTTTAGAGAGTCTCCCCAGGGTACTTGATTGATGTAGGGCGAGTAATTTCTGTTCCCTCAGCTGGCTTATAAGTACCTATTTCGGTAACCCTAAACATGACACCTCCGGAGACTCCCAGAGGTCATTCCGACCAATCTTTATACTGAGGTTCTTAATGTGGTGTAACCACAAAATATTCTTATTTTTTATAAGAGCCTAGACCTCTAGGAATTCCTCTCTGTATACCGCCAATTCAGGCACTGACCAGAGTCTCTTCCAATAGAGCATGGGCCGTACAGCTGCTAGATCTTCAACTGGTTCCAGCCCCAAGTCAAATCGCAAAGGAATGAGTGGTGTACTTTGCGGCAAACCCAGGAGGCTTATCATAAAACCATGCTCCACCCTGGCAAGTTTAGATACATTTTTATGGCCTCAGAGTTCAGCTCCATACAATGAGGCCATTCTGGCTTGTGATCGGTATATCTCTATAGCCGGAGCTGCCGGCTTAAAATCCGAAGTTCGTTGTACTTGGTTAATCCCCCCCATAATCTGGGACAGCCTAAGTGTTGATTTCAGGATTTGAGAGTCCCAATCAAAATTCTCCGTTAGGCTAATCACAAGATAGATAAAGGTCTTAACTCTCTCAAGTGCAGACCCGTTAAGAGTCGGATTTGGACGGGTCTGCTTCGGGGGGTTAAAAATCATAAACTTGGTTTTGCTCAGGTTTATCTCCAAACCTCGAGCAGTGCAGAATGCTGCAAAGCCGTTCAAGATACGCTGAATGCCCGATGATGTTTTGGATATCAACAAAGTGTCATCCGCAAACATCAGAGCGGGCACTCGGCCAGAAGCCAACCTAGGGGCATCACTATCAGTTACCTCAGCTAAGTGGTTCACCAGACCATTGATATATAGAGACTAAACAATGTCGGGGCCAGAACACACCCTTGGCGTACACCCTTCCCAACTGGGAAGCGTGCAGATAAATCACCATGCCTCCCGCACCTAACTTGGGCATAATTACCTTTATGGAGTCTCATTAAAATATTCAGTAAATACGGAGGGATACCCAAATTAACTAGGACTTTCCACAACTTTTCCCTTGGGACAAGATCAAAAGCGGCGCGCAGGTCAACAAAAATGAGGTAGAGGCTGCCACCCTCCACACTCACCATTTTCCAAAATAAGACCTGGAGCCGAAAAATTTGATCTATAGTTGAAATACCTGACCTAAAGCCAGCCTGTAATGTGGTCAGTATTTCATTTTCTTCCATCCACCCTTGAATTCTATCTAAGATGATTCGACCCATTAGTTTCTGGGAAGTATCTATAAGGCTGATGGGCCGATAATTTGCTGGAGTTAGCGGACAACCTTTCTTTAAAATGGGGACAATCTCTGCACCCAGCCAAGTATCAGGTGGATCTGCCCCCATAAGTATTGAATTAAATAAAACCACCAGATACGGTGCCCATATTTTGGGTTGAGAGCGAAATAAGTCTCCGGGCATCTTATCCAATCCAGGAGCTTTATTAGGGAGCAGCCTCACTATTGCCAACTCGACTTCCTTAAGGGTGATGGCCTCGGGCTGGCCCAAACGGGACCCACCCCCATCCACCGGATAATCCTCACTCCGTCCGCCGTCGAAAAACCCCAGCGATCGATACTCTTGCTGGGGCTCTGGGACAGTAAGCGGAGGATGAGTCATAGATTCACCAGAAGCCGAATCTATCTCACTCACCAATCCATCCTCCAAAAGTTGGTCGGGGTTAGAAAGTAGTACAGAATCTTCACCCGAGTCAGCATAAAGTGCTCCAAAATGGGATTCCCACACTTGGGATGCTATGTTTATAACTGGGGTCAAACCTCCCGCACCAGAACTCACAGTGGTCCAAAACGCCTTAGAATCCCTTCGAGAGAGAGCTAATCTGAGTTCCTCCCATCTATATTCCTCCCAGTCCTTCTTTCCCTTGAGGATTACCTTTTTGTACTCTGAACGGGATTTCTTAATATTAGCTCGATCTTCATCTTTGATTGCGGAGAGCAAGGCTTTTTTTGCTTTTCTACAGGAGGTAGCATACCAAGGATGTGTCCGATCCACCTGGCATTTCGCCTTCCCCACTGGATTTAACACATCCGTCAGCTTGACAACCAACTGCTTATGGATTTCGACGGGAATGTCCTGGGAATCCACACCCAAATTTCCTATACTAACGTCCCCCATATCAGAAAGAAATGGTATGGTTATCTGATATATTTTAGCAAGTTTGGAGGGGGAGTTCTGGAAATGGGGCCACTTAACCCTCCGCCTATTGTTAGATATCGACAGAGGAAGCAGCGGACCAGTGGGGTCAGGGGCAGGATTTGTCAGCCCAAAACTTCCCGGTTTAAGAGTTAAGACAAGGGCATTATGGTCACTATCTTGTCTGGGATATATCATAAACTCCAACAACTTGTCCCAGTGTCTAGTTTCCATCAGTATATAGTCAATGATGGAGGTTTGCCCGGGTCTATTGAACGTAGCTGACCCCGGGCGATCTGGGTTTAACCTCCCGTTACAGGCCCTTAAGGACATTACAAAGGAGAAGGACTTGAGTTGAAGAGCCAGAGGAGTCCAGGCTCTAAGGAAGGGAATTTGAGGATCGGGAACGTGCCAAAACTGATCCTTCGTCTAACTCTCCCTTGTCTAAATTCTCAAGGGGCTCAAATTGGCAATTAAAATCTCCTCCAACTACCAGAGCCACTGAGGGGTCAAGTGTCAATATAAAGTGCTTTAATGTTTCAACAGTACCAGATTCCTGGCCACTCTTGACTGGTCTAGAGTAGATGTTTATTATGGCTTGAGCAGGATCAGGAGCACGTTGAGGATTGCCACCGCTTCCTGCTGTCTGTTGCAGCTTCTCACATGCCCCCAAAGGTAGGGAAGGAAGTAGCTGCCCACAATTGTGCGGGCTGCTTCTTTTTTATAGAATGGACACAGCCGGTGAGGACACGAAGTATGGGGTAAATTCTTGAATACCTCACACAGTTCTTCCCCCGCGATCAGGGCATCCAGGCAGCTCTCCTGTTCTGAGAGCTTCCCCGCCTCTCCTGGGCAGTCTCCCCTCGCTGCAGAGGCGTGGCGCCTTGGTGGGGTGGGGCCTCGGTGAACCGCGGTCCTTCCCTCAAAATGCCCATCACCGCCGGCTGTACAAGAGGGGTCTCCTCTCAGTTGGGGAGATGCAGTGCGTCGTCTCTGTTGTGGCCATACTTTGTTTTCTCTAGCAGCTGGCCCAAGCCACTGGAGGCGTTGGCGCTTCCCAGTAACACCGGGCTCCAGCCTGACTTCCTTTCGCTCCACTGCTGCAGTCTACACCTGCTCTGGATGCTATGGAAGGGGGGGGAAGAGTACTTCCACGCTTCAGCTCTCCCCTCCCTAGGCCCAAAACCTGTGGGGCAAACTGCAGCGCACACCACGCTTCTCGTGCTGCAACAAAGAGTGAGTAAAGCGCGCCACCCACGCTTATTGTTGTGAAGGGGGAAGCACGAGGAATCCTTCGCCAAGAAAACCCCAGAGAGGCTTTCCAACAGCACACAAAGTGCAAAAAATGGCAAAAGCACCAGGAATTTTCCCACAGAGTAAAGTGAAAGCACCAGAACTTTTACAAATTCAGTGAAAGCATCAGGGATTTTCCACATAAAGTGAAAATACCCATAAGGAAGACTTTGATGTCCCTGAGTCTTCTAAAACAGGAGACCAGTGCACACCCGCCCATGATACCACAGCAGGGCAAAAAGAGTCAGTCATTTTCCTCCACCACAGACAGAAGCAGCAACTGCAGGCCAACCCACCCCTCACACAGAAAAGGCAGCACTCCTCACACAGTCCTTCCACTCTTCTTCCTGGCAGGGTCCTCTTGTTTCTTGAAGTAATCTAAAGGTCTGGGGTTTAAGGTCTCATACTTATACCCCATTTTGTCATTGTTTTCTTGGCTTCAGAGTCTCTGAGCTCAGTCCTCCATGGTCCAGCATGACCCCAGGGGGCGGAGCCAGCATTGTTGAAAGAAGACACAGCCTATTCAGGTGCTAGCGAAACTCCTCCCACCACTCTAAATGCAGACCAGGTCTATTCACCCCAGTGATGAGTCACCTAGGCAAGGCAGGACACACCTCACCCCCCTTTTGATGTCTAGAGTGAATGCAAACCCCCAGCTCCTGTTATTTCAAAACCAAACGCTGAATGTGCAAACAGTCAGTGGCATACAGAATTGTAAAGCTAGAAAATGGCCACTTTCTAAGGTGTGCTCCTTTCCTTCACTTCTTCACTTTCTAAGAAGGGCATTTTTCAAACACATAATTTAAAAACCACCTTTACCAAAAGGTGTGTTAGTAAATTCTGTGTTCAGAGAGTCTAAACTTTATTTCTCCATCTTGGCCCAATTGAAATTTACACACGTACACTCTTACAGTGCAACTCCAATGATAGCCTATGGGGAAGACAGCCTTTCAAGAGTGAAAAACTAAATACACAGTATATCACTATCATGACGTCACAGACACCAGTACATGCCCTACCTTTCACATACACTGAACCCTGCCCTTGGGTGTACCTTGGGCCTACCTGAGGGGTACCTTACATGTTAGAAAAGGGAAGGTTGGGGCCTGGCAAGTAGGTGCACTTGCCAGGTCAACATGGTAGTTGAAAATTGTGCGTGCAGACACTACAGTGGTAAGTCTGAGACACATTTACAGGGATACTCCTGTGGGTGGCACAACCAGTGCTGCAAGCCCACTAGTAGCATTTGCAGGCCATGGCACACACCTTGCACTTCACTAGGGACTTACCAGTAAACAAAATACGCCAATCATGGATGACCAATCATATTCACAATTTACAGTCAGAGCATCTGCACTTTAGCACTGATCAGCAGTGTTAAAATGCCCAGAATCCTATAGCCAACGAAAACAGGGTCAGAAAAATTAGAGGCAAAGGACAAAAAGTTTGGGCATAAACCTGCAAAAAGGGCCAGGTCTAACAAAGTGTTACATAATTACTTTACACGTTTCCTGGGCAGAGGTAGGACTGGATAACTGGGGCGACTTATTCGCAGATACACAGCTGCAGAGGCTGGAAAGGCTGATAGTGGACTTCGGTATCACACAGGGTACTTTTACGCTTTGAGCACTACTGGCCCGGCAATTCCACCAAACATGGGGGAACGTCGAGACAGAACCGGACACATCACAGATACTGCAGACTTTGCTTACACATGGAAAGGGCAGACATGCGGTGACAGCGATATATAGCTCCCTAAGGCCTGGTCCTAGTCCACTATTGGAAAAGCTTTGTGCGTATTGGGATTCCGAGTTGGCAGCCACCATGAGTGATAAGCAGTGGGCACAGTGTATAGGGTCTCCCAAAACTGTATCCACGAATGCTATACTGAAATATACACATTTTAATTATTTACACCACACATACTTAACACCGCACAGACTGGCCCGCATGTATCCTACATCGGTTGGCATATGCCCTCGCTGCTCAGGTACGGACACACAGTTCCTCCACATGGTCTGGATGGGCCCCTGTCTCTGGGCCTACTGGAGCGAGATCACGGCGACATTAGGGAAGCAACCAACACTACAATTCCAGCGCAAGGCCTACACTTCTCACTTGGCATCACCAAGCGTACTGCAGTGTGAAAAAACCTCTATAAATTCCTAGACCTGGCTTTGGTAGTAGCAAAACGAAGAATAGCCATGTCTTGGAAATCAAGCGCAGCTCCCAACATGTGCATTTGGTTACTGGATCTCTGAAAGCCATTGGTGGCTGAGCACACAACACAAATGCTGAAGGCACCCCGAGACCTCCCACAGACCAACCCCATGCAATGGCAGGAATACTTGTCGTTTGTGGAAGGCAAATTGAATGCACCTAGTCCCTCCCAAGGATGAGTGGGTTTCCCATGATGGGCACTAGCAATACCATGCTAACATATAACAGCGGGCGAAAAATTACTTTACATGTTGCCTATAAGTTAAGCCTGACTGCTTCTGTGCTAGGCTACCAGAGGGTTAAGCACAGGTTAATTTGGGGTTTGCGTGTATTTCACGCTGACAAGAATTGTGGTTGCTTCTTGAGTAGAGATTCATCCCCACAACCAGTAACCCAATTTCTTATGGCCGTTTGATGGAATTTGCATTGAAAATGGTTGTACATTTCTTAGGTCACAGCTACTGACTGCTTTAGCTGATAGTCGCAAGGCTATTGTTTCCACTCCATTCCATATCCTTTGCAAGGGCTTTGAGTTAGCCCCTTATTCATGACTGGATGACTTTGCTGTCTGATTCTGGTGTCCGCTCTTCAGTCAATTGTTTTCCTTTCTAGTTTTGTATTTTTTGCACCATGGAACAGTTGTATTTTACAGTGGTTTGATTAGATGAGTTGTATCCTTCAATTATTGACTTGAAGGGATTCGTTTTTCTTTGCCTTACCCCATGTGAGTCCATGTGTTTTATTGCCCATCTTAACATCTTTGCCCTGCTACTCTGAGTTTAACTTTGCCCTCATCTAACCTCTGTTGACCTCAGCTGCCATCTTGGAAAAGCTTTATTAGAAACCCCATTCCAAGATAGAAGCACATGTGTCTGCATGCATCGGGACCAACTGGTGGCTATTTTGGCATTTACTAATGTCAGTGAAAACAGCTGGGTGTAGAACAAATCCAAGGATCCCAGGCACTGTCTGAGTGGCCAAACAGGCCGCTTAGACCAATCAAGACGCTGCTGTCATGCTGGTGTCAGCAGTGTCATGATTGGCTTAGGGGAGCCTGTGTGCTGCCGGGAGCCAGGAAGATAAGAGCACAGAGGAGAAGCTGTGCCCGTAATCAGGTAAGTGATAATTTCTTTATCCTCCCCCCCTGCACCACCACCCCTGTTCTGAACATTAATACATGTCTGATCATTATAATATGCAAAAACATTCCCTATATAGTTAGGCCATATCACCGAAACAGTTCTCTGCAGGTGGTACTTGCATTTTTTGTTGGTTTTGCTCAAATCATGTGAACACATTTGTGCCAGTGGTATTTCCATTCATCAGTGATAGCAGTTGTTGGCAGTATTGCAATTTGTAATTGTGAATTGCACAGTATCTTTTATTGGTACCATATGTCATTGTATGATATGTTTTACTGCACCAGTGGTATTTCAATGAATAACATTTTGCACAACAAATTCAAACACTGCTGAATGCTGGTAACACCAACAAACTCAAATGCAGCCAGCACAAATTTGCTCCTGTGATATGGTCAATACTAACAGCAAATTCATATACCACTGACGCAAATCTGTTTATGCGATATGGTCAGCACTTCGAAGAAATTCAAGTACTGCTGACTTCAAACTGTTCACATGTCACAACCCCTTGTCTGCCCCATTCATAATGCAGCCAAAAGCAACAGGCAGTCGGAGGGTTAGCTGAATGTGGGGACCAGAGGTGCATTGTACTTGCACCGTGGTGTAATGCTCTTTAAAGAGGGAAGGAAGGGCCCGATTCACAGAACTAACTTAAGACAAAATCCTAAACTTACTACCATTTTCGTATTCACAGAAGGCACTTACTCATTTTGGTATTCACAGAAGACACTTACTCACTTTGGTATTCACAGAAGTTCTCAGTTTAGGAGTCCTAAAGTTAGGACTCCTAACTTTACTACTACTAAATTGAGAAAAATCCTAATTTTAAGACTTTCGGTATTCACAGAAGGCATTTAGGAGTCCTAAAGTTAGGAGTCCTAACTATACTACTACTAAACTGAGAAAAATCCTAATTTTAAGGCTTTCGGTATTCACAGAAGGCATTTAGGAGTCCTAAAGTTAGGAGTCCTAACTTTACTACTACTAAATTGAGAAAAATCCTAATTTTAAGGCTTTTGGTATTCACAGAAGGCATTTAGGAGTCCTAAAGTTAGGAGTCCTAACTATATTACTACTAAACTGAGAAAAATCCTAATTTTAAGGCTTTCGGTATTCACAGAAGGCATTTAGGAGTCCTAAAGTTTGGAGTCCTAACTTTACTACTCCTGAACTGAGAAAAATCTTAATTTTAAGACTTTCGGTATTCACAGAAGGCATTTAGGAGTCATAAAGTTAGGACTCCTAACTTCTGTGAATACCGAACTGAGCAAGTGCCTTCTGTGAATACCAAAATGAGTAAGTGCCTTCTGTGAATACCAAAATGGTAGTAAGTTTAGGATTGTGTCTTAAGTTAGTTCTGTGAATCGGGCCCGAAGTCTTCAGCTTTTTCCTGAATTGGATACAGGTTGTTGTCCGGATCCTGGGTGCATGAGACAGAGATCTAGAAGATTAATAATAATTCAAATAGTTCAATTACAACAGGCACCAATGTATCCCTTAACTTCAAAGTAACTGGGTTGTTTTCATTAAAGAGGTTAATGAGGTGTTTTCCTTCAAAAGAATGCTGCAGCATTTCCTAAATACCTGAATTCCAATGACTAGTGAACAAATAAGGGCAGATTTGTCAACTATCAAGACAAGAAGTGGGCTTCATTAAAAGGCTCTTGGCTGTGTCCATTGTGCAGTGGTATTTGATCTCTTCCAAGACAGAGCTACATCGAAGGTCCACGCCTCGCCCTTGTGCATGGGTAGAGTGAATTGCACATTGCACCAGCATCATGCTGGGGGAGGGGCTAGGTCCTCTGTTTTTGGGCATGGTTGGTGTGCACATGATCAGATGGTTGCACTGAAGGGAGTTGCTCCAGACATTTATTGACCGAGTCCACTAGGCAGGAATCATTTTCATCTCTGTTGAATAATTTGGTTACATAGGGCCTCATGTAGGTAGCCAAATACCGGTCGGTAACGGCCGATTTTCGGTAAATATGCCGTTACCGACCGGTATTCAGACAAGTGAGATGTAGGAGTCCAAAAACGACTTTTCGGTAAATATGAGGCGGTAAATACCGAATCATATTTACCGAATTCTAAAATACCGAATCAGATTTACCGAATACATACTTAACGAATCGGTAAATATGAAGTGGTAAATATGAAGTGGTAAAAATTAAAATGACATGTAGGAGCACTCGGTAATTAAGAAATCCAAGAAAATCGGTAAATAAGAGTCGGTAATTAACACGGATTGAAAGCAGGTGGTAACCATCAACAGTGCATATAAGCAATCCCAAAATGCAACAGCGTGGACAACATGGCCGCTATGTATGTCATTGCAAGGCGCCTACGTCTACAGGCAGCAGGACTGAGGGTTTGGCGACGGGAGGAACGCATCTACAGACAGCGCATCACACTATTCCAGCTGACTGATGCAGAGATACATGAGAGGTACAGGCTACACCCCGAAACCATCATGGACTTAATCAGGGACCTTCACCCACTCCTGGACCAGCCAATAAGAAGGGCGCACGCCATACCCCCACATGTGCAGGTGCTCTGCAGCCTACATCTGCTGGCATCCGGCAGTTATCAGGTGGTGATAGCTGCGGTGGGTGGTGTATCCCAGAGTTGCCTGTCACGTTTCTTCAGGAAGTTCCTGGATGCCATGATGCAGAGAATGCACCACTACATCAGCTTCCCCAACACACAGGCTGCACTGCAGAAAACAAAAACAGACTTTTATCACATGGCACAGTTCCCCCATGTCATCGGCTGTATTGATGGTACACACATCCCAATCTGTCCACCAGCTGACACAGAGCACATCTACAGGAACAGGAAGTCCACCCACTCCATCAATGTGCAGGTGATCTGTGATGCAGGGAACATCATCACAGATATTGTTGCAAAGTTTCCTGGGAGCACCCACGACTCGTACATCTTCCAGAATAGTGGGATCTACACACGACTGAGTGCCGGAGAATTTGGAGAGGGATACCTGCTAGGTGAGTAACAGTGACGCCCCTTGCAACCTGCAAATCATAGTGTAAAGAGGCATGTGACAGATGTTTCCCTTTAACTCATCTAGGCGACAGTGCATATGCATGCCGGTCATTCATCCTCACTCCCTACCTACACCCAGCAACCCAGAGTGAGAGACGATACAACGTGGCACACAAAACAACACGCAATGTAGTGGAGCGCACGTTTGGACTACTGAAGAGCAGGTTCCGCTGCCTCCACAAGAGCGGAGGCGCACGCCAGTACACACCCATCACCTGCTGCAAGATTATTGCCACTTGTGCAATGCTGCACAACCTTGCCACGAAAAAAGGTACATATGTGGAACTAACATATTTTGAGGACAACGAGGATGAGTCAGGACAGCCACAGGGCAACGCAGCTAGAGTGCCAACTGCAATCGATGGGAGAGAGAGACGGACAGAGATCACATGCAACTATTTCTGAGTAAGTAAGGGGACACAGCCAGTTGTGATTAGTCATGACGTAGTTTTAATGTGGCACCACGCCATGAACACATGAACAAGCCAATCTGGCAATATACCATCTATACAAGGAGTATGTCCAGGGTGACGTCACCCATTGGGAAGTGGCTAAGCAGGGCCACATCAATGTTTGCGCATACGCGCTGCAGTGGTGGATGGCACGGCCTGTGCATCCTCACTAGAGCCAACCCCAAGCCGCCTGCTGCTCCTGCGTCCTTCTGGGACGGGGGGTGTGATGCTGCTCCTGCTGCTGGTGTCGATGCTCTCCGCAGCATCCCCTGCAGCAGTTGTCGACGCCTGACTAGTAAATAGCACCCCTAGTGCACTTGTCACCTGCACCATCCCCCGAGACAGGTCGCTGCAGCAGTGTGTTAGGCCCTCCTGCATCGTCACAGAGCGCCGGCACAGTAGAGAAGTCGCAGTTGCCAGACGGTTGAGTGCCCTGTTGGTAGTGTCCCTTCTCTGCCGTTCCCGGCGCCGTGCCTCGATGTCAGCATCTAATTTGCTGCACAACTGCTGGATTGACTGGGACATGTCCCGAATGCCCGCAGCCATGCCGCTGATGTTATTGTCCATGTTGACTAATGTAGTTTTCATCACCCGCATGTGCCTCTGGACTGTCATGACTGCCTTTGTTTGCAGGCGCTGTTGTTTCAACATTTGGCCCTCGAGACCCAAGAAGACACCATGGCCGTCAATGGGTGCTGGTGGACTCTGGACACGCGACCTGCGGCGCCCTCTTGCTCCCGTCTGTGCTGCCTGTGAGGTGTGGGGCACAGTGGCATGGCTCCCTTCCTGGGGCCTGGTGAGTTCTTCAGGGCCCATGCTGTCATCTGACGAGGTGTCTAAGGCTCGTAGCCTGGCTGCTGGACGCCTCCTCATTCCCACACCTGCAAGCGGAGATGTGGCCGGTGATTCAAACATGAGTGGCGATGCTGGCTCTGGGTGAGGTGATGCTGGCTCTGGGTGAGGTGATGCTGGCTCTGGGTGAGGTGATGCTGGCTCTGGCTGCGGCGAGGCTGCCTGTGTTGGTGGTGCGGCTGCCAGTGGGCCTGCTCCCTGGTCTGAACTTGTGCTGGCTAGAGGTGATATTTGTGGCCGGTGTGCCGTCTCTCCTGCAGCATGCCCTGTCCTGCATGATGTCACATCTGTGGACAGAAATACAACATTGGCTCAGTGTCCCCGAAGGGCTGCATTGAAAGCGTCACAATAAATAATTTCACATTCCAAAATGTCCTCTGTCTCCTTGTGCCTCGAGTGCGTGACATGCCTTGTTGCCCTGTAACATTTACGTCATGGTTGGTGTTTCCCTGACTACATCTCCCGGAATGCATTGCCTGTCTGCACTGACACGTGTGGACTGCAGTGTGATTCTCGTTTCACAATGGGGGATGTGGGATAGGGATAGGGGGTGCTACATTGCTGTGCTTTCGTTTTACCTTGTTGTGTGGCGGCTCTGGCAGAGCTGTCGGCGTCCCCAAGACCCACGACGCTCTCTTGCTCGATTGTGGCCCCCACCAGCTCCTCCAGTTCGGTGAGGGCAGGTGCCCTGTTGGTTCCACCTCCAGTCTGGCTGGCCTCCTTCTGGATGTCGCCCATCTTCCTCTTGGTTACAATCCTCAGGTCATACCAGCGCTTCTTTAGGACCTCTATGTCCCTGTGGGTCACTCCCACAGCATTCACATGGGCCTGGATGGCCAGCCATATGTTGCGCTTTTCAGCCTCAGGCACTTGCAGGGATTGCCTTCCAAACAGCTTCTGGTGCTGCTTCACCACCTCCTCCACCAGCACCTGGAGTTCCTTGGGGCTAAATTTCAGCTTCCTCCTCCTTTCCCCTCCGTCTCTCTGTGTTCTCTGGCTGGACAAGATGTTCGTTTTCCCGCTCGCACAGGCACCGGCTCCCTGCCTCTCCTCTGCACTCCAAGCCTCTCCAGGGTCGGCTAATTATGTACACCTGCCTGGGTGTGGCCACTTCCTGGTTGGGTGGGCTGTGGTTGCACAGGATTAGCTGTTTCGTCAAGTCATGTGATTTTATTTACCGATTCCGTACATACCGATTCGGTATTTTCCGATTCGGTAAATACCACCTCGGTATTTTCCGATTCGGTAAATACCACCTCGGTATTTTCCGATTCGGTAAATACCACCTCGGTATTTACCGATTCGGTGAATTCCGATTCGTGATTACCGAATGTTACCGAATCGGTAACTGTTACCGAATTTTTACCTACATATAACTTACCGATTCTAATTTACCGATTCGGTACGGCTCGGTATTTAAGAAACGGTAAAATTTATTTACCTACATGAGGCCCATAGTCTTTAATGACCAATGTAACTCATATGGATAATTGCAGACCAGGAGGACAACAGGTGCCAAAGGTGTACAACTACAGTAACTGAAAGCCGGAGGGTGGTGATATATTGAGTATGACAAACCTGAATTCATTAATAGAACACAGAGTATGAATTGGGCCAAGGAAGGTTTTACTCCCAGCTAGGGGATACGGATAAGGAAGGTGTTCTGGGCACTTCAGAGCATCCAAATTACCCTTCAAGCATTTCAGTGTTTTTCTTGTCTGGCCTCAGCCCCTGTACTCTGGGTGTTCCACATGCATATTGATTAGAAAAGGGTGGGTGATAAGGGTGGCAAAGTATGGACCTACAGGAGTAGCGTCTACTCACTAGACAATGGGCAAGGCTCAAGACTAGGACTGGGGGTCACCAGCTGACTGAAATCCCTGTAGTAAGCCTCAGATGCCCAAGTAGGGATGACAGCTTTTGAATTCCAGCCATGCAGTACTCAAATCTGGACAGGAACGTTACCAGGGCAAAAGCGAAAGGTTTTCAGGGATTGCGTTTGGAATAGTCTATGAAGCTGCGACAAGGCTACAAAGTCTTAGTACCACATGCACTGTTGGTGAGGTATTAGAAACATAAAGGGCAATAGAGTAGGAATCCATATGCCATGATATGCACCCTTATGTCACTCAAGGCGCTATCATACATCTCATGAGTCCTGTAGTGTTAGAATAACGTGTGTTTCACATTCAATCACTGGTGCATTGAACTAATTTTACTTGTGTCACCCGTGGGTATGAAAAGAAATCTTGTAGAGCTAAGACAGAGTTTTAGTTTACACAGCACACCAACTCCCCTGTAGCAGGATCCAGGTCTGTGTTTATCAGTGTGCAAATCCCAGGCCATTCTTTCTGAGCAATATTCAAACCCTGAAATGCTGTATTAACCATAAATACTCCTGTGCACAAGATAAAATGTTGATTTATGGGTTTTTATAGTGTTTCAAAGTTTTGAGTTTGAAGTTGGTGACAAGGGGCCCGATTTACAGAACTAACTTAAGACAAAATCCTAAACTTACTACCATTTACTCATTTTGGTATTCACAGAAGGCACTCACTCATTTTGGTATTCACAGAAGGCACTTACTCATTGATGAGTATCCTTTGAGTGGTCCATCTTCTAGGCAGTGCAAAAACATGTTGAGATTCACGTACTGGGATCAGGCGATCTTGCTTTTATCTACCTTCCATTCATGTAACTCCTACTGCCGTCACTCAGGTTTAGAGCGCATTTCTGAGAGAAGCATCTGGGCTGACCTGGGACCTTCCCTGAATGACAGCCCCCAGATTGATCTGCAACCTCACCCAGAAATGCAACTCATGGAAGTAGCAGCTCTTCACAGCGTCACTGGCTGCATCAGTCTTTTGTATTTCCACATCTTTGCCTGTATCCTAAGGATTCCCTCAGTTCCAAGCAAGCTGGCTTTACTTGAACCCATTCTAGATGCACAGGACATGCATATTCAAGTTATTTATAAGAACTTTGTGTACTATGATTATTGAACTTAAGAGTTATAGCAACATGATTCTGGGCAACGGTAGAGGCCACCTTTTATGGACAGTTGACCAAGTTTTAATACTATTCAGAAAATAGTGATTTGGAGAAGCTTAAACTTTACGCACAATATCAAGAATCTTTTTCAACTCTGAGATGAAACTTACCAGCAGACATTTTGCCAGTACAGATAGCTGTTGGTAGATATTGAACAAAAGATCTCTGTCACAATGTGCTCTTTTGATGACAGATACAGAAAATGTGAATTCGCGGCAAGAGTGGACGGAAATTGAATTGACGTAATTGTAAATCGTACTTGGTTTCCCTGAACGGGACGTTTCTTGATCAGCTGCCATTACAACTCTTGCAGATTCAAAGGGCTGTTTAGTCCACTTATTGTCTTGGTTGTAAGATATGTGCATATTTTGTCAAGTCAAAGAATTCTCCAGAAGTGCCTTCCATCATCTGCATCTATTATTGGGTGTATTTCAGTTTCTAAATCTCCCACACAGTAGTATGATATTTATTGCACCTAATACAGCAACAACAAAATATGCACATACACATACACCTCCAGTAGCATGATCGGCTCCCCTAGTTCCACACGTTGCTCTGCCGATACTGTAGGCAGGGGTAGCGGGGACAGATATGAGTCTAGTTCTGGGGGCGCTACCCGAAGGGCTGATTTGTATAATTTAGCATCGTGGGCTGTGAACTCTTTGTGAACGTCATGCTGGCCAGATATTAGGTGACCCGTCGTCGATCGCAATGCAAGGACCTGAGGACGCGCATGCTCCTGCCTAATCAGCCTCACCAGTAGCCTACCCGTTCTATCTGCTGCTGCATGGGTGTGCACTGCATGTGCAGCATCATTTATGAATTGTAGCCATTCCATGATCTGCGCATGCCAGCGCAGGCTACACTTGAGCTCCATACATTGACCCCAGATCACTCTCTTACATCTTTCCCATTCCACATCCGCATCAGGGACCGAATCCTCATTCGCTCCATAATAATTTTCAATAGTAGTTGCTACTGAAGCCCTGAAGGGGGGGTCCTCCAGTGCCGCAGGCTGAAGCCTCCCCACGTGGGTGACCTGCGCAGCTTGCTCGTCGAGCAACTACACCATGTGAGGATTGTTATCCGAATGCATGTGGCCTAAATACTCTGCTCGGGTGCATTTGGCAAGAAGTGCTGCACTCCCTACGAACCGGTCAAAACGCACGTGTAGCCTGTGTGGGTGAGAATAATGCGAGTCTAGGCATTCCTGTGGGTGTAGTGCTTCCATATGTCGGCGAGGCCCCAATGGCACATCGATTCCCCTAGACCCTTAGCGTTTGACATAGCAGTAGTGAGCTGTAATGGTTGGAGGGACCTGTCTAAGCTTGTGTCTAGCACTGCATTAAAGCCCCTTCCCAGTAACCAAGGGATGTTGCACCAATGGGACAATATGCTAGAAAGGGTCTGCTAGAACACTTCCTGATCAGTAGAACATTAATGAGAAGTAGAAGGGGGCATGGGAGGTGTAGCCCTCGAGATTCGAACCATGGGCAGTGCGAATGCACTCTGGGCGGAGGGCACATCTTCGGCAGTTTCTGTGATACAATAGTGCTCTGTGAGGTAACTAACGGGGGGTAAGCATTTCGCTTCACAACTTAAACCGAGGAGAGGGACAACGAGTGTCTGTCCAAACTGTGAACTGTGGTGATTGGCAAGTGTCAGCTGTGCGCACCACGCTTTCTCTCAGGGGTGAGCTAAGGCGGTTGAGGGTGGTGGGACACGCGGGTGCCTGGGCCCTATTTCAGCATATGGGTGGAACTGCGCAGCGGCAGGCAGTTTAATGTGAGACATGTTTTATGATTAAGGCCGTGGTCTCCAGCTGCAATCTATGGAGTTCAGTGATACAGGCAACATTCTGCTGCGTGTGTCCTATGCGTGGGTGCAAGTGGTGTATGTATTGATGTAACTAGGCTTGGAACCACGCACGAGCTTCCTACTGACATTATATCAAATCATCAGTAGTTTACGGAGTCACTATTGGAAATCTCTGTGAGTTCTCGCCAGGTGGCCACACCGCAGATGAATTTTCTTTGCTGAGGGAGCTCACCGAGGAAGCATCCGAGTTCTCAGTGACTCTGACGCTCCGCATCGTGGCCGCCGTTCTCAGTGCCTCTTGCCGCTCCTGTATCATTTGCTCCAAATCAGGGACTGGGTGACGGCGCGTGGGCGATTTTCTGGATCTCCGGTGATTCCGTCTTTGGCTGCCCGAAGCCTGGGACGGCCTTGTAAGCACCATCACGCCTACTTGGTGAAGTGTGATGTCCTGCTGCTTCCAGCCAGTTCCAGGCATCTTCAGCGGTGTTAAAAAAGTAAGTGGAACCTTCTGCGATCACCCACAGCAATGTAGGGATGAGAAGGGAATAACGGATGTCAAGGTTGCGCATTTGCTTCTTCACCGCCAGAAATGTACTTCACTTCTTCTGCTCTCCTAGGGCATTGTCCGGGAAGAAGAGGACAGATGCATTGTCCACTTTGACTGTCTCTATCTTACACATCTCCCGAAGTATTGCATCTCTGTTTTTGAAGTTGAGCAGCAGGAACAAGAAGGGCCGCAGAGGGCGGCCCAAAGGCACCCTATGAGCCCTTTCCACTGCAAAGAAGGGAGATAATGCATCCGCCAGCTTCAGGGTTCTCAGTCATTGTTCAGTGTATGCGACTGCGTCCTGGCCCTCCACGCCTTCCGGCATTCCAACAACACAAACATTGTTGAGTAGGGAGCTGCCCTCAGAATCATCCATTCTGCGTTCCAGTGTGCGCAGTTGTTTGGTGAGTGCTTGCCCTCTGCAGACTTTGTTTTAAGGCCTAGAATGGGCTTCTGCAGCTCTGCCTCCACCTCGGTCACTCTTCCCGCTAACTTGCGATGGTCTGCATGCAGCAACGTGAAGACGGATGTTACGTTGTTGATGCAACTCTCCAGGGACGACCGGGTCTGTGATAGCGAAGTCCCGATCTGTTCAACCACTTTGAGCACTGCGTCGAGTTTGGACTCCAGCGTGGAAGGCCCGGTGGGGTCCGCCCTCTCCTGGTCCAGGTCAGACTGCCGGCTGCATGGTTGTCGCGCCTGTCCCAGCACATTGCCTGCCCATCCAGCTGATTGTTCGCTGACTATAAACCTGCAGTAGCCAAGCTTATTGAGATGGCTGGCGTCACAGGCGTCCACAGTGCAGCACCAAGTCACCCTGGAGCCGAAGCCGCAAGTGGTCGTGTCCGGTTAGTGCGGCGACCAGCAGGCTTCTCCGTTTCTCCTCCGGCCCCAACCACGGTTGGTCTGCGCGCCTTACATGATCAGGCCTGGGCTCGATGCAGGCCCGAGCCCTGCCAGTCATTTGCGTTTCTTCGCCTATTCAGGTGCAGGGCTACGCTCCCTAGGGCCTCTCTCGGGCCTCTTCTGTCCCCACTGTATGTTCGGGTGCACCCAACCGATGTGTGCAGTTCTGATTTGCTTACCGGCTCCATGCAGCCATCCGCTGCCTCTTCCAGGCACCTGCTAGCCCCTCGGGTGATGTGGTGGCTATGTCCGCCCAGCTGTCTGGCGATTTATCCCCAGCTCCTCTGGGCCCAGTGTCCATCTGATTGGCATGCCACCGCTCTCCTTTGCCCGCTGCGGGGCAGTGCTGCCGGTGGGTGGGCCTGGGTTCAGCACCGCCCCGCCTCACCAAAATCACGCTAGGTGGAGTGCCCACGCTTATGGCTCTGGTCCACTGCTTGATACCTTGCCCCAGTCCACGCTGTCTGCCGGGTCCACCGCTGATGGTGCGCAGCGTGGCAGCGGAGCGAGGAGGGGAAGGGGACAGCCAGGTGCTTATGTGGTTCGGGATCAAGTGCTCTTCCCCCCTCTGCTCCTTACCGTCCTATTTGCCACTGCCCACGATCACTCTCCAACATCTCATCCCTCGGACACCGCCCGCTACACTCGGTCGATGCAGCACCGAGTTGGAGACAATGACGGAGGCCCAGCCGTTTCAGTGCCTCCACCCACCTCCACAAGATGGCCGCGGGTTGCCTTATCCGCATCCCTGACACTGGTGGTCTGCACAGACTGGATCACACCTTGCCTCGTGTGTGACCGCTCACCAGGTGCACCAAATTATCCGTTACACCATGAGCACACTTAAACAGTGAGCTTCCGCCTGCAGATAGATGACTGTGGTAGATGACTGTGGTAGATAACTGTGCCCTGAGCGCTGAGATGTCTTAAAGCACGCCCCCCTTCTTGGATGAAAAGTCACGCCCCCGAAGGAGAAACTTAATTACAGAGTAAAACACTACTCTGAGGTCTGTGCCAACACAAGCAACTTGAGGAAGGTCCTCAAAGTGTCAATGAGTGGCAAAGTAGGGGGTTGATGGACATCCATAGAGGCTTGAGTAGCATCGATATCTTAATGACACAAAACACCA
Organism: Triturus cristatus; assembly: GCF_964204655.1. Taxonomy (NCBI): domain Eukaryota; kingdom Metazoa; phylum Chordata; class Amphibia; order Caudata; family Salamandridae; genus Triturus; species Triturus cristatus. The sequence continues at coordinate 122,812,894 of NC_140589.1, forward strand.
TCTATTCAGGTGTATTAATTTTTGATGTATATCAGAAAGGGCCCACGTTTTTTATGACCCTCTTACTCATACTGTGGTTTTAGGTGTGCATGAGGCATCATGAATGCTGTGGGGCTATCATTTTGGGTATCAAGGGCATATGTAAAGGTAACAGCCTTATCTGAGGGTCCTGTTTTCAATGAATGCTGCTTATCTCAGTGTTTTTGGATATGTGTAGATGAAGTATGTTGTGACTGATGGCACCTAATGAGGCAGAGGTATTCATTAAAAATAGTGCAAAGACCTGACCTTCATGTCTTGAGGACAGGAGTTTCTGCTGCACAGTCAGAAGCATGGTTTCTGCTCCATGTTGAATAAAGTCGATGGATTGGGCTTAACTAAGGAGATTGGATTTGCTTAATTGCTCACGTCTTGAAAATCTTGACAATGCAGAAACTGGATAATGTTTTTACACTATGGCACACCAGGATATGTGTGCTAATGTTATTTTACAGCCACACAGTGACAGGTTCCCCACAAGTTACCTGTTACCAGTGGGGATATCTCGCAGAGACGGCAGGAGCTAACACCCCCACTCCCACCCTATACCACTCTGGCTATTTTACAAACTAGGACAAGGATGGGAGCTGGGATGGTAGCCAGTGAGATAGGTGAGGAATCACGAGGAATGGTGAACGTCCCTCTGTGTTGGTGGAAGGGGAACCCCAACTGTAGAGGAAGACAAGCAAATGGTTACTACCGCAGATCAGACCGGGACCATTCATACCATGCACACATGTGGAACGACACTCACCTCCGTGACTCCTCCAGAGAGTAAGCTATCAGACGGCTGTTGCTGATTTGGTAAGCGCTCCTGCACTATAGGATTAAACGAAAATAAGGACTTCCCCACTTGTCGCACTGGTGACGGTTGAGGAATAGAAGCACGTCCGTGCGATGTCAATAAAGGAAAGTAGGGAGGTACCAATCCACACCCCCCTGACCAAGAGTTCTGGATCAACAATGATGCACCTGGTCTGGAGTGCTGTCTGAAGGTGTGAATATCGCTGTGATCAATGGCAAGGCGCTTCCATGCGGTTTCAAAGCTGGCAAGCGCTTCAGTGCGAGTACAAAGGTAGGCAGGCGTTTCGGGCGTAAGTTCAAAGGTAGTAAGGCGCTTCAGCGCAGTAGGACTGTGGCAAGGCTCTTCAGGCGCGAGTTCACAGGTAGCAAGGCGCTTCAGCGCAGTAGGACTGTGGCAAGGCGCTTCAGGCGCGAGTTTACAGGTAGCAAGGCGCTTCAGCGCTGTAGGACTGTGGCAAGGCGCTTCAGGCACGAGTTTACAGGTAGCAAGGTGCTTCAGCGCTGTAGGAAGCTTCAGGGGCGAGTCAAAGGTAGCAGGCAATACAGCGCACCTGCATGGGTTGCGGGCGCCTCAGCGCGGCGACGAAGCTCCCATGGGACTGCTGCGTCGCGGACCTGCAGAGTAGTAGCCGTGAAGACGGCGCACGGCAAGGTTTTCTCCCCGGGTGCCGGGTTTCACTCGGAACGTAGTCTCGAAGGCTGCGAAGGCAAGGTCTTTAATCCGAAGCGCCGGCCGGGGGAAAGGCCGCCGCTGATAAGCGGATTCCCCCGAAAGCGCTGGTGACGTCCATCGCACTCCGGAACGACTAGACCGCTCAACCCGGAAGTGAGGATGTCGCTCCACAAGCAAATGTTCGTGGGACCCTAGGCAAGAGAGCCGCGAAACCTGACAGCACCCCCACCAAGAAACAACCCCCCCACCCGGTCCTACAGAATCACACCGGGGCCGCAGGGCGAGGGCTAAGAGGGTTACGGACATGGAAGGCACGGACCAACCGGGGTGCATGGCAGACATGAGACAAGGGCTCCCAGGACCTTTCCTCCGGACCATAACCCTTCCAGCCAACCAGGTAAAAGAGCCGTCCCCTGGTACGGCGGGACCCCAGAATTGCCCTGACTTCGTATTCAAGATGGTCATCCCTTAGAACCGGGGCATGAGGGGAGGAACCATCGCATTCAGGGTGGACTGGGCGGAGAAGAGATACATGGAAGACGGGGTGCGTCTTCATCTGAGGAGGTAGCAAGAGTCTCATGGCCACACGGTTGATCACCTTCTCAATCACATACGGACCGACGAAACGGGGTAACAGTTTCTTGGACCCGTGGACGTTCAGATGGCGTATGGAGAGCCATACCCTATCGCCTTTCTTGTAGGTGGGCTCGGTTTGTCTGCTATCATCAGCGTGTTGCTTGTAGTATTCTTTGGCTTTAGCCAATTCAAAACGGGCCTGTTGCCAGAGGGTGCAGAGTTTGGCGTGATAAACCTGAACCGTGGGCAAGGGTCTGGCATGAGGTGAGTCCCATGGCATGGTCTTAGGGTGCAGTCCTTGTAGACAAAAGAAAGGAGACATGCCGATGGCAGAATGCTTAATGTTATTGTAGGCGAATTCTACAAGCCAGAGCACTTCTCCCCATTCCTTCTCTGTGGCCAGAATCAAGCAACGCAGATATTGTTCCATGGTGTAGTTGGTCCGTTCGGCTTGACCGTCGGTCTGCGGGTGATAAGCAGATGATAAACGAACATCCACGTTCATGGCAGCGCATACCTCGTTCCAAAAGCGAGACACGAACTGTGCACCCCGGTCTGTGATCACCACTGATGGAATGCCATGTAATCGAACTACGTTTTGCAGAAAAACAATTGCCAGTTCAGCTGCCGAAGGCAACTTCTTCAGGGGGACGAAATGAGCCATCTTGGTGAGATGATCCACTATGGTAAGGATGGTCGTATAACCCAAGGCGGTTTTTGGTAGCTCTACTACAAAATCCATGGAGATGGTATGCCATGGATGAGGTGGAACGGGGATGGGATGTAGCAGACCTACTGCCGGTCCAGTCATGTTCTTGCCTTGAGCACATAAGGCACAGCGCGCGATGTGTTTCTTGGTATCTTCCTCTAAGGTCGGCCACCAGAAATGTCTTTGCAGAAGGTCCACTGTTTTGTGGTAGCCCGGATGGTTGGATAGAGGATGATCATGGCACATGGACAAGGCCTGTTGTTGGTGTCTTACCAGGGGAAGGACATACTTATCCTCCTTGAACCAGAATCCGTTCTGTGAGGTGACATTGTTGTACTTCGTTGTAACCATGGAAGGAGCCAGTTGTGCAAGATCGTCCTGGAGGACAGAGAGGAATGTGGGAGACCATACAACCCCTTGGAAACAATGGTCGGGAATGACAGGCACGGGTTCAGAAGCACCAACAAAGGCATTGGAATCGTCCAGACGGGATAATGCATCGGCCTTGGCGTTTTCTCTCCCTGGCCGGTATGTAATACGAAAGTCATATTAATTAAAAAACAAAGTCCATCGCAACTGTCTGGAGGTTAGTGCACGAGCTGACCGAAGGAATTGTAGATTACGGTGATCCGTATATGTTGTCACCGGGTGTTTGGCGTCTTTTAGATAGTGGCGCCACTCCTCGAATGCCATCTTGATGGCCAACAATTCTCGGTCAGAGACGGTATAGTTGCATTCTGCTGGTGTGAGTTTTTTGGAATAGAATGCAACAGGGTGTAGCATTCCTGACTTAACGTCTCTTTGCGACAACACCCCTCCCAATGCTTCTTGTGATGCGTCGGCCTCAACAATAAACGGTTGATCAGGATCAGGATGTCTCAGGATGGGCGCTGAGGTGAATTTTTGTTTCAATTCTTGGAATGCGTGCTCGGCTGTGTCATTCCAACAGAAGGGAACCCCTTTTCGAAGCAAGCGGGTGATGGGCGTGACTATCTCGGAGAAACCGTGGACAAAGCGGCGATAGTAATTGGCGAAACCCAAAAATCACTGTATGTGTTTTGTTGACGTGGGGGTTGGCCACTGTAATTCGGCTTCCACCTTCTTGTGGTCCATTTGCATACCTGCTGGAGTGATTATGTGTCCTAGGAATTCCACGGCCGTTGTATGAAAGATGCTTTTCTCCAGTTTGACATATAATCCATGTCTTTCCAATTGCTGGAGAACAGTGCGTACATGTTGTATGTGCTCTGTCAGGTTTCGGGAATAGATCAGTATGTCATCGATATATGCAATGCAGAAAATATCGAGATACTCCCTCAAGGCTTCATCGATAAAATATTGGAACGCCGCTGGGGCATTACAGAGTCCGAAAGGCATGACTTGGTACTCATAGAGGCCGTATTTGATCCGGAACGCTGTTTTCCATTCGTCACCCTTTCGGACTCTGACTAGATGGTAGGCCCCTCGTAGGTCCAGTTTGGTGAAAATAATGGCGTTTTTCACCTGATCCAGTAGGTTGGAAATTAGTGGTAAGGGATACCTGTTCTTAATGGTTATAGCGTTCATCGCCCTGAAGTCAATGCAGGTCCTGAGATCCCCTTCTTTCTTCGCTACGAAAAAAAGGGGAGATGACACAGGAGACCTGGAATGACGAATAAACCCATTCCTGAGATATTCGTCCAGATAGGAGCGTAGATGTTCGTTTTCTTTTTCTGTGAGTGAGTAGATCCTGCTGCATGGCAGCGTGGAGCCCGGAATCAGATCGATCCTACAATCAAACGGGCGGTGGGGTGGTAGGGTGTTGGCGCCCTTTTTATCAAACACTGTTGCTAGATCCTGGTACTCTTCAGGCACATGGTCCATCATGGTTCCACATCCTCCGGTTACCGCTAGGTTATGGCCCTGTATGGCCCATGTACCTGATGATCCGGTGGATGAATAACAGGACACGTTACAATAGGATGAATCCAAGACTAGGGTTCTGGACACCCAGTCTATAAACGGGTTATGACGTACCAACAAAGGCAGGCCCAAGATGACCTTGAATTGGGGTGCGTCAATTACATCAAATCTGATGGTCTCCTTATGGGTGTTTTCAAATGTCATAACCAGGTTTTCCGTTTGGTATCGTATAGGACCGGAGGTGAGATCAGTTCCATCCACCGCCTTCACGGGTTCAGGTCTGGGTTTTGGTGTCATGGGTATTCCCAACTTCTGACTGAACTGGGTGTCAATAAAGTTGCCGGTGGCCCCTGAATCCAGAAGGGCGATAACCTGCCAGGTTTGCCCAGTCCCGGCTCGTAGGACTATGCTAAGTCCTATATGGCGGTTGCCACCAAAAGAGGCAGTGGTCGTCAACTTGCAGGATGAGGAACCCAGTAGACGGACCCCGTTCTCTACTGGGCTTCCCCGTTTCCCGCCTTGTCCGGCTTTGACACAGGCAGAGCGAACGGTCTTCTTCCTCTTGTCCTAGGTGGCTTTACGGGGCATTCTCTTACGAAGTGTCCGTTTTTTTCCGCAATACAGACACTGATTAGCTCTCCTCCTTTTCTCTCGCTCCTCGGTGGTAAGAGGACCATGAATGCTGCCTATTTGCATCGGTTCGGGCGCCTCGCCGGGCGGTTTAGGCTCCTCCTTGGTTTTCTCTTTGAAAGACAGGAATCGTGGGTCACTTCCTTTGGTCCTCTCGTTTCTACGTTCTTGAAGCCGGTAGTTGACCTTCACTACCAGGTCTATAAAAGGACCTATTTCTTCTGGTGGATCGGGTATTTGAGAGATCAAATCCTTTATGTCATCACGCAGGCCTCTGTAGAATACGGACACCTTTTTACTTTCGGGCCAGAATGCTTCGATGACCAGTCTGCTGAAGGATGTGATGTAATGGAGCAGGTCCGTGTTGCCCTGTTTCAGATTTAGCAGCTCGTTGTCTGCTGCTTGGACAAACGTGTGGCGGGCAAACATGCGTCTCATGGATTCCTTGAAGACAGGCAGGTTGTACAGCATGGGATCGTCGTTGTCCACTAGTAGAATGGACCATTGTGCAGCATCGCCTCCCATATACGAAAGAATGAAAGCAACTTTGGAAGCGTCGTCCGGGAAAGCCGTTGCTCTGGCCATGAAGTGCAGATGACATTGATGCAGAAAGACACTGTACTTGGAACTGTCTCCATAAAAACGTTCAGGTGGCGCTAATTGGACGGGATGAGGTGTTATGACCCTTATAGTACTATCAGGTTGGGCCTGAGAGGTGGTGCCCTCATAGGTAAACACGGGAGGTCGTAACAGCCCTTCTTGTCTGACCCTAGGAGAAGGGGTAGTACCCCACGGATTGGTTCTATCTGCGGCTACTTGGCTTTGTAAAGCCGCCATATCGTGCCGTAGTCTAAGGTTTTCGGCCTGAATGTTTGCAAGCATAGCTGCTATGTCTTGCAAAGTGACCTCGGTGTCGCTCATGCCGTCTGGGCGAGATGGATATCGTGGGCTTCGGATTCTGACAGGTTCCCCACAAGTTACCTGTTACCAGTGGGGATATCTCGCAGAGACGGCAGGAGCTAACACCCCCACTCCCACCCTATCCCACTCTGGCTATTTTACAAACTAGGACAAGGATGGGAGCTGGGATGGTAGCCAGTGAGATAGGTGAGGAATCACGAGGAATGGTGAACGTCCCTCTGTGTTGGTGGAAGGGGAACCCCAACTGGAGAGGAAGACAAGCAAATGGTTACTACCGCAGATCAGACCGGGACCATTCATACCATGCACACATGTGGAAGGACACTCACCTCCGTGACTCCTCCAGAGAGTAAGCTATCAGACTGCTGTTGCTGATTTGGTAAGCGCTCCTGCGCTACAGGATTAAACGAAAATAAGGACTTCCCCACTTGTCGCACTGGTGACGGTTAAGGAATAGAAGCACGTACGTGCGATGTCAATAAAGGAAAGTAGGGAGGTACCAATCCACACCCCGCTGACCAAGAGTTCCGGATCAACAATGATGCACCTGGTCTGGAGTGCTGTCTGAAGGTGTGAATATCTCTGTGATCAATGGCAAGGCGCTTCCATGCGGTTTCAAAGCTGGCAAGCGCTTCAGTGCGAGTACAAAGGTAGGCAGGCGTTTCGGGCGTAAGTTCAAAGGTAGTAAGGTGCTTCAGCGCAGTAGGACTGTGGCAAGGCGCTTCAGGCGCCAGTTCACAGGTAGCAAGGCGCTTCAGCGCAGTAGGACTGTGGCAAGGCGCTTCAGGCTCGAGTTTACAGGTAGCAAGGCGCTTCAGCGATGTAGGACTGTGGCAAGGCGCATCAGGCGCGAGTTTACAGGTAGCAAGGCGCTTCAGCGCTGTAGGACTGTGGCAAGGCGCTTCAGGCGCGAGTTCACAGGTAGCAAGGCGCTTCAGCACTGTAGGACGCTTCAGGGGCGAGTCAAAGGTAGCAGGCAATACAGCGCACCTGCATGGGTTGCGGGCGCCTCAGCGCGGCGACGAAGCTCCCACGGGACTGCAGCGTCGCGGACCTGCAGAGTAGTAGCCGTGAAGACGGCGCACGGCAAGGTTTTCTCCCCGGGTGCCGGGTTTCACTCGGAACGTAGTCTCGAAGGCAGCGAAGGCAAGGTCTTTAATCCGAAGCGCCGGCCGTGGGAAAGGCCGTCGCTGATAAGCGGATTCCCCCGGAAGCGCTGGTGACGTCCATCGCACTCCGGAACGACTAGACCGCTCAACCCGGAAGTGGGGATGTCGCTCCACAAGCAAATGTTCGTGGGACCCTAGGCAAGAGAGCCGCGAAACCTGACACACAGGGACTTCTTCTAGGCAAATTTAATCTTGATGAGATAGATGATGAAGGTAGCCAGGATTGCCAAGACAAAGTTAGTTACCATGGTGCTGCAAGTATTCAACGGGAGAGAAGTTTGTTCGAGAATGAACAGCATCATTGCCACATCATGGTCTTGGTTGGGACTGAAAGATGGCTTTGAGGTAGGGTTTGTGAAGCCGTTATTGATGGCTGTCCATACTGTTCAAACTGAAGGGCATTTTAGTTTCGGCACAGCTATATCAACGTCTGTTGTTGGAATGTTGACTAGTAAAGAAGCAAAAGTAACCACAAATACTGTAGGATAATAATTGTTCCCCATTCAGTGGAGTCCTATACTAAAGGTTGATGTCAAGGACACATGAAATTGTGTGGGAACTTGTTCAAGAATATATTGGCAGACATCATTGCAAATCATGACTCTGGGCAGACACTGGCCTGATAATCAAATTTAAAGTGGGTCTTTTTTGAAGAACAAGTGGCTCTTATGACGTTAATATGTGAATGATGAATATCTTTGGTGAATCAGTGCATGGAAGATCCAGGTGTTCTTTTCTTATGGCCTCCGTATAAGAATATCATGGGTGAGTTCTCCTTTAATCAGATTATCTTAGTAAACAACCCTATTTCTTTGAAGCTGCGTAGGCATTAACATCAGTCTTCCATCTCTCTTAGATGGCTCAACTCTACCCTTCCATTTCAAGGTTGCTCAATGGTGTTCCATCTGGGCTAATGGTTCAATCTAAGATCTGAAAGAAACCACATTGCTTAACTTGGAAAGGAGAGGGAAAGATTTGTTTTTACCTTCTTCTTGGGCCACTACATGTGCTACCACTGGCAAATGTAGACAGAAAATACAGAGAAAATCCCCCAAAGACTTTAGTGCATGGTAGCATGGAATATCATCTGGTTGACTAATGCTTGATTAGATCTAGTAAGATCCCATTATGGTCTCAGTAAAGCCTGCTGCCGCCAAGGTGTGTATGTGGATGCCAATGGCTCTGAAAGAGTTGTAATTAACCTGACCTTATTTTATTTACATGCCAAACGTCTAGACATAAAGGAGCTAGTGGTAAGAGAACATTCAGTATGTACACCATACTTTAAACATTCGCAAAGTTCAATCACTAAATTCTGTAAAATATACTCAGGTAAGTACATTAGAAGAGGAGCATCTGCCTTTCCTAAAATTAGCCTGCAGTGTGGATATGATCTGTTGATGAGCAGATTGCTTGCTTGCCTTGCCAGTCCATGCCAGGCAAGGCATTTTATACCAAGTTGCACATTTCAAATATAGAAGGGAGGAGCAATTACAATCATTCCTGAAGACTTTACAGCAGGGTGTGAAACACACGTCAAGAAGGGATGGATGTATGGCAGAATGTTTAGGATATCCATAGAGGAGTGATGTGCATGGAATTAATCCAACTGTCAACCCTTTGGATCGTCTGTGCTTATCCTGAACATTTACCAGGGATCCAGGACACTAGACTTACACTATGCACCCTCCTTTAGTGTTAAGATCATGTTAGAGCAGCCAGTCACCTCGTTCCTGAAAATCATTTGAGCCCTAGCCCTTGAAATTATTTTAGGCACACTCTTTAGAACTACCATTGGAGTTTTGCATTTTAGTAACAAATTATATAAATGTTCGTTTTTAAATGACCTTAATTGTTTAGCAATAAGCACCCTTGAGAGGGTCTGTGCACTAACTACCATGTTGCCTCCTTGATCTTGAAATCTCTTCATCTACTGGACCTCTACTGCAATCCCACCCGGGCACCTGAAGTAAAGGCTTAATGAAGATAAGGACCATCCTTGGATGGAAACCCTTCTTTGAACTTTTTAGGAACACTGAAAAGGTGAAAAGGCGAACTCCTACCTCACACTGAACAGGAATGTCTCCACTAGCAGTCTGTTCACAAGCATTCCACATACAGCCATACGCTCAATCTCTCACACACACACGCACACACACACTCAAACCTCACACAAAGCAAACCTCTTGTTCCTCTAATTCCAGACAGCTCATGCAAACGAGTTTTTCCATACTCACAACCTATTAACACTGCAAACACTAGTCGGTAGGCTCATCTGTGGGAACATAAGGGATGTAATGCATCATGGGCAAGAGTGTGTGTGTCCCAGTAACATACTGGGGTACTTATGCACATCTAGTTGCCAACAAGACTATTCTTTCACCAATGACGTAAAACCACTGATCCAACCTATCAACAATGCCTCAATAAAGTACCTCCTTCACAGATAAACTTACCTGCAGATTGCATGATGCCGGCATGATCTCCAAGGGATCTGTGATATCTGTTGAGATAATTTTTGAGAAACCAATTGAGGGAGTAAGCAGGGAATTTGGATCTGTATGTCGACCATAAGACCCCCGAAGAGATGTTCTGAAAGGATCCATGGACCTTGTGTAATCCTAGTTGATGCAATTTTTCTCGTTTTGTTATTTGGGATTTAGAAACAATGTCACGTTCCACTACATCCACAATCAGACTTCCTTCTGCTCACCATCCTGGTGGCCAGAAGAAGTAGGCACCCTCCCTACCCCTGTACGAAAAGCCAAAAACCTAGGCATCCAAATGGACAGTAAACTCACCTTCAGTGACCAGGTTAATTCAGTCACCGCATCTACGTTTGTTACCTTGAGGATGATAAAAATTATTCTCCACTACATTACCACCGATTCTCAAAAAACTGTTGTCATATCATTGGTCCGATCTAATTATTGTAAGGGGCTCTAGCTAAACATGCAGGCACAGCATCTGAACAACTCGCAAATGTTACAAAATGCTGCTGCCAGGTTACTGTCTGGTATTTCCAAATTTAAATCGGTAATCACTGCCATTTGGAATCTTCACTGGCTCCTGGTTAGGCATCGTATTAAGTTTAAGGCCCTCTACACCGCCTTTAAGGCACACCATAATAAAGGTCCCTACCACCTTAAGCAGAACTTTAAATGGTATGAACCCAAAAGAACTCTTCGTTCTTTGCGTGCCAAATCCTTGGTTGTTCCTAAATTCAAGCAAGCCAACTGGGGTGGTAGACGTTTTCTCACCTGCACTTCCAGGGCTTGGAATCTCTTGCCCCTTTACATCAGATCCTCCCCTAACTTGCTTGTCTTCAGGAAAGATCTGAGAACCTGGCTCTTCACGAACTAGGCCCTATCTTTTTCCTTGTCCTAAACCAGAGCTAGCAACAGGACACCTTTGGGTAATCGAGAACTCTAAAAAGATAACATAACATAACATAACATGGGTCTGATATTTCATAGCAGGGCTTCATAGACTGCATATTACAAACACAACTGTAGTCCGTATATACTGGAGTATATATTATTACGTCTATTTCCCATATATGGTGAATGCAATGTACACACTATGGTCTAAATAAAAATACATGTTCAAAACAAACATTTGAAACAAAATATAAGCACATGAAAGCAATAATAACCAGTAGGGAACATGTGTTAACCATCCAGAAGTATATTAGGGACAGGGCATTATTATAAAGTTTTTTTCCTAAGAGGCCATTACATTCTAAGAATCATTAATGTGTGGGAGGGGGGAAATCGCTCGGGTTGCGCCCAGGAGCGATGCTAGATCAGAAGATGCCTACGGAAGATCATGGGTCACCTGGGAAAAGTTACTACCACAGTGAGTCTTTGTTGTGGAGTGAAGTCTTTCTCTATTGCTCTTGTGTATGTGTCAACAGTCCCTACAACAGTCTCTGGTGTGGGTTTGTCTGTAATGATTATACATCATCTCATTGCCTGAGAGCATCGTGTGAATACCCTGGTATCACCGATGGGGGTAAAGAAGGCATCATTGTGGTCACTGTGGGGAGTGCAAACAGCACGATATCCCTGTATCTCTAGTGGGGACTGAAGTGTTCCATCGGTGTTCAATTGTTGGAAGGTGGCATGGGGCAGAAGGTATGTGGAGTGGCACCCAGTGAGTGTTCTAGCCCACGCGGATCCCATGGTGACCTCTGTGGTCTACAAATGATGACGCCGCCATTATTCTGTACTAGACCTTTCTCCAGCCGCTTCAAGCTCCCTGCTATTAACTATGTAAATGGATGTCAACAATGTAAAGGCTTTGACTGTTCCAACTACTTGAATTCAATAAATCTTTAGACTGAGGTTTTAGAAAACAGTCCACTTGAGCACAACTTCAAGGTGGCCACCAAAAGCTAGAGCAACGTTTTGCACAATCAGAATCACCAATAGTGTAGCCAGGCTTAGCCCAAATGACTAATACCTCTAAGGGAATGATCTTGGACCTCATACTCAGAGGTTGGAATCTTGGCAAACTCCACTCTATCCTTTTAATCTTCTGTCTGCAGTCGATAAACTGAGTACTGTTCAGTTGGGTACCAATAACCATCCGTTACCTGTCAAAAGGCCAAGGGACCTCCTTGGGAGCAAAAGTGCTCGCTATAAAAAAAACCTCTCATTATGTTATTTTATTTATCACTGTGGTACTTCTAGCAGTATGCTTCAGAATACTGCCTGAGACTAATTAGTGCCACCATCTTCATTTCCCATCTCCTTCCCTCTTTTAACACAGTAAACAAAAGGCCATCCAAATGGTGGAAGGTAGAGAGGGAATTGTGCATCCACCTTGTGCTTTCTAGGGCCCTGCTTTCCTTCAGCAACATTTATTTAAGGATGATCAATTGCAAGTAAGCTTGCTGTCTCTGATAATGAAGCATCTTATGAGGCCCGACCAGCAAATGGCGCCAGATGCCATGTTTTCTCTGTCCTGAAGTACACTTTTTCCAGGCATGGGCAATTTGCAGAGTTCTACTCTGCGGAACTGTGTGAAGTGCTGCAAAAACTCTGCCACGCTCTGCGGAGTTCTGCCATCAGCAGAGTCTATTAAGTGGCTCTGCTCGCACTGATGTTAAGCGCCAGGAGTTTGTCCTGCACTGTAAAATCAGCGCAAACGGCACTCCACGTTGTGCTTGAGGGTGCTGCTGTTTTTTGCCGCTCAGGCAGGCATTCTATTCGAGTGGCAGCTTCCTCAACGCGAGTGGCAAATTTCTCAACTGGCGCGACTGCGGCCTGCTGCGGCTGCCCGCGTTGCATAATCTCACCGGCGGAGGTTCAGGGCATGATTTTTTCTCGCTAGTGCTTGCCAACTTAACAATGGCGAGCCGCAAGAGAGAAAAAAACTCTGCTCCGTGTCACTTTGCTGAGTTTTGCGGAACTACTCTGCGCCGAGTGGGAAAAACTCCGTCGGTGGAGCAGCATTCTTCACTCACCCCTAATTCGTAGAATGAGGTGCTTAAGGCACCTGACAAAAACGGAAGAAGCATCCAGAGTGCCCTTCATTAACCTCTAGCGGCTAGCCCCAGATCTCAGAAACACTTATGACAAGCCTGAGTAAATAGAGGGATTCTGCAGAAAAAATATATGCAAATGTCAACACTTCTCTAGAGAAAGCATTTTAGGGACTAAATACAGAAAGACCCCATGTGCCTCTTCATTCTTTACATCTCAATGAACTCTCATTGTGAGTTACGTCATTTGTGACCCCCACATGATTGGACGTTAATCCGCCAAAATGCGGAAGTGACATGCCACATACCTTGACCCCTGAATGACATCACTGATTAGTCCTTTGTCGCATCTTTAGTCCCTCGGCAGCCTTTCTTCTTCTGCTGCTGAGAGGTTAAGCAGCTGAGTCTACAGAAGGAGACACGTGCAGAATGTGTTCCATCTCAAATGCGTTCTTCTCCACACATTGCACACAATAATGTCTTTGTGCTGTAGGATATTTAAATATAAACGAAGTAGATTTTTCGAAGCACATCCGAAACCAGAAAAGAGACGCCAGACATCTGACAGTAAGCCACGAGGGGCGCGGGGTCCTCGGTTTGTATTTTCTTTAATCAATCGGAATTGCAGGTAGTTTGAGCGCAGATGAAATGCAGCCGACAGGAAGTAAACTAGTTTCGGGCCGCCTGCTGTGCTGCTGCAGAGCGGAGCAGATGTAACGCGTATTCAGTGTGGAGCATAAGGCACAGCTCGTGTTTATTTGTAAAATAACAAATCAATAAGCACGCATTTTAATATACAGCGGCATCCACCCAGGCGAGATTTGCTCTTTTTAAAGAATAAAAGATGTATCACTGTGTATTGTTGAGGGTTCGAGCCAACATGAAGAAACAAAACATAACGTGGCAAGTTCTGAGCACACAAACCCATCCTGGCTGTTCATCACAGTGCCTAGAAGGCAGTCCGGTGGCCACGAGGCACTGCCACCACCATCAATAGAAAAGGCGGGGCCGGCATTGGACACGCCGATAATATGGCGGTCCTGCTGGCCCCCGACGACCTGGGAGGCGGGCCTGTCGTGCACAGCAGTGACGCGACAGGCGCGCCTCCACCCTAACTGGTCAAGGGCTAGGGGTCCTGACCCGGAAGTGAAGTGAATCACTTCCGGGTCACGCAAGTGGCCAGCACTCAGGCCGACCAGAACCGGTCTGGGTCTAGTGGTAGCCATAAAAGGCTGGGGAGCAGAGGACTCTTCCTCTTTGCCTTCCGCGCTCCCCAGCCTGTACTGCAACCTCGCTAGGGGGCAATTTCATTTTCATATGCTTCGTTTCGTATAGGAATAACTTGTATTAGAGTTATGTTAAGGATAGCCATCTGACATCTGTACATATCAAATGTAATCAATGTCAATTATATGATTTTCTGTGTAATTTTGAAATATTGTTATTATTAATTGTTTAATTGTTAATAAATACGTCCTGGGTTTATCTACGACCCCCTTTTCCAGCTAAACGCTTGTTCTTGATATTGTGTGGGTCTGGACAAGGGAGGAGGGGGTATAGGTATTACCAGGCCATATTGTTTTTTTCCAGTCTGGGCCCAGGAACTGGTGTAAACCAGCCTCAGACCTTCAATGAGGGCCAGTTTTCAGGCTCACAAAGTTTTTCTCATGAGAGTTTTGAGTTTTTACGGCCAAAACAATTAAAATTATGCAAAGTCTGCAAAATGGTTTGCGAGTTGAGCTGCTGCATGAGAATCGGTGCTTTGGCAATACTTTTAGGTGCATGTTTGTCACAAGCATTGACTTACTCGCAGGGAAAAGATAGAAAATCTATATTAAGTATATTGGTAAACAAATTATGCTTGCAAGCTTACCAGTTTGGCAGGGTTAAACGCTACTCACGAGAAAGCGACATTAAAGCGTAGGCGAAGGATAAACGGCATACTTTGCGAACATAGCAAAACTTTCCTTGAGCAATAAAAACTTTGCACGCCTACATAATATTGAAATGAGCATTCCCTCTCAGTTTGTTTCTGTTTTTCTTTAGTATAATTTACCTTCTTTCTACAGGTCCTTCTTATGTCTTCCTATTGGATTAAGAGGTTGTCATATAGTTGGCTTCATAAAATCAAAATGTTTCTCCTCAGTGACAGTGTCATTTTAAGGTTGTTGGGGGGTGTCGAGCAAGAAATATTTTGGGGGCCCCCTGTTTGGAACAAGTTTAAATTTGATTACCTATTTTTGCTATTTCAAGTCCTATGTTGCGTAAAAATTGTGAAATACATTTTTAAATGTTAGTATACAAAAATGCACAGAAGTGATCTAGAGAGAAAGTCAATTTTCTCACGGTCCACCTTGGAAGGTGGGGGGCATGGGTAATTGCCCACTTTGCCCAGGCCTTAAAACGTCCCTGCTCAGTGAGTGGACGGCTGAGTACAAGTCCGCTGACGGGCCCCATATTATGGGGGTCAGCTCGAACCAGTGGTAGACTGTATCCAACATCGCTGCAGTGCTTAATTTGTGCCATTGTTTGCTCAGCACCAGCACCTTTTTCTAAACACCAACACTTATTTATCCACCACAAGGTGGTGCTGTGCGCCTTTTTTTAGCAGTAAGCATCAGTGGTGATTTAGTAGATGTGGGTACTGCTGTCACTGGTATTTGGCAGCAGTGGCAGGAGCTGGGTGGTGCCAGTTGAGCAGACTCTCAAGAAATGCTTTGGTCCCCGGCACTTCATTTTTCACAAATTAAGCACTGCATCACTGCATGCTGTAGAGTAGCATCTTCCAAACAATAGCCACACCCCTCCTCGGTTGCCAGCTTGCAGCTTATGCAAAGAATGTCCTCTTGAGCTTTCTTGATGTTCATGGAGCTACCCTATAGTCTTATGATCCTTGGAGAGCTTTCTGGTCTTGGATTTCAAGTAGAAAGGATGTACTGTCTCCAAAGCTCCTTTACTACTTTCGAACATACGTAAGTGCAGAAAACACCTTCTCTATTACATTCTTCTACACATCACTATGGCTGAAGCATTGATGCACTGAAGTGGTGTCACTTCTGTCTCCAGGAGTAACAGGGCCACATTGATCATAATAGGGTGCACTATCCCAATTTTTGGAAGCTGCGCTGTGGTGCAAAAAAGGGACATGGTGCTCTATGTTTAATAGGGGCCCAGGTATGACCTCAGATTGAGGCTACTGAGACCTTTGACTGGACCTAACATTTGAGCGACTTTATCACTTGTAGTGGACTACCATCCACCCAAATAATAATTCACTTTCTTACAAGACATATAATATATATGTACAATTATTGTGCCTTATCTGGCTCCTCTGCTCCTCCAAACACTGTGGCTCCAAGAATTTTCTCAAGGCTACGAAGGCTGATAATGAAATGCACAGTCTCTTTCCAGGGATTCAAGTTCATGACTGGTGGTGATCCTCCTCTTGTGGCAAGGTGGTCCTTTCAGTGTTTGGAAAGGAGTTCTCTTACTCTTCTTTTCAGGTCATTAAACCTCTCCTTGCATTGGTTTGACATTGAATTGACATTGGTTTGGTGGAAACTGCACTGATACCAAAAGGCTTCTGATAAGAATATTGCTCTGGATTCAAACAGCAACCGTTCTTATTGAAATCGTCCAAGACCAGATTTATGACACTGTAATGTTATTACCTGGTGCGGATTTACCACTCCTGATACTAAAGTAACCCATTATGAGGGCCCTAATGTGTTGCTGCTCCTCGATCTGGATCAACTGAATCTAGGGGCCAAACCCTCACATATTGCTCACCTCAAAACAATGCCCTAAATGTTATAGTCTTTTTTAACTGTAGCCGTCCAAGCTGGGTACAATGGGCAGAAATATGATCATAGTTTCTTAGGCAAAATTACTTTCTGAGTGTATGTTTTTGCCAGCCTTGATAGTGTCAATGAATCTCTGAGCAAGGTTCAGGGAGTCTTCACACAACAAAGTAATACTGAGATACTGCTGCTGGAACCAACTGAATATAAGCAATCGTATTCAGGAGGAGGCCAAAGTTGGAGATATTGAAAAGCTGTAAATGAGCAGTTTTAACTGAAGCAAGAACTTGATGGTCAAAAAATGGATTGGAATCTAAAGTAACTCATCATATTTTAATTTGCAGTTTGAAATAGGGAATAGCATGTTAAAACTGCATGTAATAATTTACTCTTAAATATGGAGAACAAGTATATGATGGCATACTAATATCACAAACAACATCTTGAGAGACAAAGTATCGAAAGTTGAGTGCACAGAGGGAAGAATAGATCTGCTATTCTTAACTCCATATATGTATATTAAAGGTACATGTATCTTCAAGTACATAGATGAGGAATTAAGAATAGAAAATCTATACATACTTACTGTTACAATTGGGTTCCGTCCATTCAGTACGCTGGATTTTTTTTGCTTTTTGGATCACCTGGTTTTGAATTTCTTTATGTTTGGTGAGTCTCACTAAATGTGTCTCACCCACAGTTTTCACAGTTTTCACATGGCAAATTGACTGCGTTTGTTTACCGCCAGTGACAGCCTTTAAGATAAGGCCACTGCAATGCACGAAGGCACTTGTGGCATTACATTTGAACACCAGGGCCCACAAGTGTGCACCAGTGCGGTCTGCACGTGGATGACTACTGTCGTGGGCAGCCTGGTAGCTGCGCATATGTAGCCTAGCACAATGGGGACTCCGCAGGATTTTATATTGACCTGGGATAAGCCTTATACTGTTAGTGTACACTAATAGGGAAAGTTAGTGTGATTTATTGTTTTGTCTTTAGTGACACTTAATTATACACTTAGGGAGACTTCACCTAGCTCTTGAGCAGAATAGGGGTGAGGCAGAATGACCTGCATTAGACACTCAGCTGTCAAACTTTACGAGGGATGCGCATGCCCAAGCCCAAGCCCAAGCCCACTGAACAAAGGAGCCAACCCAGGAGAGGGGCTCACTTTGAACTTTTGGTGTGCAAGGCCCTGGCAGTGATGTTAGCGAGGGTCGGCACTGAGATTCCATGGGGCTGATCTAACCAGTTATTTAATAGTTTACGCCATTTTGTATTATCCTAGCATGCAGAGCAGGAGGTTTGGGAAGGGGTGGAGAGGTGACTTGGCATCCTAGGATTGCCAGGGATGCTTGACTTAAAAACTCTTGCACAAGGGGGTGAATCTCACTTGCCTGTGGATTTTTCTGCACTTCACCGCTGGAACCTGGGACTGCCATAAACAACTGGAAGGAGGAACCCACTGATCTCTACTGAGGACTAAGGACCTTACCCACCTGACCCCAGGACCAGTAGATCTCCCTAAGGGCCAGTGGGGCTCCCTTACACCCCCTGAGGATCAGTTGGGGGAAAGCCATTGACTTTGGTACCGAAAAAGCAAGATCAGGAGGAGAGCTGGGGCAGGGAGCCAGGTGGACCATCTCCTTGAGGGCTGTGCAACTTTGGATGTGAGAAAGGTTGCTACAACTTCCCCTGGTAGACAGAGCTCATCTTCAGGTGTCACATGAACTCACGATCGTCAAAATTGGCCCAATGGGGCCAGAGTTATCACATTTTAAAGATTGGTGACTTCTGACCCTTTCTTGCACGGAGTGTGTAGCGCCACTGCCTCGACGGAAAATACCCTGAGGGTGGGCCAGGGCCTCGGGGTTGGCACAATAAGGATTTTTTTCAATCCCCCAGAAAGGAGGCGTGTGGGGACCGTCCCCTCACTCTCATATACGCACGAGGGCCCCATCCCCAGGCATACTCATTCCTGGGCGGAAAAGGACCCCATCCCCAAGATCCTGCATGCTGAGATTGGTAGAGGAAGCGCAGTTGGGTTTCTCCCAGAGTGGTCAGCTACCTCGCTCCCGTGCCCGTCTCTGGGGGGAGCAGGAGGTTGCCACAGATCACCGCACCTGGCCGCAGGCAGGCAGAGAGACCTTGCCGGCTCCTACAGCAGCAAGAAAGAGTGCTACTCAGGCGGGGACAGCCATCTGTGGGTTCCCAGTGCTGTCCCCCCAACATGGACAAAGTGCAGGGTGGCCAGGTGGGACCGGGCACCCCTTGAAAAGAAGAAGAAAAGCAAAGAAATCTACCACTTCAGCTCTCCTGGATCAGTGGGAGAGCCCATAATAAAATATTCACTGCTCCCGAAGAACCCCCATAATGCCCTGCAAGGCCCTATAATTGTGCACTGTTTTGGCCCTAATTTGGATGTTTCTCCCTTTGTGGTGGCCCCAGGATGGCGGGGTCACCACCAACTGCCTTAGGAATTGTGCAGCCTTCCCCCAAAAAGGACTTGAGAGCCCCACCTTACGTTTTTGGTTGCAGATGTTATGGCCTGAAAAGCCTAAAGATGGTTAAAGGAGATGCATGCCTTGAAGTCTCTCTAGAGGCAAAGTGTATGTTTGCAATACAATGTCATTACAATGTAAAGCCCTGTCGGGCTGCTTTTATACTTGCAGTTATCCAGTTGAAAGCTGTTTAAAAAATAAACGCACACATATTTTGATTGCTTTAAATGCTTTATTGATTTAATAATGGTGTCAATGATTAGTGACCAAAATGAAAATACTTTATTACCATTATGTGCATTTATACAGAATTATTATTTTTTATGGTTGCATTTAGGTAGAAATTATGATTTTAATATGTGTTTTTTTGCTCTTGAACCTTGACAAAACTAATAGAGATATGTGTGTGTGACCCCTTTAGGGGTCAAAGTTGGTTACACAATGTCATATGTGGTATTTTCCAATGGCCAATGTACATGTTTGTAAATTATTGCATAGAATTTAGTAATGTGTGTGTAATAAATGTACTTCTTCTTTTTCTAAATAAAAAGTACTGACTGGGCAATCATTTATTGAGTGTTATTATTGCATGCCAGTGAATGGTGATTACTAGCCCACACCACCTTCCCTGAGTAGGCTCTGGACTGCTCTGCCTCTCTGCCCTGAGAGAGTCAATCGCCACAATGAGGTGCTTGGTTCCCTGTAAGGGGATTGTGGACCTATTACTTATGCAGGCCACACAACTAATAACCCCATTTCATACACTTACCTTTCAATATTTTTGACATCAATATTTTGTCCATGATATTAGTGTCCGACTCTATCTAGGACTTGATATTCAAGAGCCACACCTGCCTGTATTTATTTGGTCCAAGTTGCAAAGTTCAGAGTCATGTGATGTTTTTGACCAAATATTTCATGCAATCTTACCTGTCTAAAAATGTGCATGCCAAACTGTGTGATGTGCTGTTCTCTCCACACAACTTCAGTCCTGATTTAAGTGGAATCTTCTGTTTCCGCTCAGACCTGGGTTTACAACGGGTCTCATAATGAAGCCAATTGGGCCAGATTGAGAATTGAGTAGTAATAGCAAATCATCAGAATCCCTGTGGAAAGACTAAATTCAAAGCAGGATCCAATGATGGCATTTACTGCACCTTGGCAATAGTATGGTGAATCGTCTGCAGTATGTAGCATTTTCTTCAGAAAACATGGACATTTCTATGAACATCCTTCTTCTAAATCTTCCATTTTGGAATTGGCCCTTTTCGCAGGGTTATTCCCAAGCGTTTTGCCTTTTTCCTCCTATTTTTTTTACCTTGTTTTTGATGGCTATAGGATTCTGGGCACTTTACCACTGCTGATCAGTGCTAAGGTGCATATGCTCTCTGTATACATTTTTATATGATTAGTTATCCATGGTTGGAATATTTGATTTACAAGTAAACCCCTAGTAAAGTAGACGGTGTGTGCCAGGGCCTGTAAATCAAATTCTACTAGTGGGCTTGCAGCAGTTGTTGTGCTACCCACATGAGTAGACCTGTAAATGTGTCTCAGACCTACCACAGTAGCATATGCGCGAGTAGTTGTCAACTACCATATTGCCCTGACAAGCACACCCACTTGCAGGCCCCAACCTTCCATTTTCTTACATGTAAGGCACCCCTATGGTAGGCCCAAGTTACCCCCATGGGCAGTGTGCAGTGTATGTAAAAGGTAGAACATGTACTGGTGAGTGCGACATGTCCTGATAGTAAAATAGTGTGTATTTCGTTTTTTACTATTGAAAGTCTATCTGTCCCAAATGGCTAACATGGAATTTGCTTTGTAACATCTTACAAGTGTAACTTTCCATAAGAACAAGATAGAGAAATAAAGTTTAGTCTCTCTGAACTCAGAATGTATTAGCGCACCTTTTGGTGAAGGTGGTTTTTAAATTCTGTGTTAGAAAATTCCACTTTTAGAAAGTGACACAACAAAAAACCTAGCTACCATTTTTTATGCTGCTATCTCCTTAGACAGACGAAGGGCCAATTTCTTAGTTTCATTGGTCCTGCTTATTTATTAAACTATTACTTCACATGTCATTATATCTTTTCATCATTCCATACATGTCTGAAACGAGAGGTACACCGTTTGTTTCGTACACTGTTTCAGACAAGTGCAATGCAATAAATCATGGACGTGGAACGTGACAAAATATACAAACCATTTAACAAATAATATGTAAAGAACATTTGACATTGAGTGTGGCAAAAGACACAAATACATATATACACCAGTCAGTTGTTTTTTGTTTGTTTCATGTATGTTAGCTAGGCCTCAGTTTAAAAACAAATGCCGTCTTGGCCAAAATGTGAGTCACTTCTGTCATTCATGTTTCTTTCCCCTTGTCCATCGTCTCTCCTCGCAAACTGTGCAGCATGCAGTCAGGATGAAATGT
The DNA here is from genome assembly GCF_964204655.1 of Triturus cristatus. Classification (NCBI taxonomy): domain Eukaryota; kingdom Metazoa; phylum Chordata; class Amphibia; order Caudata; family Salamandridae; genus Triturus; species Triturus cristatus. The sequence continues at coordinate 122,834,552 of NC_140589.1, forward strand.
ACTAGTTTAATTCTACTGTTATTGTTGTTCTGCTCTCGATGAACTTTCAGTCACAACTTGGAACATCCCACGGTTTTTCTGCTGGTTTACTGTAGTCCATTCATTTACATAACATATTATTATTCATGCATCTCGTTAGATTCTAGCATCTCCGGATGACATTAGCATAGAGAGTGCTGAGTAATTTTTCATGTTGTGGGTTAGTGCTTAGGTGTTAATGTGATATGTATTTTTCATGTGCTCTGATTTGCTGATGAAATGTTACTTTTGCTCTCACCACAGTGAGTCTGTGGTTTCTGTAATATTATATTTGAAAATAATATGTAAACGCCCTCTATTTTGATGGTGAGCCAGAATAATTTCCTGTTCTACTAGGGATGTTGTCCTTTTCCGTCCTGGTTTTTCTGCTCATGTGGTAGTTAGAATAACTTCTAATTTTTGCATTCTCTGTATCATTCTGCATTAAGAGCCTTTATGGCATTGATTCTGTACCTCTTTATTCTGTAACCCTTTTGCATGCGTCGGACGGCCGGGAGTCGTCCGACGTCACGGTGGGCGTGTGCGTGGGACAGCTCCCGGCTGTCCTAGCACGCACCCATGGGGGAAGCGCTGACACTCCCCTTGTGGGCTGCCCCTGAAGCTGCCCCCATCGGGGAAGGCAGGGGAAGCCCATCCCCTGCCTTCCCGCTCCATCCCTCCGCGTCATCTAATGATGTCAGCATGCGAGGCGCCCAGGCGTTATTAGAGGATACCGGCTGCACTGGAAGCCATTTGCTTCCAGTGCATCCAGGCAAGAGGAGGTGAGTCTCTCCTCGGGGAGGGTGGGGGATACGTTTTAAAATGCATCAGAGGAAAGGAAGGGTTTTCCTTTCCTCTGATTTCTTTAAAAAAATCATTCCTGGCCATTTTGTATCCAGGAGCAGACCCCTGGGCAAGGGTTGCTCCCCTTGGGGGAGCAATATTTTTACTTTGTTCTGTCCCCGGCTTAGAAAAAAAATATATATATGTATGTGTGCCCACTAGGCCACCAGGGATTTTTTTTTAATGCCCTTTGTGTGTCCGGGAGCGGCCCCTTGGGCAAGGGTTGCTCCCCTTGGGGGGCAATGTGTGTAGTTGGTTCTGCAGATCGGGTAATTAAAAAAGAAAAGTATGTGTGTGCCCACTGGGCCACCAGAGATTTTTTTTTTAAATGCCCTTTGTGTGTCAGGGAGCGCCCCTTGGGAAAGTGTTGCTCCCTTTGGGGGAGCAATATGTTTTTGGGGAGCGGTCCCCTCGGCAAGGGTCGCTTCCCTTAGGGGATCATTAATTTTCGCCGTTTCTGCAGATCAGCCTTGTGAGTCTAGGCCAATCTGCCCCCAAGGGGGGCAGAAGCCATTAGACACCAGGGATTGTTTGAGTGTTGTTGGGCAAGGGTCGCTCCCTTTGGGGGAGCAATATGGTTTTGGGGAGCGGCACCTTCGGCAAGGGACGCTCCCCTTTGGGAAGCATTTATTTGGGCTGTTTCTGATCCCCTGGATGGACAGATCGACCCAAATGAACAATTAATTTTATTGTATGCCCACTAGGCCACCAGGGTTTGTTTTAGTGTTGTAGGGAGCAGCCCCTTGGACAAGGGTCGGTCCTCATTATGGGGTGAATATTGTGTCCGTTTCTGCCCCGGGGCAGATCGGCCATATATTTTCAGGCCCATCTGTCCCCTGGGGGATAGAAGCCACTAGACACCAGGGCATTTTAAATGTTGATGTTGGGGAGTGACCCCTTGGGCAAGGGTCGCTCCCCCTTTATGATGGTGAATTGTTTGGCTGTTTCTGCTCCCCGCTGGGGCAGATCGGCCTTATGCTTTTAGGCCCATCTACTACCTTTGCTTGGCTGGTGGATAGTGTGTGAACTAGTGCATTATTTGCATATGTGATTGTAATGTGTTTTTCTCCTTTTTATTCTAGTGCAAAGCTTTTGATTCTTGTCTGCGGTTTCGACAGTGTTTGATCGGCAGTTTTGCGTAGTTGAATTTTTTTGGTAAGAAAAACATTTTCGTTGTGTTTATTCCAATTGAGTATTAATGTCATGCATGAATGAATTTTTTGTAAGTGGTGTCCTAATAGCAGCATATTTAGTTAGTGTTTTGTGCATGAAATTCTTTGCGATGTGTTTTGCGTTGTCTTATGTGTCATTTTCTTTTTTTAATCTTTTTTAGTGGGATATTGTTGGTCCTTACTGTGTCTGTGCAGAGTAGGTGTTGGTGAGTCTAGCTGCTTCTGGCAAGTGAGTGGTATAGTGTTGGAGTATATAGGTCTTTGTGATAAAGCTAAATTTTGTTTGTTCACAAAGGGTTTGTAGTTGTTGACTTGTTTGACAAGTTCCCTTTACTAGTAAACATTATGGCTAGCCATAGAATTACTGCTCAGCAGGTGGTTGGTATGCTTCTTGAATCTTCCTCTGAGCAGGATTATGACACTGACAGTGCGTCTAAGGGAGAGGAGGGAGAGGAAGATTCAGGCAGTGAGTTTTCTTTCCACATGGAATTCCACATGGAATCATCGGATGATGAAGCTACTCTCAGTGCAGATGAAGCTACTCTCAATGCGGATGAAGTGCCTGTTTTAGAGGAGGACATTGATGTGCTGATGGTGCAAGAGGCATCTGGATTGCAGCCTGGGGCTTTAAGGCTTCCTATTGGAAGTGCTGGACTCTGGGTTGATCCAAACATGGTGCAGACGGTGGTGCCTGCCTTTAGGGGTGATGCAGGTTGTAGAGTGGATTGTGAATTGTTTTTGCCGATACAGTTTTTTCAGTTGTTCATGGATGATGTATTTTTGGGTGAGATTGTTGAAAAGACTAATTTGTATGCTGAACAGTTTTTGAGGGACAACAGTGCCAGACTTAGTCCCCGCTTTAGAGCTACCTGGTGTACTCCCACAAATCTGGATGAGATGAAGAAGTTTTTGGGTTTGACTTTTTTGATGGGCTTGATAAGGAAGCCATCCCTGGCTTCATATTGGTCTACCAGTCCTTTGATGGCAACTGCCATATTTCCTGAAATTATGTTGCTTCGGAAGCTGCATTTTGTTGATAATACTTTGGCGTTGCTACGAGATAACCCTGGCTGTGACCGTCTTTTTAAGATTTGGCCTGTTCTTGTTCACTTTGTAGATCGATTTTCAGAGATCTATACTCCAGGCAAAGAAATATCTGTTGATGAGTCTTTGGTCCTGTTCAAGGGCCATTTGTTTTTTAGGCAGTACGTTCTTAGCAAGAGGGCACGTTATGGAATTAAGATGTATATGTTGTCTGAGAGTAGGACAGGATATGTCTATAATTTCCAGGTGTACACTGGTAGGGATTCCACTATTGACCCCCCTGGTTGTCCGTCCACTTTTGGAGTTTCAGAGAAAATTGTGTGGGATCTTTCTAGAGGACTGTTTAACAGAGGCCACCTTGAAAACTTCTACACTGCTGTGCAATTGTTTAAGGAATTGCTCAAAGTGGACACCTTTGCTTGTGGCACAATCTGCTCTAACCGTAAAGGTTACCCAAAAGAGCTTGTTTGCAAAAAGCTTCAGAGGGGACAGTGCAGTGCCTTGCGTAGTGAGGAACTGCTAGCTGTGAAATTTGTGGACAGGAGGTATGTGTACATGCTGACTACCATTCATGATGAGAGTACTTCACCTGTGACTGTTTGGGGTCAGGTTGCTGAAGTGCGCAAGCCTGTGTGCATTGTAGACTACAATAAGCACATGGGTGGTGTTGATAGAGTAGATCAGAGGTTGGAACCTTACACTGCTGTTCGTAAGGCTTACATTTGGTATAAGAAGTTGGCCATCCATCTCTTCAATTTAGCACATTTCAATGCTTTTGTTGTGTTCTAGGAGTTTTCTCCTGCGTCAAAGATGACTTTTGTACAGTTTCAGGAGTCTGTGATAGGCAGCCTTGTTGTTGTGGAACAGGCAAGTGTTCCTAGAGTTGGAGTGGTGGAGGATGCGGTTAGATTGAAAGATCACCACTTTCCTGATTTAATTCCTCCCATGCCCCTCAAAAAAATCCCTGTAAGAGATGTAGAGTCTGCTTGCAAAGAGGTATGCGGAAGGAGAGTCATATGCACTGTGCCGATTGTCCTTCTAATCCTGGGCTGTGTGTGCCCACATGTTTCAGATTGTATCAAACTCAAAAGAGTTTTTGGGAGCAACCGTGAGTCTAATAGTGTACTGTCTGGTCTTTATGGTTTTATATAGTTGTTCAGTTTCACGTTTGTCAATAGAATGATGTCTTTAGTTACTGCTGTTGTTTTTGTAGTTATAGTTTTGTATCTAGTTGCAATTAATTTTTGTTTTCTTTCTTGTCAAAAAAATGTAATGACGGTGTGCGTGGACTGGCGCTTGGCTGGCGGTGTGCGTGGAGTGGTGCTTGGCTGGTAGTGTGCGTACTGGCCCTTGTCTGGCAGTGTGCGTGGATTGGCGCTTGGCTGGCGGTGTGCGTGGATTGGCGCTTGGCTGGCAGTGTGTGTGGCTTGGCGCTTGGCTAGCGGTGTGCATGGACTGGCGCTTGGCTGGCGGTGAGTGGACTGGCGCTTGGCTGGCAGTGTGCGTGGACTTGTGCTTGGCTGGCGATGTGCGTGGATTGGGGCTTGGCTGGCGGTGTGCATGGATTGGCGCTTGGCTGGCGGTGTGCATGGACTGGTGCTTGGCTGGCGGTGAGTGGACAGGCGCTTCACTGGTGGTGTGCGTGGATTGGCGCTTGGCTGGCGGTGTGCGTGGACTGGTGCTTGGCTGGCAGTGAGAGGACTGGTGCTTGGCTGGCGGTGTGCGTGGATTGGCACTTGACTGGCGGTGTGCGTGGACTGGTACTTGGCTGGCGGTGAGTAGACTGGTGCTTGGCTGGCGGTGTGCGTGGATTGGCACTTGGCTGGTGGTGTGCGTGGACGGGTGCTTGGCTGGCAGTGAGAGGACTGGCGCTTGGCTGGCAGTGTGCGTGGATTGGCGCTTGGCTGGCGGTGTGCGTGGACTGGTGCTTGGCTGGCGGTGAGTAGACTGGCGCTTGGCTGGCAGTGTGCGTGGATTGGCGCTTGGCTGGCAGTGTGCTTGGACTGGCGCTTGGCTGGTGGTGTGCGTGGACTGGCGCTTGGCTGGCGGTGTGTGTGGACTGGTGTTTGGCTGGCGGTGAGTAGACTGGTGCTTGGCTGGCAGTGTGCATGGATTGGCGCTTGGCTGGCAGTGTGTGTGGACTGGCGCTTGGCTGGCAGTGTGCGTGGACTGGCGCTCGGCTGGTGGTGTGTGAGTAGTGACTTGCTGCTGGTCACTACACACACTGCTAGCTAAACGCCACCACACAATCCGTGATCTGGTGTGGTTGTTGTGTCAGGAATGTGGGCATGTGAAAATGATGGGCCCTTGAATGGCGCTGTGCTGCTGGTGTAAGTGTTGTAATGTGCTGGGTCCGCGGCTGGCGGTGTGAATGGTTTTGTATGTGTCACAAGTATGAAAGGTGTATGAATGGCCTATAAAGAGGTTGGTGCCATGTCATGGCTTTACAGCTCACGAGCTGTGAGTCAATGGTTCAGTTTCTCGTCCTTTCAATTATTAACAGTGCATTTCATTTTTGTGAAATCTCTGGTTAATACAACTGTATATACTGAACCATCACTCACCCTCATGCCAAATCCAACCGGTATGTATGTGTGCTTGAGGAATAGTTGGCTGTGCAGAAATATTTGTCTTTTCTATCTTTCTCAAGCAGGGTGTAACTTGTCCCTTTTTGTGAATGTTGTAATGTGTTGGTTTTGTGCCTAGCGGTGTGAATGGCCTTGTGTGTATCACGTATGAAAGGTGTGTGAATGGCCTGTAAAGCGGTTGGGGCCTTGACGTAGCTTTACAGCTCACGAGCTGCGAGTCACTGGTTCCGTTTTTTGTCCTCTCAATTATTGACAGTGCATTTTATTTTTGTGAAATCTCTTGTTAATAACATTTTATATTCTGAACCATCACTCACCCTCATGCCAAATCCAACCAGTATGTGTGTTTGCTTGAGGAATAGATGGCTGTGCAGTGATCTTCGCTTTTTTGTCTCTCTGCCAATGTGTACATTTCATCTAAGAAAAACCTACGATATTGTCGTAAACTAAACACCCATGGGAGTACATGGTGATGTCTCTCTTGTCGATCCCAACAAGTTATCTTACCCTGCAAACCTCAAAATGTGACTGTCACATTTTCCTTGCATTATTGTGCCAACATTTTCATGCTGCAGAAAGAAACTACACATTTCCTACCCCCCAGCATTTCTCCAAGTATCCCAATAGAAATGGTACCTCACTTGTGTGGGTGGGCCAAGTACCGCGGCAGGGAAGGGCCCAAAACCTTTTGAGGCGACATCAAAATTACCTATCACAAACCAACCTAGCTGAAAAAAAAAACATTTTACACATATTTTTATGTGGAATCACTGGCCGGCACAAATGCCCTACCCCACAGCGTTCTTCTTAGTGTCCAGAGTAAAATGATACCTCACTTGTGTGGGATAGGACATTTGTGCCGGCATGGTGATTCCACGCAAAAATATGTGGAAAATATGTTTTTTTCAGCAAAATTTGAGGTTTGCATGGCATTCTGGGTAGGAAAATGTTGGAGGATTCACGCAAGCCATACCTCATTGGACTCCCCCAATGTCTAGGTTTCAGAAATGTTTGGGTTTGGTACTTTCCCAAGATGGCCGCTGAGCCCGGGCCCAAAACCCCCGGTTGCCCCCCCCCCCCCCCAAAACAAGGTAGTTTTGTTAAAGGTAATTTTGAAGTCTCCACAGTACGATTTGGGCCATATCCTATTGCAGCCACTATGCCTACCCACACAAGTGAGGCACCATTTTTATTGGGAGACCTGGGGTACGTTGGGTGGGAGGAAATTTGTGAATCCATGCTGTTTCAAGAACTTTCGCACACAGAAATTTGAGAAAAAAGTGATTTGTTTCAGCAAAAATTGAGGTTTGCAGGGGATTCTTGGTAGTAGAATGTTGGGGGACCCATGCAAGGCATACCTTGCTGGAATCCCCCGGGTGTCTAGTTTTCAGAAATGAGTGGGTTTGGTAGGTTTCCCTAGATGGCCGCTGAGCCCCGGGCCAAAAACTCAAGGGACCCCCTTGCAAAACCAGGTTGGTTTGTGATAGGTAATTTTGATGTCGGCTCAATAGGTTTTGGGTCCTTGCCTGTCACGGGTCCTTGACCCACCCACGTGAGTGAAGTACCATTTTTATTAAGAGACCTGGGGGAATGCTGGGTGGGAGTAAATTTGTGGATCCACGCAGATCCCAGAACTTTCCCACACAGACATTTGAGAAAAAAGTGATTTTTTTTCTGCGAAATTTGAGGTTTGCAGGGGATTCTGGGTGGGTGAATGTTGGGGGACTCATGCAAGTCATACCTCGCTGGATTCCCCCAGGTGTTTAGTTTCAAAAAATGTATGGGATCTTTAGGTCTCCCTAGATGGCCGCCGAGCCCCTGGCAAAAACTCATGGGACCTCCCTTGCAAAACCAGGTGGGTTTGTGATAGGTAATTTTGATGTCGCCTCAATAGGTTTTGGGCCCTGGCTAGTCGCGGGTACTTGACTAACCCACATAAGTAAGGTACCATTTTTCTAGAAACACTTTGGGGAACATGGGGTAGGTGGACGTTTGTGGATCCATCCAGATTCCAGAACTTTCCACCACAGAAATGTGTGGAAAATTTGTTTTTTGACAATTTTTTAGGTTTGCATGGGATTCTGGGTAACAGAACCTGGTGAGAGCCAGTCAAGTCATGCCATCCTGGATTCCCCCGGGAGTCTAGTTTTCAAAAATGTATAGGTTTGCTAGGTTTCCATAGTTGCTGGCAGAGCTAGGGTTCAAAAACTACAGCTAGGCACTTTGCAAAAAAAGGCTAATTTTTCACTGTGAAAATGTGGTGTGTCCATGTTGCGTTTTGCGCCTTTTCCTGTCGCAGGCACTAGGCCTATCCACAAAAGTGAGGTACCATTTATCTTGGAAGACTTTGGGGAACACGGGGTGGGTGGAATTTTGTGGATTCACGCAGAGTCCAGAACTTTCCACCACAGAAATGTGAGAAAAATGAGTTTTTTTAGACAATTTTTTAGGTTTGCAAGGGATTCTGGGTAACAGAACCTGGTGAGAGCCAGTCAAGTCACCCCAGCCTGGATTTCCCTGGGTGTCTAGTTCTCAAAAATGTATAGGTTTGCTAGGTTTCCCTAGGTGCCGGCAGAGCTAGGGTTCAAAAACAACAGCTAGGCACTTTGCACAAAAAGGGTCATTTTTCACTGTGAAAAAGTGGTGTGTCCACGTTGCGTTTTACGCAATTTCCTGTCGCGGGCACTAGGCCTCCCACACAAGTGAGGTACCATTTTTCTTGGAAGACTTTGGGAAACGCAGGGTGGGTGGAATTTTATGGATCCACGAGATTCCAAAACTTTCCACCACAGAAATGTGAGGAACATTTTTTTGGGGGGGAACTATTTTTTAAGTTTGCAAGGGACTCTGGGTAACATAACCTGTTGAGAGCCAGTCAAGTCACCCTATCCTGGATTTCCCTGGGCGTCTTAGGTTTCAAAAATGTATAGGTTTGCTAGGTTTCCCTAGGTGCCGGCAGAGCTGGGGTTCAAAAACTACAGCTAGGCACTTTGCAAAAAAAGGATCATTTTTCACAGTGAAAATGTGGTGTGTCCACGTTGCGTTTTGCGCCATTTCCTGTCGCGGGCACTAGGCCTACCCACACAAGTGAGGTACCATTTTTCTTGGAAGACTTTGGGAAACGCGGGGTGGGTGGACTTTTGTGGATTCACGCAGATTCCAGAACTTTCCACCACAGAAATGTGAGGAAAAAGGTTTTTTTGGGACAATTTTTTAGGTTTGCAAGGGATTCTGGGTAACAGAACCCGGTGGGAGCCAGTCAAGTCACCCCCATCCTGGATTCCCCTGGGTATCTAGTTTTTAAAAATGTATAGGTTTGCTAGGTTTCCCTAGGTGCCGGCAGAGCTAGGGTTCAAAAACTACAGCTAAGCACTTTGCAAAAAAAGGCTCATTTTTCACTGTGAAAATGTGGTATGTCCACGTTGCGTTTTGCGCCATTTCCTGTCGCGGGCACTAGGCCTACCCACACAAGTGAGGTAACATTGTTATCAGGTGACTTAGAGTAACACAGAATTGTAGAGCAACGGTTATTACCTATTGACTTTCAATGCATTTCTGCCTTCCAAATGAAAGACAACGTGTAAAAAAGAAGTCATTTTGAAAAATGACCTAGAATTCTCATGCTAGTATGAGTACTCCCAATTTCGGAAATGTGCAAATATCTACTGTTTCTAAACTCTATATTTTGTTGCCATTTCAGAAATACATAGGTATCTTTCATACCGATTTTTCCATGTATACATTTTCCCAGAATAATTGCTATAAACCCGGTACATATTAAAAAAAACATTGAAAGATGCTGCTCAGTTATTTGCTCTGGGTTCGTCGGGTTCTTGGTGAACCTACAAGTCCTATATATCCCCACAACCAGAAAGGTCCAGCGGATGTAACGGTATATTGCTTTTAAACAGCTGTCATAATTAGAAGAAGATACAGGTGAAAACGTTGACACAAATGGCTGTTTTTTTCAACTAATTTTAAATTTGTCCTATATTTAACTGTTAGTTTCTATAAAGAAACCTTGAAGGATCTACATAAATGACCCCTTGCTGAATTCAGAATTGTGTCTTCTTTCCTAAAAATGTATAGCTTTCAAGGATCCATTATTGCTTTCATACCCATTTCTACAATTAACTGGAAGGAGGTTGAAAGCACAGAAAATAGCAAAAATAGGCTATGTCCCAGAAAAATGACAACACTGTGTAAAAAATTTTGGTTTTCTGACAAAAGTCTGCTTGTCCCTGAAAGCTGGGAAGATGGTGATTTCAGCACCACAACCCCTTTTTTGATATCATTTGCAGGGAAAAAAACAGACGTTTTCATCTGTAGCCCATTTTTCCCAATTTTTCAACAAAAAAAAAACATTGCTGTATTTTGGCTCATTTCTGGGTCCCCTTCAGGGGAATGCACAAACCCTGGGTACCTTTAGAATCCCCATGATGTTGGAAAAAAGGACGCAAATTTGGCATGGACACCTTATGTGGTCAAAAAGTTACAGGGGCCTAAGAGCGAACTACCCCAAGTAGCCAAAAAAAGGCTTAGCACGGGGGGGGGGTGAAGGCCTAGCAGCGAAGAAGTTAATGACATGACAAAACCCTCTTACTTTTCAATGATCTAGAACTCAGTTATTGATGGGGTCCACTCAATCCATCTCATTTATTTGATGAATTGGATTCCTGATTTCTGATGTTTTGGGATGTGTCTTAACGCGGCGAACACATTGCCTCAGGAAATTGAGGGTTAGCACCCATCTCTGATCCAATAAATGTGGGGAATTTTGAGGTGCATAAAGTTTTAGGTACATTTTTGCTCCTGTACCATTATTACTGACTGACAGCAGCTCGATTGGTTTACCTGTAAATATCTATTTGTGAAATGTATACCAATTTCAAACAGGTAATTTGCCAGCTTTTTAAAAGCTGGACCTAGGGCTGGACTGAACACGCCCGTCGCAGGGAAACTGTCCGGTAATCTGAACAGCAGTGGGAAGCTTTCAAGATTAGACAGACCCTAGAAGCAGACACAAAGCAGCAACGCATATTTTCAGAAAGGCACATATTTCATTTGCTGCTGCTGAGAAATAATGCTCCCTCGTGCTGGACCAGACCTAGGACTGTTGGAATATTTTCTTGTTTATGCTACAGAGCTGCATGTACAACTTTTGCCTTTTTTGGCAATACATTTGTAAAAAGATGCTAAAAAAGGGTGCATTTTTTGGGCAAGAACCCACTGAACGCTCAAATAGGATCAGAGATGCTCTCTACTATCACTTTTTGCTTCAGACTTCAAAAATGTTTATTGTGAATGACAAGCTCATAAAATATGAATCATTAAAAAACTCATAAATCACATCGGCCGGTAGAAAAAAAATCAATTTGGCATAAATAAAGCTTCAATAATGAATCTGTACAATCGGCAAAACATCAGAAAACTGGAGGATCGATAAACCCTTTGTCAATTTCCTAGGGTACATCTTTAAACGAAGGTTTGCATCTATACAAGTCCGAAGCCATTGAACGAGAGTGAACAAACAATTCTGTGTATACCACTCTTCCAGTAAGCATTCTTACTGCAGACAGAATATCCAATATTTGTAACACACACAAGGTCTCATGAGCCATGTCTATACAATGGGCTCTGAGCAGTCTGGACACACTTGTCCTGTTTTGTTTTGCTGATCCTTTTCCACAGAGGATTCAGTGGACCACAGATCTCCACAGGCCCCAACCCAAACCACATCGACATAAGTTAAAGACACAAATTACAGTCGCAATGTGCAAAATGGGTGGGGCAACTTGGATCAGGATATCTGTCACAGGTGGCAGCAGCCCTCTAAGTGGCTGAGAGAAGTGAGGGGATAGGCGGGCAGGAGGTGGAAGGGTTTGGTGTGTGCAACAGCCAGTGCCTCTGGTGTCATGACCAAAGCTTTGGAATATCTGTAAACATCAATAAGGGCACTTTGAACTTGGCCCTGGGGGACCATATCCCTAATTAAATGTATTCGTTATAATCAACTAAGTCAGTGCAGCATTAAATCTTGATTAAACACACATGCAGTTTCATAAAACTTGCAATATTTGCTGTGATGTGAATCTAAAATCTACAAGTATGAGCCAACCAGATATGCACATGGCTGCACACTGCCACACAGAACAAATGAAACTTCTGTCTGTGATGAAGACCACAAACCCATTGGAAAGTCAATCTGGGCTACCAGAATCACTGCAGTGCCACACCAAGAGCAGATTGTGTACAATACAAATATAGCCAAGGAAACAAAAAGTTTAAAAAAAGGTTTAAAGAGCCCAGTTTTCAATCTATAGTTATCATCTGTGACCGCCCTTTGGATCTCAGCAGCAAACAGGACGCTGCTGAGAGGCAAGGCGTGGGGCAAGGGAACAGCCCAGTGACATCACCTACATTTTAAAGGCCGGGCGTCACTACTGCTAGCCCTGGCATTTTGTTGACTCAATGCAAGAGGCTAAGGTTTATGATAATCAAGCCAATAATGAGTGACCAGTGAGCGGCAAACCATAGCTCAGTTCTCCTAAGTTGACCAAGAGTGCTTAAGGCGAGTTAATATGGCGGTCCCACAGAGCCACTAGCAGAAGGAGCAAAGACCCCTGGGAGCAGAAAATACTGCCATTTTCCTATGGGCTTTTGGTGGTTACCCGGCTGTGGCCATTAGGGATGATCCAGGCTAAAATGTGTTTTGCCAGTGCCGCTGATAATCCTTGCACCACAGCTCTTCTAACCTCTATTAGAATGTGCACGAAGGCACATGCACACAACTGCCACCAGAACGAGCACCTAGTACATTTTTGAGGTCTCTCCTAGGCAGTACATTTTCTGAGCCTTCGAGACATGCTGTATCTACTCTTTGGGCTTTCACCAGGCCCATCACTTCTCATTAGTTGTTTCATGTGCCTTTCTAAATTCCTTAGTTTTCAGTGGTAAATTGTGGCCATTTGTCCCTAATTATGGTGTGTCATTCCCTCCCATGGCTATTTTTTTAGATTGCCTCGGCTCATGTGTTTGTTGGCTTTCCGAAGCAGGACCCTCCCACGTTCTGTTGCTTCTGTTTCTTTCCACAGGCCGCAACTCACTTTTATCACTTTAAAAAAAATAAAAAACGTAGTAAGCTGGTAATATGAGGCTCTTAACAAAAGGCTGTTGTTCCACCAGTTTTGTCCAGGGGCGTACTATTTTGTACAGTGTGCACACTGGTGTGTGCGTAAGGGCTCTGAAAGCGCGCAGTAGTCTTAATAACAGTACTTTGTGAGAGACTGACCTAGTGAAACATATGCCTCCAGCTGCCAGGCTTGGATTCCTGTTTATTTTTGCCACCTCTTCCCCCTGCTCGTAATTCAACTTGGTATGTTCTGGGTTTCCTCTACAATGCCTTATGATAATTGAGTGACATTAGCACTAAATACAGTGATTGGCTGCTGACTTACACCCCGGCAGGACGGGGAACGTGGGCGCGGGGAGCTACGGGGAGAGAACACGACCCCAAGGTAGACACTCCTCTCAGCAACATGCTCTAGAAGCTTATCTTATGTAGGTATATATTATTTATTTTTGTATTGCTGCTCGTTTTCCGTTGACTAAACTGTGAAGAGCATGCTATTGCAGCATTGACTGATTTGTACAAAGCTGGCCTCCCTGTGTCATTTTTAGGTCGAGCATTCGAGACCTATTGTATATACTTTAGTATATACTTATATGTGTATGTACTTTGTGGGATCAGCCCTAGGGCTTGTCTGCTTCCCCTTAGGGACTTTTTGTTCTGTTCAACTGCCTCTATTTAACTGTCTTGATAGAAAACGACCAGTAGAGGTCAGTAAAATACCAGAATAGCTTTCTGCTTGTTCAACTGCCTCTATCTGTCTTTATAGAACACGACCAGTAGAGGTCAGAAAAATACCTGAATTGTTTTCTGCTGAGGGACTTTCTTTTTTTTGTTTTTCTGGCAACTGCTTCTATTTAACTTTCTTGATAGAAAACGACCAGCAGAGGTCAGTAAAATACTAGTGAACTATCTGCAGGAAAGGGTGTAGGGGCTTAGATGTAGTGGCATTGTGATAGTTACATTTCAGTTGTTTTGAGGAAAATGGGAACTTTTCTCTACGTCACAATACTATTAAAAGAGCTAAAGAAAAGAACTAGTAAGATTTATTGGGGCGCTTCTCCAGATGGGACGGGTTGCGGGAGCATTTAAACTCTCCCCAGGTGACAGCAAGTGGCTCGTGACTTTCACTGGAGCCCCGAAATAGCAGGTTAGGAAGGTTATGTTAGTGGTACTCATTTTATCTGCAAACACAAGGCGATGATGGACGGAGCGCTGAATCTTTTCAGACACTCACCCCCAGTCACAGATCTGGGTTGAATCCATCATCATTCTTTAGCTTACTTCGCCACCTCAGTTCAGACCCAGCTATATGCATGGATTTCTTTTTATTAATGTGTAGTTGAAAAGGCTCCTCTGTGACTGAAAAGTTTGGGGAGTTTGCAGAAATTGTATCAGCTGGCCAAACTGCTGGGTGAGTATACAGAGCTTGCTGCCCATATGGAAGTTGAGTCCGGTGAGTACCCGGGGGTGCCCTGCAGAGTAGAGGAAATTGATTACAGTTTGTGTCCTTGGCACTGAGCCCTTGAGCTGCCACATCCCAGGGGTATTTATTCTTTGTTTCCCAGTGCCCCTATTCGCACTTTTACAAATACTTCAAGTACCAGAATGCAATGTAAGATGAATGTTGTCACACTTGACATGGGACTGAGTGAGATTTCTGCATGAATAGAATTATCGCCTGCTTGGATACTCAAAGTACTCGCTCAAATTATTAATGTACTCACTCAACCAAAATGTTGGCATTCATAGGACAAGGGTATTTATTTAACACTCAGTACAAAGCTGTGAGTTTCTATCCCAGGAAGTAGTGTTCCTGGCATACCGTGTGTTGGGTACTTTATGATGACTTGGTACCCGTGTGTTAGCATCGGCTTGATCAGTGGCAGAGGTGTTCTGAATTAACAATGTCACACTGAAGTCTTGCTTCTGGGGCTAGCATGTAAAAACACCTAATAAGGCCTACCAGTCCCTACACCACCCTTTTTCGTATACACCATAGGTCAGCATAGGTTCAAGATGTCTTGTGTGTGTGGGTGGGTAAGGCACATTATAACCCTGTGACCTCAGCCATACCGGCTAGTTCTCCCCTCATCTTCAATTAAAATGTTGCTGCATTGTGTCATTTAATGAGTATATTCCCAAAGCATCTCGTAATCCCGAGTTTACCCCGATCTCCTTTCATTTGTCACCGGTGGCTCTCTCTCTCCCATCCTCAGCCCTCATTTCTTTGCTGCCCCTCTGTAGTACTTTGAAACAACTTTGGGTCGTTTAAGCGCTGCACAATTACCTACATTTACATAATATCATGTACCCACCTTCCTTTTGTTGTAGACTCCCTATCTCTAGTGACAGCTGTCCTCTCATGTCCTCTGTCTTATGTATTCTGTTCTCACTCAGTACTTTAAAGCAGACTAGAGAATGGGTAAAGCGCTATAGAAAAAAACTATTAGACATAAACAACCGTTCCCTCTCTCTCGCTTCCCTGTATAGCCCTTTTGAGGTCAAACCTAGACAGCACTTGCTTGCTTTGTCAGACGTCCTTCCTACAAACACACACAACACTAAGGATAATGTGCTGCAAGGCTACACTCTTATAAGATCCAAAAGGCGAGACCTATTGGCTAAGCCAATGCTTTTTAGGTCTCGCCCACGCAGCGCGCATGCGCTGCTTAGCCAAAAAGACCTTTAGCCGTCGCTTTGGCTTTTCAGCCAAAAACGTGCACGCGTTCCATTGCCTTCAATGGCAACGCGTGCACGTGTGGCGATTCACTTGCGGAGCGCGCGGTGCCATATGGTAGCAATTATCGCTCCTGGCGCTGCTCGCTCTCGCAAGTGAAATGCTTTCACTTTTGCCGACACTTTTTTTATCCAGCACTCGCCCCCTCCCCCTGCTGCCTCCTTTTAGCGTGAGGAAAGCGTTTGTTTTAATTATCGCGCGCCGTACCCGCTTTCACTTTCATAGAATCAGGCGCGCAGTCCCAGACTCGCCGGATACCTGGTCTCCCCACCCCCCACACTAAGCAGGAGCAGCAAAGCCAGTGCCACCCAGTCACATACACCGTCTTGGAGGAAGAACAGAGGTCGGCAACGGCAAGGTAACTGGCACGGGAGCATCTAAATGCCTTTTAAATGCAGCGTGTGAGAAATCGTTTCTTCACCTTTCCATTGCGCTTTGTTGTTTTTGCCCTAGCATGGCATTGTCTGTAAGCAGAGTTTGTTTTAAAATGCAATCTGCGTGAGTCAGCTGGGGATGCTGAACATCTAATAAACTTAGCGTCTAATAACCTTCACCTGGGGTCCTATATGTGGCCTGTATAGAAAGCAGGTCCTGATGAAAGCCCCTAAGCAAGCATACTGCATAAGCGGCACTCATGATCTGGCCGCCCGAGTCTCCACACTCAACACCCCATGCCCCCATCCCCCACCCCCTCCCTCCGTCTCCGTCTCCTGTCCAGGCGAACATCGACAAAAGAAGATGAAGCGCCCTGTTCTGTAGAGTGTGGAGTGAGCAGCTGGCAGAGGGAGGCTGCCTGCTATTCCAGGAAGAGAGGGAGTGTGGGTCAGCACGCTCGAGACTCTGTATTGACCCAGGAGCTGTGAAACAAGGTGTACCACTGCAGCCTGGCACGGGCCCAGGGAAGGAGGGCATCTCCGCTGCAGCCTGGCATCAGTCTGGGGGAGCAGGCTACCCCGCTGCTAGCTGCAAAAATGCTTAGACATTTTGGTCACTCGAGTCCTGATTAGCCCGCAGAGGGCGGGACTAAAAGTCTAACTGGGAAGGAAGGTAGCATTGAACCTCCAGGATGCCCTTTCTGCTTCAAGGGTGAACATTAATGATGCCTTAAGCATTAGTCGCGAGACCAAGGCGCCATGACTAAAGTCCGCTTCCGTCGCGTGACACCGACCTGTTTGAAACAACCGTTTCAGGACAATGCAGAGCTCTGGGGCAGGTGGTCTATGACTGTGCATTTCTCCTTCACAGAAAAACCAAGACATACCTGCCATTTTGCAAAAGCACGCATCAACGAACAGACCCTGCCGCTAGGCTCTGCCCTCTCTGATTCTGGAAAGCCGAGAGAATTCCGGGGCAGGGTCCAGGGCTAGGAAAGGAAGAGCTGGCCGACGGCATCATTAACAATGAAGTGGCCATTGGCCAAGTGCCTTCACTTTCAGAAAACAATTGCTGAAGAGCATAGTACGGGATCCATCTGCGCTCAGGGCGAACGAGACTCGTACACTGTGGCCAGAAGGCCATCCTTGAACACAGGGCTCTAGGGTGGTGCGACCGGTGCTACCGCACCGGGTGCTGGCTTCCCATGGGGGCGCCTGTTTCCTAGTTTAGATTGTGCTTAAAAGCACCTGCTGCCGCGTTCCTGGCCTCCTGCAATTTTCAGGCAACAATTAATATGTCAAGAAAACTCCGGTGATTAATGTTCTTCCAGGCGAGATCGGAGTTTTGTCTAGTAGAAGCACACGTCTGTTGTGGTATGTTGTTTTTTTCTGCTGTTCGACTTTAGATTTGTTTGTTTATTTAATTTAATTAAAATAGTATTCTCGCAACGAGCCACAAACACTTAATTTATGCAGCCACCTTAAACTAGATGAGTGCTAGAACACTCCTTGAACTCTGACACCTCTGTTCTCCCAGAAGTCAGGAATGGTACGGCAGGCACCAGAACTAGCTCCAACTCCTCGGGAAGAAGTATCGACCAGGGAGACGCAGCTGGCTGTGGTCCGGATGCACACATACCTGGGCGGTGGAGTTGTCCACCCTCACACCTGTAGCACATGCCATTTAATTTACATTTCGAAAGGGCTCGTGCCCAGTGTAAAGAAAAAAATACACGCCACACCACCCCTCCCCTGCTCTGTTTAACAGCCAGCCTAACTAACTTCCCTTTTACTTCTTCTGATCTAACCTTTCTGTTGAGCAGACTAAAAGCTTAACATACGGTTTAGCAATTACCCATCACTAAACTACGAATGTCACCAAAATGTTTAACACGACACCGAAGCATTCAATAAGTAAACGCACAATATAATAATTGAACGCCTTTCTGCTACACGGTAGCCAGCTGCCTGCGTACACACATGGGTACCTATCGCGCATCGCAACACTTTTTCAATTGAACTTATAAGTCTCCCTTCTAAAACAGAGAGCTACAGTCAGACCCAGACACCCTCGTGCACAACAAAGCCTTAACACCCTATAGTTGGCAAAGCCAAGCAGTGGCGTAGCGAGGGAGGGGCGGTGGGGGCAGTCCGCCCCAGGCGGCACTATTTTGGGGGAGGACAAAGGCATTCAGATAAAGCTCGGCTTGCTTTCGTGGACGTTCGGGGACCGGCAGAGAAGGAATAGGACTCGGGCAATGTCCTTTTCTTTTTTTTGTGCTGGCAGCTGTCCCCCCCCCCCTCTCTTCCTATTTTTCCCTCTCTTTCAGAAAACCGTGACTTGAAGAAATGGTTCACAACATCTCTTTCCTTCTTTCATTTAGTTGCTTCCCTGTGAAATGGATCCAAAAAAGAAAAACACTCTTGCGGGAAATGTCCTTTTTCTGACATTTTCCTATTCCAAAGTGCAGGGGGATGGAGAGAAATAGAAGGTTTTAAATATGAAAAATAAATACATAACTAAATAAAGCAAGACAGAGTGGTTGCAAAGTGGCCAGATTGGTTTTATTCACATCCAAACACATCAGCCTCACTTTACAGACTTTGCAGTGAAGCGCTACTTTTGTTTTCTCGTCTTTCTTTGAACAGCATTGTTGTCCCCAGGTGGGGAAGTGTACCATTCCTGGAGGTACTGCAATACCTGGTTGATGGATGGATTGGAAAACACAATGTGTACCGTGGCTCTGTTTATGGATGTGATCTTTTTAAACCATACTGCTTACGTTTATTAAGGATATAAGCAATGGACATTGAAACGGTTCCCTTCAGGGCCCTGTAGTCATGTCCTTAACTTTTCAGGTAAAACCACTCGCTGATTTCTGAATAGTGAGTGAGAGATCGTTAAGGTAACCATGTTGTTTCTGCTTACATTTCACATGCTTTACTTAATCTTGCATTCCCTATGAGTGTTTGCTTTTGCTTTTTGTTTTGAGGCAGCATATTACTCTTATCAAGCGCATAATTTGAATTGAGCCACATCCAAGTGTTTATAGCGAGCACAATTAGGTTGTAGCTGAAGGCAGTGTGGGTTTCTCTCAGTGGGGCAGTATGGTGTTCAGTGGGGGAGAGGATGTGGCACTATGGCCAGAGCTGTCGAATTTGGAACTGGGGAACTGGGTTCCGCCTTCATGACCAGTCCACCAGACCACTCTACTGCAGGGGCATATTCCCATGCTAGACCTTAGAAGGCCCCACTAGACCTTAGAAGGCTTGATGTCTTAGCACAAGCAGGTGTACCCTAGTGGTGTCAATTGTGGGTTAACCTTGAAGGCCTGTCCACCACCATCCATCCTGAAGTTCATCTCCAGTCTTGCGGGCAGGCCTACGAAGCAGCACACCCTAATGCAACAGTGATCCAGTCACTGTGACTCTGTCACTGAGGTCACATGAACCTTGAGCAGGTTAGGGCGGTGCAAATGGTGTGACCGCACTGGGTACCATTTCGGGTGGGTGCGTAGTGTTTGCAAGTATATTATGGTTTAAAAAAAACTTGCTGCCACCTTCCTGGCCTCCAGCAATTTTCAGAAACAATAAAAATGTCATGATAACTTCGTGATTAATGTTCTTCCTAGAGAGAGATCCGAGTTTTGTCTAGTGGAAGAGTTGACTCCTGGAAAGGTAGCACAGAGGGTTAATATGCCTGCAGCAAAGAACATGTACCATGCAGATCACAAAGTGCACTGCTTTAATGGGGGGACCTTGATGAATGGTCATTTAATGTCAGCTGTAGATGATGGATCCCTGAACAGTGTCATGTATGTGCATGTTTGCATTGTGCTGAGGGGATTCCCTGTTAATTTTTCACGCAGCTCTCTGATGGATGTCACATGCGGTTTTTCTGAGTCCCCAGATAGATCATGCAGTCTGTGTGTTCTCTTTTGTACTGCCAGTCACTGCCAGTCACCGGTGTATTCAACTGTGTAGCCTTGGACCGTGTCATGTATGTGCATGTAACTTGCATGATCGAGGTAACTATTAGCGGCGATACTACGTGTCTCTCGGTCCTCTTTCAAGTGCTTGCCGTCCTTTTTCCCCAGCAACCCCTCCGCCCCCCCACCCCCAGGGACGGCAATCTGAGGGATAGCCCCAGGCGCCACAAGCTCTAGCTACGCAGCTGAAGCCAAGCCATCTCAACAAGCATACCCCGGCAGCACACCAACAACAAAGATCTCCAAACTTATTCAGACACCATTAAACATTTTCACACCCTTGTGCAAACATGGCATGGCAAGTTTTGAGCTGGCAGACGATATTGTCTAGACAGCAATCTGCATACTAAGGTTATGAGTGGAGAACCGACCAAACAGCTCAACGGAAAACAGTTAAATCCATCAGCACATCTATCTGTATACACAGATATGAGCATGATGAAACTCACATTAACCAACACTAACCACTACTCAGTCAGGCATGAACCCTGTTTGGGCGGAGACGGTGCAGAGCGATCCTTGTCTGGCATGGGCCTGCATTGCTAAATTTGATGAAAGTCTTGTGACCTTCAGTGTGTGTCCTTTGCCTTCTTAGTTCGAGAATAAGCTTGAATATGTTTTTTTACCAGAACAATAATTTCTTGATTACATATTTTGGTATTTAGCCCCATAAAGTGAAATAGTGGTAACTTTATTAGGCTGTGACTTTGCATTTGGGTTCACCAAAATCGCCTCCTCTATAGCATAGCGTGGCTCGTCTCCTCTCTGCATGCTGCAACGCATAGAAGGAAATGGCCCTGTGTTTAACCGTGTACTTCACATTGAATTCAAGACTCTTCTGATTGGCTCTGGTGTGTTGTTTCAGTGGCCTCAGCTCCTCTCTCTTTTGCGCTCCAGCTACCTTTAAAATGTATAGCCCTATCTTGTTATATAATGATTCATTTTACCTCCCTTCATGATGCTCAAGTCACTTAACCTTAAAGATTGAAGTTGATCAGACCAGTTACCTCTGCTCCAAGATAACCTACTTGCATGTGCTGTTCTTTTATTTTCCAGGGCTCCCCTGAAGGCCCGTCTGCAGCTCTGTGATTTTCAGGTTTGGAGAATGCATATTTTTGTTGTGATTTTCTGGACTCCCCTAGTAACGTTGGTGATGTTCTATTCCTTTTTTTTCACTCTAGAGATATCTACATTAGCCAGAGTGACTTCAAGAAATCTGGGTTCTCTATGCTGATCTAGTGCATGTGTACATTGGAGGTGCAAATGTACTTAGAGACAGCTGTGGCCAGCCTCACTTTTAATATAATAATAAAAACATAAAGGGGCTTTGTGTCAACTCTCTTCACTCATTGGTCTCTTCAACTGTCGATCACATTTTGCCTCCACACACAGCATATTTAGATGGGGAGATGGGTCAGCTAGCTGCAGCCATTAGTTTTCCTACTATGTGGGTAATGGCCTTCGGGAGGCTCACCTGTGTGCGCCTTTCAGGACAGAAGCGCACTTCAACGCCAAGACTGACCGGCCAATGACTTTTTTTCTTTCAATTTCTATCTTTCAGCATTTTTTAAGGTATCTTTGTGTGTTTAAACTTAATTTTCAGGTTACAGTAATTTAAAACCAATATCCCTGTTTCTTTACACCAATATCGATCATGTCTTTCTATAATGTGCACTAAAAAGAGTTTCTGCACCAGTTTCGGGTACATCTCTCTGCTTGGAAACACACATCTTGCACTATTACAATTACATACTATGGTCATCTATATATATTCTTTAATTTGAAACTTTTATCGGATAAGTTTTACTGCCGCATTTAGTTGGCAGCTTTTTTAGTGGCGCGTGCCTGTCATAAATAAAAGTAACCATTTCGCTAGCATGCCTATTTCATGCCTATAGGCATTGCCATTGTTCAGTAACATAAAGTAAAATAAAGTAACAAGTGTTCCACAAAGAGAGTATGAAATGACTTGCTTTTGTAAGTAGCTGCCATTATAAGCATATTCTCGACTAATGCCCCCATTCCCGACATTGCCCAGAGCCTCCCTCAAGCCTTGCTTGAGACACTTGCATGATAACAGATGTACTTTCATTGCATTACCTGCAATACACAATGCTTAATTTATTGTCTGTGACTGAATACAGCTTTGTTTTGGCATTTCTGCGTGCTGGTATGCATTGCTTCCGAACACACGGAAGTGCTATAATGTGCCTATTAGTGTCAAAGATTTATTATTAAAGAAATGCACTTTTTGGAAATTTGAAGGGACTTTATCATATTTTCTTTAAATAGCACGGAAGCCCAACCTATGCTGTGTGTGGCCGTTCACCAGTGGCATGTGAAGTAACAGATGTTATTGCACCCAGGATAATGTGCTGCATGGCTAAATACCTACAAGGTCCGAAAGGCGAGACCTATTGGCTATGCCAGGGCCGGCTTTAGCACTGGTGATGCCCTGTGCGACAATGATTTTTGATGCCCCCCTCCCCCCAATGATCACCTCCGCAATGGATTCCCGCACTGCCACCCTTCAACAGTCTTCATAACCACTCTCTCGCAGATGCATTAAATTAGTTTTATAGTGTCACTCATAAAAGTGAAGGGTGTCAGAGCACTTTACATTGCACACACATTACAGAGACAATCAATCATGTGTAACTCAATGTATAGGGAACGTTACATAGGACGCAGGACTACAAGGGGTAGGATTTATATGTCATCCATACTGCTAGGCAGTATAGTTTAGTGGGACTTGGTCTGGAGAAGTACAAGCTCAGAATTTGAAACCTAACACCATGGTTGGGGCGTTCTCTTTAATAATTAGAAATTATTTCTACCAAAATAAACCCTTTGTGAAACATTAGGATAATACAAGTCTGGGGGAAAAATCAATACGCTCTAATCTGTACTTGACATCTGCATTTCAGTTCTTTGATGACAGTTAGTAGCTCACTGTCTTACATTAGGAGTTTAACTTGTAAACTGCAAGTAACATAAGGAAGTCTCTGAGGAAATCAGTAACCCACTGACCTATTTAGGTTATATTCACTTTGTGATTTGCATGGTACACGTTCTTTGCAGCAGGCATATTAACCCTCTGCACTACCTTAGGAGGAATCAAAACTTTCAGCAGTCAAAACTTCCACTAGACAAAACTACGGTCTCTCCCCGGGAAGAACATTAATCACCGGAGTTAACTTGACAATTGTATTATTGGCTTAAAATTGCCTGAGGCCAGGAACGCGGCAGCAGGTGCTTTAAAAAGCAATATAAAGTAGCAGGCAGGCGCCCCAACGCGAAGTTTGCACCCGGTGCGGTGGCACCGGTCGCACCGCCCTAGAGCCGGCCCTGGGCTATGCCAATGCTTGTTTGACTTTATATGTGCAGCATTTAGCATGGACTGCTGTTTCAGTGTTGACAGTCGAATTAAAGTGAACGAGAGGGAAAGGAATCCACATTGTGCAGTTAAAGAGCAGTGACATATATCCACCCCGACTGCGAGTACCGGAGTATTACGAGAACACATTTTTTTCCTCGGGGTTGGCATAAATGATATAATTTAATTTGTTTCTATTCCGGTGTGTTCCAGTCAAGGTACAACATTAAGGGAAAAAAGGAAACATATTGCTCTCAGCCTCCACGAGGAATCTATTTGAAAAGCTGACTGTGCCTACCTAATCTGATCATGCCTGCCGCTGTCCCAGTTTCCCGTCTCGGGACGGATTGAAAGTTATCACTGCCCCCCTCCTCCCCACTTGTTATGCTTTGTCAAAATCTCTCCATCTAAATGCAAATGCAGACTTCTTGGCTGCCAAAGAAGGGTTGCTGGGGAAACGTCAGGACAATTAAAATTTAAATTCCGAACCTGTCAGCCTCTGTCAGAGAGAGGAACGAGAGAAAGAAAGCACGCACAACACACAAGCAACCCTGTCCTGCGCAGCGGCACCGCGGCTTCACCCCGAAGTGGGCAATCATCCGGCGGCCAGGCCGAAGAGCACGCGCCCTCTCCCGAGACGCCTCTCTGCGTGCAGTTCGGTGACGCCGCGAGGGTGAGACTACTACAAGCCATTTGGGATGACGTAGGCACTCACATCCCCGGAGAGCGCCTGCTGCACTAATGCGCAGCTATAAATAACTACGTCACAATACAGAAATATTAATTTCAGCTTAATTAAGCAATTGTGTTTTTTTAAGACAGCATGCAGAATGACACTCCCTTGTCGAAGTGGCCGATTAAAAGGAGCACATATCTTAACTGTCTTTTGCATACACGCGCTTCATTTTCTGATTGCGTACGTTGTGTGACCTCATGTGCATGGAAGCTCGTGAATCCAGGTAATTAAATTGATTATGAGAGTATAACACAATGTGTTACTGAGGCCCAGGCGGCGAGACTGAAAGAATCTGAATTTTTCCAGAGGATGGAAACAGAGAGGGCTGTGGCCACCTGCTACACCAACAGAAACATGCCTTGGGAGTCACAGCCGCTGGGTGACCTCAAGTCTCACTCATTGGGAGTGACATGTAAAGTTGTCCCCTCGTGGCCCCTCGTACCAAATATCACGCACACACGTGGTCGTGGTGTAAGGTATTTATTCCTGCACAGGAGCGCCGGCACGGAGCTCCGCACCTGTTGAATTCGGCGCTCGAACTAACCCCCAAAATGGCCGCCGCCGGACATCCTGTGACATCACGGGGCGGGCGCGCAAACCACTAGACCGCTACACCACATCTCCCCTTTTATCAACACAATTTCCCAACTGAATCCCCTTATAACATATACAGTCTTACTTGTTGTCCATGCAGTATTCTCCGAATTTCCGGGGCAGTGTGATTCTCCTTCCCCGTCTCGTCCACCTATTGGGTTCACCTGCTATCGGAGTGGTAGTCACGCTCCGTCGGTCAGGTGCCCCCTCTTCACCTTCTCTGCTTGCCTATCCCTTCTCATTAGCCTCATTGTCCTCTCGGGCCTCTCCTTCCTGCCCTTTCTTCTCCTCGCAGATACTGTGTCTCATCTCCGCCTGGTGACTCCCTTCCGCCTCTTCTGGGGGGCTCTCTCTCCCTTCCGCTGGACTCTTCGCGCCGCGTGGTGTCCCTGCAGGTGTCGCCTCCGCCGCTGTTTTCTCTTCCACGGGTAAGCACCTCGCCATGCGGTCCTGTGACCAAACCTTCCCGTCACTGAGAAGTGCCGACCGTGAGTACGCTCCAGCACTTGGAACGGCGGTGTGAACTTACTGTCCCCCTTCTTCTTCAGGGTGGGTAGCCTGACCCTCACCCACTCTACTTTTTCCAGGGCAACCTCCTTCGTGTTGTGTGCCCTGTCATAGTGTTCCGTATACACTGCTTGTGCCTTCTCCCAATTTTTCCGCACTACTGCCTGGGGACCAATGACTCTGAACGGTGAGACGCTTCCAGGCGACATTGTCTTTCGTGAAGGGTTCTCGTCCCCTTAGCACCCGAAATGGACTGTACCCCGTTGCCGTGGGGGTGATCCGATAGGCCCACATCAGTCTTTTCAGTTCTTTTTCCCAGTCCTTTCCTTGGCTGATTGCTGCTTGAACGGATCCCATGATCACTCTGTTGAATCTTTCCGCCACGCCGTTCCCGGCCGGATGGTAGATGGGGGTGTGCCGGATGGTGATTCCGTTTCGGTCCATGAATGTTTCCCATTTGCTGGAGGTGAATTGCGGGCCGTTGTCGCTCAGGATCCCTTTGGGTATACCTTCCCTTATGAAGACGTCTGTCAGGAATTCCAGAATCGTCTCCGTCTCTGCGTTGTCTGCCACATGGACTTCCGGCCATTTGGAATATCGGTCTACCACTACGGTAACGTACTTCTGGATGTTGTCCGCATCTGTGATGGGTCCCAGGACGTCGATGGAGATCTCCTCCCACAGATTGTCTGGACATGCGAACTTGCCCAGAGGTGGTCTTAACATCTTTTGAGTCTTGTCTGCATTGCTGCAGTGCTCGCACCCTCGTACATGCCGTTCTACTGCTAGGTCAATCCCCGGCCACCAGTAGTCCTCCTTGGCTCTTCCCTTGGTTTTTACAATGTCCAGATGGCCTTCGTGGGTGATGGCTAAAATGCGTTGTCTCAATGAGTGTGGGGGAACTACTTTGTTGCCGCGCAGCAAGAACCCTGGCTTCTCTCCTAGGGACAGTTCTTCCTTCACCTCCCAAAACTGTTTGAGCTCCTCACTCAACAATCTCTTCTCTGGCCATCCGTTAGTCACGTACGCCTTGACTGCACTCAACTTCTCGTCATTCCCGTACTCCTCTTCCCAGTCTTGAGCACTTATTGCCCTTTCGTGGTCGCCTGTAAATGCTACTGCATAGTCTTCCCAACCGCCTTCCTCTTGGGTTTCTGCGGTCTCCTTGGCTGCTGCTCTGCTCAGGAAGTCCGCCACTTTGATTCGGTGGCCTGGTAGGTATTCCACGTCGTAGACGTAATCCAATAACCTGAGCGTCATCTTCGCGATTCGTGGCGTGGCGTGCTCGTGCCCCCCCGAGGTGAGGACCTTCACTAGCGGCTTGTGGTCAGTGCATAGCAGGAACCGTCCGCCCCATAGGAATTGCCGGAACCTCTCCATCGCCCACACCGCTGCTAACATCTCCTTTTCGATAACGCTGAACTTGCTTTCGTTCGGTGCTAACGCCCGCGATGCGAAGCTGATCGTGGTTATCTCTCCATCCGCCGTCTTTTGCGTCAGGACTGCTCCCAGTCCTCGATCACTGGCATCAGTCGTCAGCATGGTGGGGGCTTCCGGATCATATCCGTGAATCGGCACTGCCTCGCTGATGTTCTTTTTCACCTCCTCGAATTCCCGCTGATGCTCTCCCGTCCATAGGAAGGTGGACTTGTTTTTGAGGAGTGACCTCATTAGGTGAGTTTTGGAGGCGAAATGGGGTACGAACTTGCTATAAAACTCCGCCATACCCAGGAATGTCCTTACGTCTTCTTTGCTCGATGGTGTGGGCGCTTCCCTGATTGCAGCGACATTCGATGACTTGGGTTCTATGCCGTGCCTGCTTATTTCGTGGCCCAGGTATGTGACTGTGTTCAAGCCGAACTTGCATTTGTCCCATTGGGCGGTTAGCCCGTTCTGCTTCAGTACTGCTAAGACTTCTGCCAGTCTCCTGTCATGCTCTTCTCGGGTGGCTCCCATAACCAATATGTCATCTTGAAAGTATTGGATGCCTGTCTTCCTGTGGAATAGCTTGTGCATCAACTTCTGGAAGACTGCGGCCGCGGACGCAAGTCCGAACGGCATCCTCAGGAATTTGTAGCAGCCGAACGGCGTTATGAACGACGTTAGGTGGTTGCACGACTTATGCAGGGCGATCTGGTGGTAGGTAGATGTAAGGTCCACCGTGGAGAACCACTGTGCTCCTTGGGTCTTTGCTAGCATCTCGTTAATCCTGGGCAGCGGGAACTTGTCGACGACAATGTTCTTATTCAGCTCTCTAAGGTCGACGCACAGTCTCACCTTCCTGTTGGGCTTCTGCGCTACGACTAAGGGAGCCAACCATTCTGCATTGTCTATCGCCTCGATCACGCCATTGTCCTCTAACCTTTGTAGCTCTTCCTGTACCGCACTTCGCACGCGGAATGGTATGTTGCGCACCTTGTGGGACACTGGCTGTGCTCCCGCTCTAAGTTGGATCTTGTGCGTAAACTTCGCCATGCGGCCGATAGTGTCTTTGAATACTTCCGGGAATTCCTCCTTCCATCGTCGTCCTTCGGTGTCTAGGCCATCGTCCGTCATGAGGACTTGCATGTGTCCACCTGGGTTCAACTTTATGCCCAACACATTGGTCTCTCCAGCCCAACACCGACGGCCCTTTCTCCGCCACATACAGTTTTCCTTCACATGTGCGGCCTCGGAATTCGAAGGTGAGCGGGCAGTAGCCTACCATGGGTATCGGTTCTCCGGTGAAGGTCACAGGATGTATGTCAGTGGGCCTCAAGTAGTAGGTCGTGCTCGGTGCAAAGTCTTCCTCCCATATCCTTCTTTGAACGATTGTGTAGGGCGACCCTGAGTCGGCCACCATGGTGGTTCGTATTCCTCCAATCCTCATTTCGCCCCTGGGTTTTTTGTCCGTCATGCCCTCTATGCCCAACACCTGATCTTCTACAATTAGGATTTCATCCTCCTCCACTCCGTCTCCGTTTTCTTCTTCTTCTCGTGTCCCCTGGGCTACGAACTTCACTTCTTGCCTTTGAGACTTCCTCCTGCACACCTTTTTGTAGTGTCCTATGTGTCCGCAATACAGGCATTTGGCGCCAAACGCCGGGCAGCCTTTGTCGCTGGCCGCGTGGGTGTTGCTGCTGCACCTGTAGCAGGCCGTCTTGTTACCCTGTCTTTGTCCCTGCATTCTTGGTATCCTAGCGTTGAATCTTCTGTTCGATCTTGTGCCTTGCTGCCAACCTGGCTGTTTGTTGTCTGTCGTCCTCCGGTCTTCTACCTTGCACACCGTCTGTCCTGGGAGACTCTCGCGCTTGGCTGCCTCCGCGC
This sequence comes from Triturus cristatus, assembly GCF_964204655.1. Taxonomy (NCBI): domain Eukaryota; kingdom Metazoa; phylum Chordata; class Amphibia; order Caudata; family Salamandridae; genus Triturus; species Triturus cristatus. Next base: position 122,862,968 of record NC_140589.1, read on the forward strand.
ACCTTCTGGAAAGTTCCGCCTTCTTCACTAGGGCTACAACAGTTTTCAGTGGTGCGTCACCATTGGTCCACAGTTTCTCCTGGATACTCGTGTTCACAGTGTGCATTATGATCTGGTCCCTTATCAGCTCTTCCTGGAGGGTGCCAAACTTACATGTTAGAGCTAGTTTTTGTAGAGCTGCCACGTATTCGTCGACTGTTTCGCTCTTGCTCTGTTTCCGATGGTAAAAGTTGTATCTGTCAATCGCTGTACACTCCACCGGCCGATAGTGAGCATTCAGATCATCTAACGCGTGTTGAAACACGTCGTCGCCTGCCGCCGACCTGTCTTCTTTCACCAAGTCCTGGTACACTCGTTGCCCTGCCGGGCCCAGGTTGTGTAGGAGGATCTTCTTCCATCGTGAACTCGTGTATGGAGTGTCACTCTCTTCTTCCAGTGCCACGAGGTAGTTTACAAAGTACCTCTTCCAGTCGTCCCACGGCATCTCTGGCTCACCTGGCTTGGCCAAGAACGGTACCGGGTTCGTTAAGGAGCACATCTGGGAGGACATCTTCTTCCTACTACCTGCACGACCTTCTCCGGTTGTGGGCGCGTTCGCTGTCTCGTCCTCCCCACCGTCGCTTCCTCCACCGTAGTCCTCCTGGCCGGAATCGCCCCCTTCCGCGGGACTACTGCCTGCCTCCTCCAGGGTGCTGTTCTCACTCCCCTCGGATGTGGTCTGTACCTTCGCGGCGCTGCACCCGGGTATGCTGCTCCACTGCGTGGCCTCCCCTGCCGGTATGCAACGAATGGCGCTCTCTGGGAGCCTCTCTGCGCCTGTGCTGGTGAGCGCTTGCTCCGTTGCGCTGCCGCGCTCCTGTGGCTCACGAGGTCGACTGCTGCTGGGCTACAGCTGCTGAGGGTTCGGGTTCAGGGTGTCTCGTAAGCCCCCCCCGGATCACCAACTCGTTGCCATTGTAAAGTTGTCCCCTCGTGGCCCCTCGTACCAAATATCACGCACACACGTGGTCGTGGTGTAAGGTATTTATACCTGCACAGGAGCGCCGGCACAGAGCTCCACACCTGTTGAATTCGGCGCTCGAACTAACCCCCAAAATGGCCGCCGCCGGACATCCTGTGGCGTCACGGGGCGGGCGTGCAAACCACTAGACTGCTACACCACATGACACTCTCTCATTTGATGTCCGTGTTGAGCTCTCACCCCCACATGGCTAAATGTCGTAACTGACAAAGTGCTAGAACTTGAACTATAAATGCAACTCTTTTCAAAGCTCTCCTGTGTGCTGAAGTGCTTCTGTGAACTTTACAGAGCTCCGGAAGCAATTCTACTACAAAGGAAGTCTCCCTAAAGATCGTGTCACTTGATGTGAGTAATGTTGTTACAGGTTACACTCACTGGGTACGGCAATCCTGGACGCGCTTGCTGAAATACATACAAAATGAGATCCACACTTTCGGTCACTGCATGGGCGGATGACCCCATGCAGTCTCCGACCCTTTTCAGGACTCGCTTAGCGGTGCAGCGCATGCGCTGCTCGCTTTGCGAGGCATGCAGCATACACTATAGGTGAGGGAAGCCCGGCCCACTCCCCCCGCCCACTTTTTCATTGGCTTGTGGCTTTTTCTTTTTTAAATGCTGCCTTCTGATTGGTTTAGAGGCTGCTAATCCCGCCTTAGGACTGCCATGTCTCCTTCCACGGCTAATAGCCCCTTTACTGCATATTTCCTGAGCACTACTTTTTTCAGTGCCACCCCTCCTGCTGTCCAAGCCTTCGCTCCCGCCCCTCCCATTTCCGTTGTTCGTGCCTTATTTTCCTTTCCATTCAGCCCTTTGCCCTCCCTGACGTGGCCGCGCCACCTCTCAGGTGCACCCGCTCGCTAAATCACTTCCTGGGAAGGCAGACGCTGCTGTAGGACCCTCACAGAAGCGTGTCTGTGATGTCGGCCATATTGGACGAGCCTTGTCTCCTTGTAAACAACAAATTCAAAGACCGTTTACTTATCGGCAGAGGCATACCTGAATAGTGGGGCTGTTCACAGCCGTGCAGCTTAAAAAATGTATATATGTACCTAATAAGAAAATAGTGTTTTGTATATTTATTGCTAATCGGTAACCAATTATTATCTGCACTAGCACAGCGTTCTATACCAAAATACTTAATGTACATCTACGATAAGGAACACACCCACTCCTTGTTTTCTTTGCTCTCCGGCTCCGCGCCACGGGGAGGCCTCCATTCCAAGATGGCAGTGGGCGCCGGCCGAGCAGGGGGCGGGGCCACGCGAGGGCCCGGCCCAAGGCCGTCATCGCTCTCTCCTTTCCATGGCCCGCCGCTGTTACCTTGCCGCTGCCCTGCATCACCATGGGTGCCCCGGCGTAGAGCGCGAAGCCCCGGACCTCCCCCAAGGCCGTCAAGTTCCTCTTCGGGGGACTGGCAGGGTAAGGCATGGCCGGGGCACCCTCGGGGAGCCTGACACCACTGGTCGGGGTGGGGGTGTCTTCAGGATACGGTACCCTGCACCCCAGGACACTACCTGTCCCCCTCCCCCGAACACTACTGCCCCAGCCCCTGACACGTTTGTACCTGCTTTGCGAGGTATCCAGCCACTGCCATCCTTACAGGAACCTACACAGTCCGCAGGAGGCGGCGCGCGGAACTCACCTCCAAACCTCGCACCCCTCTCAAACCAGGACCGGATACTGCGTACAGCGCCCTGAAGACCCTGCCCCAAGGACCCCTACACCCAGTGCTTTAAACGGGCCAGTACCGAGCACTGGCACTTGTTCATTTTGAGAGGGAGAGCACCTGCACTTCTCAAGAACAATAGGTACTCTGCTACTACACCCCTGAACGCTTCTATTGCCCCTACACACATGCTACATGTACCCCTACCTACTGCCCTCTCCCTGCTTCTCGAATCTGCATGCAAACCAGGATACCACCTACAGCCCCCAGGAGACCGTGCCCCAAGGACCAGAGGAAACACTAAACTACACCCCTGAGCATTGTTTATTGCCCCCTGCACACATACTACATACGCTGGTACCCTGGACACAGAACACTGCCTCCTCCCTACTCCTTGATGCTGCTTGCTCAGCACCCAGGATACTGCCCACAGCCACCAGAAGGCTGTGCCCCGAGGACCCCCCTACACTACACCCTGAGCAGTCTCTACTAACCCTTCACACATACTACATGCACTGGTAACCCTGGATACTGTATACTGCCCCCTTCTCCTCGATGCTGCATGCACAGCTCCCAGGATACTGTCTCCTGCTTGCCAGAAGAGAAGACTGCCCGCAAACCCCGGTGCTTCATGCACAGCACCCAGGATCCCGCATACTGCCCATGAAGAACAAACCCCAGGGACCCCCCTAAGAAACAATACTCTCAGAACAGCCTCTACTGCCCCCTCCACACGGACATAGCACATGCACTGGTACCCTGGATAAAGTCTACTGCCTACCTACTCCTGGATACTCCATAGACCGCACCCACAATACTGCCTCCTGCTCCCTAGAAGACAAGACTGCCACCTAACCCCAATACTTCTTGCATAGTCCCTAGAATACTTTCTACTAAAGAAGACCGCCCCCTACCTTCTAGAAGAGAACACAGGCTCTAAACTCTCAATATGTCATGCATAACACCCCAAGCTACAGACTTCAGTTCCACATAAAACAATATATTGCACCCATAGAATACAGTGCACTGCCCTAACCCAGTATGTCAAAGAAAGCCCCTAGGCAATTCCATTCTACCCCCCTCCCACCCCCCCCACACTGCATGTCCAGCCCACAGGACAGAATACTGCTCCTTAAAAACTACACAGCCCTCTATAGACAGAACACTTCACAGCATGGCACAGTGTACCCCATTCCGTCTTCTGCCCCAAGGTGACGCGTACACTTCCCAAGGGCTGTCGTTGCTCGTTGCAGGAAAGAAAAGTGGTAGCATTTGTATCAGCCGTTGTTGTGGGACAAGGGTTACAGTGGCTCGACGTAAAGCAACAAAACGCTTTCTGAAAGAGTAAACAATGGATGTTATTAAAAGCAGGAAGGACATATAAAAAAAGAATATAGGATGAAATGTAGCTAGCTGACTGCAGTTAATGGAATAATGAAAGCTTAAGAATGCCCTTTGTTGTAATGGTGAGCTGTACAGAAATAATATTGGGGTGTCAATGCCTACGATAAGTACAAAATGCCCATTTTTAATAAATGTATTTTCTGTGGTAGCGAGGTTGTTCTACTAAATTATCGACTTTGCACGTCACTTTCCAAGAATTGATGGAGTCCGGTGTGGTCCGATCTGGCCTACACCTTAAAACCGGTCATACTTGACCGTTCGTTTCAACGTTGCCCTTATTCCAATCCCTTACTTCAGGCGGACATCAGCACTGCCCACCCACCCCCTTCACAGGCAGCTGTCGAGGCAGACGGAGTTAGTTCCCTTTGTGCTTAACTTGTTTTGCTGCTTATACAGCGCTCTGATACCAGGACAGGTCGTGTTCACCCTATATAAACCTAATTCAATAAATTAATTTGCCTAGCAGTCTTTGATGCAGAGTGGGTGGGGACAGCAGGGGCGTGTGTGTACCTGTTCTCATGTAAAATGGTGCGTGTAATTTTTCCGGCACTGCTTCCAGAGCTGCCCGCCCCTCTGACGAGACTTCACCTTCGCCCAGTACTACAGCAACACTGTTCATAGACCAAAAATGTGCCCGCGTTGATATCCAGCCCTTCGGCTTACAGATCCATAGTTCAGGCTCTGTGTCAGGGCTATTTTCGTGTCACAGCTTGTCTGTCTGTAGCTGTTTACTATCTACACTATCTATCAATCCTCCTAATACCTCACTTTCGTTTTTCATCCATGAGTACCGCCCAACTGGTGCACTTCTAACTTACGTGCCTGAAATGTAAGGTCGGTGGTGGCTGCATGAATCGGTGCCGTCCTTGTATGAACCACACACGGCTCCCGATCACATTTCTGCGCGTTGCGCCGGGTTCAAGCCAGGGAGTCGTTTTGGATAGCTCCGGGGCGGAGTCTGTGGCTGCCCAGGGACATTTCCTGTGGGAAAGCGATATTGCCGCCACCATGCCAGGATTTAAAGACCACTTATGCCAGAAGGGTGACGGTGTGACCAGATGAGGAAGGAGGTCATTTTATGTCGACTTTATTAGCATTTTATCCCACTGCGCAAAAGAGGTAGCTACCGTAAGCAGGATCGCGGCATCTTTTTTACTCTCACCCATGAAATGCTGAGTTACTATCTCCAGGGTAAACCAAAGATCCTGATTTTACCCCTTTAATTTGGGGCGGAACAGCTCAGTTTCTAAATCACTGTAATGGGATTGAGTGCTAAAATATAGTTGAATATTGAAGAAAATAAAAGCATACACCCGCAGCAGTAAAAAGATGGGATACTACCAGGAAATACAACCGCCGCATTAAAAACTGCACAGAAACCAGTTAAAGCTAAGTAACTTTAATTGGATCCGACCTGGAACCACATTTAGAGGGACCACAAATGGACCAGCCTCCGTCGGGATCTTGCAATGGGAAGTCTGTACAGAGTGGTTTGTGGGCTGTTGTTAAATTAAGTAATTTTTTATAACATGACTTAAACAAATTTGCAGAGCCAATATCTCTGGCTAAACACTTACAATGTCCCAATGGCGAGACCGATTGCATTGCAAATGCTTGTTATTTATAGCCTCTGGCCACACCTGGCCAGATGATTTACAGGGTGCATATCTGGGGCATTGAGCCACTGTAGTAAGGCCCAGGTGGCTCACTACATCCCTCCCCAACTTGGCTTTAAACTTCAACATTGAAGTTGGCTCACAAGCTCTTTCAGGCACTGGCTCATTTGAGGATTCGGTCTGAGATTGTACTGCAGGTGTTGTGAATGGTTTTGCGCCACCTTGGTGCCGTGATCACTTCAGGCACCCGTGCTACTGCTCTTTTCCTCCCTAACCTGCCCCTGAACTCCGCTGTCTGGGGCAGGACTATCAGATCTCTTGTTCCCGGGCGCGATGTTGGTCATTGCACTGTCGTCTCCACCTTCAGGCTCTGGTTGATTTGTTATGTCTATGTTCCAGAACCAAGAAATGTTTCTGGCGACGGTTTCACCCCCTTTGCTGGCAGTTATCATGGTGCCTTCCATGTTGAGCACTGTCCACACTCCCGATTCCAAATGTGTTCTGAACTTCAAAGCTGGTCTCCTTTCTTTGATGATCACTTTATCCCCTCGCATGATATGCCGTGTCATCGCTCTCCTCTTCAGGGTTGTGCGCACATTGTTCTGTGAGCGCCAGTTCTGAGTATTTACCGGATCATAGGACCGGGGGGAACACTCAGGGTGGATTGGGATCAAGTCTCTTCTGGGTCCGTTGAGCATCAAAGACCAAGGGGGTACTGCTTGGTGCAATGCGGCGTTCTGCGGTATTTACTCTAGAACCTTTGGAGGCTGAGTTTAGGCTTGAGCATTTTCACCATGGGAATTCTGGGGGATTTGTTTAGGGTGCTCATGAAGCGCTCCGCCTCTCCATTTGCTTGCGGCCACTGTAGTATGATGCAGTGATGTTAGATCCCTGGTGTTCAAGGCAATCTCTGAACTCTGACCCTTGGAAGGGTGGTCCATTATCTGTTTTGATTTCCTCCGGCAGAACGAATAGTGTGAACACCCTCGCTAGAGCAGGGGACTACATTGGCGAATGCTGTTGAGTCGACCACATCGTCGACTGGGTATTTTGAGTAGCCGTCCACCAGACCCATCATGACTCTCCCTTCCGGGAAACTCCTGAAGTCCATACTTTCTGTGGACCATGGCGTAGTGCAGGGTTCTTTCGTGATGACGGGCGAATGGGGCTTCTTGGGAGCTTGGGAGTTGGCGGGCAGAAGACCATCATACCAAGTAATCTACAGTAGCCTAGAGATTGGGAAACCAAATATTCTCTTGCACGCGTGATTTAATCTTTGCTGTACCCACCTTGGGCCAGCATTGTCACTTGGAGTTGCAGACTTTCGGGAATCACCAGCCTGCAACCTTGCAGTATGAGGCCTTCATGGGTGGTGCCGAGTTCATGATGTACCCTCCACATTTAGGTGAGTCTTTCCTTGTCTTGGCCATGACAGCTATTGGCATAATGTAAGAAGTTCTGCCACAAGCCTTGCTGTAGAACATCTTTTACCGTCGTCAGTGCTGCATCTTGCATAGTGACTTCCTCAATTTTGTGCAGGCTCAGTGCTTTAGGATAAGCTCCTGGGGACACCATGCTGACGTATTCTTCAGTTGTAACACAAAGAAAAAGAATTCCCTTTTCAATGAGATCAAATATAAACAAAATGGATATGCAAATAGATGTTAAAACCCACCCAAGGTTTGGATCATGTGGTATAAGTACTTGGGTATCACAGGCCCAACACTACTAATATTGTCACTAAAGAGAGAAATGGCAAAACCTTTTAGATGAAATTACAAGTTGCTGCAATGTGTAATAATAATTACTCAATGATCAATAATGTACTCAAGTTTCAATTATTTATTTAAAACCCTTATAAAAACACAAACAAAAAACAGATTGTCTCGAAATCCTACAAGTGCAGTTTAATAAAGTGCAAATTCGTATAGTCACCAATATATTTCAAAACAGTGATTTTCTTAACAAATTGGTATAATTTTTTATATTCACTTTATTAATTCAAGCAACAAATAAAAAATGCAGATTAAAAAAATGTTACATTAAAAAACAGAGAAATCGTTGACGCGGCGTTTCGGAAAAAAGTTTCTTCGCCTTCTTCAGGACAGAAATTATTTAATTTTATCTAAATGACAATAGGAAATATTTCATTGCAAAATCATGAGTACATACAGACATTTTGTATTTGCAACACAATCCTTGAAACAGCAACATTAACTGTACCACACGCTTTTTGCTAGCACACCGGTTTTTCAACTAGTTGTAACACAACCTACTAACAGAGAATTTTCCACCTTGAGAAAGCCCTGGCCTGCTGGCCCCTGGGCGAAACACGTGTCAGCTGTTCTTTGTTTTGCACATATCTTCAAATAAAGAAGAAAAGACTACCACAACCGAGTACTCAACTTTCTTTATACATATGACGTTCAATTCAAATTTTAGGGATATAGTCGCCCGATAAATCTATATGATCAAAAAGGAGCACAAACCAATCACACACGTGAATGATCTCATTTGTAAATGGATGTTTTGAAGGATCCACTGGAATAATCTTGGCTATGGTTAGGCAACTACCTTGTACTAATGTCTTTGTTATGGCTTGGTCTTAATTTCTGTAAGCAAAAATTGTACAATTGTTGGTTACTGTGCATAAATAAAAATGTTTGCCCAAGGGACATCGATGATTACCTGGCCATTTCTATGTTGATGCCTTCTTTCCAAAGTGGAACTCAATTTGGCTCCACAAGCCACATTTCACCAAATCTCAACCTTTTAGCATCCCTTGCACCTAATGAAACCTCACAGCCTTTCATTGATGGAGTGGCTACCTCAGTCTTTGATGCATCCAACTACAAGCACACAGTTTTCGTGCACTCATTGACAACCTTGCAGGTTTCTTCATGCACCCAATGAGAACCTTACAGCCTTTCGGCACCCAGTGCCAACCTCACCGTTTTTATTCACACAGAGACAACCTTATAGAATGTGTGCACTCAGTGCCAACCTCAAAGTTGTGTGCACTCAGTGACACCCTTACAGTCTTTGTGTACCCAATGACAACTTCACAGTTTTCCTTACAGCCATTCTGCACCCAATGCCAACCTCACTTTTTATATACTCAGTGATAGTTTTACATCCTTTCTGCACCAAAAACCTCACAGCTTTCCTGCACTCTGTAACAACCTTACAGCCTTTCTGCACCCAATGACAACCTCACAGTTTTTCTGTACTCAGTGACAACTTTACATCCTTTTGGCACCCAATGACAACCTCAAAGTTTTTCTGCTCTCAGTGACAACCTCACTGTGTTCCTGCACTCAGTGACAACCTCATAGTTTTTCTACACCCAGTGACAACCTTACAGATTAATGCACTCGGTGACAACCTTACAGTCTTTCTGCACCCAATGACAACGTGCATTTAACGCCTTAACGTAAGAACACATCCAGTCTATTCATGAACAACGCTGCCTTTTGGCTGGGTTCTCACTAAAGAAAAACCGAATACACAGTGCTTTAAATGGGCCGGAACTGTCCGGTACCGAGTACCGGCACGTTTTATTTTGAGAGAGAGAGTACCGGCACTTCTCAGAAGCTAACAGGTTTACCTGCACTTCTATTTTTTTCTTTTCAAGCACAGTATACACATATACATACACATCTTCTAAAGTCCAAGCGGCGTATTCTGACGGGCACAAGAACTTGGCCCAGCGGTATGTGCGTGAAGTGCTGGCGCCTCAGCACTACACTCTCATTTTCTCTCTAAGCACTCCAAGAAAGAGCACTGCATTATGGATCCTGATATTTCTTTTGTTTAAAAATAAATAGGGGTGGGCGGAATTTGCGTAGTTGCGCTACGAAAAGCTCTGCAAAACAGTAAAAAATCTCTGTAAACACGCAGAAATTCCACGAACATGCGGAATTGCTTGTTCGCGATGCTTTTTTCCTGTTCGCGATCGCTGTTTGCGTGCTTGGGTGGAAATACCTCACAAACACGCATTTTGAGAACGCGAACAAGCAAAAAATTCCGCGAAGCCGCGGAATGCAGAATTTGGGGCAATTCCGCATTCTCCGCGGAACGCGAAATTACCCAAATTCCGCAAATTCCACGAGCGGAACAGAATTTACTGCCCAGGCCTAAAAATAAAGAACAGCGGTGCGAAGTTCCAGGAGTGCGGCGTCAACGCATATCAGGTAAACATAAAAAACGGACTTCAGCACACATATGCACAGTTGTCAAAATGCAAAGCATACCACTTACGTTGCTGCTAGAATACGACAAATTTGAAAGCAACGGCATCCTATACACAGTAAAAGAAATGTTCTGTGTGGAAACATTGTAAATACACCTTGTTCGACTTCTGTATCCGTTGTTGTTTAGTGGTGGTGCCTGTTAAAAGATTAACACAATACAACAATATCACTTAGTTTCAGTTTCATAAACTTTATTCGGCTCCAAAATAGCCACAACAAAATCATACAGAGGACGAGAATCACAAAATAAATAAATGCATCTTACAGAACAGCAACAAAATCAGTTCAGTGCAATCAGATTTCAGCTGTCCATGACTAACAACGTAGCCGCATAATATCTCTTAGTCAGTAATGCTTTGCATTGTTTAATTTTCAAAGTAATTAAAATGTTAATATGAAAAACCAGATTAAATGTCTTTCAAATGAAGGGGTCTATTCACAAATTCATATTGCACTATGTGAAGTTGTACTCCAGTAGTTCTCTTCAACTACTGCCTTTGCAGATTGGCTCAAAAAACATCTAAGATGTGAAAAAAGGGAATATTCATTTACAAATAGTACAAAATGAAAGGTGCTTGTCCTCTGTGCACTCGGGGGCTGAGTCACAAACACATGTAAGAGCACATACCAGAGCGCTCCTGTAGGACAATTTCTTCTCATCATACATGATTTTGTAAATCAGTGCTTGCAGCTTTACAGAAAGCCACATAGTGTGGAAAATGCATCAGTTTTTACCCAAATAGCTGAACAAAGCTGCATACAGGATGGCGCTGAATAGTTCATGAAGATGAAGTAAGTAATGTATTTATTTGAATTTTTATAGGGCCTTCTCCAAAGGGACCCACAGGGAATGCGCGCCTTTCCTTCTCCCCCCAGGGAGGTTGGGGCAGTCGGATCCTTTGGATCACTGGTATGGGCCCTGCCCCGCCACACTTTCCAACACCTTTTGTGCAGTCCTCCTCAAGTTTCACTGTTTCATGCCTGAATAGCTAATCCATTCCAGGTTTTTTCTTTTCTTCCGGGGATTTCTAGTCTCTTTCATCACAAAATAAAGGCAGGACTACAAGTCCCAGAATGCAATAGGAACTTGAACCGGATGAGTTAATCTCTTATTGGTGTGGGAAACTTGACAACTGTGCCTTAGAAACACGGCTCTGGACACTAATGTGTTCTCAGGCTCTTTTTGTAAAATTTTAGCTGCGGCAGATGTGTCTGAAATACTCTCTCTTTCCTTCTTCCCTGGAGGCTCCCGCAGTCCCACTGCTTTAACTCTGGGCTCTGCTCACCAGCACTGAACATAAGGTGGTGCACCAAGGAGAAGGAAGCAGGCACGTAGGAAAGAGAGGACGAAATAGAGAGAAACGATTAAGGCTTTCGTTCCACGCCTGGCACAGATTTGGTGCCATAGTTGCACATCTGCCACTTGCAACACTGCAGGTTTTGGTAATTACATGTGCGCAAATATTGCATCATTCAGAGTTGTGGCCCTACCAGCCACAACCGTTTTCACCATTTGTTGCCTCTGGCACCCTCTGCTGCCTCTTCGGCTGGAGCCATTGGGCACCTGACCCACCTTCAATGGTCTTTAGGTAACACCAAGTGTGCCCATTCCACAGGTACCCCAGCCCCACATCAGAGGTGCAGGACAGCAATGTCCATCACAAGTAAAGCAGGCAGCACTACTGAAACATTTTGTCTCTTACAACTATGGCCTTTCCCACACCTATATTCACCTTCTTTTCTTGCTTTGTAAAAATAGTAACATGTACCCACATGGACTCTGCTAATCTGTTGATCAGCGGCTTAGCGTCAACTTGTGCAGCAAGTGCAGTGGCACCGGGCCCACTAAATCCTGATTATTGCATTATGTAATAATGCTGTATGATATAACTCCAAAATCAAACATGAAACCCATATCATTCCTTGCACTTGGGACCATGACACACTGGCTAAGCTACTGCAGCCACAGGAGCATTGTCAAAAAGTGGCAATAACAGTGCCACACTGAAGACATGGAGAGGTCACACCTAGCAAACACAAGCAGATGATGGGCGGATTGCTGAACCTTTTCAGACACTCGCCCTCAGTCACATATATGGGTTGAATCCATTATCATTCTTTAGCTCACTTCAGACTCAGCCTTGACCCTGTGCTTCATGGGAACAGTCCAGGCTGAAGTACCAAGCCATGTCTTCCCTGGACCGGAAACAGGCATCCTGGGACCAGCTTTGGTGTAACCCTTCATCAGCCAGGCTTGCTTGAACCCAGTGGCAAAGTGAGCAAGGGACCCACGTGTAGGCATACACTGCCAACTTAGGGTGAACAAAGCAAACGCAAGGAGATGACGGATAAAGTGCTGAAACTTTTCAGACACTCACCCCAAGTCACAGATCTGGGTTGAATCCATCATCAGTCTTTTGCTCACTTTGCCAGTCCAGTTAAGGCCCTGCCATATGCAAATCAGTCTTGACCCTGTTCCTCATGGTAACAGTCCAGGCCGAAGTGCCAAGCCAGGTCTTCCCTGCACCAGAAACAAGCATCCTGGGACTGGTTTCGGGGTAACACCCCTCATCACTCAGGCTAGCTTGAATCCAGGAGCAAAGGGACCATGTCTTGGCATTTCCTGCCAACTTAGGGCAAACAAAGCAAACACAAGGAGATGATGGATGAAGCGCTGAAACTTTTCAGACACTCACCCCAAGTCACAGATCTGGGTTGAATCCATCATCATTCATTAACTCACTCCCCCACTCCAGTTCAGACCCAACCATATGCAAATAAGTCTTGACCCTGTTCCTAATGAGAACAGTCCATGCTGAAGTGCCAAGCCAGGCCTTCCTTGGACCAGAAACAAGCATCCTGGGACCGGCTTTGGTGTAACACCCCTCATCAGCCAGGCTTGCTGGAATCCAGTGGCAAAGTGAGCAAGGGACTCACATCTGGGCATACAGTGCCAACTTAGGGCAAACAAAGCAAACGCAAGGAAATGATGGAAGGATCGCTGCAACTTTTCAGGCACTTACCCCCAGTCACAGATAAGGGTTGAATCCATCATCATTCTTTAGCTCACTTCGCCACCCCAGTCTGGATCAGCCATATGCAAATCAGTCTTGACAGCCTGAACTGCCAAGCCAGGTCTTCCCTGGACCAGAAACAAGCATCCTGGGACTGGTTTCGGGGTAACACCCCTCATCAGCCAAGCTAGCTTGAATCCAGTGGCAAAGAGAGCAATGGGACCCACGCCTAGGCACACCCTGCCAACTTAGGGCGAACAAAGCAAACAAAAGGAGATGATGGAATGAGCACTGAAACTGTTCAGACAATCACCCCCAGTCACAGCTCTGGGTTGAATCCATCATAATTTCTCCTCATTGTGCAAATCTAGCACCTGCTTTTGCATGGCGTTAGTTTTTGGCGCTGCCTCAGATTTGCACATCCATGTAAATCTGGGGCAGCGCCAAAAAACAACAAACGTTGTGGTGGAACACCCACAACAACACCCATTGCACTCGCCTTTCACGCAGATACCTGGGTGAAAAGGTATCATATTTACAAAGCGGCGTTAAGCCATAAAAAGTGACTTATCGCCACTGTGTGAATATGGTGCAGGGCATTGCGCCACGGAACTTCGAAAAAACTGACGTTCCAGTGGCACAATTCCCTTGTAAATATACCCCTAAAACGGTGCTAACTCTTCAACTGCTAACGTTTTGGTGACGTTACTAAAATTTAATGTTATACAGATCACCGACTATCAATAGTAATAGTGAACAATTAGTGAAACTGTCAAAAAGCGTAAATGTGTCAACTAGGAAATACATTAATATACTACAGGGCAATAGCTGTAACTATACGACACGCAGCAGACAGACATAGAACAGGAAAAATCAAGGACTAAGGCACACAGGACAGGACCAACTTGATGCAAAAATTCCATCCAAATAATGCACGTACAATAATGTCTGACAACAGCGAGCTTCAGTTACAGAGATCCAAACACTGGCCCCAGATTAAATGCAGTACTTAATTTGAGCCGGTACTTTCCGGTGCTCAGCACCGGCACTTAATTAGTTTCCGGTGCTCGGCACTGGCACCTAATTGTGAACATCATATTTGGATCAGTCCACCACATGGTGGCGCTGCTCATCTAATTTAGAGATGAGCAGAACAACGGTTGTTTAGGAATACAATATACATAAAAAAATTGCTAACACCTACCTCCCCAGCCATTCCTTTAGCTTTGGGGACCTGGAATAATCTGAACTGTCGCATTTACATGCAAGAGAGGTGGTTAGTAGTCGTTTTGGCAGCGATGACGGGGGCGATGGGTGCTGCAAGCTGCAGTGGCCTCCTGGTCAAAGCCCCGGCACTTAATATTTTACACATTAAGCACTGATTAAATGCCTCTTTCTTGTCATGAATGCGGAAAGTGAAGCAACCCAACTAGGACGTCGATGACATGTTAACTTTGCAATCCTTGATAATAAGTAGGGTCTGGCTGCCGGGGGTGGTAAACAGGCAAGATGCAAAATGTATTCATAGCAAGTACACAATGATTAAAAACATGGCGGAGGTAAGTGTCCTACACCCACATTTATAATATTAATTGATTTCTATTTAGTGTTACTGTTCTGACCATTCTAAGGGCTGCAAATAAGAGAGGCTGGTGTTACCCAATTAAGATAGTACTTGGTTTACTTGCCTTAATTGCACTTGCACAGATTTGAACTCATGTCCTGCAAATGTCAGCTGCGAGCGTCATCGTGTAAGCAGAAGGTATTTCTAACACGCAAATTTCCCTGGACAGCAATGGGGCGCCATCTTATGAGCACGCCTTTTCACAAGCACCAAGAAACAGATTTGTTACACCTCAGGTCTTTCTTCACGCTTTTCACACTGTGAGTCAACAAGATATAAAGGGCCTAATTTATGAAAAGTGACGCATCTCTGCGTGAAAACAGTGATGCGTCACTTTTCATTTCACCCTCCTTGCGACATGCTGGATGCGTCATATTTCCAGTATGATGCAGCACGTCGCAAGGAGTTACAGATACGTCAGTATTTCTGACATATCTGTAGGTGTAAAAATTACGCATTGCTGGAGTGTGTTCCAAAAGTGACGCAACTCCAGCAATGGGTCATTTCACATGGGCAAGTCCCATTTCAAATGTGCCTGCGTCAGTCTTACGCCTGCTGTGAGGCAGACGTAAGATATTGACGTATTTGCATCCTAGAAGTGGCGCAGTGAAATCTCATAGATTTCACTGCATCACTTCTACGAGCCTTGCTTGCGTCGGAATGCCCACCCTGCATACATTATACCTGGCGCAGGTATAATGTGTCATAGGGGTTTGCAAAGTGACGCATCTACCTAGATGCGTCACTTTGTAAATATGACGCAACACGGAACATTATTTACGCTGTTGGTGCGTCACAAAAAGTGACGCACCGGTGGCGCAAATGTGAAGCAAGAGGTCATAAAATAAACCACAAAATGTTTCTGTCAAATATGTGCGATGCAATGCAACGCATACGCCATAAGACAGGGTTGCACCTTTTGTGCCATCCACATTTCACATTTGCACGTTGCACTTGGCATTGCCAATTTCTCTCTTGTTTTATCTACCTACATATTTTACTTCACACTTGAAAATGGGTCACTTTGGCTGCTGTCACACCTGTTCGGCACACGGATGGGTTCATAGCTCTGTTTGCAGGTGAATAACAACCTGTGACGGATGCTTGTTCTCACAGACATTCCAACAGACACATACGACAGGCGGTGTGTGAAAGGTAAGGTCTTTAACCCCTTCGTTGCCTAATGGCGTATCACATATGCAAAGGGTTGCGTAGGGCTGGCCTGGGGATACTGTCAGCCATTGATGAGAGCTCTACCGCTGAAGGGGAAGAGAAGAGTTTGTCAGTTCACCCAGTCAATCCAAAACTTTCCAAACTGCTACCATGACCTGGCAGTGTGGCCAACAACCACCAGCTAAACATCAGCCTCATTGGTTATTCCTGGCATCCTGCCGGTGGCAGATACAAACACGTTGGTGATGACAATGATAATTGTTTTCCTTGCAAAGGCAAACATGGCCGCCATCATGCACAGCCCGTTGCCCTTATCAAATGTCACCCTTGGCGTTGAATAGTGTGCTGCGTCAGAGAAGCATGGCGCCAGTTGTGGCGTTCCTCTCTGTGATGGGTGAGGTAGTGCATTATGTATGCAGTGAAAGGGAACATATGTTTACCAGGTGAGGTGGAAACGTAAGATGACACGCAGTTCAGACATAAGGATGTAAAGCAATTTGTCCAATATCACATGTGGATATTTCACATAGTTATTCTGAAATCTATGAATCAGAGACACCCACATTTTGACTAGATTTCCATATATTTTTCATTTTATATCACTCAAGGGTATGCCTGGAATCTGCTCGCCCTTCCTTATGTAGACATAGCCTTTCTCCTCTAGTGGTGTTGCTATGCATTCTCCTCCAGGGGCGTAGTTCTGGGTGTGGGATGGTGTGGGGGGGGTGTTTGGGGTGTTACAGCCCCCCTATTAAATGTATTCTCTAGTAAGTAGTTAGGTACAGGTGCTTTCAGGCGGTATGGTGAGGTGTCTGTCGGATTTCACCTTGGATGTTTACATGCACACAGACAAAAATTCACACACTCTCTCCTCTCTGTTTTGAAGTTTTTTAAACTGTTGGCTATTATACAAAATTTTGTGGCAGATTTACAAACACCTTGCGCTACCAGTGCCGGTGGCGCATTTCACTGCCCCATATTTACAAGGACAGGAAAAGCTACCCTGCGTGACTTTTCCTGTCCTTGTAAATACGCCCCTTTGCACGCAACACTTTGCGTGAAAGGGGGGTTCCATGGGTGTTGCTGTGGGTGTTCCCACGCAACACCCATGGAACCAGACACATTTCCAGACTTATGAGGAATTGTAAACCTGGAAATGCGTCAGTATGCTATGCCACCCTAGGAGGTGGCGTAGCGGGACGCAAAGAGGAGAAATGTTTTAATTTCTCCTGGTTTTTTTCCTCTTTCAATGCATGCTGCATTTTGCAGCACACATTAAAAGAGGAAAATGCCTGCAGTGATTTTTTTCGTGCAGGAAGGTGCCCCTTGGTGCAAGGGTGCCTGCGCCGGCGCATGGCAGCTGTTTGTGCTCTCCAGTGAGCTACGAACAGCAGACTCTGGCTGATTTTAACCTCTGTTTCGCAGACTGGCTGCGTTTGAACTGGCAGGTGAAACAGAGGTTAAAATCAGCCAGAGTCTGCTGTTCGTAGCTCACTGGAGAGCTTCAAAATCACATAGTTAAGTTACCTGAGCGGAAATCCACTAGAGGATTTAATTTTCAGGAGGGAGCACTATGAGTCCCAGAATTCTGTCAAAAGAAACGCCCACCAGAGGACGTAAATTCACTTGGGAATATAAATGAAGTGACTCGTTTCCCTCTTTGCTTCCGCCAGCTGACTTTGTCAAGTGCCCGTGAGCAAGGCGCAGGAGCGCTGAAACGCGTAGGGCTGAAAATTATCGAACTCCAAGATGTCTGGCGAATAACAATAAAAGAATGCTGTGGAAAGTGACAGGATTCGTCTGCTTCTCAAGTGCGTTCTCGCAGGGGGCAACTTCTTTTTGGATATTTTTTCGGCCGGTCCCGGTCGAGAGAACTGCACTCTCACCTAAAGCAACGGATATGGTGGGCTGCTTCACGCAGACTGGCTGCGTTTGAACTGGCAGGTGAAACAGAGGTTAAAATCAGCCAGAGTCTGCTGTTCGTAGCTCACTGGAGAGCTTCAAAATCACATAGTTAAGTTACCTGAGCGGAAATCCACTAGAGGATTTAATTTTCAGGAGGGAGCACTACGAGTCCCAGAATTCTGTCAAAAGAAACGCCCACCAGAGGACGTAAATTCACTTGGGAATATAAATGAAGTGTCTCGTTTCCCTCTTTGCTTCCGCCAGCTGACTTTGTCAAGTGCCCGTGAGCAAGGCGCAGGAGCGCTGAAACGCGTAGGGCTGAAAATTATCGAACTCCAAGATGTCTGGCGAATAACAATAAAAGAATGCTGTGGAAAGTGACAGGATTCGTCTGCTTCTCAAGTGCGTTCTCGCAGGGGGCAACTTCTTTTTGGATATTTTTTCGGCCGGTCCCGGTCGAGAGAACTGCACTCTCACCTAAAGCAACGGATATGGTGGGCTGCTTCACGCAGACTGGCTGCGTTTGAACTGGCAGGTGAAACAGAGGTTAAAATCAGCCAGAGTCTGCTGTTCGTAGCTCACTGGAGAGCTTCAAAATCACATAGTTAAGTTACCTGAGCGGATATCCACTAGAGGATTTAATTTTCAGGAGGGAGCACTACGAGTCCCAGAATTCTGTCAAAAGAAACGCCCACCAGAGGACGTAAATTCACTTGGGAATATAAATGAAGTGACTCGTTTCCCTCTTTGCTTCCGCCAGCTGACTTTGTCAAGTGCCCGTGAGCAAGGCGCAGGAGCGCTGAAACGCGTAGGGCTGAAAATTATCGAACTCCAAGATGTCTGGCGAATAACAATAAAAGAATGCTGTGGAAAGTGACAGGATTCGTCTGCTTCTCAAGTGCGTTCTCGCAGGGGGCAACTTCTTTTTGGATATATATATGTATATATTACCTACTGGCGGTCGCCAGTAGATAGTTATAGTTAGGACCACGTTTCCATAGGAAATCCGCAACATTCTATTTTGAATAACTTTGGCGCCGGTCGACGAATCCTCGCGAATTTTTCAAAATAGGTGGGGCGCTTCGCTCCGCTCCTTCCCTGAAAGTCTCGGGGGGATTCGTCAAGCGGGGGCTGAGATAAAAGGGGGGTCCCAAAACGCGTTTTTCCCATGCATTTTTCCATAGGACCTTTAGACAGGGCTACAGCCCGAACGGCTGAACAGAATTACTAGAAATTTGGCAGAAAGGTAGTCCTCAGGTCAAGGAAGTGCCTTTCGTAGGTTTGGTGTAAATCTGTTCAGTAGATTCTGAGAAAATAGCCTTTAAATCAATATATATATCTGAGCCAGCTTACGGTGCGCTTACGGTACGCTTACCGTACGCGTACGGTGGCGTGCGCGAGCGCGATTCTGATTGGCTCTTAGATCTTAGTAAACATTCGAATCGGCCGAAACCAGGAAGCGGCGGCCGCCATTTTCTCTTTCCCACTGAGAGTGATGTTTAAAATATAAAGCACAAAAACATGTAAAGGGGCTGTTTAGACAGCTCCCACACACATAGCAATGTTGAGGGAGTCCCCAAAGATCCCCCAAGGCCAAAAACGGAATTTTTATTTTTTCGCTAATTTCGCCGATTATGCTTACCGTACACGTACGGTAAAAAATTATAAAAAAAAAAAATTATCCACACTCTCCCCACCCCGTGTGTAATTGGTGCCCGTAGGGCACCAATTGTGCATGGCTTATTAAAGATGAGTTAAACTAAAATATTTTAAAAAAAAATAATAAAAAAAAAAATTATCCACACTCTCTCCACCCCGTGTGCAAATGGTGCCCGAAGGGCACCATTTGTGCATGGCTTATAACATATACGAAAAATTAAAATATTACCTTTCAAAACGAAGTGCATCATATGTCCTCCATGTGCGCACGGTGCGCGAAGCGCATCGTGCGTACATGGCCCATCTAGCGTAACGGTGTAATAGGTGACATCATCAGCAGTGGATTGCGGGCGCGTGGGTTATAGTTAGCAGAACTAACTATAACGGAGGAATTTCAATGGTTTTGTACGAGTGAAATGTCCAGCTAACTATAACAGCCCTGAAACCTATGTTTTTTTCAGTAGATTTCTAAGGTTTTTTAAATGCTAATTCCTAACTATAACATGTCCTAAACTTATGGTTTTTTCAGTGAATTTCGAAGGTTTTTTTAAATGATAATTTTTAAATGTAATAATGGCTATATATATATATTTTTTTTTATACTGATTTTCTACAGTTTTTAATTGTTTATTTTTAGATATTTTATTTTTTAAATTCCATTATATAGTTTTAATATAAATGGAAACAAAAATGTTTTTTAAAATATTGAAACTGAAATATTGTTTTTTGTTGTTGAATGTATTAGTGCTGAACTATAAGTGTGTTGGTTAGTTAGGGGACTGCATGCATAGTGGATAGGGGTTTGAAGCAGTCCATGTGCTAAGGCCTGGCTCAGTGCACGAGTACTTGGGTACTGACTGAATGATTAGAGTACTGCAAGGAGAGTGCCTGGGTGAATTTATAAGTGTTTGGGTTTTGGCGCAGTGAATGGATTAGTACATGATGCTGAATGGGTCACTAGAGGAGTGCAAGGGGAGTGACTGGGTGTTTGCTGGAAGTGTATGAATACTGATTGGGGAATTGAAGGTGTGAAAGACAAGTGTGTAGGTGGTTAGAGGACTGCATGCATGGTAGATAGGCGTTTGAAGCAGTCCATGTGCTCAGGCCTGGCTCACTGCATGAGTACTTGGGTACTGACTGAATGATTAGAGTACTGCAAGGAGAGTGCCTGGGTGAATTTATAAGTGGTTGGCTTTTGGCGCAGTGAATGGATTAGTATATGGTTCTGAATGGATCACTGGAGGAATGCAAGGGGAGTGACACAATGTTTGCTGGATTGTATGTATACTGACTGGGGAATTGAAGGTGTGAAAGACAAGTGTGTAGGTGGTTAGAGGATGGCATGCATTGTGGATAGGGGTTTGCAGCAGTCCATGTGCTAAGGCCTGGCTCACTGCATGAGTACTTGGGTACTGACTGAATGATTAGAGTACTGCAAGGAGAGTGCCTGGGTGAATTTATAAGTGTTTGGGTTTTAGCACAGTGAATGGATTAGTACATGGTATTGAATGGGTAACTAGAGGAGTGCAAGAGGAGTGACAGGGTGTTTGCTGGAAGTGCATGGATACTGACTGGGGAATTGAAGGTGTGAAAGACAAGTGTCTAGGTGGTTAGAGGACTGCATGCATAGTGGATAGGCGTTCTAAACAGTCCATGTACTAAGGCCTGGCTCACTGCATGAATACTTGGGTACTGACTGAATTATTAGAGGGCTGCAAGGAGAGTGCCTGGGTGAATTTATAAGTGGTTGGGTTATGGCACAGTGAATGGATTAGTACATGGTACTGAATGGGTCCCTAGAGGAGTGCAAGGGGAGTGACAGGGTGTTTTCAGGAGTGTATGGATACTGACTAGGGAATTGAAGGTGTGAAAGACGAGTGTGTAGGTGGTTAGAGGAGTGCATGCATAGTGGATAGGGGTTTGAAGCAGTCCATGTGTTAAGGCCTGGCTCGCTGCATGAGTACTTGGATACTGACTGAATGATTAGAGTACTGCAAGGAGAGTGCCTGTGTGAATTTATAAGTGGTTGGGTTTTGGCGCAGTGAATGGATTAGTACATGGTGCTGAATGGGTCACTGGAGGAGTGCAAGGGAGTGACAGGGTGTTTGCTGGAGTGTATGTATACTGACTGGGGAATTGAAGGTGTGAAAGACAAGTGTGTAGCTGGTTAGAGGACTGCATGCATAGTGGATAGGTGTTTGAAGCAGTCGATGTGCTAAGGACTGACTCACTGCATGAGTACTTGGCTACTGATTGAATGATTAGAGTACTGCAAAGAGAGTGCCTGGGTGAATTTATAAGTGTTTGGGTTTTGGCGCAGTGAATGGATTAGTACATGGTACTGAATGGGTCACTAGAGGAGTGCAAGGGGAGTGACAGGGTGTTTGCTGGAGTGTATGGATACTGACTAGGGAATTGAAGGTGTGAAAGACAAGTGTGTAGGTGGTTATAAGACTGCATGCATAGTGGATAGGGGTTTGAAGCAGTCCATGTGCTAAGGCCTGGCTCGCTGCATGAGTACTTGGATACTGACTGAATGATTAGAGTACTGCAAGGAGAGTGCCTGGGTGAATTTATAAGTGGTTGGGTTTTGGGGCAGTGAATGGATTAGTACATGGTGCTGAATGGGTCACTGAAGGAGTGCAAGGGGAGTAACAGGGTGTTTGCTGGAGTGTATGTATACTGACTGGGGAATTGAAGGTGTGAAAGACAAATGTCTAGGTGGTTAGAGGACTGCATGCATAGTGGATAGGTGTTTGAAGCAGTCCATGTGTTAAGGCCAGGCTCGCTGTATGAGTACTTGGATACTGACTGAATGATTAGAGTACTGCAAGGAGAGTGCCTGGGTGAATTTATAATTGGCTGGGTTTTGGCTCAGTGAATGGATTAGTACATGGTGCTGAATGGGTCACTGGAGGAATGCAAGGGAAGTGACAGGGTGTTTGCTGGAGTGTATGTATACTGACTGGGGAATTGAAGGTGTGAAAGACAAGTGTGTAGGTGGTTAGAGGACTGCATGCATAGTGGATAAGCGTTTGAAGCAGTCCATGTGCTAAGGCCTGGCTCGCTGCATGAGTACTTGGATACTGACTGAATGATTAGAATACTGAAAGGAGAGTGCCTGGGTGAATGTATAATTGTTTTGAATTTTGCGCAGTGAATGGATTAGTACATGGTGCTGAATGGATCACTAGAGGATTACAAGATGAGTGACAGGCTGTTTGCTGGAAGTGTATGGATACTGACTGGGGAATTGAAGGTGTGAAAGACAAGTGTGTAGTTGGTTAGAGGACTGCATGCACAGTGGATAGGCGTTTAAAGCAGTCCATGTGCTAAGGCCTGGGTCGCTGTATGAGTACTTGTATACTGACTGAATGATTAGAGTACTGCAAGGAGAGTGCCTGGGTGAATTTATAAGTGGTTGGGTTTTGGCGCAGTGAATGGATTAGGTCTTGGTGCTGATTGGGTCACTGGAGGAGTGCAAGGGGAGTGATAGGGTGTTTGCTGGAGTGTATGGATACTGACTGGGAAATTGAAGGGTTGAAAGACAAGTGTTTACGTGGTTAGAGGAGTGCATGCATAGTGGATAGGCTTTTGAAGCAGTCCATGTGCTAAGGCCTGGCTCAGTGCATGAGTACTTCGGTACTGACTGAATGATTTGAGTACTGCAAGGAGAGTGCCTGGGTGAATTTATAAGTGGTTGTGTTTTGGTTCAGTTTTTAAAAAATTTTCAGATGGGTTCTGGTGGTAACTGACTCTGACTAACCAGTCCTAGAGCCAGTGCTATGCTAATAGACACTTAGAATACAGTTAAAACACCTACATACACTAGGGAACACTATGCGTTGGGGTACCCCTGTGATTAGAATGACCTCCTCGTTTAGCCCCTAGTACATAATAGGGAAGGAGGATTAAAACTACCTCTTAAAATGCGTCACAGGGTGCGTTTGCACACTGGTGAAGGGAGGGGGACTGAGCTGATGTGTGCAAACACGCCCTGTGGCCGTTTTAATTTGGGGAATAAAGTCTCCTTGAATCCTGAGTGTCCCTTGGGTCCAACTAGCCCACCAGGCATCTACAGTTAGCGCCACAGAGCTGCGTTGCAGAGAGGTGTAAAAAGTGGCACGGCCTGGACCACCTCTCTGCAACACAGCGCAGTGGCGCTTACTGGGAGCACCTGGTGGACTAGTTGGCCCCCAGGGGCCCTCAGGATTGAAGGCAAATTATTTCCCCATCTTAAAACGCGCCACAACGCATGTTTGCACACGTCACCTCAGGCCCCATCCCCTCCCTTCACCACTGTGTAAACGCGCCCTGTGGCCGTTTTAATTTGGGAGATTAAGTCCCCCTGAATGCTGAGGGTCCCTAGGGTCCAAGTAGCCCACTCGGTACCTCCAGTAAGCGCCACAGAGCTGTATTGCAGAGAGGTGTAAAAAAGGGCACTGCCTGGACCACCTCTGTGCAACGCAGCGCAGTGGTGCTTATTGAAAGCACCTGGTGGACTAGTTGGTCCCCAGGGTCCCTCAGCATTGAAGGGGAATTATTTCCCCATCTTAAAACCTGCCACAGGACGTGTTTGCACACGTCACCTCAGGCCCCATCCCCTCCCTTCACCACTGTGTAAACGCGCACTGTGTCCGTTTTAGTTTGGGAGATTAAGTCCCCTTGAATCCTGAGTGTCCCTAGGGTCCAAGTAGCCCACTAGGTACCTCCAGTAAGCGCCACAGAGCTGTGTTGCAGAGAGGTGTAATAAGGGGCACGGACTGGGCCACCTCTCTGAAACACATCGCAGTGGCGCTTACTGGAAGCACCTGGTGGTCTATTTGGCCCCCAGAGTCCCTCAGGATTGAAGGGGAATTATTTCCCCATCTTAAAACCCGCCACAGGGCGTGTTTGCACACGTCACCTCAGGCCCCATCTGTGAGAAAATGCCATCTTTCTTGCATAGTATGCCCCCACTTTTTGCTGAATTGCTGATGTGCTTTGACTGAGTGTGCCCTGAGCTCCTGCCAATCAGGTGCCCAGAGCCTGTGTTCCTTCCCTAAAGCTGTATTGAAGCTGAAACCCAATTGGCATCTCTGGCCAAATGTCAGCCCCTGGTAAATGGTACCCTAGGTACTCAGGGCATTGTGACCAGAGAAGACCCCTAAGAGCTGCAGCACTTATTTTGCCACCCTTAGGGGCCTTGCACTCACACACTGCCTTTGCAGACTGAATGTCCTGGTGCAGAACTAAATAAAGAATCAACATGGCACACATCACTGTGTGCCATGCCCACACACCCACTGCCCTGGCATACATCAGTCACCCCTCTAGCTGGTTGCCCTATGCCAGTGGTGTGGGCACAGGTGCATGAGTCCTGTGTCTGAACAGTACTCAGGGTCATTCCTGGGCACTGTAAGTGCAGTGATGCCATTAAGAGTATATGATGCTGGGAGGTTGTCATTACGAACTCCACAGCACCATAATGGCTACACTTGATATCAAACTTCTCAGCACATTAAACCCACACTGATGCCAGTGTGGGATTTAATGTAAAATGCACTACAGAGGGCATCTTAGAGATGCCCACTGAAACCTAACCTACAATCCCACATTTTGTCTGAGAGAATGCCTAGGCTGCCACACAGCAGACATGTTGTTGGACCCCTGGGTGGAGAGCCCCCCGCTCTCCTAGGCCTGCAACAATGCACTTCCTGGTCGAAATGCTAGGTCTCCTCCCCCAGGATGGGCAGGGGGAAGCTTTAAAGGCATACCGCCTTTGTGAGCTTCTCCAGACCACTTGCTGCACTCAGCAACTGGCCCCCACTGGTTCCGACCCCCACTCTGGCAGGAAGACTGGCAGGAAACCCTACTTGAGGAAAGGAGGTGTGCCAGCCTGTGCCAACTCCACCCCTCAGGTGGGAGAGGCGAGGTGAAGCACAACTCCGGGCCCCGGCCATCTTGAGGATGGGGAGCCCTGCCCAATCAGAGATAGGCTCCTGCCCCCTCCCACAGGAGAGGAGCAGGATAGGGGGTGTACTCACCCCAGGACAGGGACCTATTGGTCCCTGCCCTACCCCTACCTGTAACGCCCCTAAATTTAGTATTTAGGGGCACCCTGAACCTTCCTTCCTCAGATCCCGATTTCGAAACAAGAAAGAAGACCAAGAAGAAGAAGACCTGCCATGCAGCTGCTAACAAGAGGATGACACCAACTGACTTGACCCCAGCCCTACAGGCCTGTTGATCCTTGAACCTGCTCCTGCTAAATCCCGGTGTCTCCTGCGGACAGCAACCTCAAGAACCCCGGAGGACATGCCTGCCCTGACCCTCTTAGAGACTGGGACTACCACGAGCAGTGGCTCTGCTCAAACTGCAACACCCCTGGTGCCAGCCAGGAACCGTGAATCCAGCCCACTCTGCACCCGCCGAGCCCGGCCAGTGCCCGAGTGGACAAAGACCCTGAGGACGTCCCCCCCACGATTCTGACCTGGAATCCAGTGCCCAAGGACCCTCCTCGATGACCCAGATGAGCGCTTACTGGAAGCACCTGGTGGGCTAGTTAGCCCCCAGGGGCCCTCAGGATTGAAGGGGATTTCATTCCCCAACTTAAAACACACCACAGGGCGTGTTTGCACACGTCACCTAAGGCCCCGTCCCATCTCTTCACCACTGTGTAAACGCGCCCTGTGTCGTTCTAAGTTGGGAAATTAAGTCCCCTTCCAATCCTAAGGGTCCCTAGGGTCAAACTAGCCCACTAGGTACCTCCAGTAAGCACCACAGATCTGCGTTGCAGAGAGGTGTAAAAAGGGGCGTGGTCTCTGAACACCTGTCTGCAACGCAGCTCCGTGGCGCATACTGGAGGTACATGGTGGGCTAGTTGGCCTTCAGGGACCCTCAGTATTGGAAGAGAATTAATTTCCCAACTTACAACTCGACACGGGGTGCGTTTGCACAATGGTGAAGAAAGGGGGCGTGGCCTGAGGTGACATATCTGCAAACACGCCCTGTGGCGTGTTTTAAGTTGGAGAATTAATTCCTCCTCAATCCTGAGGGTCTCTGGGGGCCAACTAGCCCACCAGGTACCTCCAGTATGCGCCAGAGAGCTGCGTTGCAGAGAGGTGTTAGTTAGTTGGCCCCCAGGGACCCCCAGTATTCAAGGGTAATTCGTTCCCCCTTTTGCAAACGTGCCAGGGTGCGCGTTTGTAGCGTGCTGCAAGAAGGGGGCGTGGCCTCCGGCGGATGCTGGTCTTTTTATTTTTTTATTTTTAAAGAGGGGGGTTGTGTTGCCCCCCTTCTTTTCCTAATATTTTGGCCCTGGGGACCCCATCCCCCAGAGCCTGACCCCCTTTTTTTAAAAATCTTATCTTTGAAGGGGGCCGCATGGCCCCCCTCCCGAGGCCATAATTCGCCCTGGGGACCCCCCCCCCCCCCGCCCCCCGGGTCCTGGCCTTTTTTTTTTCCTTTAGTGTTAGGAGGGGGGCTGCTTTGCCCCCCTCCTTAGGCCATTTATGGCCGAGACCAGTGATCCGAAGGCAGAGGCCCTGCAGATGGCACACGAGGTGGGGAGCCCAGTCGTGTGCACCGGTGGGGCAGCGAAGTGATAACACCACTACCCACAGAAAAGGTAATGAGGGCACTAAATAACACAGGATCTTCTCTTTGTATCAGGCAGGAACAACAAGGTTAAAATGCCCTAGTTTCAAAATGTAGAATTAGTGCTACAACAGTTTTCAAGAGGACCTGCGATGGATGCCGCTTCTGCCTTCCGTAACCTGGAGGCGGCACATGGGTCACGCGGTACGGTCATACTGCGGTGGGACGCACACTCGTTGACCTGTCGTGGCACTGCTCCACACTTCGGGGACAACGTTTTCCATTAGCTGTGTTTTCTGATGACGTGTCGCACCGGCCCAGTCCAACAGCAGAACCCCTTTAGAGCCAAACAGACTCTTCCACTCTCTCACCGGAAGTGAAACCAGGCCACACGAACACTTTCACAATACAACAGCCGGGAATGCACTTTTCGGTAAAATAAATACATTCCTTCCTCCTAATTTATCAAATAAACGACTCACTAAAGAACAGGGGTCAGCTTCGATCGGTAAACAGCCATTACAACGACTTTTTTTTACTTTGCGATACCATTGCAATGCATTCATTACCACGCATGCGTTGTACATCGCAAAGTCATTACTACACATTTTTTTAGAACGCATGGTCATTTACCACACATGCCTTTACAATTAATTTTGTTGTAAAAGTATGTATGGTAAATGACCATGAGTTCTAAAAAAATGTAGACGATCCACTTCCTTGTAAGGAAACAGAGGGTGTTTGGTTTCCTCACAACGACGTGCACCGCCCCTCAGAGACGACATGAAGCAGGAACCACGAGGAGAGAGGAACGGGGCATTGGGCATGGGGTGGTGGTTACTTTTCTAGGGTTTAGGGTAGTGCAGTGGTGTGTGTGTAGTGTAGGGAGTCATGCTGGGGTAGTGCTTTAGGGTTTAGGGTAGTGCAGTGGTGTGTGTGTAGTGTAGGGGGTCATGCTGGTGGTAGTGTTTTAGGGTTTAGGGTAGTGCAGTGATGTTTGTGTAGTGTAGGGGATCGTGCTTGGGGTAGATTTAGGGTTTAGGGCAGTGCAGTTGTGTTTGTGTAGTGTAGGGGGTCATGCTGGGGGTAGTGTTTTAGGGTTTAGAGCAGTGCAGTGGTGTTTGTGTAGTGTAGGGGGTCATGCTGGGGTAGTGTTAAAGGGTTTAGGGTAGTGCAGTGGTGTTTGGGTAGTGTAGGGGGTCGTGCTGGGGGTGGTGTTTTAGGGTTTAGGGTAGTGCAGTGGTGTTTGGGTAGTGTAGGGGGTCGTGCTGGGGTAGTGTTTTAGGGTTTAGGGTAGTGAAGTGGTGTTGCTGTAGTGTAGGGGGTCGTGCTGGGTTAGTGCTTTAGGATTTAGGGTAGAGTAGTGGTGTTTGGGTAGTGTAGAGGGTCATGCTGAGGGTAGATTTAGGGTTTAGGGTAGTGCGGTGATATTTGGATAGTGTAGGGGGTCGTACTGGGGGTAGCTTTAGGGTTTAGGGTAGTGTAGTGGTGTTTGGGTAGTGTAGGGGCTCGTGCTGGGGGTAGATTCGGGGTTTAGGGTAGTGCAGTGGCGTTTGGGTAGTGTAGAGAGTCATGCTGGGGGAGTGTTTTAGGGTTTAGGGTAGTGCAGTGGTGTTTGGGTAGTGTAGAGGGTCGTGCTTGGGGTAGTGTTTTAAGGTTTAGGGTAGTGCAGTGGTGTTTGGGTAGTGTAGGGGGACGTGCCTGGGTCGTGGTTTAGGGTTTAGGTTAGTGCAGTGGTGTTTGGATAGTGTAGGGGGTACTGCTGGGTGTAGCGTTTTAGGGTTTAGTGTAGTGCAATGGTGTTTGGGTAGAGTAGGTGGTACTGCTGGGGGTAGTGTTTTAGGGTTGCGGGTAGTGCAGTGGTGTTTGGGTAGTGTAGAGGGTACTGCTGGGGGTAGTGTTTTAGGGTTTAGGGTAGTGCAGTGGTGTATGTGTAGTGTAGGGAGTCGTGCCTGGGGTAGTGTTTTAGGGTTTAGAGTAGTGCAGCGGTGTTTGTGTAGTGTAGGGGGTGGTGCTGGGGGTAGTGTTTTAGGGTTTAGGATAGTGCAGCAGTGTTTGGGTAACGTAGGGGGTCATACTGGTGGAAGTGTTTTAGGGTTTAGGGTAGTGCAGTGATGTTTGTGTAGTGTAGGGGATCGTGCTTGGGGTAGATTTAGGGTTTAGGGTAGTGCAGCGGTCTTTGGGTAGTGTAGGGGGTTGTGGTGGGGGTAGTGTTTAAGGGTTTAGGGTAGTGCATTGGTGTTTGTGTAGTAAAGGGGGTTGTTCTGGGGGTAGTGCTTTAGGGTTTAGGGTAGTGCATTGGTGTTTGTGTAGTGTAGGGGGTCATGCTGGGGGTAGTGCTTAAGGGTTTAGGGTAGTGCAATGGTTTTTGGGTAGTGAAGGGGGTCGTGCTGGGGTAGGGTTTTAGGGTTTAGGGTAGTGCAGCGGTGTTTGGGTAGTGTAGGGGGTTGTGGTGGAGGTAGTGTTTTAGGGTTTAGGGTAGTGGATTGGGGTTTGTGTAGTGAAGGGGATTGTGCTATGGGTAGTGTTTTAGGGTTTAGGGCAGTGCAGTTGTGTTTGGGTAGTGTAGGAACTCGTGCTGAGGGAAGTGTTTTAGTGTTTTAGGGTTTAGGGCAGTGCAGTGGTGTTTGGGTAGTGTAGCGGGTCATGCTGGGGGTAGTGTTTTAGGGTTTAGGGTAGTGCAGTGGTGTTTGGGTAGTGTAGAGGGTGGTGCTGGGGGTGGTGTTTTAGGGTTTAGGGCAGTTCAGTGGTGTTCGGGCAGTGTAAGGGGTAGTGCTGGGGGTGGTGTTTTCGGTTTTAGGGCAGTGCAGTGGTGTTCGGGCAGTGTAAGTGGTCGTGCTGGGGGTGGTGTTTCAGGGTTTAGAGCAGTGCAGTGGTGTTCGGGCAGTGTAGGGGTCTTTCTGGGGGTGGTGTTTCAGGGTTTAGGGCAGTGCAGTGGTGTTCGGGCAGTATAGGGGGTCGTGCTGGGGGTGGTGTTTCAGGGTTTAGGGCAGTGCAATGGTGGTCGGGCAGTGTAGGGGGTCATGCAGGGGGTGGTGTTTCAGATTTTAGGGCAGGGCAGTGGTGTTCGGGCAGTGTAGGGGGTCTTGTATGGGGGTGGTGTTTCAGGGTTTAGGGCAGCGGTGTTCGAGCAGTGTAGGGGGTCTTGCTGGGGTGGTGTTTCAGGGTTTAGGGCAGTGCAGTGGTGTTCGGGCAGTGTAGGGGGTCGTGCTGGGGGTGGTGTTTCAGGGTTTAGGGCAGTGCAGTGGTGTTCGGGCAGTGTAAGGTGTCGTGCAGTGGGTGGTGTTTCAAGGTTTACGGCAGTGCAGTGGTGTTTGGGCAGTGTAGGGGGTCTTGCTGGGGAGTGGTGTTTCAGGGTTTAGGGCAGTGCAGTGGTGTTTGGGCAGTGTAGGGGGTCGTGCAGGGGGTGGTGTTTTAGGGTTTAGTGCATTGCAGTGGTGTTCAGGCAGTGTAGGGGGTGGTGCAGCGGGTGGTGTTTGGGCAGAGTAGTGTACGGGGTCATGCTGGGCATGGTGTTTCAGCGTTTAGGGCAGAGCAGTGGTGGTCGGGCAATGTAGGAGGTCATGCAGGGGGTGATGTTTCAGGATTTAGGGCAGTGCTGTGGTGTTTGGGCAGTGTAAGGGGTCTTGCTGGGGTGGTGTTTCAGGGTTTAGGGCAGTGCAGTGGTGTTCAGGCATTGTAGGGGGTCATGGTGGGGATGGTGTTTCAGGGTTTATGGCAGTGCAGTGGTGTTCGGGCAGTGAAGTGGGTCATGCAGGGTGTTGTTTTTCAGGGTTTTGGGCATGGCAGTGGTGTTTGGGCTGTGTAGGGGGTATTGCTGGGGATGGTGTTTCAGGGTTTAGGGCAGTGCAGTGGTGTTCGAGCACTGTAGGGGGTCTTGCTGGGGATGGTGTTTCAGGGTTTAGGGCAGTGCAGTGGTGTTCAGGCAGTGTAGGGGGCAGTGCTGGGGATGGTGTTTCAGGGTTTAGGGCAGTGCAGTGGTGTTCGGGCAGTGTAGGGGGTCGTGCTGGGGGTGGTGTTTCAGGGTTTAGGGCAGTGCAGTGGTGTTCGGGCAGTGTAGGGGGTCATGCTGGGGAGTGGTGTTTCAGGGTTTAGGGCAGTGCAGTGGTGTTTGGGCAGTGTAGGTGGTCGTGCAGGGGCGTGGTGTTTTAGGGTGTAGTGCAGTGCAGTGGTGTTCGGACACTGTAGGAGGTCGTGCTGGGGGTGGTGCCTTAGGGTTTAGTGCAGTGCAGTGGTGTTCGGGCAGTGTAGGGGGTCGTGCAGCGGGTGATGTTTCAGAGTTTAGGGCAGGGCAGTGGTGTTTGGGCAGGGCAGTGTAGGGGGTCGTGCTGGCCATGGTGTTTCAGGGTTTAGGGCAGAGCAGTGGTGGTCGGGCAGTGTAGGGGGTCAAGCAGGGGGTGATGTTTCAGGATTTAGGGCACTGCAGTGGTGTCCGGGCAGTATAGGGATCATGCTAGGGATGGTGTTTCAGGGTTTAGGGCAGTGCAGTGGTGTTCGGGCAGTGTAGGGGGTTGTGCTGGGGATCATGTTTCAGGGTTTAGGGCATGGCAGTGGTGTTCGAGCAGTGTAGGGGGTCGTGCACGGGGTGGTGTTTCAGGGTTTGGGGCAGTGCAGTGGTGTTCAGGCAGTGTAGGGGGTCGTGCTGGGGATGATGTTTCAGGGTTTAGGGCAGTGCAGTGGTGTTTGGGCAGTGTAGGGGGTCGTGCAGGGGGTCGTGTTTCAGGGTTTAGGGCATGACAGTGGTGTTCGGGCAGTGTAGGGGGTCTTGCTGGGGGTGGTGTTTCAGGGTTTAGGGCAGTGCAGTGGTGTTCGGGCAGTGTAGGGGGTCTTGCTGGGGGTGGTGTTTCAGGGTTTAGGGCAGTGCAGTGGTGTTCTGGCAGTGTAGGGGTCGTGCTGGGGATGGTGTTTCAGGGTTTTGGGCAGTGCAGTGGTGTTCGGGCACTGTAGGAGGTCGTGCTGGGGGTGGTGTCTTAGGGTTTAGTGCAGTGGTGTTCGGGCAGTGTAGGGGGTCGTGCAGCGGGTGATGTTTCAGAGTTTAGGGTAGGGCAGAGGTGTTTGGGCAGAGCAGTGTAGGGGGTCGTGCTGGGCATGGTGTTTCAGGGTTTAGGGCAGAGCAGTGGTGGTCGGGCAGTGTAGGGGGTCATGCAGGGGGTGATGTTTCAGGATTTAGGGCAGTGCAGTGGTGTGCGGGCAGTATAGGGGGTCATGCTGGGGATGATGTTTCAGGGTTTAGGGCAGTGCAGTGGTGTTCAGGCAGAGTAGGGGTCATGCAGGGGGTCGTGTTTCAGGGTTTAGGGCATGACAGTGGTGTTCGGGCAGTGTAGGGGGTCTTGCTGGGGGTGGTGTTTCAGGGTTTAGGGCAGTGCAGTGGTGTTTGGGCAGTGTAGGGGGTCTTGCTGGGGGTGGTGTTTCAGGGTTTAGGGCAGTGCAGTGGTGTTCTGGCAGTGTAGGGGTCGTGCTGGGGATGGTGTTTCAGGGTTTAGGGCAGTGCAGTGGTGTTCGGGCAGTGTAGGGGGTCGTGCTGGGGGTGGTGTTTCAGGGTTTAGGGCAATGCAGTAGTGTTCGGGCAGTGTAGGGGTCGTGCTGGGCGTGGAGTTTCAGGGTTTAGGGCAGTGTAGTGGTGTTCAGGCAGTGTAGGGGTTCGGGGTAGGGGTGGTGTTTCAGGGTTTAGGGCAGTGCAGTGGTGTTCAGGAAGTGTAGGAGGTCGTGCTGGGGGTGGTGTCTTAGGGTTTAGTGCAGTGCAGTGGTGTTCGGGCAGTGTAGTGGGTCGTGCAGCGGGTGATGCTTCAGAGTTTAGGGCAGGGCAGTGGTGTTTGGGCAGGGCAGTGTAGGGGGTCGTGCTGGGCATGGTGTTTCAGGATTTAGGGCAGAGCAGTGGTGGTCGGGGAGTGTAGGGGGTCATGCACGGGGTGATGTTTCAGGATTTAGGGCAGTGCAGTGGTGTGCAGGCAGTATAGGGGGTCATGTTAGGGATTGTGTTTCAGGGTCTAGGGCAGTGCAGTGGTGTTCGGGCAGTGTAGGGGGTCGTGCCGGGGATCGTGTTTCAGGGTTTAGGGCATGGCAGTGGTGTTCGGGCAGTGTAAGGGGTTGTGCACGGGGTGGTATTTTAGGGTTTAGGGCAGTGCAGTGGTGTTCAGGCAGTGTAGTGAGTCGTGCTGGGGATGATGTTTCAGGGTTTAGGGCAGTGCAGTGGTGTTCGGGCAGTGTAGGGGGTCGTGCAGGGGGTCGTGTTTCAGGGTTTAGGGCATGACAGTGGTGTTCGGGCAGTGTAGGGGGTCTTCCTAGGGGTGGTATTTCAGGGTTTAGGGCAGTGCAGTCGTGTTCGGGCAGTGTAGGGGGTCTTGCTGGGGGTGGTGTTTCAGGGTTTAGGGCAGTGCAGTGGTGTTCTGGCAGTGTAGGGGTCGTGCTGGGGATGGTGTTTCAGGGTTTAGGGCAGTGCACTGGTGTTCGGGCAGTGTAGGGGGTCGTGCTGGGGGTGGTGTTTCAGTGTTTAGGGCAATGCAGTGGTGTTCGGGCAGTGTAGGGGTCGTGCTGGGCGTGGTGTTTCAGGGTTTAGGGCAGTGCAGTAGTGTTCAGGCAGTGTAGGGGTTCGGGCTAGGGGTGGTGTTTCAGGGTTTAGGGCAGTGCAGTGGTGTTGGGCAGTGTAGTGGGTCGTGCGGGAGCTAGTGTTTCAGGGTTTAGGGCAGTGCAGTGGTGTTCGGGCAGTAGGGGTAGTTTTTTTAGGGTTTAGGGCAGAGCAGTGGTGTTCAGGCTGTGTAGGGAGTCGTGCTGGGGGTGGTGTTTTAGGGTTTAGGGCAGAGCAGTGGTGTTCAGGCAGAGTAGGGGGTCGTGCTGGGGGTAGTGTTTAGGGTTTAGGGCAGAACAGTGGTGTCCGGGCAGTGTAGTGGGTCATGCTGGGGGCGGTGTTTCAGGTTTTAGAGCAGTGCAGTGGTGTTCGGGCAGCGTAGGGGGTTGTGCAGGGGGTGGTGTTTCAGGGTTAAGGGCAGTGCAGTGGTGTTCGGGCAGTGCAGGGGGTCTTGCTGGGGGTGGTGTTTCAGGATTTAGGGCAGTGGTGTTCGAGCAGTGTAGGTGTTCGTGCAGGGGGTGTTGTTTCAGGGTTTAGGGCAGTGCAGTGGTGTTTGGGCAGTGTAGGGGGTTGTGCAGGGGGTGGTGTTTCAGGATTTAGGGCAGTGCAGTGGTGTTCAGGCAGTGTAGGGGGTCTTGCTGGGGGTGGTGTTTCAGGGTTTAGGGCAGTGCAGTGGTGTTCCGGCAGTGTAGGGGTCGTGCTGGGGCTGGTGTTTTAGGGTTTAGGGCAGTGCAGTGGTGTTCGGGTAGTGTAGGGGGCCGTGCTGGGGCTGGTGTTTCAGGGTTTCGGACAGTGCAGTGGTGTTCGGGCAGTGTAGGGGGTCGTGCTGGGGCAGTTGTTTCAGGGTTTAGGACAGTGCAGTGATGTTCAGGCAGTGTAGGGGGTCGTGCTGGGGCTGGTGTCTTAGGGTTTAGTGCAGTGGTGTTCGGGCAGTGTAGGGGGTCGTGCAGCGGGTGATGTTTCAGAGTTTAGGGTAGGGCAGAGGTGTTTGGGCAGAGCAGTGTAGGGGGTCGTGCTGGGCATGGTGTTTCAGGGTTTAGGGCAGAGCAGTGGTGGTCGGGCAGTGTAGGGGGTCATGCAGGGGGTGATGTTTCAGGATTTAGGGCAGTGCAGTGGTGTGCGGGCAGTATAGGGGGTCATGCTGGGGATGATGTTTCAGGGTTTAGGGCAGTGCAGTGGTGTTCAGGCGGAGTAGGGGTCGTGCAGGGGGTCGTGTTTCAGGGTTTAGGGCATGACAGTGGTGTTCGGGCAGTGTAGGGGGTCTTGCTGGGGGTGGTGTTTCAGGGTTTAGGGCAGTGCAGTGGTGTTTGGGCAGTGTAGGGGGTCTTGCTGGGGGTGGTGTTTCAGGGTTTAGGGCAGTGCAGTGGTGTTCTGGCAGTGTAGGGGTCGTGCTGGGGATGGTGTTTCAGGGTTTAGGGCAGTGCAGTGGTGTTCGGGCAGTGTAGGGGGTCGTGCTGGGGGTGGTGTTTCAGGGTTTAGGGCAATGCAGTAGTGTTCGGGCAGTGTAGGTGTCGTGCTGGGCGTGGAGTTTCACGGTTTAGGGCAGTGTAGTGGTGTTCAGGCAGTGTAGGGGTTCGGGGTAGGGGTGGTGTTTCAGGGTTTAGGGCAGTGCAGTGGTGTTCGGGAAGTGTAGGAGGTCGTGCTGGGGGTGGTGTCTTAGGGTTTAGTGCAGTGCAGTGGTGTTCGGGCAGTGTAGTGGGTCGTGCAGCGGGTGATGCTTCAGAGTTTAGGGCAGGGCAGTGGTGTTTGGGCAGGGCAGTGTAGGGGGTCGTGCTGGGCATGGTGTTTCAGGATTTAGGGCAGAGCAGTGGTGGTCGGGGAGTGTAGGGGGTCATGCACGGGGTGATGTTTCAGGATTTAGGGCAGTGCAGTGGTGTGCAGGCAGTATAGGGGGTCATGTTAGGGATTGTGTTTCAGGGTCTAGGGTAGTGCATTGGTGTTCGGGCAGTGTAGGGGGTCGTGCCGGGGATCGTGTTTCAGGGTTTAGGGCATGGCAGTGGTGTTCGGGCAGTGTAAGGGGTTGTGCACGGGGTGGTATTTTAGGGTTTAGGGCAGTGCAGTGGTGTTCAGGCAGTGTAGTGAGTCGTGCTGGGGATGATGTTTTAGGGTTTAGGGCAGTGCAGTGGTGTTCGGGCAGTGTAGGGGGTCGTGCAGGGGGTCGTGTTTCAGGGTTTAGGGCATGACAGTGGTGTTCGGGCAGTGTAGGGGGTCTTCCTGGGGGTGGTATTTCAGGGTTTAGGGCAGTGCAGTGGTGTTCGGGCAGTATAGGGGTCTTGCTGGGGGTGGTGTTTCAGGGTTTAGGGCAGTGCAGTGGTGTTCTGGCAGTGTAGGGGTCGTGCTGGGGATGGTGTTTCAGGGTTTAAGGCAGTGCAGTGGTGCTCGGGCAGTGTAGGGGGTCGTGCTGGGGGTGGTGTTTCAGGGTTTAGGGCAATGCAGTGGTGTTCGGGCAGTGTAGGGGTCATGCTGGGCGTGGTGTTTCAGGGTTTAGGGCAGTGCAGTAGTGTTCAGGCAGTGTAGGGGTTCGGGCTAGGGGTGGTGTTTCAGGGTTTAGGGCAGTGCAGTGGTGTTGGGCAGTGTAGTGGGTCGTGCGGGGGCTAGTGTTTCAGGGTTTAGGGCAGTGCAGTGGTGTTCGGGCAGTAGGGGTAGTTTTTTTAGGGTTTAGGGCAGAGCAGTGGTGTTCAGGCTGTGTAGGGAGTCGTGCTGGGGGTGGTGTTTTAGGGTTTAGGGCAGAGCCGTGGTGTTCAGGCAGAGTAGGGGGTCGTGCTGGGGGTAGTGTTTAGGGTTTAGGGCAGAACAGTCGTGTACGGGCAGTGTAGTGGGTCATGCTGGGGGCGGTGTTTCAGGTTTTAGAGCAGTGCAGTGGTGTTCGGGCAGTGTAGGGGGTTGTGCAGGGGGTGGTGTTTCAGGATTTAGGGCAGTGCAGTGGTGTTCAGGCAGTGTAGGGGGTCTTGCTGGGGGTGGTGTTTCAGGGTTTAGGGCAGTGCAGTGGTGTTCGGGCAGTGTAGGGGTCGTGCTGGGGCTGGTGTTTCAGGGTTTAGGGCAGTGCAGTGGTGTTCGGGCAGTGTAGGGGGCCGTGCTGGGGCTGGTGTTTCAGGATTTCGGACAGTGCAGTGGTGTTCGGGCAGTGTAGGGGGTCGTGCTGGGGCAGTTGTTTCAGGGTTTAGGACAGTGCAGTGGTATTCAGGCAGTGTAGGGGGTCGTGCTGGGGCTGGTGTTTCAGGGTTTAGGGCAGTGCAGTGGTGTTCGGGCAGTGTAGGAGGTCTTGCTGGGGGTGGTGTTTCTGGGTTTAGGGCAGTGCAGTGGTGTTCGGGCAGTGTAGGGGGCTGTGCTGGGGCTGGTCTTTCAGGGTTTAGGACAGTGCAGTGGTGTTCGGGCAGTGTAGGCGGTCGTGCTGGGGCAGGTGTTTCAGGGTTTAGGGCAGTGCAGTGGTTTTTGGGCAGTGTAGGAGGTCGTGCTGGGGCAGGTGTTTCAGGGTTTAGGGCAGTGCAGTGGTGTTCGGGCAGTGTTGGGGGTCATGCTGGGGCTGGTGGTTCAGGGTTTAGGGCAGTGCAGTGGTGTTCGGGCAGATTAGGCGGTCGTGCTGGGGGTGGTGTTTCGGGGTTTAGGGCAGTGGTTTTTGGGCAGTGTAGGGGTCTTGCTGGGTGTGATGTTTCAGGGTTTAGGGCAGTGCAATGGTGTTCGGGCAGTGTATGGGGTCGTGCAGGGGGTGGTGTTTCATATATTACAAAAATACTGAATCCATGCCCATCTACAAATAATAGAAAAAGGGGGAAAGGCGTTCACGATTGGCATCTAAAAAACCTATACAATGTTACGTCTAAAGATTCCATATGAATAAGAGGCCCCATAAAGCAATACAATACACAGATAGGTTAGTTATAAAGTGCAATGTGCTGCCCTGTAAAGTACCAGGGGTAAGAGGTGCTATGTAGGAATCATACAATCTAATTTTCAATTCAAAAGATTCCAATATTGCACTAAGGGATATAAAGTGCAAAGTGCTTTTTTTCTGTAAAGTACAGGTAATAGAATGTGATACGTGCTGCTGCTATATTACGTCCTCTATTGCACTAATAATAGATGGTAAAAGGTTCCAATATTGAATTACCGGATATAAAGTGCAAGATGCTTTTTTCTGTAAAGTGAAGGAATTAGAAAGTGCTATGTGCTGCTTTTATATAACCTCCTCTATTGCACTAATACCTGATTGCAAATAGGTTCCAGTAAATCTAAAATGCAAAAAGCTTTTTTCTGTAAATTACAGGGAATAAAATGTGCTATGTGCTGCTCCTATATTTTTTCCTCTATTGCAATAATAATAGATCTTAAAAGGTTCCAGTATTGCATTACCGGATATAAAGTGCACAATGCTTTTTTCTGTAAAGTGCAGGAATAAGAAAGTGCTATGTGGAGAGGTGTGGCTCACTGGTTAGAGGCAGCAGATCCGTAAGAAGAGAATCGGCCAGGGACCAGGGTTTAAATCCCGATGCGGCAGGGTCCTGGACCAGGGTCAAAACAGACTCGATAATTCTCCCCTCGGTACCTACTCTAACCAGGAACACACTCGGCAACTCTGGGCATTAGCTTGCCTCATCTCCACAACGGCCCCCCACATTCGCCGGGGATGCCTGGTTTCACCTTGGAGATACCCTGGAGGGACCATCTCACAGGGATAGCCAGGACGGGTTCCCCAGCGGTCTACAGCGCCAGGACGCCTCAGGGCAGCAGTGCGCTTTACAAGACACATACATTTACATTTACATGTGCTGCTCCTATATCACCTCCTCTATTGCACTGATACTTGATTGCAAAAAAGTTCCAATATTTCACTCTCAGACATAAAGTGCAAAGTTCTTTTTTCTGTAAAGTACAGGGATTAAAAAGTGATGATGCTACTTCTATCCACTCCTCTATTGCATTAATTGTGTTAAAGTGCTGTGTGGTATTGTTGTAAAGTACGCAGGAAAGAAGAACTGCCGAGCCCTCGAGAAAGTCTGGAAAAGGGATCCGACACCGGACAACAGGACCTCCTACAAACTTGCCACCCGGAAACACCACCAGCTGATCCGCGCCGCCAAGAGAACAGCATTCAAGGACCGGTTGGACAACAACGCACACAACAGCAAGGAACTCTTCAACATCGTGAAAGAGCTTTCCAACCCCAACGCGGGAAACAACGACATCACCCCTTCGCAAGACCTCTGCAACTCCCTGGCTTCATACTTCCACAACAAGATCGCGGACATACACAGCAGTTTCAACAACCAACCAACGCACACCACGACCGACCAGCCAGCCCCCCCCACCACCACCCTCCACGCCTGGACCCCGATCAGCACAGAAGACACCATCCGCACGATGAACTCCATCCACTCCGGATCACCAACCGACCCCTGCCCCCACCACATCTTCAACAAGGCCGACGCTGTCATCGCACCCCACCTGCGAGACATCATCAACACATCCTTCGACACCGCCATCTTCCCCGAGAGCTGGAAACACGCCGAACTCAGCGCTCTACTCAAGAAACCAACAGCGGACCCCACCGACCTCAAGAATTACCGCCCCATCTCGCTTCTCCCGTTTCCAGCCAAAGTCATCGAGAAGACCGTCAACAAGCAGATGGCCGCCTTCCTCGAGACGAACGGATCCCTCGACCCCTCACAGTCCGGCTTCCGAGCCAAACACAGCACCGAGACCGCCCTCATCGCCGCCACCGATGACATCCGAGCCCTGATGGACAATGGAGAAACAGCGGCCCTCATCCTCCTAGACCTCTCCGCGGCATTCGACACGGTCTGCCACCGCACCCTAATACGGCGCCTCAGCAACATCGGAATCCAGGACAAGGCGCTGGAATGGATCATCTCCTTCCTCGACGGAAGAACACAGCGAGTCCGCCTACCACCTTACAAGTCAGAGGCCTCCGAAGTCATCTGCGGCGTCCCCCAAGGATCATCCCTGAGCCCCACCCTCTTCAACGTCTACATGAGCCCCCTCGCGGCCATCGTACGCAAACACCACCTCAGCATCATCTCCTACGCCGACGACACCCAGCTGATCCTCTCCCTGACCAACAACCCCGCCGCCGCCAGAGCCAACCTACACGAAGGGATGAAAGAGGTAGCCGAATGGATGACGACCAGCCGCCTGAAACTGAACTCGGACAAGACGGAGGTCCTCATCCTGGGCTCCTCTCCCTCCGCCTGGGACGACTCCTGGTGGCCTCCCGCCCTGTGCACCGCACCCAAACCGACAGACCATGCACGTAACCTGGGCTTCATCCTGGACTCCTCCCTCTCCATGACCAGGCAAGTCAACAGCGTCTCCTCGGCGTGCTTCAACATCCTACGCATGCTACGGAAGATCTTCTGGTGGATCCCCACAGAGACCAGGAAGACCGTCACCCAGGCCCTCGTCACCAGCCGACTGGACTACGGCAACGCCCTCTACGCCGGGACCACCGCCAAGCTCCAGAAGAGACTCCAGCGGATCCAAAACGCCTCAGCCAGACTCATCCTCGACATCCCACGATCCAGCCACATCTCCGGACATCTGAGAGACCTTCACTGGCTCCCCATCAACAAGAGAATCACCTTCCGCCTCCTCACCCACGCACACAAAGCCCTACACGACCAAGGCCCGAGCTACCTCAACAACCGAGTCAACTTCTACGCTCCCAAACGCCACCTCCGATCAGCCAACCACGCCCTCGCCGCCGTCCCCCGCATCCGCAGAGCAACTACAGGAGGAAGGTCCTTCTCCTACCTGGCCGCCAAGACCTGGAACTCCCTCCCGTCCGACCTGCGCCTGACCCAAGACCACCTCTCCTTCAGGAAGAAGCTGAAGACCTGGCTGTTCGAGCAGTAGCGGCACCCCCCCCCCCCCCCAGCGCCTTGAGACCCTACGGGTATGTAGCGCGCTTTACAAGTGTCACTGATTGATTGATTGATTGATTGTGCTTGTCATCTAAAAGGTGACAAAACGTTGAAATAAAATGTCATCCTCTTAGAAACACCAACCTCAAAATCATAACATATATACAAAAAGTTAAGATAACCTTCTCCATAAAACCTGATGGCATGCCATTTTCTTGTTCAATATGA
This sequence comes from Triturus cristatus, assembly GCF_964204655.1. Taxonomy (NCBI): domain Eukaryota; kingdom Metazoa; phylum Chordata; class Amphibia; order Caudata; family Salamandridae; genus Triturus; species Triturus cristatus. The sequence goes on from NC_140589.1 coordinate 122,903,552, forward strand.
ATAAGAACACCACAATAAAGAGACTCAAGCCTCTTCATTTACATTTCTAGAACAAGAAAAGGGGAAAATGCCTGTTTGCACGTAGAGGGTAAGATAATGCAGTAATACAAAACATGATAAAAAAACCCAAAAGAAAACCATAAAAGAATGGCATCACGAATATTCAAAATATTTAAAAAATACTCAAAAGCAATCATGGAAATATTACAAGAATGTGTACAGTTCAGCATCTGCATTCAAGCCCCATGGAATTTCCGTTCCCAGTGTACTTATCCACTTAGATTCCACTCTCCTCAGGGCTACTTCTCTGTCTCCTTTGCACTTTGGGCATTTGAAGAAACCTTTACACGTCAGCCAATTGCTTTTTTGTGGGTCTTTGCTGGTAAAATAACTCTGGGTTAACAGATTTCCCAAGGAAGGTACCTTTCTATACATGATATTCACATGTTCCGATGTAAGATGTTTAACCCCTTCCATGCTGCGCAGATTCCGCCGCTGTGCTGACGGAATCTTGCGCGGGCGTGGTCATGACGGAACGGTTCCGTCATGAGCACAGCTCAACCGTGGCTCATGACGGAACCGTTCCGTCATGAGCACCGAAGGGGTTAAGTTCATGATCTTTCTTTAGAATGCTCCAATGATTGCTAATCTCTTGTTTCACAGTGTTGCTAGATCTATTTAAATCCGTAATTAATCTGGTAACTTCTTTATTCGGTTCAGTTGGTGTCAGCATTTTTTAGACAACAACATTTTTTACCTCTTGTTTTTTGTGGCTCGTATACGTGCATCTTCCAGAACAGCTATTGGTTATCCTCGTCTTATAAATCTGTTGTACATCCCGTCTATCTGTTTCTCATATTCATTCTCCTCAGAGCAATTTCTGCGGGCTCTTAGAAATTCTTTGTACGGGATGCTCCATTTAAGAGCATTTGGGTGTGCACTGTTGGCTGACAAAATGCTGTTACATGCTGTGGTTTTCTGGAATAAGGTGGTACATATTTTTTAATTTTCAATGGATATCCGTATATTTAAATAGTCAATCCGACTCTTGCTGTAGGTATGGGTGAATTGTAGGTTCAGGGAGTTTATGTTTAATGATGAAATCTTTCAAGTCACTCTCATCTCCTTCCGATATAAGTTAGAAGTGATCGATATAACGGGCCCACAAGATCACCCTTTCCAAGTTCATGCTGTTGTTCTCTGACCACAAGCATTCTGTCTCCCAGAAGTCCATTGTTAGATTTGCGTAAGTTGGGGCGCATGAAGTACCCATGGCAGTTCCTTGCTTTTGCTTGTAAAATCTGCCATCAAAGATAAAAACATTGTTGGTCAGGCAAAAGGACATCATCTCCAGGAGCATTTTCATGTGACTGAGTAAACTCAGTGACCGTGATCTCATAAAGTGCTATATATATATTTCAAGCAAAGCCAGTCTGATGGACAAAGTCTGTGGCACACCAATCCAACAAACAAACATTTACTGTGCGAAAACCAACAATGCGTTTCGGGTGGGACGGCCTTTGTCAAGTTACATATTGTGCTCCACGCACCTAGAAATACCATCACAAACCATCATAGACAGAGTTGAATAAAAATGACTAATTCTAAAATGCTGAAATTGGTGGATAAAAGTATAAATATATTTAGGCAAATTATAACCACTATGTATGACTGATTAATAATTAAAAAAAAGTAGTCTTTCTTTCAAACAATAAACAATGTAAACAGAATACTTTTATCCATATTTGTCACATTTCATCATGTCAACAATGTTATAGTAAAAATTGTAAAAATTCATTTTTTTGCATAGATCATAGGGTTACGGGCAGAATATGATTCCATTTTCTTCACCCAAGCTATAAAGTGCAAAAGTGCAATATTTGAAACGCACAACATATAGCTCCAAGGTGGTAAATAAAGATATATTTTAAAATCTGACATAATATCCAACATATTATTCCATTGCATCATGGAACATAGAGTATTGCCACATTGGGATTTATACTGGGCAAGGGCCCCTTCCTGGTTGAAGACCTTTATCGGGCCAGTGCCTAAAATTACTTCACATGGTTTCCACTTCTGTGCGTGGCATTGTGAAAAAGTGACAATCAAAAAAGAAGAAAAAGGAAAAGAAAAACATTATCAACAAAATATATACATGTATATGTAACTTGATAAAGGCCGTCCCGTTGTTGGTTTTTGCTTAATAAACGTTTGTTTATCGGATTGGTGTGCTGCATTCTTTGTCCATTGGACTGGATTTGCTCCAATAGTTTGGGAGGCTTCTGCCGCCACTGGCACAGAAAGGCAGGTCACACAGTGTTACAGGCAGCAGTTCTGTATCCTCTATATATATCTATACCTATACCTATACCTATACCTATACATATATATATATATATATATATATATACATATATGGAAATACACGATCCTGACACGCTTATTTCAGCATTTAGCAGGTACGGACCACAACGTGCCTTTAAAGGTTTAATATGCATATTGCATCCACGAACAGCTACATTTCACACAGCAAGTGCTCGGCATGACGCGTTTCGACAGCAGGACGCTATCTTGATCACATGATGCCCCAAGGGCCAATCCACAATAAATACTCTTAATGGTAAAAAAAAATGGTAAACACATTTTTTCTAAAATCAAAGAGATAGAAAAAATACTATAGTTGTCCAAATACAATCATGATCACCATATGTTGACTAAAACAACACAATATATGTAAATATTCGGAAAAAAACTGCCAAAACATTGAATCATGATTAACAGATCATATCCTCATTGGTAACCAGTTATTACAATCATAACTGATGAATCAGTTTGAGAAGTGCCGTATAGATGCTTTTATCATTAGTGCAAATGCTTAACTCAATATATCTCGAGCATAAAGTGCAAATAGTATGCTAAAGTGCAAAACACTGCCAGTCATCACAACTCTATAACTAATTATTATCATCACAGTTGAATTAAAGTTGTTGATATGATGATCGCAGATAATGTCAGAATAAAGTGCAAGTGCATGACATTAAAATTACACAATAAATAACAAACAACAAAATGGTGCAGAGAACGAGAACCAGTAGGTAAAAAGAAGGTAGGTGTTATTAAAAAAGAGGGAACTCTAAAACCTGCCCATAAAAATACCCCCAACAAAGACCAGTAAAAGCCAAGTAAAACCACAGGTAAGAGCCAGAAAATCCAGATAAAACCAATGGTAAAACCCAGCTAAAACACGCCCACAAATCGGGAATAAATATGAGGCATGAAATCAGAGTTAATTCCTTTTAAAAAAAACGGAGTCATTAGGCATCAGGTAAGAGAGGACACATGTCATATAACTACAATAAATCATTCAGTTATAAAAAATTATGTAGGTCCTCCCCTGTATTTAGACCATTTGGCATTTTCGTATCAAGTGTAAGTATATAGCTAGACTCCAATTGCCTAAGCTTTTTCTCCCTATTGCCACCCCTTATTGATTTGGGCACAGAATCAATTACGTAGTAACTCAAATCCTTGAGGTCATTACTGTGAACATATTTGAAATGTCTGGCCACTGGGTAGCTAGGGTCTGAGTTCACAATGGCTCGTATGTGTTGTAATATACGATTGTATACTTGTAGTTTGGTGCTGCCTATGTATTTTAATTTACAAGAACATTCTAACACATAGACAGCATACTCTGTCCGGCAGGTTAGCAGAGTTTTGATTTTTAATGGTTTAGACTCAAATGCTGTAATTATTTCATGCGTGTTTTTCCCAAACTTACAAGCTCGACACGTGCTACATTTGAAAAAACCTGTTCTTTTACTAAGCCAGTTAGAAGAAACAGCAGAGACCTCAGGACTTGTTCTCACCAGTGCATCCCTCATATATATATATATATATATATATACTGCCACAAAGCTTGCAAACAGCCGCCGCACTCCTGATCAGCGGGCGCGTCGTCAAGCAGACCTCGCAAGCTGGGTCCGTAAATATGTAAACACACTCCTCACTCAGAAAAGGAATGACGACGCCACGTCTTGACAATCCACATTAGATTTTAATCTTCGGCAGTGTCGGACGCGTTTCGCCTGAACTAGCAGGCTTGTTCACCAACAAAGTTTTGTCAAAAAACCAGCTGTGCAAACGACAAGTCATATGATAAACTACAAATGTAGTGCAATGGAGAACAGACTCGTAGTTTATTTAAAACTTAAAATGAATGCAAGAGCAGACAAAGCGGAATTTGAGTCAGTAAAATTGATGTAATTCAACGAATACTATTGCTTTACGTTACGCAAATACGCAATGTATGCTGTATTTCCTATAAATACATAATTATTTCATTAGACACAAAATACCCCAAATAATGCCCTAGTGGGCTTGCCTGATTGCTCTTGCTGACGTCTGCCTCATTAAGCCCTGCAAAGATATCTGGAAGTCAAAAGAATCCCAAGAGGGTTAAGAATCTTGGTGGCCCCAACTTACGAAGACCCAAACCCCAACAGCCGAGTGGCAGAAAATAATCAAGAATCTTCACGCAGAATGCTTGCGATATTGATTAAATACGCAGATATAGACTGCATTAAAATAATGGAAGAAATTGGACAAATAATGGCAATGTTAGATAAAGAATTAGATCAAGAGTTAATAACGAAATACAAGAAAGACATGATGGAGCGGTTGCGTAAACTAGAGATATCGATTAAGGAACGGAAAGCTGAAAAATGTATGCGAGATAAAGGCGATTATGAAAGGGGACAAATTTATACGTTCGCCAAAAAATTCGAGAATTTCTGCAGGCAAAAATTGAATCCTGAATTTGGAATGACAGGCGATGTGCAATCGGGCCTTAGCAGTCTTCTAAGCTCAGAGGCGGAAACATCGGCAGATGAAGGGGCAAGCAGAAGTATGGGTAAAATTCCTTCCATTATAGAGGAGTTTGTTTTTTTTACAAGACGAACGGAGATTCAACCTCCGTCCAAGAACCATGACAAATTACGGAGGATCAAGAAGGGGAAGAGGCAGAGGAAACAGAGGCGGAAAGGGGCCAAACAACGCCAATACAGATGGGAAGAGCAAGAAAAAGTAAATGATGAAACGCAAAGTGTGAATCAATTAGCAGTGATTAACTTAACGCCTATCCCCTTATCTGAAAAAGAACAAAAGATTTTACAATTGGGACTGTCTTTTTGCCCACCACAAGAATTCGATTATGTGTCAACGAGAATTGACACATTTAAATATACACGAATGTTAAAGTTAAAAGAACACTTTGCGTCAAACCCTGGGAGATGCAAAGCAACAGGCGTGCATAACAACGTGGTTTGGCAAGGAGAACTAAGCAATTTATAGGTGCATGATATGAATTTGATGGTTGATTTGGAACAAATGGGATTAAGTAGCACAAACGATGAAAACACGACATCAGATGATGGACACATAACCACAGAAGAGATCGCAATGGAACAAGGGATCAATATTGGTGAAAGCGAGACCACGAACTTTCGGCCACGCTCAAAGTTTATTCCCATGTCTGCAAGAGACTCAATAGACGTCTTTAATGAATTGGTAGTGAATGACTTAAAAATGTACTGGCGCAAGATATAAAAAATGGTCACAACAGCAGAAAGAGTGTATGGATCTTATTAAAAAACTGTCCTCAAATGCTGATTGTATTGTTCATAATGCTGACAAAGGTGGCAATATAGTTCTGTGGGGTAGACAGAAATACCTGGATGAAGCATATAAACAACTGAATAATAGAGTGAATTATGTCAGAGTTCCCTCCAATACCATGATAGCGAGGCATCAGCTTTACAATACACAATTACAACAATGGTATGAACAGAGTTTGTTAACGCGTGAGGAGTTTTTATATTTAAAGATCAACAACCCAATAGTACCAGTTTTTTACCTAATACCCAAGGTACATAAGGATTTAAACAATCCGCCAGGTAGGCCAATTATTTCGGCCATTGGAAGTGCCTTGGAGAATACCTCCAAATTAATTGACTCCTTTCTATGCCTGATGGTAAAACTGTTACCCTCCTTTATACAAGATACGGGTGACTTTTTGAAAAACATTTATGACTTACCGTGGGAAAAAGATAGGTTTCTAATGACTATTGATGTCACAACACTTTATACGAGCATCAGGCATGAAGATGGTTTGAATGCCATCAAACATTTTTTAGGCACACGTCCAATATCTTTATGGTCATATACACAAATGTTGATCGCAATGATAGATACCTGTTTAAAGAATAATTTTTTTCTTTTTAATGGGGAATTGTTTCATCAGCTGTGTGGTACTGCAATGGGCACCTGCTTTGCCCCCAGCTTTGCGAATTTGCATATGGGTTGGTGGGAGGAGCAGGTGATCCGAAATGAGTACCAGGAGGAATGGCATAATAACATCCTCCATTGGAGTCAGTATATAGACAACTTATTTGTCATCTGGAAAGGTTCTGAATGATCAGCCAGGCATTTTGTAAAACAATTGCAATCCAATAATCTGAATTTGAAGTTCACAAGTACCATCAGTGATAAAGAAGTACATTTTTTTGACCTTACAGTGTATGTAAAAAATGCCAAGTTGCATACCAAAATCTATCGTAAACCGACGGCAGGAAACATGTTGCTTCACTAGTTTTCACCCTCACAATTTGATCAGAAGCATCCCCTATGGGGAATGTTAGAGAACTATGCGTAACTGCAGTGAGCCTGAAGTAAGGGAGACTGAATTGGTAAATCTACACTCCAGCTTCAAATCCCGAGGTTACGGGGAAGAATGTATTCAAACAGCTGTTCAGAAGGTCAAGGACAAAACAAGGGAAGATATTTTATTCAAACAAGTTGGGTCCAGCAAGAAATCCAAGAACAGGGAAGTGGGATCAAATGAGTGTAGAATGATAACAACTTACAATAAACAACATGGTCAAGTAAGAAATATTTTGGCGAGACACTGGTATTTGATCCGGAATGACCCTGTGTTAAGTAAGATAGTATCGGCTAGACCTTTAATAACCTTCCGAAGAGCAAGATCCTTCAAACAAATGCTTGTGAGCAACATGGCACCCAAATCCATAGCTGCACGTCCTAAATTCTCTTGGTTGCAACAAAAGAATGGTTTTATCAAGTCTACAAAGTGTAAAGCGTGTCATCATGGCAAAAATACAACAAAGTATGTAACAGGTTGCGCTAAAATTGAAAAAAACATCAAAGGGCAATTTGATTGCAAAACAGATTTTGCTGTATATGTACTGAGCTGTCCATGTAATTTAATATACGTGGGCAGCACAATTCTCCCAGTCCATAAAAGAATTTTGCAGCATCTACGAGCCATTAAAAACGGGGACAAAGCATACCCTGTGGCTCGGCATTTTGCAAAATACCATGACAACACTGCATTAGGCCTCACTTACTTTGTCATTGATGCGATTGCTCCAAATATTAGAGGGGGCGATAGGGAAAAAAACCTAAGAAAACTAGAGTCCCGCTATATTTTGGAACTTAACAGCAGAGCCCTGTCAGGCCTTAACATGGAAGAAGACCTGTTTACACATCTGTAAGGGGCCAAGATAAGGTATCAATATAAATTAGTTGATTGTGAATAACTATTGATATGATTGCTGCTATTTCTTTATAATCTCTTTTTAATGTATGATTGTTTAATTTAATTGTTGTGTTAGTTTTACACTGGGTGTCACTCTTTTTATATTGAACGAGACAAGTTCATATCTGTTATAAGAGGTTGAAAAATATTTGTAGTACATGCCCACTAGGGCTTAATGAGGCAGTCGTCAGCAAGAGCAATCAGGCAAGCCCACTAGGGCATTATTTGGGATATTTTGTGTCTAATGAAATGATAATGTATTTATAGGAAATACAGCATACATTGCGTATTTGCGCAACGTAAAGCAATAGTATTAGTTGAATTACATCAATTTTACTGACTCAAATTCCGCTTTGTCTGCTCTTGCATTCATTTTAAGTTTTAAATGAACTACGAGTCTGTTCTCCATTGCACTACATTTGTAGTTTATCATGTGACTTGTCATTTGCACAGCTTTAAAATTGTGTTTTTTTGACACAACTTTGTTGGTGAACAAGCCTGCTGGTTCAGGCGAAACGCGTCCGACACTGCAGAAGATTAAAATCTAATGTGGATTGTCAAGACGTGGCGTTTATATATATATAAACTCCAACTCTAGTTTCCTCAATCAGAAATGGACACCGACACAGGAGCAAGATTAAAATCTGTTCCTAGTTTATTGATTACGCTGTATTTTTTTTCCACTAGAAATCCAGTTCAGCGGTCAAAAGATGCGGCACACCAATCCAATACACAAGTGTTGTGTTGTGCAAAAAGTTGAGCTTTTCGGCCGGTACGGATTTTGTCAAGTTACGTATGATACTCAACGCACCCTAGAAATAAACTTGACGTCATCATAGACATAGAAGCTGTCATAACAAATCCAATTCAATCAACCAATTTTCTACAAATTTTCTAAATTTGATTAAATCATGACTGAAAATATTAAACACGTTTTAACCAACATTTCATTATAGAAATAAACTTCAAAAAAAGGATTTATTGTGTTTTCTTCAGTCAATAAACTTAGTAAACAGACTTGCTTTATCCATCGTATCATCGTTCATTGTGATGGTTGTCTCCTAGTATTAGGCAAGACATCAGTGTAGTTTACTGTAATTCATCGGGTTAAGAGCAAAAAACATTTCCACTTACTTTACCCAATGTAAAGGGCATAAAGTGCAAAAATTAAAACCTCAACATTGATCTTAAAATGGTGTAAGCAATCAATACCTCCATTATTAGAAACTTTGTATAAACATAATAATCATCATATTATCAGAATCACAAGTATCTTTATCTATTGTAAACATACAGTGATATCCTATAAGAATTTACTGTCTAATATCAGGCAAGTGCCCCAATTACTCCAATTCACTATTACTTGATGGGCAAGTACCCAAAAATGCCTGATGTAAATTACGATCATGTGTGTGGTTAAATAAGGTATCAAGAAAGGAGAAGAAAAGGAAAAACAAATAGGAAACAATTGAAAAGGAAATACATATGGATAATTTAAAAGCTTACACAGCAAAATATTATCAGTACATGGGTTTCATAAAGGCAAACTGACTATGGTCCTATATGCGTTGCCAATTCTTCCACCCTATTTATACCACATGGCATCCTGGTGTTCAGATCAATTATGCATCGTGATTCAAAGATATGCAATTGCTTTTCCCTGTCACCTCCTCTTATGTGTTTCATGACTCAATCTATTCCAAAGAACTTTAGAAGTTTGTTATCACCATTGTGTGTGCTATGAAAATGTCTTGTCACAGGATAATTGATATCCAGGTTGTTTATAGCCCGTTGATGTTCAAGAATACTCTTTTTCAATTGTAACTTAGGACTTACTATATATATCTGAGGCCACAAGGGAACTCCAGAACATAGACCACAAATTAAGTAGTGCTGGTAATAAACTTGCAAAGTTGTCTCATTTTTTCATCATAGATCTTGAACTCCTTGCAGCTATGGCATGCTCTGCATGAGTTAAACTTGAAAAAAATCCGCTAGTGATCTCAGCCAAGTTGTGGGAGAATGGGTTTCCTGAAAACTGTGGAAGCTTATCCTTGATGGACCTTGCTCTTCTGTATGTGATCAAAGGGGAAATACCTACACTTTTCTCACTGGGTCAGATTAATGAGGCCCCAATGATTTCTTAGAGCTGTTTTGAACTTTTTAGATCTTCTGTTGAATGTGGTAATTAATCTAGGTACACCATCAGATGACCTGCTTGTAGGGTTTTGGACATTTTTAAATAAAACATCCTCCTGTATCCTATCTCACAATTGCCTAAGGTAAAGATTTACTGGAATATCCTCTTTCCCTGAACATTTTTTGTTATGTTGTTTTGTTCCTAAATAAAACCCTCCACTGTACTATTATAATATGGCATACTGTTGACAAGTGAGGTGGTGTGATGACTATATGTATTCAGAGTGCAATTGCCAACTGTTTCTTTTCTGTATAGAGTAGTGGTCAATTTATTATTGCTTATGGTGACTGCCACATCCAAAAATTCTCAGAATGTATCGCTAATCTTGTAGCAAATGGCACATTCATTATCATGCCTCTATCGGCATTATCATGATATTTAGGCATTTTGTATATTTTTTTCTATTTTAACTTTCTTACATAGGAGAATACATCTATTCTCATATCCATATAGTTCATGTCAATAGCTGGACAAAATGATAGACCCAGTTTCAGTAGCAAATCCCCCTCAGGTGTTAGAATACGTTATGAGAGATTAACAATAGATTTGTCATCCACAGATATGGTTGTTTCTGGTCTTTGTATATATGTATTTCTCTATCCTCTCTTGGTTATTCTTTGTTTTTCATAGTGCCCCTACCTCTTCCTCTTCCTTTTCCTCCTCCTGTTCCTTTTACGGGTGTCCGATCATATGGGGTCTGTTCATTCTGTTGTTTCAATAATTGAAATTTGTGGATGAAGGTCAAGGGACGTAGCCCTAATGGGACCATCAGGGTCTGGTCTTCTCTGTCCGAACTTAACTCTAAACTGGAGTCAGTAGATACTTCTTCCTGATGTCTTTGCTGTTGAATAATGTAAAGATCTTGTTGAGCCCAGTCAAAGTATTTAGCATAAGTTAGAATCCTGTCTTCTGCATAGTCTCTCTTATCACGTAGAAACTTTAGTTGCTTTTTATTTTTTATGGCATCCTCATAGATTATTTTGGTTTAAATCTTTTATTAGTAATCACATGAATCAAAAACAACAGAGTACAGTAGTCAAACCATCATATTCGGCTTTCACACATGGTATGGAAATCTCCTTCTCCAGTGACTCCTAGCTTGACATGTGGGTTTTATCAGTTAACCTAACACAATTAAAAAGGAAAACAAAACCCCCTCCCAACCCTGTGCCCCTCCTGTATATAACTTTTGGGTGTGTGGCCTTTTGTTGAAAGGGGGTGGATCTGAGGCCCTCCCCCATGGCACATGAAGAAGTTGGAGGACTCATAAGTATTTAAACCAGGTAAGCTCTCTCAATTCTGTGGGCAGGAGACTGAGAAAGGGGCACCATATCTCACGAAATGAAGCCTTAGACAATGTGAGGGTGGCAGACATCCTTTCCATACCCAGTGAATACTATAACCTGTGGAGCCATCCAAGATGTGTAACAGCGGAAACAGACCCCCTGTGCGAGAGAATATTCTGGAGCGCGGCTCCCAGGGCTAAGCCCATCTGTCTACCTCTGCGAGACTTAAGATGAAGGCCAATGGGTTTGGTAAGCCCAGGACGGTGTAGGCTGGGAATCGGGAATTTGAGTGTCGAAATGAGTGTCTATCTCATCTAAAATCTGTGTCTAATATGCAGCAATCTGTGGACATTCCCAGAGTATGTATAGAAGTGTTCCTGGTTGTCCACAGCCCCGTCAACAGTCTTGGCTACGTATTCAATTGTTCTTGTTGAGGTGTACCGGTGTCAAGTATTTAGTGGCCGTCTCCACGTTATTCGTGTTACGTGCTGTGAGTCGAGCTCTGAAATATATTTACCCCCACTCTTTTGAAGATGGATCCCTTCCAAGTTCCTTTACCCATCTAGCTTAACTTGGAGTAGGCTGCATGGGGGTGGGATGGAAAACTAGAACATATAGTTCAGAGATCAGCCACTTGTCTGAAGACTTGGTGACCAGCCATTTCTCATATTTGTTGAGGTGTCTGCTCACAAACACAACCATAGTTGTGTTTGTGGGTATCATTAACCAATGGCACACCTGGAGGTATCGGAGTTTCTCGGATTCCTGGAGATTGTACTGTTGGCGCATTTGCGTAAAGGAGAGGATGCCTGCCTCGTCAAACATGTGACCTGCCATGCAGCATGGTGTTCCAGTGCCAGTCCACAAAAGCCCCCCTGTGGGAAAACTGCCATTCTCAAACATTGATGTCATGGGGAATAGGAACGTGGTGACCCCCCGCAACCTGCCACGGAATCCCAGACGTCCAGAACCGTCTTAGTGATGGGAGAGCCCGAAAGGCTCTGCAGTCTATCTGCTCTTTTGAGAAAGGACACCTTCCAGAGGAGAGTCGTGTGCGTGCCCTATCTTGAAACAACTAATGTTTCTCAGACTCCTCTCTTTTCCATTCTACTGGGTGCCTCATCTGGGCCGCCTGAAAATACTTCTTCAGATCTTGAAAGCCCCACACCCCCTCATCTTGCCTTACATAGCTTAGGTTCCTTCTCATGCGTGGCCTTGCCCCAAGCCACAGGAACCTGTGAAGCTCACTCTGTAGTGTGGGTAGCACGCCCTGATGGGGAGGGGGATACCCGGACCATCTGAAAGAGATATAAAATCTTCGAAAGTATGGACATTTAAATGGCTACAATCCGCCCTAGGAGGGAAAGAAGGCAGTTCTTCCAGCTATGCAGCTCCACTTTGCTTTGTCATAGTAGTGTGTTGTAGTTGATCGCAACGGTCTGTGCTACGGAAGCGGCAAGCTGGATCGCCAAGTAGGGTATAGACCCCTTAACCCATTTCACCGGGCAGCTCTCTTTCAATGCAGACAAGTGTACCCCTGTCCCTGGTAAGCACAAGGCCTGAGATTTCCCCATGTTTACCTGGAGTCCTGAAGCTAACTTGAAGGCGTACAGTTCCCCAAGAAAAGTCAGAAGGGATGTGGCGGGGTTGCTTAGGGAGGCCAGGATGTCATCGGCATACAGGCTGACTGTGTGTCTCTCGCCTCAAAAGGAAATGTACTCAACATCTAGGGGCTCTATGTATAAAGCAAATAACAAGGGTGATAAGGGGCACCCCTGTCTGGTACCTCTCCTGATGGGGAAAGGAAGAGAAGAAAACCTACTTACCCTGACAACCGTTGCGGGGAAGCTGTAACAGCTCACCACCCAAGCCCGGAAGCGGTCACCGATTCCAAAGTGTGCTAGGGTCATCTCCATGTAATGCCAGTGAACCCTATTGAATGCCTTTTCAGCATCAATTGTCAGGAGAACGGGTTCCAGTCTTGTGTGGTCCGCCTCATCTATGAGGTGTAGAGTGCACTTCGTGTTGTCACTTCTCTACTTCCTTGTATGAAACCGGCCTGATCCGGGTTAATGATGCCCGGCATCATAGGGCCCAGGGGAGCTGCTAAAATGCTCACAAAAAGCTTGATATCGATGTTTAACAATGCTATTGGGCGGTAAGAGCCACAGAGTTGCTTATCCTTCCCTGGCTTTGGGATTACTACGATAGCTGCTGCCAACAAATTTGAGGGTACTGAGCCTGGGCCCCCAAATGAATTAAAAAGTCTTGTGAGGACTGGAGCCAGGATCTGACAGACTGACCTGCAAAAACTAGCAGGGAATCTGTCTGGGCCCAGGGATTTGAATGGCTTGAGATGGGTGATAGCGGAGATGACCTCCTCCACCCTGATCAGGGTATCTAGCGCGGTTGCCTGGGAATCATCCAAACTTGGAGTTTTCGTCCCTTCCAAATAAGCCTCTATGTGTTGCATTGCTAGCGCTTGACTCTCTTAGAGTTCTGCATAAAAATTACGGAACTCGTTTGCTATCTGCTCATCTCCCACTATCTCAACTCCCACCTGGGATTTCAGGGACTGAACATTCACCTGTTGTCTCTGGACCCTTAACTTGTTTACTAATGGCCCCCCATAATGTGCCCCCCATGTAAAGAGAGTGTTTCAGGCAGAGGGCAGCATACTCCGCCCTGTTGATGTCAATCCCTGCCAGTTGAGCCTGCGTCAAGCGTAGTTGGCGTCAAAACCTGGGAGCCCTGTGTGACTATGTATGCATTCCAGTTCCCTGACATGGGCTGTCAGCTGGTCCCATTTCTCCCTACGCGCCTTGTTGTCAGCTGCCGATATCGCTATGAGTTCCCCGCTAACTACAGTTTTCATGGCCTCCCAGAGTGTGGAGATAGTGATATCAGGGGTATCGCTCTGTGCAAGATAATTGTGGATGGCGTCTGTAAGTTGTTGTACAACTGCGGGCCTTCACAGCAAGGTCTCCCTTGTTCGCCAGGTCCCATATTCATGTATCTGCAGTGGGACTTCCAATGTGAGAATCATAAAGTTGTGGTCCGTTAACGTCGCTAGCTCTATATCTATGCCCTGAGTGATGAGTTGTATCTCCCTGGTCCCTAGTTTGTAGTCCAGCCGGGCTTAGGTTTAGTGGGCATGTGAGTAGAATGTGTATTGGGTAAATTGAGGGTGTGCTCCCCTCCAGAGGTCTAGTAACCCCATTTCCTGTAGCCTCTTGCATCCTCCCTTAAAAAGAGCCCCTGCTTGATCAGACCATGAGCCAGACCTATCCCTGCCAGTGTCAAGGACCAGATTCAAGCCCCCCCACCAGTGTCATGTGGTTCTGTGTGGACACCACCTCTGAGACCGCTGTCTTGAGGAACTGCTCTTGACCTGTGTCGGGGCTTAAAGGGATCCCACTACAAGGTTGTGACCCCCCCTTTGGACTGAATGTTCTAAAAATCTGCCTTTGACCTCTGCTATTTTGGGGCCCACCTTCCCTTAAACCTCTGCGCTACTAGCAGAGCAACTCCTGCTTTTTGATCCAGGGTGGAGGAGAAGAATTGTTGAGGGAACGCTCGTGCTTTAAGGTGGTGGCAATCTTTGCTCAACAAGTGAGTCTCCTGGAGTAGGCAAATGTCCGCCTCTGTGTTTTCGACGAATGATAGCATTGCTCGCCTCTTGATGGGGTTATATAGGCCCTTAACATTTAGTGAGTGTACTTTAATTGCCTGTGGCATAATAACTAATGGTGGGTGAATCAGCTAAGTGACCCCTGCCGGCTTTCATGATAGAGGTCTCCTGCTGCCCCCTTGACCAGGATCTTACCCTTGTATAGGCCCTTCAGTCACGTGTGACTCTCTTTAAGTGAGTACTGGATCCCCCGAAACTTGAAGCAAACATAACTGAAAACTTAAGGCAGAAATTTTGAGTCTGAGACCTGTGGGTCAAGTCCGAAAGTACCTGGGGAAGGTAATGGGGATGTGTGGTGGCCCATGTGTAGCCCCCACCACCCCGGTAGCCCCCGCCCGCCACCATATCAAACCAGTATGTGTAGTTTTACTGATCCAGGGATTTCATATTCCAGCGTCATCTCGTTGTTCTCCTGACAGCAACTCCAGTACCCCCTGGCTCTCCTTCACCATAGTGGCCGGATCTGGCTTCACACGTGCTCCCTTGGTCGTCCCATTCAGATCCAACGATTCCTCCTCCGCTACTGCCTTGGCTCTCCCTTCTCAGAGTCTTTGTCTGAGGCGTCCGCTATACCCAGGATGTAATAGTTTTCTTGCTGGGACCAAAGCTGGAGCAGTTAACCCTCCCACCAAAAAATTAAGCGAAAAGGATAGCCCCAGGAGTAGGCAATGCTGAGGTCGCATAGGGGTGCAATGGCTGCTCTACGAAACTCCCGTCTTTTCTGAAGTGTGATCATGGCCAGTTCCTGATATAGTGTTGGAGTTTGACCCCGGAACTCCAATGACGGCTTTTCCCTTGCTTTCCGAAGGATCATCTCCTTTAGCTGGAAGTCCAGGAGGTATACTAGGATGTCCGGAGCCAGAGCCGCAGGGCGCTGCGGTAGGCCCACTCTTTGCACCCGGTCAATTTTGATTTTGTTGTCCTGTGGGGCCCCTAAAATATAAATGGAGAGATCCCTTAGATATTGAAAGATATCCAAGCCCTCTGCCTGCGATGGAACTCATTTGACTTGATTATTATTGCATCTAAAGAAGTTCTCTAGGCCCTCAGTGAGCGTCTGTAGTTCAATTTGCTGCTCCCAGAGGCAAATCGCCTCTTTTTGCAGGGACTCCACTTTCTTGTCTTGAGCATGTTTGCTATCTTCCACAGCTGCCACTCTATCCCGCAGGGAGTGTACCTCCCGCCGAACTGCTTTGAGGTCACTGGAGAGTTCCCCTCAAAGAGTCTCAATGTCATCTCTCAGTGAGGCAAAAAGGGACTCCAAGAATGCACGAGTCACTGGCTCTGCTTTTCCCGAGTCTTGGTCAGATTGGCTACTCTGGTGCGCTTGTCAATCGCTCTACGGCCCGAAGGGAGCGGGGTCAGCATTTCTTTCAAGGTACGGTCCTTTTCCCCCCTTTGGCCTCCATATTTGGGATACGGTCTGGCAAGAGGCAAAAGCCCCAAAAGCTGTTGCCCCTGTTGAGTGGGAGTTCTTTGCCCTAAGGGAAGCTCGCTAGGGTTCAATATGATCCTCTTCAGCTAGACTGGCCCACACTCCCTTCCTCAGCTCCAATGACCCAGCCTCAGCCGTGTTGTCCGCAGCATTCCTCCTGTCCCTCGGCAGTCCAGGGCCCGAAGCAGTGCAGCCCCTTAGCTCCTGGGCCCTCTGAGATCCAATAGCCCCGACTCAGGCTGCTGATGCCGGGCCAGGGCTTTCCTGTTTTCCTGTGGGGCTCGGGGTTCCACTGGCCACTCCCCCGGCCATCTCTCAGGGGACTATTGCAGGATCCTACTTGGGCCTCCCATGCGCCGCAGATCAGATATGTCATAGTTGGCGGCCCGCTGCTCTCCTTCTCCATCCCTACTCCCTGATGTCAGTGGCAGGCCTCGGATAGCTGTCCCAACTGTCCTGCTCAGCCTGGTGAGGTTCCTCTTGGCCTGGAGTGCCCCTCAGCCTCCCTCCGCTAGGCCACGGTGTCCCAGTAGCATGGAGCATGTGGTAGGCCCTGTGGCTCAGGTGCGGCACTCTCTGGTCTCCCCCTCCGCACACACAGGGACAATCACCCCGGTCTGTCTGCTGTTGCTGCCTGCGCTCATGGGCATGTGGTCACAATGATTTGATACTTTCAGCTCCCGGAATGTCGGGCGAGCTCAGCCACAGCCACAGCCCCTCCCAGTGCCGCTCTCACCTCCCATGCTGGCTGTATGCCTGCAGACTCACTCTGCTAGGCCGCAGTGTGTCGTAGTAGCATGGGGTCAACAGTAGGCCTTGCGGCTCAGGCGCGGCGCTCTCCGATCTTGCCTTCCGCACCCACGGGGATGATCACCCCGGTCTGGCTGCTGCCTGCGCTCAGTGCTTTCCGCTCCCGGAGGGCCGGCCGAGCTCAGCCGTGACTCCTCGCACTGCCCCTCTCAACTCTCATGCGGGGTGTATCGTTCAGGTCTCAGGGGCGCTGCTGCTCCCTGGCTCTGTCCACCATTTCACCTCTCCGCTCACCTCCGCCGAGGTCAAGGGCTCCGCTTTCCCCCTCCGCGAGCCCCCAGTAACCAGCAGCTCCAGCTGGGGACTTCTCTAGTGTGAGCCCGCTGGGACTCTAGCTGCTTCTTTCTGGGTGTGGCCTGAAGCTAGGTGCAGCGGCCGCTATTACATCTCGGTCTCATCTCGCGGCGGCCATTCACGATGCTGCAGCCACTCCCACCAGCACAATCTCGCTCCAAGTCATGGCGACAGACGGTGGTTCCCTCTGGGATCAATCTTATGCAAGCGGCAGGCGGTGGCAAGCCGGGAGACGAGGGCAGACACATCCTATTCGCTCGCCATCTTGGCCACACCCCTCATAGATTTTTAGACGTCCCTTTAAAGCTTTCCAGAAATCGATAACTGTACTTTCCTCTTTATATTTTTCAAGTTCCTGTCTCACTATTTGGACATCCTGTCTTGTTTTCTCCAGGTCAAAGTTTCAACATTCCCTTGCATGTTTTACCCATGTATAGTGCCCATTCTTTCGCAAGTTTTGGGTTATGATTTTCATAGGGGGGTATTTTGGAAATTCTGAATCTTCTCAGAACTTGACCTACTTTTATTTAATTGGTTAAAGATGTTACTTCCCACTATTTGTTGCACTCACGTTTCACACGTTTTTAATATATTAGACAGTAAATTGTTATACGATATCACTGTATGTTTACAATGAATTAGGATACATGTGATTGTGATAATATGATGATTATTATGTTTATACAAAGTTTGGATTAATGAAAGTATTTATTGCTTATACTGTTATGGGGATTCTGCTCATGCACAGAACTATGTGCAGGAAACCAGGACCTCAGTGAATTGTGGTGTACCAAAAAACGTACCTCAGTACCCAGAACCCCTATCCGACTAGCATCAGTGTCTCATTCATTCTTCGTACTACAGCGAAGCTACCAATGATTAGACAACCCAGAACAAGCGACTTAGGGTACTCTCAGGAATGGTGAGAATCAAGAACACTCTTTCGTCTTTATTCTCATACAAGTCCACAACATGAGTAATCAGAGACACGGAAAAGTTTAAAATGTTTATTTTTAACTACGTGCTCTAAGATGCAGTACTTTGGCTAACATAAGCAGGCAAATGATTAGAAATAAAACAATCAGCATTGTTAAAATTCCACAAAGCACAAAAGGAGAAATCATAGTATAATGATAGTGGAAACAGGTCCTGTAGCATATTGTGTACCACCCTCTGGCTAGAAGCTAGTTTTATAATAATAGAAGATCTCTAGGCTTGAATGGGGAACCCCATACCTCAAAGATCAGCTTTGGTGAATAACATCACAGGATCAGCAACGCTCTCTGTAGGTGGAAAGGTTTTCTCCAAGTGTCAGTATCATGCCTGCAATGCAATATTAAAGGCACCCAAGTTTCAGATATTTGCAGCTGTGTACTTGTTGTGTCTAGAGCGTGGGCCGATCAACCTGAATTCAACAGCATACATTGTTATTTGATCTTGAAGGCTTCTGCACACAGTGTTCAGACTAAGGTGTAAGTCTAGGGATGTGAAAAACAGACCGTTCTCATGTGAAGAAAAAGCAAGCAAGCAAGCAGTTTTACTTATAATAACAGTTGCGTGTAGTATCGTGTGCAAAAGCAGCAAAGTGGCAAGATGGCGTTTAACTTCTAAAACGCTTATGCTAACATAGCAATGTGTGACGGCAAAACCAAGTCTTCACTACACCCTCCCTTGATCGGACCACGAACAAAATAGGTAAGCAATGTAGGAACGCAGAGTTCAAGTTCGAGTGAGACAGAACCAAGTTCACAGTTTGGAAATTGTGGGGTGGAAAAAAAATTAAAAAATATAAAACTCAAGCAAGGGTAATAAACAGCCCTTTCCAGGAGAAAAAATAGCAAAAAAAGATTTGAGTTAGTACGTGTTGAAGATGGATAATTGCCAAGTTAATCCATCAGTGTATAGGCACAGTACGTTGCAACAGCCTCCAAGAGGAAGTCATTGCAATCATCAATAAAGGATACAGCCATCCAATCCAATGAAGTAAATGAACATACATGTTCTTCGATAGCTGGAGCCTCTAGCACCATCAGAGGACAACTTGCGTGTTCTTCGAGATAACGTCGTGCCAGGAAGTCATGGGCCGCTGCACATATATCCCAATTTCCTAGAATTCCATGTGCAGCCACACAGGCCATAATCCTGATACCAGAACAGTCCAAATCATGAGCCACTAAGGGACTCATCAGTCGATCATAATCCGGGGCAGGACACGTCGTGTTTGAGAGGCACAAATCCAGGGCCCATTCAAATGAACAATCTAGGCAATGGAAAATAGGTTTCATGCAAGTAAAGTATGAGAACCGGAAGGACAATCCATAGGCTACACTCAAAGTGGCCAGAGGTAGTGTTCCATAGTATTCAAGCATCCGGTTGCGAAGATGACACAGGCTGTCGTGTGACACAGATTGTGCAGCCATTGCTGAGCAAACAAACCAACAGCAGCACACCAGCAGCCAAGGCGAGGATTAATGAAAGACCGCCGAAGACGCTGGAAAAAATAGAATGAAAAAATGCCGGTACCACACCAAATATTGTTTGGAACGAGGTCACAAGGCCGGAGCCCACAACTTTGAAAAAATGCGCCAAGCCAGTTGTTGACGAGGCATTAAATATAGTGTGAATCAGAGCACCGAAATGAAGTGGGAGATCAGTATTCAAAAGCGCATGCACCTCGGTGCGGGTGTTAGCTACATGAAGGACAAATGTTTCACAAGAGGAAGTTAATTCGACTTCTTTTTGGGACAATAGAGCCCTTATTATGCTCATCTTGTTGAACTCTGCTTTCAAGGTTGGAATGGAAGGCCAGATTGATATGTCTAGTCTCCCATGGGGAGGCGGGAAAAGCAAATTTTTACAACAAACTACACTTTGGGAGACAGTTACAATGTATGGAAGCCCTGCTAGCATCCCGCAATACGCTTAATTATTTAAAAGCAAATAACTACTGTTAGCTAGTAATGTGAAAGTCGGTGTAATATCTTGCACAGGATTTCCCTTTAAAATGCAAACTAAATTTGGTGCGTGAACGTTGCACGCGCGATGCAATTGTATATTCTTGCAAACTAATGAGTGATCTGGTGTAGAAGTGCACTCCTCTCCTTTTAAATAAACCTCTTTGCCCTCTCTCAGGCACCTGTATGTAAATGGGAGTGACCAAACTTCATGGAGAAAAGCGCTACCCAATGATTCATATCTGCCTAAGGCATAGTGTTTCATACATGAACTGAACTTAAACAAAGGTAAAGGTAGTGTGATTAACGCATGAATAGGCCATACAGCCGAGTTTGATTCAGCCACAGAAAATGGTAAAGGTTCCAACTTTTCAATATGCAATAACGAATATGTAGCATCCTTCATGGACATGAACTGTTGTTTATCAGTCAGATTAAATGGTAAAAACAAGGATGACGTATTCATGTAGTTCCAGGGAACTTTACCAGCCTTCAATGTTTGTAAAGTCCATGCAAACTGCATTATAGAACGCAATTGATTTTGACCATGGTATAAAACAGACATGTCATCGTGTACAATATCCACAACTATGAAACAATATTATCCAAAGTGTAAATTCTGGAAGAAAGAGTATTAATGCTATTATCAATGACAGCAAGCACTTTTTCCAAATTAGTTTGATCAATAGCTCTCAATCTAGAAGCAGCTTCAATTTGAGATAATTTCCAAACTTTGTTGTAAATAGCATATACCCATCTTTTGGACCTACCTACTATAGGGCCTTTAACAAAATCGTTCAAATCAACATCGTCAGTCAATTGTAACAAATTAAGTTTAACTGACGCTAAGGTGGAATGTTTCAGCCAGTTTTGACATAATTTGCCTACTGAATAGGTAGTTACAGAATGGGAGGTTTCAAACCGGGGGTCCACCCTAACCTGTGTATAGCCTGATCTCAGACCCAGAATACGCAGTTGGCATGAATCTGAAGTTTTTTGCCATAATAACCATCCTTGGAGATCTATGTTGGAAATATTGAAGGATGTATTTGTAATTAGTGACTGCTATTCATCAAGGGACAGATCTGTGTGATTGGCCCAGGTCGGATAAGCACCTAGATCAGGAATGGTAGAAGCATTCATTTTTTTAGAAGTCACCAATCCAAAACAAGTAGATTGAAAAATAGTAGAATTCAAAAACAAAATGTGGTTCGGGATAAGGCATGCACGATGCAAAGCTTCGGTGCCCTGCACTTGTCAGCTTTTAGAACCCCATAAAGATTTAAGATCAATGGTATCCTTCCACAGCTCATAGCCCCCTATAGCTTATTCATCCATAAAGGACTTTGAATACAGTAATTTAGTGTGTGTAAGCCTAACTTTGGAAATGGATTTAGCAGATATTTTAAAATAAAAGGCTTCAGGATTAGATTCCCTGAAATCTGTAAAATATGTACATTTTTTCAATAGAGTTTTCAAACTAATATCAATAGGAGCTGGGCAATGTTCCCATTGTGTATAATTAACGACATTTCTAAATGTATTTGCTTTATGCAGGAAATGATTGCCATAGTGTTGGTAGCAAAATAACTCTGCATAATTCGCTGAGTCCAAGTTCAAATTTTCACCATCAAAAGCAGCATAATATTTCAAATCAGAAAAAAGAGCATCAACGGCCTGGACATCCCAATCATCAGACCGTATGTTTTGTTTCACAACATCCCCCCATAGAAACACGAAGTACATCGGGGACATTAATCACCTCTGTAGGGCCATGAATTTGAAATTTTACAGCTTCCCATACAATCCCATCTAACACAGGCCAGGCAATAACATTAACAAAAGTCTGGTCCCTCTTCATGATGTGTGATGAGGAGAGGGGTGTCAAAGTTCCATCAATTAATCTAATTGCAGATCTTTCGGTAAGATAATGTCCATTCACTAGACGAAAAAAGACAACCACAAAACCAATTGACATGTACAAAAAAATAGATATGAGCACCAGCCAAATGTAAGTCCAAGGGGGAACTAAAAAATGTCTTTTAAACCAAACAGCAAAAATAGAAATTGATGAGGCACTCGATGTTGTAGAGTTAGTGTCAAAAGAATAACGTGACTGATCAACTGCACTTGTTTGCACACCAGGCAATGACACATCTGTGGGATAGGTATACTCAGATTATTCATGGGGGCCACCAGCCGGTGGAGTCAAAACAGGATTAGTAACTGTATGCATCTCGATGGCAATGTCAGGCCTGTTCGTATTTGCCACAGCCAAAACAGAATTTCTCAGCATCGCTGGACAAGAGACCGCTGGAGTCATACTAAGAAGAATCGGACACTCGTAGTTTGACATTGTCAATGGAGATGTACCTGGTATCCTTGCGATCAGGAAGTGGAGGTAAAATTACTGTTCTTGTACCCTGCACGCCAAGCACTGGAACAGGTGCGCGATAAGAGGGGCCAAACTCAGTTTCAGTTTCAATCTTTATTCGATCAAATTTGAATGATCATAAAAGCACAGATCGATAAAAGCATAAAATGACAAAACAGATAGTTTCTTTTAAAAAAGATAAGAAAGAAATCCCCCCCTCTAATTCACCCTAAGTTCTCAAATGGGTTAAAATGCTTAATACCATAACATTATTTCATGTGTTTAAAAAGAATACGATAGAGCTAAGTGGATCACAAGGTATGTTCATGGAACTTGACTTAAGAAACCACCCTTCGTCTTGCTTATGCAGGCCCATAGGAATGTCGCTACCGAGTAAAAGGTCAGCGGGTCGGATAATGATTTTAAGAAATATAATGCCACTCGGCACTGTTTAAAATTTCTTTGTTTTAGAATTGAAATAAGGTATTGATTCCTTTCTTTCTTGTAGAGCCTGCAGAAAAAAACTAAGTGCAGCTCTGTCTGTGATGAAAGGTTGTCACAAGGGCATACATTTAGATCTAGATGGTTGTATGTTTTTTCTGGATGCCCTAGCATCAAAGGAATCATGTTCAAGTGAAATCTCAGGAGATTAAATCTATGCTGTGGCCAAGTTACATTTGTTAAATATATATATAAACCCTTCTTCTAATAATGAGGGATTTTGGGAATATAAGCAGACCACTTGTTTCTCTTTATGATACTCCTTTCTTTTATGCTCCAACCTTAATAAAAACATGTTTGTGACCTTTTGTTTGGAGACCTTTTGGCAGGTCAGTGGATTATAAAACAAGTCAGGTAGACCAATCACCTTAAAGACAGATTCCACATAACTTAGCGATCTCAAGGTTTTCCACTTAGCCATATTTAGACAGCTCTTTGTTATTGTTTGGGTGAGTGTCACTGTATCTCTCCACTAGATTGAGTGCCATAGGAGGATCGGGGCTAGAAGTATAGAGTCTGAGATATAAGGTGTGGCCAATTCTGTATGGAGGATGTAGTTAGAAGTCGAATGAGGAAGTCCCACTACTGATTTAAGGAAACAATTTTAGGTGGATTGTAGTGATGTTGGTGTTACCATACCCCAGACACCCGCCCCATACGTAGCTGCTGCCTTAACCCTAGCCTTATAGCTGTTTATTATGGGTAGGATAGGTTTAGCACCAAATTTCCGAGTGAAGGATTTAACAGCAGCAATGCCTCTGTCCATTACCAACTTCCTACCTTCTATCAGTTTGGACCATGAGAGGTCTTTGTCAAAAAGGACCCCCAGGTAGGGGAAAGAATCCACCACCTCTATTCTTATGGCATCCGCATGGAGATACAGGGGCATATGCATCAACCAAACTAATACCGATTCCTTAATAGCGAAAAATAAGGAATCGCCATTAAGGAATCGGTAATTGGCATGCATCAACAGATTCGGTAAAATTTAGCGATTCCTTAAAAATCGCTAAATTTACCGATTCCTTAATAGCGGGGCACGCAAACGGCCCCACTAGCAAATAGCGAGTTCGGTAATACCGATTTGGCTAATAGCGAGTTCGGTAATACCGAATTAGCAATTACCGAATCGGTAATAGCGAAATCGCAAATTGCCGCGTCGCTCGGGGAACAGGCTGATGACATCACCAACCAGGAAATACTGCTGCCCCACCCACATAGCCTCGACAGAGGAGCAGACAGGAGCTGGAAAGAAGGGCAGGCTGTGCAGAGTGAGGCCACACAGATTCTGCCAGTCACAGCACACATCCATCATGTCGCAGGAAGTGCCATCCAGCGCTGAATCTGCACGCAAGCGCAAGAAGAAGTTTTCAGACAGGGAGCTGGAGTACCTCATCGAGGGAGTGTCCAGCAAACACGACCGCCTCTTTGGCAAGCTGTCCCTCAAGGTGCCTGAGACCGAGAAGCGGCGCATCTGGCAGCGCATCCGTGAGAGGATCAATGCGGTTGGCGTCACTAGCCGCAGCATCGACGATCTCAAAAAACGGTGGTATGACCTCCGGAAGCGCGCAAAAGAGAGGATTGCTGAGAGGCTCCGGGAGGCAAGAAGGACTGGAGGCGGAACAAGCACTGCACCATCCAACACAGCCCTGGAGGACCTTGTGGAAGGGACGATAGAGCGGGAAGCCGTCGTGGGGGTGATCCAGATGGACACGTCCGGCGCAGCCACAAGTGCACAAGGTAAGATGCATGCCTGTGCCACACCCAGCATAGCGTAAATCCATACCCATGCCCCCAGCCCAATCTCACTGTGTCTGCAGCTCTGGCACAGACAGTTCCACACATGACACTACTGCATCTTGGGAGTTGTAGTCTAGTCAGCCCAGAGTGCAGGCACAGGCGTAAATCCTCACACAACACATATATTGTACATGGCTGTAGACTGTTCATTTGTTGGACCACAGAGGGACATTGATGGGTACAACACTATGTAGGTGTAATCATCCCACTAATCATGCACTGTTTCACACACAGATGCATCACCTGGGGACTCTGACGACAGCGACCAGCTGATCATATCTGAGACACCCGTGGAGTCAGACCAGGAGACTGTGCAGGATGCGCACGCACCGCCAACACCTGCCACCCCACCAGCACCACCTCCACCAGCGCCACAATCATCGGCACCAGCACCAGTGCCACAAGCCAAGGCACCTGCGCCACAAGCCAAGGCACCACCACCTGCGCCACAAGCAACGGCACCAGCAAGCCAGCCTGCAGCCAGTGCAGCCACAATACCGCAGAGGCACAGGCACCAAGTTGCGCCCTTGCAGGAGATGGCAACCCCCCCCCCCCGCAATTGGCACCCACGCAGCGCACATCCACACCACCTGCTGCACCACATGGAGGCTCAAGACACGCACGGCGTCACAGGGCCCGTCGCAGTTCCGTCTCCTCAGCTGACCAGGATGTCCCAACAACCTCTGCAATTGAGGAGAGGATGCTGCGCACACAGAACCTGCAGGGAAGACATGTGGCTAGCATCAGCTGCAACATCGTGCGCCTAGCGAGGGAGATGCGCGCCATGACTGCAGCAGTCACCGACATGGGCTCCGCGGTCAGGGACATGGGCACGGCGGTCAGGGACCAGACCACTGCGGTTGCTGATGGCAATGCTCAGCTCAGGGAGGAGGTACGTGAGCTCACCCGTGCCATCAGGGAGGGCCATGAGTCCCAGAGGAGGAGTAACCGGCAGCTAATGTTGCGTTCTGCCGCCGCTACCAAGGCCATACAACGGCACAGCAACTGCACCGCTGTGTTGGCACGCCGCACAGTCTCCCTGCAGGTGGACCTTGGGCACTTCTGCGGTGATGTTGCCAAGTCACTGAGACACATCACCACTGCTGTGGAACAACTTCAGAGCAGCACATGCAGTGCTGCAGCATTGGGAGGGGATGACACCAGTGAGGCTGCCTCCAGTGTCAGCAGCGTGTCACTGGCAGAGGCCAGCACCAGGCGCCGAAGTTCGCGTGCCTCCACGGGGACAGGCCGTGGTGAGGGTATGGATGCACCTGAGCGGAGGCTTGGTGTACGTGGCAAGCGGCACTAGAAAATTGGACATGCTGCAGGTCCATGGTGGAGCAACCATGGCCATCCGATTATCCTGTTTGCACAGGCCTGACTTTAAGGAACCTTTTATTTACATTTATGCAATCGGAGCATGATTCACAATGCTAGTTCTGTTGCACAATCCTCAGTGCTACTGTGCATTAAACAGTTGCACCCAACACCAACTTGTAATGTCTCATTTTACCCAGGGTCAAAAATGATTTTGCGTTATGTCTGTCCGCCTCCTATGGCCCTCTGCTGTGTTTGGGATGTGTGCCGGTCGTCGTTGGGCGGGTGGTTGGTCAGCCTGGGGGTCGTCATCCCTGTCCACCTCCATGGGTATCCCCCTTCTGGTGGCAATGTTGTGCAGCATTGCACATACAGCAATTATTCGACAGCATGTGTCTGGTTGGTATAGCATTGCGCCGCCAGTCTTGTGGAGGATACGGAAGCGGCTCTTGAGAATCCCAAAAGTCCGCTCTATCACATTCCTCGTGCTGATGTGTGCAGCGTTGTAGCGATGTTCCTGCGGGGTTGCTGGATTTAGGTATGGGGTTAGTATGTATTCCCGCAGGGCGTAAGCACTGTCACCTAGAAGATAGAAGCATAGACTTAGCATTGGTGATGTACATACATGTGTGGTGTTGGTGTGGGGAAGCGCAGTTCTACTTACCTAACAGGAGTCCCTCTCCAAATTCGCCATTGAGTAGTCGCCTGTGCATTCCACTGTTGCGGAAGATGTATGAGTCGTGTGTGCTCCCTGGGAATTGTGCCACTAGGTCCGTTATGATGTTGTTGGCATCGCACACAACCTGCACGTTGATCGAGTGGTATGACTTGCGGTTCCTGAAAAGGTACTCATTTGCTGACGGAGGGCATATGGGGATATGCGTGCAGTCGATGCATCCAATCACATGTGGAAATTGTGCCACCTGGTAGAATGCCTGTTTGGTGCGGTCCAACTGCTGTGGGGTTGTGGGGAAGCTGATGTGTCTGTGGAGCATTGTCAGCATGGCATCTAGGAATTTTTGGAAGAAGCGTGACAGTGCGCTTTGCGAAACACCTCCGGCAACCGCAATTACCCCCTGGAAACTCCCTGAGGCCAGTAGGTGCAGGCTGCATAGTACCTGAACGTGCGCAGGGATTGCATTTGTCCGGTGGGTCTGGTGCTGCAGTAATGGTTCCAGGTCTGCAATCAGGCGCATGATCATAGCGCGATTGAGGCGATATTTCTGGTACACCTCGTCCTCATTCTGGCCGAGCAGGGTTATGCGCAGTCTGAACACTCTCTCCTGTACCCTTCTCCTGCGCTGTCCTGCTGCATTGATCCGCATCCTCCTTGCAAGCACGTAGAGGGCAGCCATTTTGGGGGAGCCAACAGGGTCTCCTGGGCCAAATTTAAGGGTTTAGTGATTGCCTCAAGCATTTGCACATGTAGGAATTTTTTTTTTTTTTTTATTTTTTTTTTTGTGACTTTACCTCCAGGTTTTGATTCCCCTTATTTAGCTCTGGCAAAATAGCGATTTTTGGGATTTTCGGTATTAGCGAGTTTTGTTGCATTGGGGTGCGATTCGTTATTTGCTATTGGCAATTTCCGGGAGCTAATAGTGATTTCGGTAATTGCGAATTCGGTATTTAGCGATTCGGTAACTTAGCATTTTGGGTATTAGCGATTCGGTATGTTCGAGGTTATTTATTTAGCGATTCGTTATTTGCTCGGGTTTTGGGTTGATGCATTGGGATTGGGTATTTTTAACACAATACCGGGAGCTATTACCGAATCGGTATTTTACCGACTGGATTTTGGCTTGATGCATAAGGGTGACAGTGTTTTGTCTCTTGCTTTTGCCCCCACTATTATTACAAAGGACTTGGATTGGTTTGCCTTCAACTTAATTGAATCCATGAAGGTTACATATGCATTTATCAAATGTTGTAGACCAAGACCTGTTCGTGCAATTAGCACCGCGTCATCCGCATAGGCCAATACAGGTAACCTTTTGGAATCAAAAAGAGGGACATCTTGGGAGGCCACAATCAGTGCTTTCTCAACTCCGTTAGTGTATAAAGAGAAGAGGAGTGGGGCAAGGACATAGCCCTGCCTCTAGCGATTTTAAAGGGGCGTGTACAATCTCTGTCCTTAGTAAAGCAGACTGTCGCTTCAGCATTTACATACAATTGTCTAATAAAGGTTAAAATTGCTAGGTCGACCCCCATCATCTTCATTATATACCAGAGTTTAGCATGGACCACACAGTCAAATGCAGCCGTCAGGTCCATGAAGGCCATGTAGATTTTTTCACCCTTCATTCTGGTGTATTTTTCGATGGTCTGTGCTAAATTTAAGCACTGGTCCACCGTGCCCCTTCCCTGGATCAAGATGTCGTTCTCCTCTGCCCACCTCTCTAACCTAGAGAGGAGGAGGCGCCCATCAATTTAGATGTTGTATCCAATAAAGAGATGGGTCTATAGTTCTTTGGATTGTCCCTGTTTCCTTTTTTATGAATTGGTACGCCTGTTGACCATGATGGTGGGGGGCCCACCAAGACTATGCTGTTCATTACATTTGTCAGGAGGGGTGCCCGTAAGTCCAGATTTTCTTGGAAAAAATCAATTGGGACACGGTCTGGGCCTGGGGCCTTTCCCTTACTACAGGATTCTAATCCAAATTTGACTTAATTGAGTGAGAATGCAAGGGGGGTACGGGGCCTTTGCCCTACAGTCGTGAGACGTGTTGGAGAATCTAATTTTATAGCAAAGATGTTTTCGAAATGTGAGACCCATGTTTCCTCATCCACGTTTGTGTCTATTGATGGGTCACTGTGGTGCATTTACCAGTTTCCAGAATTCTTGGCTATTACCTGTACTGGCCGCTTTGTCCAGATTTGCCCATAATTCCTCCTTAATGGCCCTTTCTCTGTTTTTCCATGCCAGTTTGTATGACGCGCGTAATGTTTTTAACTCTTCTGGAGCTCTGGGCCTTGTTTTTAAAGCTAAGGTTAATGCCTTTCTTGCTTTAGAGCATGGTGAATCAAACCAACCCTTCTCCTTTGCTTTTATTATCTTTCTTTTTCGTGTAAGGGCCGCTTTTACCTTCTCTAAAATATCTCCAGAAGCCCAGACCACTCCCTCTGCATCAGCCTCTGGGTCTAAGCATATTAATATATTATCTTGGGTTTTTATTATAACCTCTGAGGACAACTTTAGTCTGTCGATATGTGCCCATTCCATTTTTCCTTGCCACTAATAGGGTTCTGGCTTGCTGATGATTGTTTGAGTCCCTTATAGATATTTCCATCTCTATGGATAGAATAGTATGGTCACTATAGGTTGTAAAGTGGTTTCCTCGCCTGGACACCCTAAGTCTGAGTGGGGTCGTTAAGAGTATATAGTCGATCGTTGACTCCTGCCCGTTTCGGTGGAAATTTCCCCCTAGATTTTCTTTGTCAGGATCAATATCACAGATTATTTCCATATTCAGAGAGGCTAATAATCTATTTAGGGAATTACCATACTCGTTATGTGTAAAGTGATATATGGGGTTACCCCATGTCCTCTAATCCGCAAACCGGGAGGGCACTGTAACCACATGGGTGAATGTTAAAATCACCCATCAAAATAATATTTGCGTTCACATCCTTAAGGTTATGGGTAATGTTTTCTATTGCTCTAGTCAGCTCGCCCACTATTAAGTGCATGTTTGGGCCAAATCTATTGTTATAGAAATTAACTAATATCCATATCCCCTCCTGTTGTGTCTCTATTGTCAGGATGTGGAAATTTGGGTTTGTGGAATCACACTTTATCACCTTGATACTTAGATCGTTTTTAATTAGTATCAAGATGCCTCCCTTTGCTCTTCCGGAAATTGATGGTATGGTTTTAGTCTGGAAGGAGCGGCAGCCATCGATGTACACTAGCCCAACAGCCCAAGTTTCCTGAAAA
Organism: Triturus cristatus; assembly: GCF_964204655.1. Lineage (NCBI taxonomy): Eukaryota > Metazoa > Chordata > Amphibia > Caudata > Salamandridae > Triturus > Triturus cristatus. Next base: position 122,933,768 of record NC_140589.1, read on the forward strand.
CATATTATATCATACTCTTGCCATAGATTTAGGCAATTATTATCGTTCAATTTGGAAGCATTCCAAGTGGCTAATTTTAAGGTCACTTTATATTTCCCCTGTAATCTTATTGTAATCTGTGTTGGTGTATGTTGTGTATCGTCAATGGCTGGGGCCTGCGTGGGGTGGCTTTCATTACTCTCAATGCTCTCTAAAGAGCTCAATTCCACTGGCTGTAGTCAGTCACAGGTTTCTAGATCAGAGTGTGAATCTATTTCCAGATGTCAGATCAGTCAGCCAGGGTGTCTCCCACAAGTCCCCCTGTGTCTGTCTCTCCATCTGCATCTCCATCTGTTGGGGGCGACTCCCTGTTATTGGTCGGGGTTGAGGTCTGTTAAAATGACCCAGTGGTAGTGCCATAATATTGGAATTTCTACCAGCGGCATTACCCAAGCTGTCCAAAAGAAATCTAACAATAAAACCGTTATTAAAATTTAAGACTACACAGTCTCCCCACATTTCTTTACTAGTGGGCCCTAGCCAGGTAACTCTTTTAGCCATAACCAATTGGCTTTGTAAGTTCCTACCCCGACCCCAACCCCCTTCCCCCTCCAACTTTTGGGCCACCCAGTGCATGGCTTTAGTCATTAGTTGAGATGTTAATTCTGCCTAGCCCTCCCGCAAAGGTGGCACATTCCCCAAGACTACCATCAGTGGAGCGGCCGATCTTTCATTGTTCTTGTTGGCTCCCAGACTGCCCTTCCATAGAGATGTTCTTCTTTGCCCAATTTTTGCACCATTAAAATTGTTCGGTGGTAAGTTAATTTTGTCAGCCACTTTGACCAGTTCCTTGGCGCAGGGTGAACTTGGATGACTTTGGGTAAATTCACTGGATGTATCGGCTGTGAGGGTATTAGTTCTATTGGTGCTAGTAGAAAGGTTTTTATTTATAAGGGGTGCTGGATTTTGGGGTGCAGTCAGCATTGGTATGGGTTTTGAGGATTTTACAGTTGGAGCTGTTTTTCTTACTTCTTGGGTAGCTTGGGTGAGTTGGGAGTATGGGATTCTCCATCTTATCCTTACTAGTAATGTTTCCAAAGCACGGAAGTTATTTTTGGCCTGAGATTCCAGGCCACTTATTTTCCCTTCAATCCTACTCAATCTCAGTGTTGTTGGATTTAGCATGGTGGAGACTAAAGTTTCCAATCTCTGCCACATTGCCTCCTTAGATGCCAGACATGAGGCGGAGGACATTGTTGTTTCCAGATTGCTTGGATCTCCAGGGTCTATGTCTAATGTACCACCCCGCCTTTTTTGTTTAGCCTTGAAGTCTTAACTAGTTTCGCTTTCTGCGGACCCCCCCTCTTTCTCTTTACTACAGGGTCGGGTGTGGACCCCGTAGGTTTTGACAGGACTGCTGCCCTGGTGGCTCTTTGGGTGTTCTGGATTGGTTCAGGGACAAGAACAGGAAGAACAGGAGATATCGGGCCATTGGATATCTCTAGGTCTGGATCTGATTCTATTTCAATATCTCTGTTTGGGCTCAGAAATTTGCCGTGAGTAGTACGGGATGCCAAGCCCCCCAGAGTTGATCTTTTATAAGTGAAAGGCTCCAAAGATAGGCGTCGCTCCGTTATCTCAATCTCATGTGCGAGTACAGAGTTCACCCTAGTTAAAAAATGATCGAGTGTCCCCACGATGCTTCCTCCCATTTGCGCACCCTTTCCCTTTCCATCTCGCTTACTCATCTTGCCCAATTTACTCGCAGCTGCCTATCGTCGTAGTAGGAGTGTGAGCGGACAATGACAATGCGAGTGCCGAAGCCACCTGTATTAATAGAGTCAATGAGACGGTACCTTTTGGAAATGCAGCTCTTCGGAGGGGGGGCCCAGCTCAGTCTCCTCCTGGCTCCGACAGGCGTGGATGGGCCCACCCTTGGCCCAGGCTTCGCCGAACTCCTTCTTGTTCTCCACCTTCTCACGGACCAGGTCACTGACTCAAGGTAGTCAGCCAACTACCAGAATCTGAAGTGCAACATCAGCTGTGGAGGGCAAGTGTTCCTTTGTAAGACTGTCTCGAGCCTCTTGCAGATTCTGTAACACAGAAGAATGATCATCTATGTCAAAGGGTGCGGCCGACGCCGCCATGTCTAGACCATCAAGGTCCGGGACAAACATTTTTAAGCCAAAGAGCATTTCATATGGGGTCCGCCCACCCAGAGACCTTCTAGGGAGATTATTAAGTGCACGTTGAACGCTTTACAAATGGGCCAACCAGTTTCTGCCAGTACCTAAAACCCTAGCTGTCAAGGACTGCTTTAAGGCACGGTTCATTGGTTTCACAACAGAATTGCCCTCAGGCCGTTATGGAGACAAAAATTTTACTTGGACCCCCAAAGACCTCATGGCTTCCTTGTACGCCTTAGAGGCGAACACCGGACCCTGGTCCGAATGGAGGGTACCACATGCAAAAATTCCCACAAAGACACGCAAATCCCTGATGACAGCTTGAGCATCAGCACTCCTTTGTGGCCAAACTCATAGAAAACGTGTGCACGAATCCACTGCAACTAAGATAAACTTATACGCTGTATCCGAGGAAAAAGGACCGCAGTCATCTAAATAAACACACCCAATTGGTTTATTAGATATGTACAACTGTGTTTGAGGTGGACGCGCAGCAGTCGAAGGTTTAATCTGCTGGGAAATGTCACAAGTAAGGACATAATCATGAGTCTGTTTATACAATCCGCGCCACCAGTAACGTTGTTGCAAGATAGTGACAGTCGCTGAGACGCCTGCATGAGCCGAGGCCATACCTTCGTGAGCGGCTGTTATCAAAGAAAGCCTGTGGTCCGCGTTGGGAATCAATCTGTCACCAACGTGGTTAATTCTCACATAGGGAACTTTATCAGGACTTAAATGATAAGAGTATTTAGAAGGGAAACCTCTAGGGTAATTATCTCCCTTCTCTGTCGCAGCAATAGCTGCCAATATGTCATCATCAATCTTACTTTTGGATCTTGTAACTGCTGCTACTAGATATGTCGCCACTGCAATTTTCACTGTTTTATCAGCTAAACTGTTACCAACAGCGTGTACTCCTATGCGTTGGTGACCAAGAGTATGAATTACATTCACGAGAGGCAGACGTTCTATAAGTTCTGCGACTCGAACCCAAAGCATTTTATGTTTGATGGTGCTACCTTTGGAATCTTAATATTCATTCTGAGTCCAAAAGAATAAATTGTCGTTGAAAGACTGAACACAGTAGTAAGAGTCACTTACAATAAGAGTAGTCACACGGGGATCAGCAAACTCTAGTGCAAGCACCAGAGCACGTAGCTCTGCCAACTGGGCCGTACAGTCTCCTAATGTCTGATTGTGCACGACATCTGACTTGAATTCTCCATTCACAATGGTACCAACCACTATTGCGCAGGCCGCTGAATAAGCATGCTTAGATCTCGTCGCCGGTTGCGCCGAACCGTCAGTGTAAATGATACAATGGTAATCCTCAAGCGGGCGCATGGACTGAGGAGCCAGATGAACAAATTCATACTGCAAATACTCCTGAGTTTGCAATGAGGAATCAAAGATAAATGTGACATCCGGAGACGTCAAGGAAGTGGCCCATGTATCCCATATGGATGCAAAGCTTTAGAATTAGGTACACTGGCCTTCGTCACTGCCTCAAGGGCAGGATACGGTGTGACAACCAACATGCGTTTCCCCTGCGACAGCGCTCTCTCTTTGAGAATCACCATCTGGACAGCAGGCAATACTTTCTCGACGGTGGAAAAGCACAATTCAGCCGAAGTGTACCGGTGTGACTTGTAAAAAATAGGGACTGTGTCTCCCTCATTAAATGTTAAGTACCTGAAACCCACTGCGCCTGGCACAATTCTTATTACGAGGTTTGTGTGGTTATCAAGTGTCAATAAGTATTTAGAGGCAAGAAGATCAGTCTGCAAAGAGTGCAGTATAGCTGAATGTTCTGGCAGCCAGCAAGATTTGGTAAAAGTAGGTTGTAGCAAGGCATATAGCGGTTTGATACGCTGGGCATAATTGGGAATGTAAGTACTCCCGAAGTTAAAAAAACCCAGCAAGGATTGTAGATTTTTCAGAGTTGTTGGAGCGCGCAAACTTGCACATTTCTCCAGGAAGTGAGGTGCTAAACCTCATCCTTCGTTGTTGAGCTCATAGCCCAAAAACAACACTGTGTACTCTGCAATATGTGATTTTGCCCTGTTCAATTTGTAACTGAAGTCCGCAAACATCACAATGATGCGGTCTACGCGACACAGATGCGGCCATAATTCGTTGTCTGTGAGATAAATATCATCCACATACGAGTACACATCAGGGTCAATGCTCTCCAACAGAGAGACAACACGTGCGGCAAAGACGCCTGGACTGTTTTTATAGCCCATGGCTAATCTTCTAAACTGTTTTTGTTTGCCGCCAGAAGTAAAGGCTGTCCATTGACTACTAATAGAGAACAGGCTGTGACTATAATATCCATTGGAAATGTCAAGTGTGGTCTTAAACCTTTTTCTCACAAGACTATCAACGAGGGCAGAACTATGGGTATTCTGTACCGCGCACGTCCGACAATGAGAGTTCAAATGCGATAATCCAAAACTAGGCAGTACGACCCATCAGGTTTGGTTACAGTGAAAAAAGGATTATTCATGGGTGACACACATGTTTCAATTACACCTTGATTTTCCAATTGCTCAAGGATTTCTGTGATGTGAGCTCGAGCTTACCGGCGCATGGGCTAGTGGGGTTGCGGCTGTGACATTGACCGCAATGGACTCTCATGGCATGGCAATAGTTTATCCCAACCAACCTGAGTACGGTACTCCTCAGCAAAGTTCTGCTCCTGCTCCTTAGGCACAGTGTGTGCGAAAGAGGGGAGGATTACCTCCTCCCCTCTCAGAGCGGCCAAAACGAAAGGTGGGGGCCAGTCCGCCTCCGCTAACAAAATTTCATATGTAGAGGTCAGATTTTCCCCAAAAATCCCTTTTATTTTACGTTGTATGTCACCTTCAATTAAAAGGACTATATCATATAGTCTGTCAGGGGGAGCCACTCTAGTGTCAGCAGTTTCTAGAGTAATAAACCTGTCAGTTGCTGTCGCATTCAGATATGGACGCAGTGCTTGCCGCACTATTGTAACCTCCACTGCTCTGTCTAGCAGCGTTAGTGCCCATGTTAGGTTCCGAAGCTGTGTTCTCACTATCTGTGGCATTCCTCGCTGTTAGTGCAGTAACTTTCTTTTTCTGAAACTGAGGTCGTTGACGTGGAAAGTCGTCCTGCTTGCCTTTACCATCAGCCGGGTGGGGCTGCTCACGTCCTTGAGGGGCACCCGACCTCTGCCGCGTTCACCTTTACCGGCTTGTGCGACCGATGGTTCCTGTGAAGAACGAGGAGAACGTTGATCAGGAACCTGAAATCTATCAGGAGACCTAATTCTTGTACGATCGCGCAATTCATATGTGCGTTCAGTAGACACTGGTATTGGTGAGGCAGGATATGACCCCTGTTTCTGTTGCTGCTTCCCCTGTTTTTTAGTTTTCCAATCTTGTTTAGGAAAAACAGGACGGTCATCTGTAGCAGACTTAACCGTCTGAGTTTGCGGTTGTGCTGTTATTTTAGCAAAAGGCTTAACACCCAAACTATTGCGGCCAATGGTCTTATAAGCCTCCGCAATAATCTTCGGCAACTGCCGGGGTTTATCGGCGTCGGCGACGAGGCGCAGCTCATTCGACACTTGAAAGTTAACCGCATCTCCCTTGACGTTAGCAAGGATGAGATCAGCAACTACGTCAAACACGCCGACAAGCCTCATTCCCAACTCGACCGCCACCTCCGGACCATGCTCATCCTGAACACGCTTAATCACGGAGGGCAGTACAGTCATAGACGGTGTGCCGAAGCACTTCGCGTAGACTGCTGCAAATACTTTACCCCAGTTCTCACAATCGGTCACCTCAGGTACTAAGTATTTTTGCAAACTAATTGTAAGAATCCTGTGTTTCTCTACAGGAGTCGTATTAGGAAATACTGCTTCCAGCTGGTAAAATTTCTCAGCAAGCCAATAAGGCATATCGTCCTTATTCTGGGGGCGCTTGCCCATTACCGAATTAACCATGACGGGACTAATAGAAATCCCGGCCAGTCCAACTGGTTGCGTTGCAAATCCAGGTGCCCCCACCTGGAGATTGCGTGAGACGTATTGCACCAAGGCCTTATGCACCGCAATCAATGCGGTATACAGCTGATGTAAGTCGTCCACCGGGGCAAACAAATAACTGGATGAGGTGTGAAACCGGCCAAGACTGGCCAAGTGGCCCCAGGGATGGACAAGGGACCTAACCGAACTGGATCAACTTTGTGGGGGACGGCGCCATTAAACCATATACAATGCTGCCATGCGGAAATCAGAATCTCCTGTGTCCTATATGGTGTGTAATTCGCAGGAACTGCCGTAGGAGTGTAAGAGTGGAACGTGTTATCATCCGCATCCACTTCAGGAAACGTAACCCAAGAGTAGAAAAGCTCATAGGGGAATGCTGCATCGGCACTCACTGCAAAGATTACTGACATTCCATCGTCGGGCACCCCAAACTGCGTCAGATGACGCCGGAGTGGTGCGCGGCTATGCGCTGCAATAGCAACTTCAGCCATAAGGACGCAGAGAAGAAAAACAATCTATATTAAACTGTAGCACAAAAAAGGGGTAGTAATTCAAAACAAACCCTTTTTAATTGTCAATCTTGAATGAACCTATAATTTATTCATATAAGTAGGTGAATCCATCACTTCTGTCAACCGGAAACAGGAGTGAGGGTGTTGTGGACAAATATAAGCACAACTAAAGCGTCTCGAATAAAAGACCAAACGTTAGGGGCGCCATGTTGCGGGGATTCTGCTCATGCACAGAACTATGCGCAGGAAACCAGGACCTCAGTGAATTGTGTTGTACCAAAAAACTCACCTCAGTACCCAGAATCCCTATCCGACTAGCATCAGTGTCTCATTCGTTCTCCGTACTACAGCGAAGCTACCAATGATTAGACAACTCAGAACAAGCGACTCAGGGTACTCTCAGGAATGGTGGGAATCAAGAACACTCTTTCGTCTTTATTCTCATACAAGTCCACAACGTGAGTAATCAGAGACACGGAAAAGTTTAAAATGTTTATTTTTAACTACGTGCTCTAAGATGCAGTACTTTGGCCTACATAAGCAGGCAAATGATTACAAATAAAACAATGAGCATTTTTACAATTCTATAAAGCACAAAAGGAGAAATCATATTATAATGATAGTGGAAACAGGTCCTATAGCACCTTTTGTACCACCCTCCCCTGGCTAGAAGCTAGTTTTATAATAATAGAAGGTCTCTAGGCTTGAATGGGGAACCCCATACCTCCAAGATCAGCTTAGGTGAATAACATCACAGGATCAGCAACGCTCTCTGTAGGTGAAAAGGTTTTCTCCAAGTGTCAGTATCATGCCTGCAATGCAATATTAAAGTCACCCGAGTTTCAGATATTTGCAAGTGTGTGCTTGTTGTGTCTAGAGCATGGGCTGAACCTGAATTCAACAGCATACATTGTTATTTGACCTTGAAGGCTTCTGCACACAGTGTTCAGACTAAGGTCGTGGTGTAAGTCAAGGGATGTGAAAAACAGACCGTTCTCATGGGAAGAAAAAGCGAGCAAGCAGTTTTACTTATAATAGTTGCGTGTAGTATTGTGTGCAAAAGTGGCAAAGTGGCAAGATGTTGTTTAACTTCTAAAACGCTTATGCTAACATAGCAATGTGTGCTGGCAAAACCCTGTCTTCACTTCAATACCGTTTTAAGATCGAATATGTTGTGGTTTTAATTATTGCACTTTATGCACTTTACATTGGGTGAAGAAAATGGAAACGTTTTTACTCTTAACCCGATGAATTATAGTAAAATACACTGATGTCTTGCTTAACAATAAGAGACGATCATCACAATGAAAGACGATACAATGGATAAAGCGAGTCTGTTTACTATGTTTATTGACCAAAGAAAATACGATAGATCTTTTTTTGGACATTTAATTGTATAATGAAATTTTGGTTAAAATGTGTTAAATATTTTCAGTCATGATTAAATCAAGTTAAGAAAATTTATATATAATTGGTCAATTGACTAGGATTTGTTATGACTGCTTCCATGTCTATAATGGTATCAAGTGTATTTCTAGGGTGCTTTGAGCATCATATGTAACTTGACAAAGGCCGTTCCGGACGAAACGTTTCCTTTTTTGCACAATAAAACACTTGTGTATTGTATTGTTCTGCTGCATGCTTTGTCTGTTGGACTGGATTTCTTGTGAATAATTTGGGAGGCTTTTGCCCCTCCTGCAAGCACCGGCACATAAAGGCAGGCTTTACTGCATTTCTGGTAACCGGCAACTGTGCATTATTTACATATATATATTCACAAAATAACCAAAGGTTACAGGGACGGTATAATTTGGTTCAAATTTTACTCACACAAAATTAGATTAATCTCAAGTAACTATAACTCGTGCCTTAAGGTAACTATGATTGTGCCCCATCATGCACAGTTTTCTTATATATAATTTTACCACAATTGTTGCAGTGATATTATCAATGATGTGGTAGAAGATGTTCTGAATCATATATGTGGGGTGATTTGGAGTGCATGGCGAAGGCGTTAATTATAGTTAACTTACGGTATGAGTAATAGCTTCTTGACATAACTACTGAATTTCCATGGTTTGTGTGTAAAATCTGAACCTAACTATAATGTCTCTGAAACCTCTGTTTTTTTGTGTGAACTTCTAAGGGTTTTTAATATTCTATTTCCTAACTATAATGTCCCTGTATCCTTTGGGTTTTTTCAGTAAATTTCGAGTATTTTTTTAACATAAAGTCATATTTAATGACCATATGTTTATCCAGCGGCCGGGAATGGCAGGGGATATGACCGCAAGGCCTGGCCTGCGGCCAACACCCTGCATGCAGCCAACCTCACACCGCGCACTGCCTTCGGATATGTGCAGAGGGGGGTTTGCCACCAGGCCTGGCCTGCAGCTTGGCCCAGTGGCCAACCCCACAATGGCAACCATCCTGGGAGGTGGGCATGCAGCCCCTCTCCCCAGGCCGATTTTGGCCCTAGGGACCCCCATACCCTGGAACCTAGCACATTTTGTGGGGGAGGCAGGCATGATTCCCTCTACTTGGGCCAAATTTTGCCCTGGGGACGCCAACATCTTATCCCCTGGCCCGGTGCATTTTTTGTGTGGAGGTACATGGTCCTCCTCTCCGAGCCATTTTAGGCCCTGGTGACCACATCCTTCTGAAGCCCACAACTGGATTTATGGGGGAGGGGGCAGTAGCAACTCTCCCGGGCCAAATTCAGTCCCAGGGACCCCATCTTCTGCAGCCCTTCATCTTGTTATAGGGGTATGGTGAGACTAAGCAAAGCCCCCTACCTGTGCCAATTTGTCCCCTGGCACCCCACCTCCTGTGGGCCCGGCTAAGAAAGGGTGGGTGCATCTAGAGCCCACTGAGGTCACCCACTGAATACTCGATGAGGGGCAGGGGGGCAGCCCCGTGTTCCCCTAGGCCCCAGCTGGCTCCTCGTATCCAGCGGTAGCCCTCATTGCTCCCGACTGCAGGTAGCAGCTAAAAATGCTGCTCCCTGTTGGCGGGACCAATATTTACTCACTCTCTACTACTCCACTACTCTCTACTACTCACTCTCTACTACTATACAACTCTCTACTACGCTCTCTCTACTACTCACTCTCTACTACTCACTCTCTACTACTCTCTACTACTCACTCTCTCTCTACTACTCACTCTACTACTCACTCTACTACTCACTCTCTACTACTCACTCTCTACTACTCTCTACTACTCACCCTCTACTACTCTCACCACTACTCTCTAAAACTCTCTCTCCTACTCACTCTCTTCTACTCTCTACTACTCACTCTCTACTACTCACTCTCTACTATTCACTCTCTACTACTCTCTACTACTCACTCTCTACTACTCACTCTCTACTACTCACTCTACCACTCTCTACTACTCACTCTCTGCTACTCTCTCTACTACTCTCTACTACTCACTCTCTACTCTCTATTACTCAGTCTCTACTCTCTACCTCTCTACCTCTCTCTACCTTTCTCTCCACTACTCTCTACCTCTACCTCTCTACCTCTCTAACTCTACACCTCTACCTCTACACCTCTACCTCTCTACCTCTCTACCTCTCTACCTCTCTCTACCTCTCTCTACATGCACACATATTGTTATATTCTGTAGTCAATGTTAAGTGAGCCTGAGTTATTCCTTTGTTTCTTGTAATATGTGTGTGATGTCACATGCATTTATATATTCACTGAAAAAACCATGGGTTTCACACACGTTATAGTTAGGAATCAGTGATGTCATGAGTGATGTCACTGACCATGTCATGAGTGATGTAATATGTGACGTCATCAGTAGTGCATTGCGGGCGCGCGAGTTATAGTTAGCTGAACTAACTATAACGGGGGAATTTCATTGGTTTTTTACGAGTGAAATGTCCAGCTAACTATAACATGTGTGAAACCTTTGGTTTTTTCATTGAATTTCTAAGGTTTTTTAAATGCTAATTCCTAACTATAACGTGTGTGAAACCCATGGTTTTTTCAGTGAATTTCAAAGGTTTTTTAAATGCTAATTCCTAACTATAACGTGTGTGAAACCCATGGTTTTTTCAGTGAATTTGCAAGGTTTTTTAAATGGTAATTTTTTTTTTTTTCTTCTTTTTTTTTTTACATATTTTTATTTTAATTTTCTATCCTTTTTTAAAGACTATGGTTAAATTTTTAAAATTCTACAATATGTTTTTATTTAACATTTTTTATAAAATAAACAGGTAAAATTTATTAGCAATACATTTTTTCCTTTTTTTTAAATTTTTTTTTAGTGCGCGTACGGTAAGCTTACGGTAAGCGTACGGTTTACGCAATGTCCGTAATTTATCTACGCTGTTTGCGTATAGTTACGCAATTTGCGTAGCCGCGCGTACTCCGCGTGGGGCGCGTACGCGTGTACGCTACACGCGCACGTTACGCGGAAGTGTTGGGGAGTGACTGTTATGCGCATGCGCGCGAGCGCGTGTCTTTTTTACGCGCATGCGTACTTTTGCCGTAAGCGCACCGTAAGCGTACGGTGGGTCATGTGATCATGAAACACAACTTTTGATTGGTTGAAACTACTTTCAGTTCTAGAACTCTCCTACACCACACCCATTCCCCTCATTTCTGCTTGTGATCCCTTAGGAGAAGGAGCTGGGTTGTCTTTGTGATACGATGGCAGAACAGCAGAGCTCTTCTGAGAGTGAGGCTAGCAGCACTACCTTGAGGCAGAGAGCGAGGAAACAAAAGACCTCTTACGTATGGGAGTATTTTACTTTTCCAGAAGGCCAGCAAAAGGTAAATGCACCCTTAGTGACTTGTAAGCTGTGTAAGCGTGTACTTTCAAGAGGGAATCCTGACAGGAAGTATTCCTTTGGGAATCACACCATGATGAGACACCTTAAGGATGTACACAGAAGGACACATGCTCGACTTACTGAAGGTAACCCTTCAGTAAATCAACCAAGCACATCCACAGCAGCTCAGCCTGGACCATCATCTGCAGGGCCGAGTCCTTCTTCTGCAGGTCAGGTGAGCCCTTCATCTGTGGTGGGAGCATCTCCTTTTTCTGGTCCTCTGGAAACTAACCCTCGGTTTCTGAGGGTTGATATACGGTGCGCCACTTGTCATGATCTAATTTGTCATAGGGAGACCAGTATTTCCCTAGTGAACAATAAAATAGATCAGCACATTTGTCGTAGAGACTAATATTCCCACTCTTTCTTTCCTCTGTCCCTGCATGAACACAACAGCTCTTTTAAGAGCCAACCTTACCTTTCATCTATTTTTTATATATTTTTTTGAAAACTTTTTTATTTTTTATTTTTTACCGTACGCGTACGGTACGCGTAATTTTTTTTAAAAAACACTAAAAATCAATTATCACATTACAAGGTCCTTGAGAGACTACAATTAAAAACTGAAAATGTGATTGTAGAGAAGTGGAAAAAAGGGACCATGACATTATTGACATACCATACCCACTCAAAAAAAGATTTATTCATTTAATTTTTTTTTTAATTGCTTTAAAAATGGTTCTAGTTTTCGAAAATTTTCTATCTCAATCTGAAAAAAAAGAAAAAAGTATTAATATTTAATAAAACATTTTATAATACAGTACACATATTTACATATTTTTCAAAAAATATTTTTGCCTTTTTTTTGCTGTTTTCAGAAAATATTGCATTTCACTATAAATTGTGAAAGCAATTGCATTCATCATTTAACAGCAGGCAAAAAAAAAATTAACAATCTCAAAGATTGTTTTAAAAAAGCCCACAATCTCTTTTTGCATAAACATAACTTTATAGAAATGCATAATATTCTTAAAAAATATCATTTAATATCAATACTTATTTCTTTAAAATACCGTCTGATTTTTTTGTTTCAGAAGTATAATCACAATAATATATCTCAAATAACTCCACAATACATCTGGTTCCATTTCCTTTAGGCCAAATAGTAATTTTAAAATTCTTTTTTTGTTTAATTTCCAATGGTAATCCAATAAAAATCTAAAGTTTAAATTGTACAGATGTCACCGATTCTCTGTAACATTTTGGTTTCCGAAAGATTAATTAATAAGTAAATAAGTCCACAATAGAATTGTTTACTTTTCCGCATGGCCAAATAGTAATTTTAAAAATCTTTTTTGAAAAAATTTCCAATGGCAATCCAATAACATTTCAAAATTTAAATTGTGCAGATGTTACCGATTTTTTCTAAATTTTTGGTTTTCCAAAGTTTCCTTAAAAAATGGAAAAATTCCACATTACAATTGGTTACCTTTCCATTAGGCCAAATGATAATTTGTTAAATCTTTTTATTTGTAAATTCCAAATGGTAATCCACTAAAATGGTAAAATTGTTTTGTCCAGATGTTGCCAAATCTCTCTAAAATTTAGGTTTCAGGAAGATTAGATAGGAATTTGCTAAATCAAAAGGCAAACGTTGCTTAAAAATCAATTGGGAATCATTACACAGTGTCCAGCCTTTTTCACATTTAAGATAAACTGTGTAATGACCAGAAGTTACAGTAGGTCCATCATGGAAAATTATTGCAACTGTTACAAAAGTTTTTCCTGAAATTGATAATTGCTGTCCTGTAAACTTCTTTATTAAAGTATCCAATTTTGAACCATCAGCTCTACATCGTTGCATCATTAAAATTAAATACTGTCTGTATTCCTTTAAAATTAATGTTGAAAACATGTCAGATTTACACTCACCGCATTGCATGCTATGATTAGCATCTTTAACTAATTTAGCAAAAGTGACTGTTTTACTCTCTGGCAATGTTAAATAAATAAACCTTTCAGAATCAACATTAGAGCCACATATATTATAACAGTTTTCACAACTATGTTCCCATTTATAAGAGAGACCAAATACATTTTCAATGGGAACCCCTTCTTCTTCCAGTACCTGAAGAAAATAAATCAAGAATTCCTGTGCGTCTTGCTGTACATTTTGAGAAAACTGTGTTCGTCCTGAACATACATCTAAAACTTTTCTAATTTCAGTAGCACTTTCTATTTGAGTTTTATCATTACTCAGCTTTTCAAAAAGGAGACTCAGCACAGAACAGAATCTTTTTCCCTGATTTACTATTATCTGCTCTTGCAAACTTTCCAGATAAAATGCAACATTCAGCACTACATTAGCGTAGCAGTTGACACCAGAGCTATTTTCAAAATAACATCCTACAACCTGTTCTTCATTTTCCTTATTCTTTTTGCTTGCAATTACATCACTCCTCTTTTTTTTCCTCCTCTCTACATCTTCATTACAGATATTCTCATTTCTCCTTTTACGAGAAACTACACGTTTCTCCAACACAGGATACTGACCTAAATGAGGAGCATAGCTTCTTCTTAATCTATTATACTCCTTTACACAATTTGTATCAGCACTAACTTTTGAATCATCAAAGTCTATCATGAATAAACCTGATAATGTTTTCACTCGTGACAAAGCAACATATGCCATACCTTCTTTGAACACAGTTGAACCAATGTTCACAAATGCACAATCTACAGTCAATCCTTGAGACTTGTGAATAGTTACAGCATATGCTAGCGAAAACGGAAACTGCTTCCTACGTACATATAAGTCTTTCACAAGCATGAAACGAACTGAACAACGACAAATGTCTTTAACTTCTTCTATCTGATCAAATTTTATTTTTAAACATTCAATTCCATCTTTTTTCTGATAATTAATAAAACCCACAACTCTTCCCATAGCTCCATTAACTAAACCTTTTTCAACATCCAAATTTCTCCTTAAAAATACTCTACAGTTCATGCAAACATATAGATTTTTTTCTAATCCAGCTGTTTTGGAAATGTTCTTCTCTAGTGAATCCAATTTATTTTTCAGTGTGCCTGTTAATGTGACAGTAATTCTTCCATCCTCAATTTTGTCCACTGCTTCCAATTTCCTGATATCTTCCTTTTCCAATTTCAAAAGCTCCTCATTGAATATTGAGCATTCACGTAGAGTTGGCATTAAGCAGATGACACTTTTGTTTTCTGCAATGTTCTTGTATATCTTCTCTGCAACTATTTCTTCCTTTGGAAATAAATTATGTAGCAGCCGACTCTGTAATGCTTTTTTGCCAGCTTCTGTGAGTAGTCCAATCCTGATATCTTTCAGAATACTTCCATATTCTTCATCGTTTGCTTGCCTCATATTAGTTGTAAGTTCCTTGTACTCAAAGAAGGACCAAATATTTGTATTACCGATGCTTCCCAATGACTTCTTCGTGTCTTCATGTGTCACAGTATTAAACACTGGTTGTCCTTTAACTGGAGTAAGTTGCAAAAGATCTCCAAAAACTATGACGTGTTTTCCTCCAAATAACACGTCATAGTCTGTCTTCAGAATTTGCTGCATTCTTAAATGCACAAAGGCAAGCATTAAGTTTGATACCATGCTCACCTCATCAATAATGAGAACTTGCATCTTCTTCAATACTCTTGAAACTTCCAAGCATGCTTCTCCAGTTAGCTTGTTGTATTGTATTCGTTCTCATGCTCCACTGGTAACATTAGCAAACGATGTAAAGTGATTCCTTTTATGTTATATGCTGCTAACCCAGTTGGAGCAGTAACCACACAAGACAAAGTAGAATCCGTTTTTTGCTGTAGGTAGCTTCTGATGACTTTTATTAGGAAACTTTTTCCAGTTCCAGCTTGTCCGCTTACATACATCCTGATTGGATGAAATGATGTGCATGAGCACTCTTTTTTTTCATGTAGAAATCCGTGATCAATTTTTTTTCTGATCTCTTCATAAATTTGTTGCTGCTCTTCGTTCAGTTGTCTTTCCAAATTTTGTAAGTCTATAAATTCTCCTTGAGCTTGATTCATAGCCGTTTCCACTTCATTCATGGCTATTGATGCTTCATTTTCAACGATTGGTTGTCCTAGGGGATCTTGACTGAGTGTTCCTGAACTTTGACTGTCCTGAGAACTGTCTCTAGCTATTTCTGCTGCAATTGTAGTTTCCTGTTCAATTTCTTCATTTAACATTTGCAGATAAGTTGTGAATGTATTGCATTGTATGCTGTCTTTGCAAGCATTAAAAGAATCTTCATAGCTTTGAAATTCTCCCAGTAGTTCATCCTCTGTACGCCATGGTTTAAACAGCTGTAAAAGAGCCAAGTAGTAAAATTCCTTTTTGTCAGTAGTGTCGCAACTCAGCTTCCGGTGATTTATCAAACTTCCTTTTGTTTGCTTCACCAAACATCCTTCCTCACCAATGACTTTATATTTTCCATTGTTGATCTCTTCTGCGGCTTTCCGTGAATAAATGTAGTTCTGCAGCACTTCATAGAGACACATGTTCTCCAGATGATGACTTCTCTTGGGATAATATGTGTCCAACATGTTTGATTTCAAAATATCTGTACTTTCTGGGTCATTCTCGGCCAAATATTCAATTTCTCCAACAGATTTCAATACCCGATTTCTCATTGCTGCAAGGCCTAAACTTGCCCAAATTATTCTTCTTGATTTCGAGTAGAGATTTGCAGAAGATAACCTATCTGAACATTCGTAGGATCCAATTTCTCGATGCGATAACATCTTCAAACTGAAACTGTACAGCTTCTTACTGACAGTTTTCTCGTTAGAAATCTCTTCCCACATTTCCTTCAATTCTGTTTTTTCTGATTTCGTAATGTAAGGCGTTACATATCGAGCAACAGCAATGGAATTGTCAGCTACATACTGTATATCCATGTTAGCGTTCCACATGGATAAAATCACTGGGTTGTAGTCATTTATATTTTTTGATTCTTCTTTTCTTTTAAGGTTGTAGGTATTCTTAGGTGATTTTCTTGTGATAGTATGTCTCACAGATGACATAAAACTGTTAACTCTTCCATTTGAAAGAACAGGTCTAGGAAATCCAAATCGACAATCAGTGTAGTATTTATCTTTGCTCTTGTATTTCCGTCGACAGTATTTTCCACACCGATGACTTTGGAAACGTAAAACTTGCTCCTTTAACTTTTTCTCTTCTGTGCTTTTTGGTATAGCACATGTTGCATATTCTTCAATGTAAGATAACACTGCTTCATCAGTATCTGTTCCAAACTTTGGGGCATCCTTGATCCACAACAGCATATGAATATGAGGAGCACCTCTTGCCTGGTACTCTTTTCTCCAAAAGAAATCCACTACTTCTCCTAGAGGTGGATTTCTTTTATTGCAGATGAAGGACATCATAGCCTCAAATCTATGATTGAAATATCTGCAAACATTAACCGGATCCAATGAGCACAGTTCTCCTGCTATCTTGTATTCGATGTTTTTAATGTTTGAATTTGCCTCTCGTAGAAAATCCAGTAAATCATCCCAAGCGTGCTCCGCACAGCTTAGGGTAACGAACCATGTTGGTGTTCCTAAATTCCGTAACATGCATTTTAATTCACCATGGCGTCGGTACCAATATTCATTTGTCCCACGCTGACAAGCCATCAGATTGATCAGTTGTGTTTCCAAATGATCATCTCGGTGCTGCACTTTCTCCATAAAATCCTTAGCAGACACATTTTGCAAATGTACTCCACTTTTTAAAATGTGATTTACTGCATAAGACAATGCAGACAAGTCGCTTTCAAATAAAAG
Organism: Triturus cristatus; assembly: GCF_964204655.1. Classification (NCBI taxonomy): domain Eukaryota; kingdom Metazoa; phylum Chordata; class Amphibia; order Caudata; family Salamandridae; genus Triturus; species Triturus cristatus. Next base: position 122,951,093 of record NC_140589.1, read on the forward strand.
ATGGAACAAATAAGGAATACTTTGTCGAAATCTGGGATCTTCAGCATATAGTCTTGTAGTCCGATACTCAGAAGCTGGAATCTGTTCCGGACGTTCATCGTATCGTCCTCCTTTTCCTTTAGGAAACAGCTGGGGAAAACATCGAGCTTCCAAGCTCTCCTCCCATACACTCACAGGAGTTCCTTTTGCTTTCTTCATCTGAAATAGATCAATATTGTCTCCCATAACTTCTTTTGAATGAAGAGGATGTATGCTAAAATGTTCATAAATTTCTTCTTCCTTTGACTTGTCCACTTTTTCAATTTGTCCAGTTGGTGTTTCTGTGTCTTCTTGTAAATCTTCTTCTTCTTCTATATAAATTGATTCATACCATTTGTTATTCCTTTTCAAATACAAATTTGCTCTTTGTACTTTCTGTACATCTACCAGCTCCTGCCAAATCTTCTTATTCTTTGTAGGTACACCATTAACCAGAATAATTAATGGTTCAGTTTCCAAAGTATCCGCATTAATAGTTTCCATATTTTTTTTCAAATCCAAGGGCAAATACACCACTCTACCTTTTAAACCTCTCAGTAAATCTGAAGGAGGTAATTTACCAGTTTTGGGCTCCATACGTACTATGGTCTGGAACGGATGAACACATTGAATGAGTATAGACTCATATGTATTTAATTCAGAAAGTTCAGCAGGAATAGCATCCAATTCTAAATTATTATGTACAGCTCTGGTCGGCATTCTATTTTCCTCTAACTTGTTGTAACAGTATTTACAAATACGCTGAACTTCGCCCAATTCAAAACAATTTTCAAGAAATATATATGTGGCAAAATCCTTCCACTTATAATTATCTTCATTTTCACTCTTTCTGTAGAGATCAACATACCTGGTTTGTTTTCTATAATGAGTTCTGCGGCAACAAATACAAGTAATATTTGGTCTTTCATTAGAGATTATTGCAAATTTTGTTATGTGATCATTAAATGTCTTACTTACAGAGGGTTCTACATTCTCTTCCACTTCTTCCTCATTTACTGTGTCCTTCTCTGCACTGTTTTGTTCAGGACCAAAGTAACAAAACTGAATTTCATCAACAACCTTCTCTACATCTGATACCGTTCCACGGAACAGAGCCCTATTCAATTCATCTAACTTTATTGCTGGACTTTTAGCAAAATACAACCGTCTCACAAACTTTCTCATTTCAGTATGATGAACAGCCAGCATCCTAAAATGATGGAAAACACTATTACACACTTTTCTAGATAGACAAGCCAGAGAATGACCCTGCAAACCAGTATTCTCTCTCACTCTGCATGGATACAAACTTTGAAGCACCTTAATCTTCTGTTTTACACTTTTTTTACTATATTCTCTTAGAAACTCACGAAATTTATCAATAGATTCCTGACGCACAGTGCAAATACTACTACAATTCCAAGTGTACACTGGGGCTTTAGGACGTCTCCCCATAGCCTCATCCGCCATCACTTGTACCTCATCTCTTGGAACCATTATCTCCTTCTCCATTATGCAACCATTTTTCACTTCATAAGCACGACCTCTGGTGTCAACTGCATGCAGCAAACTATTACTTTGAAAATAACTCTCTTCATTAAAAAAAGGTTCACTACTTGAACTATGCATCCATTTTCCTAAAAACACTTTAGAAAAGTTTGTTCTGTTCACTACTCTTTTCCTTTTGCTATGTGATTTCAGTACATTAACCATTTTGTCTAATGTACGCATCCTATTCAAAATTAAAATGAATAGTTTCCTTTTTAATTCTAATGCCTTTGCTGCAATGGCTTCAATTTCTTTTTTTCTCTTATAAAACTTAGCCTTTTGCTTATATTTCTTTACATCCTTTATCAAATTGGACATAACTCTTCTCTGAAACATTTTTCTACGTATCTCTTTAAACGCTGTTTTTCTGTTTAAGTTAATCTTTTTAGTTGCAGAAGGTATATTTGCATTAACTAAATTCTCAATTTTTTCCTGTCGTTTTCGATTGAAATCATTCTTTCTAGTACAGACATTTTGTACATTTTTCCTTTTTTTGAATATGTTTTTTAGAAAAAATGTTGTCTGCTTACCAGAAGATTTTTTCTTTTTCCCAACATGAGCATCTTCAACTAACTTAGGTCCTCCAGTTGTCTTCAAATATAGGTTTTTTTGTGGTCTTTTTTTACTCTGGATTTTGTAGGCATCTTAAATTTTGTTCACTGCTCTTCAGCAATACCTGAAAAAAACTAAAAAAATATTCCTTTATTTTATTTAAATATATTACTACATTTGTTTTCACATTAGTCACAAAACGAAATTTCTTTGCCAATTTGAAAGCACACTTACTGCTCTTTTTTTTGGCAAGTGATAATCACTTTTACAGACTGACGCATTATGAATCCACTTTTCAGATTTTTTAAAAAGCACATGTCCAAACTGCTTTTTCAGACCATCACCATTTGTAACCTGGGTGACTGCCTACACTCCAGCAAGGGCAACCAGCCTTAGTGATGCTGAATGTATTTGCATTACTGACTGAAACCTCAAACCCCACTCGCTTGTGAATACTGTGCATGATTCCACATGGTAAGCAGCTGGGTGTGTGCTAAGAGTCTGCTTCTGCACCAAAAAATGGCTCCCCCTTTCCTTCTAATGCAACTGTGAAATCACCAGAGCAATACGCAATAAATCTCTGCCTGTAATTCCTATTTGCACACAGAGTCATGTTTTCACATTAGTCACAAAACGAAATTTCTTTGCCAATTTGAAAGCACACTTACTGCTCTTTTTTTTGGCAAGTGATAAACACTTTTACAGACTGACACATTATGAATCCACTTTTCAGATTTTTTAAAAAGCACATGTCCAAACTGCTTTTTCAGACCAGCACCATTTGTAACCTGGGTGACTGCCTACACTCCAGCAAGGGCAAACAGCCTTAGTGATGCTGAATGTATTTGCATTACTGACTGAAACCTCAAACCCCACTCGCTTGTGAATACTGTCCATGATTCCACATGGTAAGCAGCTGGGTGTGTGCTAAGAGTCTGCTTCTGCACCAAAAAATGGCTCCCCCTTTCCATCTAATGCAACTGTGAAATCACCAGAGCAATACGCAATAAATCTCTGCCTGTAATTCCTATTTGCACACAGAGTCATGTTTTCACATTAGGCCCTTAAACGAAATTTCTTTGCCAATTTGAAAGCACACTTACTGCTCTTTTTTTTGGCAAGTGATAAACACTTTTACAGACTGACACATTATGAATCCACTTTTCAGATTTTTTAAAAAGCACATGTCCAAACTGCTTTTTCAGACCAGCACCATTTGTAACCTGGGTGACTGCCTACACTCCAGCAAGGGCAAACATCCTTAGTGATGCTGAATGTATTTGCATTACTGACTGAAACCTCAAACCCCACTCGCTTGTGAATACTGTCCATGATTCCACATGGTAAGCAGCTGGGTGTGTGCTAAGAGTCTGCTTCTGCACCAAAAAATGGCTCCCCCTTTCCATCTAATGCAACTGTGAAATCACCAGAGCAATACGCAATAAATTTCTGTCTGTAATTCCTATTTGCACACAGAGTCATGTTTTCACATTAGGCCCTTAAACGAAATTTCTTTGCCAATTTGAAAGCACACTTACTGCTCTTTTTTTTGGCAAGTGATAAACACTTTTACAGACTGACACATTATGAATCCACTTTTCAGATTTTTTAAAAAGCACATGTCCAAACTGCTTTTTCAGACCAGCACCATTTGTAACCTGGGTGACTGCCTACACTCCAGCATGGGCAACCAGCCTTAGTGATGCTGAATGTATTTGCGTTACTGACTGAAACCTCAAACCCCACTCGCTTGTGAATACTGTGCATGATTCCACATGGTAAGCAGCTGGCTGTGTGTTAAGAGTCTGCTTCTGCACCAAAAAATGGCTCCCCCTTTCCATCTAATGCAACTGTGAAATCACCAGAGCAATACGCAATAAATCTCTGCCTGTAATTCCTATTTGCACACAGAGTCATGTTTTCACATTAGTCACAAAACGAAATTTCTTTGCCAATTTGAAAGCACACTTACTGCTCTTTTTTTTGGCAAGTGATAATCACTTTTACAGACTGACACATTATGAATCCACTTTTCAGATTTTTTAAAAAGCACATATCCAAACTGCTTTTTCAGACCAGCACCATTTGTAACCTGGGTGACTGCCTACACTCCAGCAAGGGCAACCAGCCTTAGTGATGCTGAATGTATTTGCATTACTGACTGAAACCTCAAACCCCACTCGCTTGTGAATACTGTCCATGATTCCACATGGTAAGCAGCTGGGTGTGTGCTAAGAGTCTGCTTCTGCACCAAAAAATGGCTCCCCCTTTCCATCTAATGCAACTGTGAAATCACCAGAGCAATACGCAATAAATCTCTGCCTGTAATTCCTATTTGCACACAGAGTCATGTTTTCACATTAGGCCCTTAAACGAAATTTCTTTGCCAATTTGAAAGCACACTTACTGCTCTTTTTTTTGGCAAGTGATAAACACTTTTACAGACTGACACATTATGAATCCACTTTTCAGATTTTTTAAAAAGCACATGTCCAAACTGCTTTTTCAGACCAGCACCATTTGTAACCTGGGTGACTGCCTACACTCCAGCAAGGGCAAACAGCCTTAGTGATGCTGAATGTATTTGAATTACTGACTGAAACCTCAAACCCCACTCGCTTGTGAATACAGTCCATGATTCCACATGGTAAGCAGCTGGCTGTGTGCTAAGAGTCTGCTTCTGCACCAAAAAATGGCTCCCCCTTTCCATCTAATGCAACTGTGAAATCACCAGAGCAATACGCAATAAATCTCTGCCTGTAATTCCTATTTGCACACAGAGTCATGTTTTCACATTAGGCCCTTAAACGAAATTTCTTTGCCAATTTGAAAGCACACTTACTGCTCTTTTTTTTGGCAAGTGATAAACACTTTTACAGACTGACACATTATGAATCCACTTTTCAGATTTTTTAAAAAGCACATGTCCAAACTGCTTTTTCAGACCAGCACCATTTGTAACCTGGGTGACTGCCTACACTCCAGCATGGGCAACCAGCCTTAGTGATGCTGAATGTATTTGCATTACTGACTGAAACCTCAAACCCCACTCGCTTGTGAATACTGTGCATGATTCCACATGGTAAGCAGCTGGCTGTGTGCTAAGAGTCTGCTTCTGCACCAAAAAATGGCTCCCCCTTTCCATCTAATGCAACTGTGAAATCACCAGAGCAATACGCAATAAATCTCTGCCTGTAATTCCTATTTGCACACAGAGTCATGTTTTCACATTAGGCCCTTAAACGAAATTTCTTTGCCAATTTGAAAGCACACTTACTGCTCTTTTTTTTGGCAAGTGATAAACACTTTTACAGACTGGCACATTATGAATCCACTTTTCAGATTTTTTAAAAAGCACATGTCCAAACTGCTTTTTCAGACCAGCACCATTTGTAACCTGGGTGACTGCCTACAATCCAGCAAGGGCAACCAGCCTTAGTGATGCTGAATGTATTTGCATTACTGACTGAAACCTCAAACCCCACTCGCTTGTGAATACTGTCCATGCTTCCACATGGTAAGCAGCTGGCTGTGTGCTAAGAGTCTGCTTCTGCACCAAAAAATGGCTCCCCCTTTCCATCTAATGCAACTGTGAAATCACCAGAGCAATACGCAATAAATCTCTGCCTGTAATTCCTATTTGCACACAGAGTCATGTTTTCACATTAGTCACAAAACGAAATTTGTTTGCCAATTTGAAAGCACACTTACTGCTCTTTTTTTTGGCAAGTGATAAACACTTTTACAGACTGACACATTATGAATCCACTTTTCAGATTTTTTAAAAAGCACATGTCCAAACTGCTTTTTCAGACCAGCACCATTTGTAACCTGGGTGACTGCCTACACTCCAGCAAGGGCAAACAGCCTTAGTGATGCTGAATGTATTTGCATTACTGACTGAAACCTCAAACCCCACTCGCTTGTGAATACTGTGCATGATTCCACATGGTAAGCAGCTGGGTGTGTGCTAAGAGTCTGCTTCTGCACCATAAAATGGCTCCCCCTTTCCATCTAATGCAACTGTGAAATCACCAGAGCAATACACAATAAATCTCTGTCTGTAATTCCTATTTGCACACAGAGTCATGTTTTCACATTAGGCCCTTAAACGAAATTTCTTTGCCAATTTAAAAGCACACTTACTGCTCTTTTTTTTGGCAAGTGATAAACACTTTTACAGACTGACACATTATGAATCCACTTTTCAGATTTTTTAAAAAGCACATGTCCAAACTGCTTTTTCAGACCAGCACCATTTGTAACCTGGGTGACTGCCTACACTCCAGCAAGGGCAACCAGCCTTAGTGATGCTGAATGTATTTGCATTACTGACTGAAACCTCAAACCCCACTCGCTTGTGAATACTGTGCATGATTCCACATAGTAAGCAGCTGGGTGTGTGCTAAGAGTCTGCTTCTGCACCAAAAAATGGCTCCCCCTTTCCATCTAATGCAACTGTGAAATCACCAGAGCAATACGCAATAAATCTCTGCCTATAATTCCTCTTTGCACACAGAGTCATGTTTTCACATTAGTCACAAAACGAAATTTCTTTGCCAATTTGAAAGCACACTTACTGCTCTTTTTTTTGGCAAGTGATAAACACTTTTACAGACTGACACATTATGAATCCACTTTTCAGATTTTTTAAAAAGCACATGTCCAAACTGCTTTTTCAGACCAGCACCATTTGTAACCTGGGTGACTGCCTACACTCCAGCAAGGGCAAACAGCCTTAGTGATGCTGAATGTATTTGCATTACTGAGTCCAACCTCAAACCCTTAAACTATTCTTTTTTTATACCAGTACACCTTAATTTATTGTGAAAACATAGTCCATATTATTTTACTTGTTCCTCACATTTAAATTTCTCCCAAAACAGAAAATAATAAACACAACTTCAACAAAAAGAATTGCATTTCTATTATTCATTTCCTAATTTACCATATACATCCCCTCTCAAACTCTAAACTCACCTTTAAAATTAGTTAGTTGTGAAAGAAATGTGGCACTCAAACAGCAGATTATCAGAGCCAGGCTCTCTGTTCTTTACACCTCTCTCCTCTCAGCAGAACCAGATAATGGCAAACTTTCCCTCTCTTTTTCCACATATATACATGTTAATTTCAAATCTCAGTGCTTCCCCCTTTTTTTCAAATGTAATCACACATTTCTATTGGTTGAAAACCAACCCTTTTCCAAAAGTACCCTTCCCCCAACTTGACTTCTGCCTAGTACCCTTCCCCCAACTTGACTTCTGCCTGCTACCATAGCAACAGCTCATGGAACACTGCTGTGTGGAGTTAGGTCAGAAGTTCGCCAAACAATGTTTCAATTCCACAGAGCAAGAGTGCTTGACTTTTCAAACCTAACAGCAAATCCATAGTACTGTTCTTTGGTAACACATTTTTCTGTACCAATACAAAACATGCTTCTATTAATTTACACATACAGCCTAGTTTTTATTCTAGAATGGTATGAAACAGCCAATCAGTTCTTTTTTTTATGAAAAAAATATGTATGCCTCCATTTCCAAACTGTCTTTCATTTCTTTTTACCATTCTACTGAATTACACCTCCTGAGTGCATCCAGTTCTCCTTTGAAGATGTTCACAGTGTGGATTGTAGGGCACAGCTATGTCTTCTGGAGTGAAAAGTTTGCAGAGAAAACAGGTATGGTGAGAGACCTTGCTTTGCCAAATGTAGACATTAAATGGATTGGTCAGAGAGGGTTAAAGTGGCACCAATTGATGCCATTGGTGAAATCCTTCACGCAAAACCAACACCCTGACCTCATAATAGTGCACTGTGGTGGCAATGACCTAGGCACTTTGACTGGAGTAGGTCTGGAAATGCTTATGAAGGACACCTTTGCACAACTGTTTTCACTTTTCCCTAAAACTGCCTTTGTGTTTTCTAACATATGCCAAAGGCAAAAATGGAACTGGTCCAATCATTTCTGTCCGCAGATTGACAAAGCAAGAAAGCACGTCAACAAATCTGTTTCTGCTTTCCTCCGTGACTATGGTATGGGTTCCATTTACCACAACAACTTGCGTTACGACATGCAAGACATTTATAGAGGAGATGGTGTGCACTTCAATGATGAAGGGAACAGAGTCTTCCTCTTGAACCTTAGACTCTGCATCGGTACTTACTTGTAGGTACCACTTAAAAATCACTTCATAAACACAACGGCTCTTTTTAGAGCCCCCTAATATCTAAACACTTAAATCTGCATTTCATTTCTTTTTTTTTTTTTTTTTTTACCGTACGCTTACCGTACGCGTACCCCGTGATTTTTTTTAAAATCAATAAATGTTTTCTTTGTACTTTTTTGTCCTTCTTTGACCCCCTTACAAATTTTAGGGGGTCTGTAACTCTCTCCCTTGCCCCCTTTTCTTGTTATCACTCTTTTTTTTCTGAGTGAAACACACGAAATGGCGGCCGCCGCTTCCTGGTTTCGACCGATTCGAATGTTTACTAAGATCTAAGAGCCAATCAGAATCGCGCTCGCGCACGCCACCGTACGCGTACGGTAAGCGCACCGTAAGCGCACCGTAAGCGCACCGTAAGCTGGCTCAGATATATATATTGATTTAAAGGCTATTTTCTCAGAATCTACTGAACAGATTTACACCAAACCTACAAAAGGCACTTCCTTGACCTGAGGACTACCTCTCTGCCGAATTTCTAGTAATTCTGTTCAGACGTTCGGGCTGTAGCCCTGTCTAAAGGTCCTATGGAAAAATGCATGGGAAAAACGCGTTTTGGGACCCCCCTTTTATCTCAGCCCCCGCTTGAGAATCCCCCCGAGACTTTCAGGGAAGGAGCGGAGCGTAGCGCCCCACCTATTTTGAAAAATTCGCGAGGATTCGTCGACCGGCGCCAAAGTTATTCAAAATAGAATGTTGCGGATTTCCTATGGAAACGTGGTCCTAACTATAACTACCTACTGGCGACCGCCAGTAGGTAATATGTATGTGTATATATATATTCAATGAAAAAACCAAAGGTTTCACACACGTTATAGTTAGCTGGACATTTTACTTGTAAAAAACCATTGAAATTCCCCCGTTATAGTTAGTTAAGCTAACTATAACTCACGCGCCCGCAATGCACTGCTGATGACGTCACATATTACATCACTCATGACGCGTAATTTTTTTTTTTTTTTTTTTTTTAAAACAGTAAAAATCAATTATCACATTACAAGGTCCTTGAGAGACTACAATTATTATTATTGACTTACCATACCCACTCAAAAAAATATTTATTCATTTGTTTTAAAAAAAAATTGCTTTAAAAATGGTTCTAGTTTTCGAAAATTTTCTATATCAATCTGAAAAAAAAGAAAAAAGTATTAATATTTTTAAAACATTTTATAATACAGTACACATATTTACATATTTTTCAAAAAATATTTTTGCCTTATTTTTGCTGTTTTCAGAATATATTGCATTTCACTATAAATTGTGAAAGCAATTGCATTCATCATTTTACAGCAGGCAAAAAAAAATAACAATCTCAAAGATTGTATTAAAAAAGCCCAGAATCTCTTTTTACTTAAACTTAACATTATAGAAATGCATAATATTCTAAAAAAATATCATCTAATACCAATACTTATTTCTTTAAAATACCGTCTGATATGTTTGTTTCAGAAGTATAATCACAATATTATATCTCAAATAACTCCACAATACATCTGATTCCATTTCCTTTAGGCCAAATAGTAATTTAAAAAATTTTTTTGGATTAAATTTCCAACGGTAATCCAATAAAATTCTAAAGTTTAATTTGTCCAGATCTCACCGATTCTCTGTAACATTTTGGTTCACGAAAATTTTTTGAATAATTTATTAAGTCCACAATAGAATGGGTTACTTTTCCGCATGGCCAAATAGTAATTTTTAAAATCATTTTTGAAAAAATTTCCAATGGCACTCCAATAACATTCCAAAATTTAAATTGTGCAGATGTTACCGATTATCTCTAAATTATTGGTTTTTGAAAGTTTCATTAAAAATTAAAAAAGTCCACATTACAATTGGTTATCTTTCCATTAGGCCAAATGATAATTTAAAAAATCTTTTTTTTAGAAAATTCCAATGGTAATCCAGTAAAATGGTAAAATTATTTTGTCCAGATCTTGCCAAGTCTCTCTAAAATTTAGGTTTCAGGAAGATTAGATAGGAATTTGCTAAATCAAAAGGCAAACGTTGTTTGAAAATCAATTGGGAATCATTACACAGTGTCCAGCCTTTTTCACATTTAAGATAAACTGTGTAATGTCCAGAAGTAACAGTAGATCCATCATGGAAAATTATTGCAACAGTTACAAAAGTTTTTCCTGAAATTGATAATTGCTGTCCTGTAAACTTCTTTATTAAAGTATCCAATTTTGAACCATCAGCTCTACATCGTTGCATCATTAAAATTACATACTGTCCGTATTCCTTTAAAATTAATGTTGAAAACATGTCAGATTTACACTCACTGCATTTCATGCTATGATTAGCATCTTTAACTAATTTTGCAAAAGTGACTGTTTTACTCTCTGGCAATGTCAAATAAATAAAACTTTCATTATCAACATTAGAGCCACATATAGTATAACAGTTTTCACAACTATGTTCCCATTTATAAGAGAGACCAAATAAAATATCAATTGCAACTTCTTCTACTTCCAGTACTTGAAGAAAATACATCAAAAATTCGTGTGCATCTTGCTGTTCATTTTGAGAAAACTGTGTTCGTCCTGAACATATATCTAAAAGTTTTCTAATTTCAGTAGCACTTTCTATTTGAGTTTTATCTTTACTCAGCTTTTGAAAAAGGAGACTCAGCTCAGAACAGAATCTTTTTCCCTGATTTACTATTATCTGCTCTTGCAAACTTTCCAGATAAAATGCAACATTCAGCACTACATTTGCGTAGCAGTTGACACCAGAGCTATTTTCAAAATGACATCCTACAACCTGTTCTTCATTTTCCTTTTTCTTTTTGCTTGCAATTACATCACTCCTCTTTTTTTTCCTCTTCTCTACATCTTCATTACAGATATTCTCATTTTTTCTTTTACGAGAAACTACACGTTTCTCCAACACAGGATACTGACCTAAATGAGGAGCATAGCTTCTTCTTAATCTATTATACTCCTTTACACAGTTTGTATCAGCACTAACTTTTGAATCATCAAAGTCTATCATGAATAAACCTGATAATGTTTTCACTCGTGACAAAGCAACATATGCCATACCTTCTTTGAACACAGTTGAACCAATGTTCACAAATGCACAATCTACAGTCAATCCTTGAGACTTGTGAATAGTTACAGCATATGCTAGAGAAAACGGAAACTGCTTCCTACGTACATATAAGTCTTTCACAAGCATGAAACGAACTGTACAACGACAAATATCTTTAACTTCTTCTATCTGATCAAATTTTATTTTTAAACATTCAATTCCATCTTTTTTCTGATAATTAATAAAACCCACAACTCTTCCCATAGCTCCATTAACTAAACCTTTTTCAACATCCAAATTTCTTTTTAAAAATACTCTACAGTTCATGCAAACATATAGATTTTTTTCTAATCCAGCTGTTTTGGAGATGTTCTTCTCTAGTGAGTCCAATTTATTTTTCAGTTTGCCTGTTACTGTGACAGTAATTCTTCCATCCTCAATTTTGTCCACTGCTTCCAATTTCCTGATCTCTTCCTTTTCCAATTTCAAAAGCTCCTCATTAAATATTGAGCATTCACGTAGAGTTGGCATTAAGCAGATGACACTTTTGTTTTCTGCAATGTTCTTGTATATTTTCTCTGCTTCTATTTCTTCCTTTGGAAATAAATTATGTAGCAGCCGACTCTGTAATGCTTTTTTACCAACTTCTGTGAGTAGTCCAATTCTGATATCTTTCAGAATACTTCCATATTCTTCATCGCTTGCTTGCCTCATATTAGTAGTAAGTTCCTTGTACTCAAAGAAGGACCAAATATTTGTATTTCCGATGCTTCCCAATGACTTCTTCGTGTCTTCATGTGTGACAGTATTAAACACTGGTTGTCCTTTAACTGGAGTAAGTTGCAAAAGATCTCCAAAAACTATGACGTGTTTTCCACCAAATAACATGTCATAGTCTGTCTTCAAAATTTGCTGCATTCTTAAATGCACAAAGGCAAGCATTAAGTTTGATACCATGCTCACCTCATCAATAATGAGAACTTGCATCTTCTTCAATACTCTTGAAACTTCCAAGGATGCTTCTCCAGTTAGCTTGTTGTATTGTATTTTGTTCTCATGCTCCACTGGTAACATTAGCAAACTATGTAAAGTGATTCCTTTTATGTTATATGCTGCTAACCCAGTTGGAGCAGTAACCACACAAGACAAAGTAGAATCTGTTTTTTTGCTGTAGGTAGCTTCTGATGACTTTTATAAGGAAACTTTTTCCAGTTCCAGCTTGTCCGCTTACATACATCCTGATTGGATGAAATGATGTGCATGAGCACTCTTTTTTTTCATGTAGAAATCCGTGATCAATTTTGTTTCTGATCTCTTCATAAATTTGTTGCTGCTCTTGATTCAGTTGTCTTTCCAAATTTTCTAAGTCTATAAATTCTTCTTGAGCTTGATTCATAGCCGTTTCCACTTCATTCATGGCTATTGATGCTTCATTTTCAACGATTGGTTGTCCTAGGGGATCTTGACTGAGTGTTCCTGAACTTTGGCTGTCCTGAGAACTGTCTCTAGCTATTTCTGCTGCAATTGTAGTTTCCTGTTCAATTTCTTCATTTAACATTTGCAGATAACTTGAGAATGTACTGCATTGTATGCTGTCTTTGCAAGCATTAAAAGAATCTTCATAGCTTTGAAATTCTCCCAGTAGTTCATCCTCTGTACGCCATGGTTTAAACAACTGTAAAAGAGCCAAGTAGTAAAATTCCTTCTTGTCAGTAGTGTCGCAACTCAGCTTCCTGTGATTTATCAAACTTCCTTTTGTTTGTTTCACCAAACATCCTTCCTCACCAACGACTTTATATTTTCCATTGTTGATGTCTTCTGCGGCTTTCCGTGAATAAATGTAGTTCTGCAGCACTTCATAGAGACACATGTTCTCCAGATGTTGACTTCTCTTGGGATAATATGTGTCCAACATGTTTGATTTCAAAATATCTGTACTTTCTGGGTCATTCTCGGCCAAATATTCAATTTCTCCTACAGATGTCAGTACCCGATTTTTCATTGCTGCAAGGCCTAAAGTTGCCCAAATTATTCTTCTTGACTTCGAGTAGAGACTTGCAGAAGATAACCTATCTGAACATTCGTAGGATCCAATTTCTCGATGCGATAACATCTTCAAACTGAAACTGTACAGCTTCTTACTGACAGTCTTCTCGTGAGAAATCTCTTCCCACATTTCCTTCAATTCTGTTTTTTCTGATTTCGTAATGTAAGACGTTACATATCGAGCAACAGCAATGGAATTGTCAGCTATATACTGTATATCCATGTTAGCGTTCCACATGGATAAAATGACTGGGTTGTAGTCATTTATATTTTTTGATTCTTCTTTTCTTTTTATGTTGTAGGTATTCTTAGGTGATTTTCTTGTGATAGTATGTCTCACAGCTGACATAAAACTGTTGACTCTTCCATTTGAAAGAACAGGTCTAGGAAATCCAAATCGACATTTAGTGTAGTATTTATCTTTGCTCTTGTATTTCCGTCGACAGTATTTTCCACACCGATGACTTTGGAAACGTAAAACTTGCTCCTTTAACTTTTTCTCTTCTGTGCTTTTTGGTATAGCACATGTTGCATATTCTTCAATGAAAGATAACACTGCTTCATCAGTATCTGTTCCAAACTTTGGGGCATCCTTGATCCACAACAGCATATGAATATGAGGAGCACCTCTTGCCTGGTACTCTTTTCTCCAAAAGAAATCTACTACTTCTCCAAGAGGTGGATTTTTTTTATTGCAGATGAAGGACATCATAGCCTCAAATCTATGATTGAAATATCTGCAAACATTAACCGGATCCAATGAGCACAGTTCTCCTGCTGTCTTGTATTCGATGTTTTTAATGTTTGAATTTGCCTCTCGTAGAAAATCCAGTAAATCATCCCAAGCGTACTCCGCACAGCTTAGGGTAACGAACCATGTTGGTGTTCCTAAATTGCGCAACATGCATTTTAGTTCACCATGGCGTCGGTACCAATATTCATTTGTCCCACGCTGACAAGCCATCAGATTGATCAGTTGTGTTTCCAAATGATCATCTCGGTGCTGCACTTTCTCCATAAAATCCTTAGCAGACACATTTTGTAAATGTACTCCACTTTTTAAAATGTGATTTACTGCATAAGACAGTGCAGACAAGTCGCTTTCAAATAAAAGATGGAACAAATAAGGAATACTTTGTCGAAATCTGGGATCTTCAGCATATAGTCTTGTAGTCCGATACTCAGAAGCTGGAATCTGTTCTGGACGTTCATCGTATCGTCCTCCTTTTCCTTTAGGAAACAGCTGGGGAAAACATCGAGCTTCCAAGCTCTCCTCCCATACACTCACGGGAGTTCCTTTTGCTTTCTTCATCTGAAAGAGATCAATATTATCTCCCATAACTTCTTTTGAATGAAGAGGATGTATGCTAAAATGTTCATAAATTTCTTCTTCCTTTGACTTGTCCACTTTTTCAATTTGTCCAGTTGGTGTTTCTGTGTCTTCTTGTAAATCTTCTTCTTCTTCTTCTTCTTCTATATAAATTGATTCATACCATTTGTTATTCCTTTTCAAATACAAATTTGCTCTTTGTACTTTCCGCACATCTACCAGCTCCTGCCAAATCTTCTTATTCTTTGTAGGTACACCATTAACCAGAATAACTAATGGTTCAGTTTCCAAAGTATCCGCATCAATAGTTTCCATATTTTTTTTCAAATCCAAGGGCAAATACACCACTCTTCCTTTTAAACCTCTCAGTAAATCTGAAGGAGGTAATTTACCAGTTTTGGGCTCCATACGTACTATGGTCTGGAACGGATGAACACATTGAATGAGTATAGACTCATATGTATTTAATTCAGAAAGTTCAGCAGGAATAGCATCCAATTCTAAATTATTATGTACAGCTCTGGTCGGCATTCTATTTTCCTCTAACTTGTTGTAACAGTATTTACAAATACGCTGATCTTCACCCAAATCAAAACAATTTTCTAGAAATATATATGTGGCAAAATCCTTCCACTTATAATTATCTTCATTTTCACTCTTTCTGTAGAGATCAACATTCCTAGTTTGTTTTCTATAATGAGTTCTGCGGCAACAAATACAAGTAAAATTTGGTCTTTCATTAGAGACTATTGCAAATTTTGTTATATGATCATTAAATGTGTTACTTACAGAGGGTTCTACATTCTCTTCCACTTCTTCCTCATTTACTGTGTCCTTCTCTGCACTGTTTTGTTCAGGACCAAAGTAACAAAACTGAATTTCATCAACAACCTTCTCTACATCTGATACCGTTCCTCGGAACAGAGCCCTATTCAATTCATTTAACTTTATTGCTGGACTTTTGGCAAAATACAACCGTCTCACAAACTTTCTCATTTCAGTATGATGAACGGCCAGCATCCTAAAATGATGGAAAACACTATTGCACACTTTTCTAGATAGACAAGCCAGAGAATGACCCTGCAAACCAGTATTCTCTCTCACTCTGCATGGATCCAGACTTTGAAGCACCTTAATCTTCTGTTTTATACTTTTTTTACTATATTCTCTTAGAAACTCTCGAAATTTGTCAATAGATTCCTGACGCACAGTGCAAATACTACTACAATTCCAAGTGTACACTGGGGCTTTAGGACGTCTCCCCATAGCCTCATCTGCCATCACTTGTACCTCATCTCTTGGAACCATTATCTCCTTCTCCATTATGCAACCATTTTTTACTTCGTAAGAACGACCTCTGGTGTCAACTGCATGCAGCAAACTATTACTTTGAAAATAGCTCTCTTCATTAAAAAAAGGTTCACTACTTGAACTATGCATCCACTTTCCTAAAAACACTTTACAAAAGTTTGTTCTGTTCACTACTCTTTTCCTTTTGCTATGTGATTTCAGTACATTAACCATTTTGTCTAATGTACGCATCCTATTCAAAATTAAAATGAATAGTTTCCTTTTTAATTCTAATGCCTTTGCTGCAATGGCTTCTATTTCTTTTTTTCTTTTATAAAACTTTGTCTTTTTCTTATATTTCTTCACATCCTTCATCAAATTGGACATAACTCTTCTCTGAAACATTTTTCTACTTATCTCTTTAAACGCAGTTTTTCTATTTATATAAATCTTTTCAGTTGCTGAAGGTATATTTGCATTAACTAAATTGTCAATTTTTTCATCTCCTTTTTTGTTCAAAACATCCTTTCGAGTACAGACATTTTGTACATTTTTCATTCTTTTGAATATATTTTTTAGAAATTGTTTTGTCTGCTTACCAGAAGATTTTTTCTTTTTCCCAACATGAGCATCTTCTACTAACTTTGGTCCTCTAGTTGTCTTCAAATAAAGGTTTTTTTTGTGCGTTTTTTGAACTCTGGATTTTGTAGGCATCTTACATTTTGTCCACTGCTCTTCAGCAATACCTGAAAAAAACTAAAAAAAAATTCCTTTTTTTTATTTAAATATATTACTACATTTCTTTTCACAATAGTCACAAAACGTAATTTCTTTGCCAATTTGAATGCACACTTACTGCTCTTTTTTTTTGGCAAGTTAAAATCACTTTTACAGACTGACACATTATGAAACCACTTTTCAGTTTTTTTAAAAAGCTCATGACCAGACTGCTTTTTCAGACCACCACCATGTGTATCCTGGGTGACTGCCTACACTCCAGCAAGGGCAACCAGCCTTAGTGATGCTGCATGTATTTGCATTACAGACTGAAACCTGAAAACCCCACTCGCTTGTAAATACTGTGCATGATTCCACATGGCAAGCAGCTGGGTGTGTGCTAAGAGTCTGCTTCTTCCCCCAAAAAATCGCTCCCCCTTTTTCCTACTAATGCAACTGTGAAATCACCAGAGCAAAACGCAATAAATCTCTGCCTGTAATTCCTATTTGCACACAGAGTCATGTTTTCACATTAGTCCCAAAACGAAATTTCTTTGCCAATTTGATTGCACACTTACTGCTCTTTTTTTTTGGCAAGTGAAAATCACTTTTACAGACTGACACATTATGAAACCACTTTTCAGTTTTTTTAAAAAGCCCATGTCCAGACTGCTTTTTCAGACCACCACCATGTGTATCCTCGGTGACTACCTACACACCAGCAAGGGCAACCAGCCTTAGTGATGCTGAATGTATTTGCATTACAGACTGAAACCTGAAAACCCCACTCGCTTCTAAATACTGTGCATGATTATACATGGAAAGGAGCTGGGTGTGTGCTAAGAGTCTGCTTCTTCCCCCAAAAAATCGCTCCCCCTTTTTCCTACTAATGCAACTGTGAAATCACCAGAGCAAAACGCAATAAATCTCTGCCTGTAATTCCTATTTCCACACAGAGTCATGTTTTCACATTAGTCCCAAAATGAAATTTCTTTGCCAATTTGAGTGCACACTTACTGCTCTTTTTTTTTGGCAAGTTAAAATCACTTTTACAGACTGACTCATTATGAAACCACTTTTCAGTTTTTTTAAAAAGCCCATGACCAGACTGCTTTTTCAGACCACCACCATGTGTATCCTGGGTGACTGCCTACACTCCAGCAAGGGCAACCAGCCTTAGTGATGCTGAATGTATTTGCATTACAGACTGAAACCTGAAAACCCCACTCGCTTGTAAATACTGTGCATGATTATACATGGCAAGCAGCTGGGTGTGTGCTAAGAGTCTGCTTCTGCACCAAAAAATCGCTCCCCCTTTTTCCTACTAATGCAACTGTGAAATCACCAGAGCAAAACGCAATAAATCTCTACCTGTAATTCCTATTTGCACACAGAGTCATGTTTTCACATTAGTCCCAAAACGAAATTTCTTTGCCAATTTGATTGCACACTTACTGCTCTTTTTTTTTGGCAAGTGAAAATCACTTTTACAGACTGACACATTATGAAACCACTTTTCAGTTTTTTTAAAAAGCCCATGTCCAGACTGCTTTTTCAGACCACCACCATGTGTATCCTCAGTGACTACCTACACTCCAGCAAGGGCAACCAGCCTTAGTGATGCTGAATGTATTTGCATTACAAACTGAAACCTGAAAACCCCACTCGCTTCTAAATACTGTGCATGATTATACATGGAAAGGAGCTGGGTGTGTGCTAAGAGTCTGCTTCTTCCCCCAAAAAATCGCTCCCCCTTTTTCCTACTAATGCAACTGTGAAATCACCAGAGCAAAACGCAATAAATCTCTGCCTGTAATTCCTATTTCCACACAGAGTCATGTTTTCACATTAGTCCCAAAACGAAATTTCTTTGCCAATTTGAATGCACACTTACTGCTCTTTTTTTTTCGCAAGTTAAAATCACTTTTACAGATAACACATTATGAAACCACTTTTCAGTTTTTTTAAAAAGCCCATGACCAGACTGCTTTTTCAGACCACCACCATGTGTATCCTCGGTGACTGCCTACACTCCAGCAAGGGCAACCAGCCTTAGTAATGCTGAATGTATTTGCATTACAGACTGAAACCTCAAAACCCCACTCGCTTCTAAATACTGTGCATGATTATACATGGAAAGGAGCTGGGTGTGTGCTAAGAGTCTGCTTCTTCCCCCAAAAAATCGCTCCCCCTTTTTCCTACTAATGCTACTGTGAAATCACCAGAGCAAAACGCAATAAATCTCTGCCTGTAATTCCTATTTGCACACAGAGTCATGTTTTCACATTAGTCCCAAAACGAAATTTCTTTGCCAATTTAAATGCACACTTACTGCTCTTTTTTTTTGGCAAGTGAAAATCACTTTTACAGACTGACACATTATGAATCCATTTTTTAGATTTTTTTAATTGCACATGTCCAGACTGCTTTTTCAGACCACCACCATGTGTATCCTGGGTGACTGCCTACACTCCAGCAAGGGCAACCAGCCTTAGTGATGCTGAATGTATTCGCATTACAGACTGAAACCTGAAAACCCCACTCGCTTCTAAATACTGTGCATGATTATATATGGCAAGCAGCTGGGTGTGTGCTAAGAGTCTGCTTCTGCACCAAAAAATCGCTCCCCCTTTTTCCTACTAATGCAACTGTGAAATCACCAGAGCAAAACGCAATAAATCTCTGCCTGTAATTCCTATTTGCACACAGAGTCATGTTTTCACATTAGTCCCAAAACGAAATTTCTTTGCCAATTTAAAGGCACACTTACTGCTCTTTTTTTTTGGCAAGTGAAAATCACTTTTACAGACTGACACATTATGAATCCACTTTTTAGATTTTTTTAATTGCACATGTCCAGACTGCTTTTTCAGACCACCACCATGTGTATCCTGGGTGACTGCCTACACTCCAGCAAGGGCAACCAGCCTTAGTGATGCTGAATGTATTTGCATTACAGACTGAAACCTGAAAACCCCACTCGCTTCTAAATACTGTGCATGATTATATATGGCAAGCAGCTGGGTGTGTGCTAAGAGTCTGCTTCTACACCAAAAAATCGCTCCCCCTTTTTCCTACTAATGCAACTGTGAAATCACCAGAGCAAAACGCAATAAATCTCTGCCTGTAATTCCTATTTGCACACAGAGTCATGTTTTCACATTAGTCCCAAAACGAAATTTCTTTGCCAATTTAAATGCACACTTACTGCTCTTTTTTTTTGGCAAGTGAAAATCACTTTTACAGACTGACACATTATGAATCCACTTTTTAGATTTTTTTAATTGCACATGTCCAGACTGCTTTTTCAGACCACCACCATGTGTATCCTCGGTGACTGCCTACAATCCAGCAAGGGCAACCAGCCTTAGTGATGCTGAATGTATTTGCATTACAGACTGAAACCTGAAAACCCCACTCGCTTCTAAATACTGTGCATGATTATACATGGAAAGGAGCTGGGTGTGTGCTAAGAGTCTGCTTCTTCCCCCAAAAAATCGCTCCCCCTTTTTCCTACTAATGCCACTGTGAAATCACCAGAGCAAAACGCAATAAATCTCTGCCTGTAATTCCTATTTCCACACAGAGTCATGTTTTCACATTAGTCCCAAAACGAAATTTCTTTGCCAATTTGAATGCACACTTACTGCTCTTTTTTTTTGGCAAGTTAAAATCACTTTTACAGACTGACACATTATAAATCCACTTTTTAGATTTTTGTATCCTCGGTGACTGCCTACACTCCAGCAAGGGCAACCAGCCTTAGTGATGCTGAATGTATTTGCATTACTGACTGCAACCTGAAAACCCCACTCGCTTGTAAATACTGTGCATGATTATACATGGCAAGTAGCTGGGTGTGTGCTAAGAGTCTGCTTCTTCCCCCAAAAAATCGCTCCCCCTTTTTCCTACTAATGCTACTGTGAAATCACCAGAGCAAAACGCAATAAATCTCTGCCTGTAATTCCTATTTGCACACAGAGTCATGTTTTCACATTAGTCCCAAAACGAAATTTCTTTTCCAATTTAAATGCACACTTACTGCTCTTTTTTTTTGGCAAGTGAAAATCACTTTTACAGACTGACACATTATGAATCCACTTTTTTGATTTTTGTATCCTCGGTGACTGCCTACACTCCAGCAAGGGCAACCAGCCTTAGTGATGCTGAATGTATTTGCATTACTGACTGCAACCTCAAACCCTTAAAGTATTCCTTATTTTTACCAGTACACCTTAATTTATCATGAAAAAATAGTCTATATTATTTTACATGTTCCTCACATTTAAATTTCTCCCAAAACAGAAAATAATAAACACAACTTCTACAAAAGGAATTCCAATTCTATTATTCATTTCTTAATTTACCATATACATCCCCTCTCTAACTCTAAACTCATCTTTAAAATTAGTTAGTTGTGAAAGAAATGTGGCACTCAAACAGCAGATTATCAGAGCCAGGATCTCTGTTCTCTACACCTCTCTCCTCTCAGCAGAACCAGATAATGGCAAACTTTCCCTCTATTTGTCCACACATATACATGTAAGTTTCAAATCTCAGTGCTTCCCCCTTTTTTTCAAATGTAATCACACATTTCCATTGGTTGAAAACCAACCCTTTTCCAAAAGTACCCTGCCCCCAACTTGACTTCTGCCTAGTACCCTTCCCCCAACTTGACTTCTGCCTGCTACCATAGCAACAGCTCATGGAACACTGCTGTGTGGAGTTAGGTCAGAAGTTCGCCACACAATGTTTCAATTCCACAGAGCAAGAGTGCTTGACTTTTCAAACCTAACAGCAAATCCATAGTACTGTTCTTTGGTAACACATTTTTTTGTACCAATACAAAACATGCTTCTATTAATTTAGACATACAGCCTAGTTTTTATTCTAGAATGGTATGAAACAGCCAATCAGTTCTTTTTGTTTTGAAAAAAATATGTATGCCTCCATTTCCAAACTGTCTTTCTTTTCATATTGCCATTCTACTGAAAGACACCTCCTGAGTGCATCCAGTTCTCCTTTGAAGATGTTCACAGTGTGGATTGTAGGGCACAGCTATGTCTTCTGGAGTGAAAAGTTTGCAGAGAAAACAGGTATGGTGAGAGACCTTGCTTTGCCAAATGTAGACATTAAATGGATTGGTCAGAGAGGGTTAAAGTGGCACCAATTGATGCCATTGGTGAAATCCTTCATGCAAATCCAACACCCTGACCTCATAATAGTGCACTGTGGTGGCAATGACCTAGGCACTTTGACTGGGGTAGGTCTGGAAATGCTTATGAAGGACACCTTTGCACAACTGTTTTCACTTTTCCCTAAAACTGCCTTTGTGTTTTCCAACATATGCCAAAGGCAAAAATGGAACTGGTCCAATCATTTCTGTCCGCAAATTGACAAAGCAAGAAAGCACGTCAACAAATCTGTTTCTGCTTTCCTCCGTGACTATGGTATGGGTGCCATTTACCACAACAACTTGCGTTATGACATGCAAGACATTTATAGAGGAGATGGTGTGCACTTCAATGATGAAGGGAACAGAGTCTTCCTCTTGAACCTTAGACTCTGCATCGGTACTTACTTGTAGGTACCACTTAAAAAATGACTTCATAAACACAACGGCTCTTTTTAGAGCTCCCTAATATCTAAACTCTTAAATCTGCATTTCATTTCTTTTTTAATTTATTTTTTCTTCCGTACGCTTACCGTAAGCTTACCGTACGCGTACCCCGTGATTTTTTTAAAAATCAATAAATGTTTTCTTTGTACTTTACAGTCCTTCTTTGACCCCCTCACAAATGTAAGGGGGTCTGTAACTCTCCTCCTTGCCCCCTTTTCTTGTTTTCACTCTTTTTTTTTCTGAGTGAAACACACAAAATGGCGGCCGCCGCTTCCTGGTTTCGGCCGATTCGAATGTTTACTAAGATCTAACAGCCAATCAGAATCGCGCTCGCGCACGCCACCGTACGCGTACGGTAAGCTTACGGTACGCGTACCGTAAGCTGGCTCAGATATATATATTGATTTAAAGGCTATTTTCTCAGAATCTACTGAACAGATTTACACCAAACCTACAAAAGGCACTTCCTTGACCTAGGGACTACCTCTCTGCCAAATTTCTAGTAATTCTGTTCAGCCGTTCGGGCTGTAGCCCTGTCTAAAGGTCCTATGGAAAAATGCATGGGAAAAACGCGTTTTGGGACCCCCCTTTTATCTCAGCCCCCGCTTGACGAATCCCCCCGAGACTTTCAGGGTAGGAGCGGAGCGTAGCGCCCCACCTATTTTGAAAAATTCGCGAGGATTCGTCGACCGGCGCCAAAGTTATTCAAAATAGAATGTTGCGGATTTCCTATGGAAAAGGGGTCCTAACTATAACTACCTACTGGCGACCGCCAGTAGGTAATATACATACATATATAAACATATATATAATCTGCATATCTATATAAATACAAATATAAATGCATGCATACAAATACATATACATATACATATATGCATGCATATGCATGTTATGTACATGAAAGTTTGAAAAACACTAATAAAAGCAAAGGTAAAAAGCCACCTAATTACAAACAGAATTGCTTCAACTTAAACGAGGGCGAGACCTATTGCATTTTCAATGCTTGTTTACTTTGGTTCCATCAAGAAGGCATTCAGATGTGTCACACATTTGCCATAAATTCTGAATGGTAGCACTCTAGTTGCTCATTAGGTCACTGTAGTAAAGCTACTGCTCACCAGAGAAGTCTGCTGCTGGTATTCAAAGTGCATGTTTCAGTCTGCATGTCAGAATTTTTTAATGAAATGGAAGAGGATTTGAGAAGTCAAAATGTGCCCTAATTTTTCTTTCTGCAGCACTAATCATAATTTCTATGGCAAAATGAACCCCCTCATTTTGTTCCTATGCAAATTAAATGTTTTAAGTGTTACCACTTTATTCCAATCAAGATGGCTTCAGGTGTCCCATACTTTTGTCATAAGTAAGACTGTTAGCGCTCTAGTTGTTCTTTAGAACACTCTGGGACATTCAGTCATTGGGCTATACTTGGGCTACATCTGGGTGATATTTGTGCTACATTTGGGCTCTTTTGTCTCTGGTGGCCATCTTCGGAGACTTATTTATTATGAAGTTTCATAATTTCCTCATTTACTACAGTCTCCTCAGTAGGAATACTTTTAGTTTTTTACTTTGATTCCATCAAGAAGGCATTCAGATGTGTCACACATTTGCCATAAATTCAGAATGTTAGCACTCTAGTTGCTTATTAGATCACTGTAGTAAAGCTACTGCTCACCAGAGAAGTCTGCTGCTGATATTGAAAGTGCATGTTTCAGTCTGCATGTCAGAATTTTTAAATGAAATTGAAGAGGATTTGAGAAGTCACTCAAAATGTGCCCTAATTTTTCTTTCTGCAGCACTAATCATACTTTCTATGGCAAAATTAACCCCCTCATTTTGTTCCTTTTTGAATTACATGTTTTAAGGGTTACCACTTTATTCCAATCAAGATGGCTTCAGGTGTGCCATACGTTTACCATAAGTAGGACTGTTAGCGTTCTAGTTGCTCTTTGGAACAGTCTGGGATGCTGCAGTAGAACACAAAGGAATCAACTGACAGTCTCTGCCCTTGTTGGATGTACATGTTTTACTGAGAATGTCAGACTTCATTCTCAAATGACTGAGAAAGATAATGTGAATTTACAGAAAATATGCTCTCAGCTTAGCTTATAGATCACCTTCCAAACCTCTGTGGGAAAAGCATGAGAAAATAGTTTTCTCTCAAACATGATTCATGATATCCCAGCAGAAGGCTTTTTCACATGGTAAAATCACCTTAGAACATATCACAATTCCTAAAATGAGTATGGTACCATCAACAAATGATTTATAATGTAATTAAAGTCTTAAAACCTTCTATTAACTGCAGTGCTTTTTAATGAGGTGCTATCATGTCTATTGGTCCCAAGATGGCTGCCAACACTTCTTGGATGAAGTTCTGACAGCCAATCAGATCTCACGATGGAGAAGTGTGGCTCAATGATTAGAGCGGCAGACCCTGATGCAGAGGTCTAGCCTGGGACCAGGGTTCAATTCCCAGCCTCGGCGGGTCTTGGGCTCAAAAATTCCACGGACCTGATAATTCTCGCCTCTGTGCCTATTCCAATCATGGAGTCCCACTCTGCAACTCTGGGCAATAGCTTGCTTAATCTCCACAACGGCCCCCACAACGCTAAGGATGCCTGGCCTCCACCTTGGGGGTGCCCAGGAGTGGACGCCTCACAGGGAAAGCCAGGATGGGTTCCACAGCGGTATTCGTACAAGCGCCTTGAGACCCTTGCGGGTGAGTAGTGCGCTATACAAGTATCAAATTTATTTACGATGAGATGTGTGGTTAGGCTCCGCCCAGATATATATGTGATTCTACTTTTGATTTACTCAGGAATTACTCAACAGATTTACACCATTTAAGCAAAAGGCATGACTCTGAACCAAGGTCTACCTTTCTGCCAAATTTGGTGTAATTCCGTTCAGCAGTTCGGGCTCTAGCTGCGACTAAAGGTCCCTATGGAAAACACGTTTTGGGACCCCCCTTTTTTCTTGGGCCCCGCTTGACGAATCACCCAGAGACTTTCAGGATAGGAGCGGAACGGAGCGGGCCATGACTTTTGAAAATTTTGCGAAGATTCGTCAATCGGCGCCAAAGTTATTCTAAATAGAATGTTGCGGATTCCCTATGGATAATAGGTCCTAACTATAACTACCTACTGGCGACCGCCAGTAGGTAATATATATATATATATATATTCACTGAAAAAACCATAGGTTTCAGGGGCGTTATAGTTAGCTGGACATTTCCCTCGTACAAAACCCTAGAAATTCCCCCATTATAGT
The DNA here is from genome assembly GCF_964204655.1 of Triturus cristatus. NCBI lineage: Eukaryota > Metazoa > Chordata > Amphibia > Caudata > Salamandridae > Triturus > Triturus cristatus. Next base: position 122,976,745 of record NC_140589.1, read on the forward strand.
TAGTTCAGCTAACTATAACTCGCGCCCCCGCAATGCACTGCTGATGACGTCACATATTACATCACTCATGACATGGTCAGTGACATCACTGATGACATCACTGATGACATCTGAAATGACATCACTGATGACATCACTGATGACATCATCCATGTGATAAATTAGTGCATCTTCTCACACCCTTTGATATACTCAATCAAAATTTCAGACGTCCATTCTCAAAACCATAGATACTTCAATACCAATAACTACATAACCACTCATTGACTCGTAGATCTACACACACATCCAATCACTCACCTGTACAGTCACTCATACTTATAGTCACTCAGTACAGGACTATCATATGCATTTTTACACCTACATAGACACTCACACACCACCAATCACCCATAGAGGTACTCTCACACCTAGTAAGTCATGCAAATAATTAATCACACTCCCATTTACTCACCTATGCAGTTATACACACACAAGTTCACTTACTCATAAAAATAGTACCACATTCTTACGCTCTTATACAATCACTGATACACGCACACACTCATCCATACAGCCACTCTCACAATCACACACTCTCACACACATATATACTGCCTTTCACATATGTAGTTACTCACGCATGTACCACTGAGATATACATTCAATCACTAACACACCCATACATACACTCACCCAACCCTACAGTCCATCACAGATGCACTCTTAAAACCATGCACCCATAGAATCACCCACTTACACATGTATGCACAGAGTAACACACACCCCACCCACACAAACACTCAGGCACCCATACAGATACTCAGACAACCAATCAATAACCCATAGAGACACTCATATAGCTATTCACAAAATCATGCAGCCGCTTATACACCAACAGACAGACAGATACAGACCTTCACACAGTTTAGTCACTAGTCTGCAGTAAGATACAATTAATGACTCACTTATAGAGTCAGTCACGCACCTACTAAATCATCCATTCACACACTTATACACCCACTCATTCTTCCATAGGTTTTTCCCTATATATATATTAAACGTATTTAAAATTTACAGAAACACACACTCACTGGATGACGTCATCAGTGATGTCATTTCAGATGTCATCAGTGATGTAATCAGTGATGTCACTGACCATGTCATGAGTGATGTAATATGTGACGTTATCAGCAGTGTATTGTGGGGGCGCGAGTTATAGTTAGCTGAACTAACTATAACGGGGGAATTTCTAGGGTTTTGTACGAGGGAAATGTCCAGCTAACTATAACGCCCCTGAAACCTATGGTTTTTTCATTGAATTTCTAAGGTTTTTTAAATGCCAATTCCTAACTATAACGCCCCTGAAACCTTTGGTTTTTTCAGTGAATTTCCAAGGTTTTTTAAATGCTAATTCCTAACTATATCAGGCCTGAAACCTATGTTTTTTTCAGTGAATTTCAAAGGTTTTGTAAATGACAATTTTTAATGTATTAATTGTTATACTGGTTTTTTTTATACTGATTTACTACATTTTTTAAGCTATTTATTTTTAGATATTTTTATTTTAATTACATTATAATTACATTATACATTACAATACAAAATATACTTTCTCAGAATTAATTACTTTAGTTTAAATACTTGGCAAATAGTCAACAGACGTTTAAGTACAGTAGTCACAGTTGTTGCAATGGCCAACACAATTTCAAACACAAAGCAACATTGAGCTCAATGTGAATTTCTAGTTAAATGCAATTAGTTACTTTATGGATTACTTTTGTGACCACAGGACTGGATCCTAGATTCAGTCCTTGGACATCTCCTGTAAGCAGTTAAGTAAAAGCGTTTTGGTTACAGTAGTTATTTTTAAGGAATATTATTGTATTTTAAAAGTTGACACAGACATTTTTTCACATAGAATCACTAATGTTATCCTATGGCATAAAATTCACTTAGCAGATAAGTAGTGTTATTATTACTTTTTCTTACTCAGTGGTGGATCCTGGATCCAGCACTGGCCAACCTCCTGTAAACAGCTGAAAGAATGTGTTTAAGTCATACAGATGATTTTTTAGAAATATTTTTAGTTTGTGAAAATAGACACTTAGAAACTTTTCTGCTGAAAACCACACAATGGATTCCTATGGAAGGAAATACAAGTTACTGGTAAATATTTGTACGTTTCAAAAATGGATACTTCGAAAATTTTCTGGTGAAAACCACACAATGGATTCCTATGGAAGGAAATACAAGTTACTGGTAAGTACGCTTAAAATTACTTTTCAGGAACGGGGCTGGGCTAAAAGATGCAGCACTGGGTTCTCTCCTGATTACAGGTGAGTAAATCGGAATTCGGCTGATTTTAGACGAATATTTGTACGTTTCATAAATGGACACTTAGAAAATGTTCTGGTGAAAACCACACAATGCATTCCTATAGAAGGAAATACAAGTTACTGGTATGTATGCTTAGAATTACTTTTCAGAGTCAGTTCTGGGCTAAAAGATGCAGCCCTGGGTTCTCTCCTGATAACAGGTGAGTAAATCGGAATTCGTAGTTCGGCTGATTTTAGAGGAATATTTTTAGTTTGTGAAAATAGACACTTAGAAACTTTTCTGCTGAAAACCACACAATGGATTCCTATAGAAGGAAGTACAAGTTACTGGTAAATACGCTTAGAATTACTGTTCAGGGTCAGTGCTGGGCAAAAAGATGCAGCACTGGGTTCTCTCCTGATTACAGGTGAGTAAATAGGAATTCGTAGTTCGGCTGATTTTAGAGGAATATTTGTACTTTTCAAAAATGGACACTTAGAAAATTTTCTGGTGAAAACCACACAATGGATTCCTATGGAAGGAAATACAAGTTACTGGTAAGTACGCTTAAAATTACTTTTCAGGGTCAGTGCTGGGCTAAAAGATGCGGCACAAAAGTGGGTGGTGATGGACGGAGCATCAGAACCAATCAAACACTCACACCCAGTCAACAGATCTGGGTTTGATCCATCACCGTTCTTTATCCTACTCTGCCACCCCAGTTCAGACATGGCCATATGCAAATCAGTCTGACCCTATGCCTCATGGGAACAGTCCAGCCCGAACTGCCAAGCCATGCCTTCCCTGGACCGGAAACAAGCTTCCTATGACCGGTTTCTGGCATTTCAGCCGTCTTCAGCCAGGCTTGCTTGAATCCAGTGGCAAAGTGAGCAAGGGTCTCACGTCTGAGCATACCCTGCCAACTTATGGCAAACAAATGTAAATATGTTGTAGACTTGTAAAGCGCACAGCTGCCCCAGCAACGGGGCGTCCCGGCGCTGTAGACCGCTGGGGAACCCGTCCTGGCTATCCCTGTGAGATGGTCCCTTTCTGGGTATCTCCAAGGTGAAACAAGGCATCCCCGGCGTCTGTGGGGGGCCGTTGTAGAGATGAGGCAAGCTTAATGCCCAGAGTTGCCGAGTGTGTTCCTGGTTAGAGTAGGTACCGAGGCGAGAATTATCAAGTCCGTTTTGACCCTGGTCCACGACCCTGCCGCGTCGGGAATTGAACCCTGGTCCCTGGCCGATTCTCTGCTTACGGGTCTGCCGCCTCTAACCAGTGAGCCACACCTCTCCACAAAGCGGTACAAAAGTGGGTGGTGATGGACGGAGCATCAGAACCAATCAAACACTCACACCCAGTCAACAGATCTGGGTTTGATCCATCACCGTTCTTTAGCCCACTCTACCACCCCAGTTCAGACATGGCCATATGCAAATCAGTCTGACCCTGTGCCTCATGGGAACAGTCCAGCCCGAACTGCCAAGCCATGCCTTCCCTGGACCGGAAACAAGCTTCCTAGGAGCGGTTTCTGGCATTTCAGCCGTCTGCAGCCGGGCTTGCTTGAATCCAGTGGCAAAGTGAGCAAGGGACTCACGTCTGAGCATACCCTGCCAACTTATGTCAAACAAAGCGATACAAAAGTGGGTGGTGATGGACGGAGAATCAGAACCAATCAAACACTCACACCCAGTCAACAGATCTGGGTTTGATCCATCACCGTTCTTTAGCCCACTCTGCCACCCCAGTTCAGACATGGTCATATGCAAATCAGTCTGACCCTGTGCCTCATGGGAACAGTCCAGCCCGAACTGCCAAGCCATGCCTTCCCTGGACCGGAAACAAGCTTCCTAGGACCGGTTTCTGGCATTTCAGCCGTCTTCAGCCAGGCTTGCTTGAATCCAGTGGCAAAGTGAGCAAGGGACTCACGTCTGAGCATACCCTGCCAACTTATGGCAAACAAAGCGGTACAAAAGTGGGTGGTGATGGACGGAGCATCAGAACCAATCAAACACTCACACCCAGTCAACAGATCTGGGTTTGATCCATCACCGTTCTTTCGCCTACTCTGCCACCCCAGTTCAGACATGGCCATATGCAAATCAGTCTGACCCTGTGCCTCATGGGAACAGTCCAGCCCGAACTGCCAAGCCATGCCTTCCCTGGACCGGAAACAAGCTTCCTAGGACCGGTTTCTGGCATTTCAGCCGTCTTCAGCCAGGCTTGCTTGAATCCAGTGGCAAAGTGAGCAAGGGACTCACGTCTGAGCATACCCTGCCAACTTAAGGGCTAAAAGATGCAGTACTGGGTTCTCTCCTGATTACAGGTGAGTAAATCGGAATTCGTAGTTCGGCTGATTTTAGACGAATATTTGTACGTTTCATAAATGGACACTTAGAAAATTTTCTGGGGAAAACCACACAATGGGTTCCTATGGAAGGAAATACAAGTTACTGGTAAGTATGCTTAGAATTACTTTTCAGAGTCAGTGCTGGACTAAAAGATGCAGCCCTGGGTTCTCTCCTGATAACAGGTGAGTAAATCGGAATTCGTAGTTCGGCTGATTTTAGAGGAATATTTTTAGTTTGTGAAAATAGACACTTAGAAACTTTTCTGCTGAAAACCACACAATGGATTCCTATGGAAGGAAATACAAGTTACTGGTAAATACGCTTAGAATTACCTTTCAGGGTCAGTGCTGGGCAAAAAGATGCAGCCCTGGGTTCTCTTCTGATAACAGGTGAGTAAATCGGAATTCGTAGTTTGGCTGATTTTAGAGGAATATTTGTACAATGGTGAAGGAAAGGGGCGGGGCCTGAGGTGACGTGTGCAATCATGCCCTGTGGCGCGTTTTAAGTGGGGGAATTAATTCCTCTTCAATCCTGAGGTCCCCTGGGGGCCAACTAGTCCGCCAGGGGGCTGCATTGCAAGGAGGTGTTCAGAGGCCACGCCCCTTTTTACAACACTCTGCAACACAGCTCTGTGGCGCTTACTGGAGGTATCTGGTGGGCTAGTTGGTCCCCAGGGACCCTCAGGATTGAAGAGGAATTAATTCCCCAACTTAAAACACGCCACAGGGCATGTTTGCACACATATCACCTCAGGCCCCGCCCCCTACCTTCACCACTGTGCAAACGCTCCCCGTGGGGTGTTTTAAGTTGGAGGATTAAGTCCCCTTGAATCCTGAGGTCCCCTGGCGTCCAACTCGCCCACCAGGTACCTCCAGTATGCGCCAGGGAGCTGCGTTGCAGAGAGGTGTTCAGAGGCCACACCCCTTTTTACAACACTCTGCAACGCTGCTCCGTGGCGCTTAGTGGAGGTACCTGGTGGGCTAGTTGTCCCGTAGGGGACCTCTGGATTGAAGAGGAATGAATTCCCCAACTTAAAACGCACCACAGGGCGTGTTTGCACAGTATCACCTCAGGCCCTGTCCCCTACCTTCACCACTGTGCAAACGCGGCCCGTGGCACGTTTTAAGTTGGGCGATTAAGTCCCCTTGAATCCTGAGGTCCCCTGGCGGCCAACTAGCCCACCAGGTACCTCCAGTACGTGCCACAGAGCTGCATTGCAGAGAGGTGTAAAAAGGGGCGTGGCCTCATTACACCTCTCTGCAACGCAGCCCCCTGGCGCATACTGGAGGTTCCTGGTGGGCTAGTTGGCCCCCAGGGACCCCCAGTATTGAAGGGGAATTCGTTCCCCCTCTGCAAACGCGCCTGGGGGCGCATTTGCAGAGTGATGAAAGGAGGGGGCGTGGCCTACTCCCGAACCCGTTTTTTTTTTCTTTTTAAGAAGGGGGGCTGTGTAGCTCCCCTTCTTTTTCTTATTTTTTGGCCCTGGGTACCCCATCCCCCAGGGCCTGCACCCTATTTTTTTTTTAAACTGTGGAGGGGGGCCGCGTGGCCCCTCTCCCGAGGCCTCAATTTGCCCCGGGGACCCCGTCCCCCGGGGCATCGCCCCTTTTTGTTTTCTTTTTTTTTTTCTTTGGAGGGGGGCTGCCCTGCCCCCCTCCTGTGGCCACTTTTGGCCCCGGGGACCCCATTCCCTGGGCCGTTTTTTTTATTTTATTTTGGGGAGGGGGGCCACGAGGCCCCCCTCCCGGGCCACTACTGACCCCGGGGACCCCATCCCCGGGGCCTGTTCTCCGTTGGCGACTGTGGGGGGTCCCCAATCCCCCCACGGCCCCGCCGGCTCCCCGCCTCCTGCGGGAGCCGGCATTGCTTTTATACATGGGGAGCAGCTAACATGCTGCTCCCCATGTGGAAAAGCAATCTGATTTGCTATTCTCTCTTCCAAATAGCAAAGCAGTTTGCAATTGCAGGGTGGGACCCGCAAGGCTCCCGCCCTGCCAGTGCAAACAGCAGTGTCCAGGGGGTGGGCATCCCGGGACACTGCCGGAGCCGGCCCTGGGGGGTGGCATTCCCCAGGGTCACGACAAGGCTCCAGGAGGGGGGCTGCACGGCCCCCCTCCCACTTAAGTTAAAGCCCCAGGGGGTGGTGGTCCCCGGGGCTTGGGGGTCCGTAACGGACCCCCTACTTTAAATATCTGGTGCCCTGGGGAGGTGGTGGTCCCCGGGGCGTGTGCGGGGGGCTCGAGCCCACACAAATTGCCCCCGGGACTTGGCCCCCCCGGGGGCTAATTATAAACGAAGCGCGGGAAACCGCGCTTCGTTTTTTTTTTCCTCAGCGAGATGCGCGGACCCTACGCGCATCCTGCGATTTTAATTTTTAAAAAAAAATCTTTTTTTGGCCTTGGGGGTCCTTGTGGGACCCCCTGAGCAGGCCTAGGGGGTGTTTCTACCCTGCCCCCCTTTTCGCGTTTTGCGATTTTTTTTGGGGGCTTCTTGTGCCTCGGTCACTAACTTTTAACTCTAATTTTCTCAGGAACTGCTGAACGGATTTACACCATTTATGCAAAAGGCACGAGTCTGAACTGAGGACTACCTCTTTGCCAAATTTGGTGTAATTCCGTTCAGCAGTTAAGGTGTACTGGTATCACCCAGAAATAATGCTTTGGGTCTAGAATCACACCATGAGTCTGTCTGCACACAGGAATTCTTCTCAGAGATTTAATCCGTGTTGCTCTTGCTCTGTTAGCCTTGCACTCGCAGGAAAGGGGCAGCTTGTTTTCAAGAAATGTGATGGTTAGCGTTCAGCAGAAATCACTTTCTCACAAATGAGAGGCAACTGCAAACACATTTGAAAATAGCATGGTAAAATTTCCTTCCAGTTTTAAAGTTGTGTTTTACAGTTTAAGTTAAGGAAGAAATTTAAGTGCCTTGAAGTTGAAAGATAATATGGAGTATGTCTTCACCATAAGTTAAGGTGTACTGGTATCACCCAGAAATAATGCTTTGGGTCTAGAATCACACCATGAGTCTGTCTGCACACAGGAATTCTTCTCAGAGATTTAATTCGTGTTGCTCCTGCTATGTTAGGATTGCACTCGCAGGAAAGGGGCAGCTTGTTTTCAAGAATTGTGATGGTTAGCATTCAGCAGAAATCACTTTCTCACAAATGAGAGGCAAATGCAAACACATTTGAAAATAGCATGGTAAAATTTCCTTCCACTTTTAAAGTTGTGTTTTACATTTCATGTTAAGGAAGATATTTAACTGCCTTGAACATGTCAGATATTATGGAGTATGTCTTCACCATAAGTTAAGGTGTACTGGTATCACCCAGGGATACTGTTTTGTGCCTAGAATCACACCATGAGTCTGTGTGCACACAGGAATTCTTGTCAGAGATTTAATTCGTGTTGCTCTTGCTCTGTTAGACTTGCACTCGCAGGAAAGGGGCAGCTTGTTTTCAAGAACTGTGATGGTTAGCATTTACCAGAAATCACTTTCTCACAAATGAGAGGCAAATGCTAACACATTTGAAATTAGCATGGTACATTTTCCTTCCACTCCTGCAATGGGTGAGGTAGTTTTTACATGTTCAAAAGTCCAATTAACCTTTACCACACATGTAGTCTTACATACAAGTCTGCAGTCTTCATGCAGTTGTGCAAGTGGACATGCAGATCTGTGTTGCACCTGACAATACACGGTCTCCAGAAGCACGCTCTTAGCACACAGACAGGTGCTTCTCCTGCACTCTCATGCTTACTATTCAGCTCTGTATGATATTTCAGATAGCAGTGTGTAATGCTAACACATTCAACGTCACCAAGGCTCATTTCCTTTGCTCTACTCTAATCACTCACCCTGTAACACATGCTGATGGCCTCAAGTAGTTGTTAAGACATGTACTCTTTTCTGCCTCTCTAAAATATAAGAAAAATGTGTCAGGCTGCCATAGTAATTATCACTTACTCTTCCACAGTAGTAAATGTGCTTTGAAATTGCCAAACCAAAATTGTTTTTTGCCTAGAATCACACCATGAGTCTGTGTGCACACAGGAATTGATGTTAGAGATGTAATATGTGTTGCTCTTGTTCTGTCAGACTTGCAGTTGTAGGAAAGGGACAGGTCATATGATAGGATTTGAAAAGCTCCCAAAAAACTGTAATGTATTAAAATTACATAAAGGTTTTTTTTTTTAAGTTTCTTTCAGGTATTGCTGAACAAACATGAAATTAATTAAAGATGCCTATAAAGTCAAGAAAGAGAAAAGAACAGCAAGAACATCTATATTTGAAGAAAACTGGACCAAAAAAAATAGTTGAAGAATATCATGTTGGAAAAAAGAAAAAGTCTTCTGGTAAGCAGACTAAGGATTTTAAAAAAAATATCTTCAAACAAAGAAAAAATGCAAATAGTGTTTCAAGTACAAAACAACAACAGAGTCGACAGAAAATACGAAAAGCCAATGTTGAATCAGAAGTAAGAAAGAGTGACTTAACACGAAAAATAGATTTTAAAAACATTCGTAGAAAAATGTTTCAGAGAAGAGTGATGTTAAATTTGCTAAAGGATGTGAAAAAATGTAAGAAGAAAACCAAATTTTATTTAAAAAAAAAAAGATATTGAAACAATTGTTGCTAAGGCTTTGGAAATAAAACGAAAACTATTGATTTTAATTTTGAACAGGATGCGTAGATTAGAAAAATGAGTCAAAGCAGATAGATATCTGCTCAGGGGCACTTTTTCAAGTGGTTTTTCTGTATTCTAACAGAATTTATCAATTCATCTGTATATATTCTGCTTAATATCTAAATTTGAGTTTGTTCATGTCTGAAATAGAGACTTTGTCCTATACAGACGATTATGTCTCAAAGATAGCTTCAGGTCCTTCATTACTTGGCACAAAAGGGCCGATAGTACATCTACCATATGAGTCGGAGCTCAATCAGTTAGAAAGATTGAAAAAGAAACTAGTTAGAACAGAGCTTCATGCCAAATTTCTAACTGACTGTTTGAATGCCAATATCATACCCACAGGACTACAAATAAGAAACATACCCATTATCTTTATTGATGACGAAGACTTTAAAACAGGGTTTAGCTTTGCATCAAACAAGTGCTCACGCACTTGGATGGTGCTAAGCATAGAAACAGCAATAAAACACATCAAATTGCTGTCCAAGGAAATCGAAAACCTAGAAAATAAGATTAGCGCAGATTCTAGCATTACGAATGCGAAAGCATTGCTAGAAAAAATTGCAGTGACTATAAAAGAATTCGAGGAATTCAATTCCCATAAAAAAACAGATAAATTACATAAAGACATAAGGAGATATAGTAAAGAAAAGACCTATCCTTACTTACGGAAAGATTTTTACCAATCACAAGGACCGACACAAGGTCCAAGACAAGAACAGCGTAAAAAAGTCACCTTTTCCGATACCAACTCCGATACTGATAGTGATCAAGCATCAGAGAATAGCTATCGACAGACCTACGATCAGCCCTCAACATCCAGGCAGTCTTTTTTAGGACAGGATCGGAGAGGTGCGGGTCAACCGCGACGACAACGAGCACCCAGGAGGGGTTGGTCACGGAATCAGTACACCCCGGGCTTTCGACAAACCAGGAACCAATACTACGAATGGTAACTACAACTGAAACCATTCCAATTTTCAATTTATCGAAACATCAACTCTCACAATCTGAAATATCGGTTCTTTCAGCTGGTTTGTCATTTGTTCCCACCAACAAAAATGACCATTTTCAAACTAAACTTGAGTTATACAAATTCTTTCGATCAGTAAGACTCAAAAACTATTTTGCTAACAAGATTTCACCTCATGAAACTGACATCACAGGTTTACATCAACGATCAACCTTCTTTCCAACAAATGCAATGGTAGCAAAGGAGGTTATCACCTTTGAAAATGCCATTCTTACAGAGGTAGATAATTTCTTTATGACCACGAGCCATGTGAGATACAATCTGACCCACGACGAACATCAAGCCCTTAAAAATCTACAATCCCTATCAGACGTAATGATAAAGCCAGCCGATAAAGGCGGAGGGATTGTGCTGTGGGCCCTAGAGGCATATAATACTGAAATGATTAAACAGCTATCTGTAACAACTCACTACAAGAAATTGCCCAATAATCCAACCCCACGGTTAGAAAAATTGATCAGTGAACTCAGCAAAAAGGGTCTCGACGGTGGTTGGCTTAGTGCCAAAGAAGCAGAGTTTTTGATTAACAAAGTTCCAACAGTGCCGGTAATATATATCCTACCGAAGGTGCACAAGGATGCCCTTACACCTCCCGGTAGACCAATTGTCTCCGGATGCAACTCAATCCTTAAGCCATTAGCACAATATGCTGATTTTTTTATCCGGCCTTATGCTACAGAAACTCCCACCTACATAAGGGACACAACAGCAGTCATTAATGTTGTAGAAAACCATCCCTTTGATCCACTCTGCGAATTCTTAGTCTCAATGGACATAGAAAGTCTGTACAGGAACATCCCACAGACTGATGCACTAATGATCATAGAGAATTTACTTAACAGCAGACCAAGACCCCATGCAGTACCAACAGAGTTCATATTGGAATGTATCAGAATTTCTCTCTGTGAAAATTTTTTTCTTTTTGAAAAAACATTTTACCAACAACTAAAGGGTGTGGCGATGGGGGCAGTTTATGCCCCTGATATAGCGAACATCTATGTATCCGATTTCGAGATGCAACACATCCACAATATATCTAATCCCTTCACAGCCAACATCTCGTGTTGGCTTAGATATATTGACGATGTCTTTCTAATCTGGAAAGGATCTAAAGAACTACTGACTGAATTCCATGATTGGATAAATTCAAGGAACCCTAATTTGAAGTTCACATTGGAATGCAACAACCAATATATGAATTTCTTAGACATCTCGATCAGAGTAGATACGGAGAATAAATTATACACCACTCTTTTTACCAAACCGACTGCGTGGAATACTTTATTAAAGTATACAAGTCATCATCCCCAGTCGTTAAAAGATGGACTCCCCTTTGGACAGTTTCTCCGACTTCGGAGGAACTGTACCAAAAGAGCAGACTACTTTTTGGAAGCAAAAAAACTGAAAGATAAACTACATTTACGTGGTTATCCAAACAAGTTACTCAAAAAGTCCCTCAAAAGAGCATGGTACAATGACCGTAATGCTTTGTTGGAAGTAAAAGAAAAAAACGATCAACCTCAATTGGTTTGTGTAACTACCTTTGGCACAGCCACAAATAAGATCAAAAAGATTGTAAAGAAACATTGGACACTCTTAGCCGCACTTCCTGAATTATCTAAAGAACCGTTGTTTTCCTTCAAAAGAGGTTCCAATCTTAAGGACCGACTAGTCCATGCCTATAAGACCCAAGATCACAATATAGTGGACAACATGCGACAGCTATTACCGATTATCGGTCACTTTAAATGCAGTAACTGTGCAGCCTGTGCAAGCACAATCAATCTTAAATCGTTTGAATTGAATGGTGAAAACTTCAAAGTGAAATGTTTTTCAAACTGCAACACGAGCAATGTAGTCTATTGTATCCAATGCCCGTGCGGCCTAAAATACATAGGAAAAACAACGCAAATGGTCAAAAAACGAATTTTGCAACATCAATCGAGAATCAGATGCAAGGTTGAGAATGCACCCTTGGTAGACCATTACACCAGAATGAAACATACCAAAAAAGAAATGCTTTGGTGGGTGATTGAGGTAGTGAAACCCACAATTAGACAAACAAATGTTGACCACACCCTCACAATGAGAGAGCATCGCTGGATTTGCCGTGCGGATAACATTAAACAAGGTCTTAATTCAGCCACTGAATGGCACACCTTATCATGCCTGGTATAATACAGATATATCACTCCCATGAGGGTCGTTATAATAACAAATAAGATCAACGATTACAACTTTTTTTCTGGAATCTGTACTTCTAAGTCTATTCACCCACATTGAGGGTTTAAACATATTTCTCTCATCGTCTTGTACAAACTATGTTAACTTTTGACTATCTGCTTGGTAGAATTAACTCGATCTATTTTTCAGCATGGTCTTTTGTGTCTTTGCGTCATTGGGTAAATACTATCATAGCTTCTTGGCAACCTCAATGTCAATAGTTTTCCAGAACTAATTGTATCTATGTCAAAATATGTTTATGCAAAACATTGTTGGACAAAGTGTAATATACATGTCTTTGAGTTATTGTTCGATACAACTGTTCACTTCTGTTTAAAAAGGTGAAAATGTTATGTCTTGTGTAACACATGTTATAGATTTTTAAAAATTAATCTATACAACGTTGATTATGAAAATGTTTGGATTGCGTTAAACTGCTTGATGGTGATGTCGTTTGACAATTTTTTGATGATTCCTCTTAGAGGCGATAATTGATTGACTCAGTGCTCTGAATGAAATAGTTTTTGGTAAAATACATCTACTATAGTCACATGATAAGTTTTCGCCACCCATTGTTGTTAATATAAGTGACTCAGAGCCTATTTGACCATTCAGTTATATTTTAAACCTTTTCCCAACTTTTCCAGAAATGTGTTATCATTTTAAAATCAAAAAGTTGTCTTGCAGTCTTCGGTGAGTTCGGTGAACTCCGTTTTCTGTACAGACTCAATTAATATTGGACAGTCAAAGATGGCCGCTGTCATTACGTGGGTCAAGAGCAACTGTGACCCTAATCCCTATAACACGACAGATTCACTATATACCATACCACATAGCTGTATCATGAATAAAACAAACAGCTTAGGGCAATCTTGGTTCGAAATGCGATATTGCTTTTTAGCAATCAATAATACGCAAGCCCTTGATAATTGTTAAAAGCTCATAGGAATATAGCGAATACGTCCTAATAGAGCTTCACGCGTCTAAAGATGGCCGCCGGCTTTTCCAAGTGCATTTGACCATCGGCGCAAATTTACAAGAGGACCGCCCCCTAATTAGTAAGCTTTATAAACAGCTGACCATGCCCCGATAGATTAGGCGTTCCTGACAGTGGCGGATTTTTTCGAGCCCAATCGACAATACAAATTGTAAGTTAGATGTTGTCCTTTAGCTGAAATCGGGTTCGCATGAGGTGGCTTAACCTAGAAATGTTTTTAGTATATTGTTTGATCCTTAACTAGCAAAATCTATGCTATGTCAATTCTGATCGGTAGACATGTGATGATGCTCGAAGACGACTGAATGGTTACGCTGAACCATCCGTTGCTACTTAGCACTGCCTTATCGTTTAAATTGAGGTATCCAAAGATAGCAGCTGTGTCCAACGACACTGATTTGAAGTAGATCACGATAAATTAGCGATGTTTTAACAGCTAGCGAGTATTTACACCAAATCAACTGACGTTCATTCGCTTTCCTGCAACATAGTATAATGTGAAACACAGACTCTATCACTCATGATTATTTCTCCATAATGATTTTGTATCCCTTGAGTCTCCACAGCGTGAGATATATACACATCACTGACGTTAGTCAAGAAACATTTGTACCAAATTCGTGTCCCTGATAAAGCACTGGCACTGGTGCTGGCAATTTAGTACTACATGGTGACTTATTGAAATAATCAGTTATGTCCAACTAAGTCACTAAACGTAATACACTAACTAAATGGTGTTCACATTTTATATTCACAGTACAAAGTTGTGGAACAGGAAATTTGAAATAACGAGGATTTCCCATGTATGAATCTCCGTGCAGGAGAAAGTTTGTCAGTAATTAGGTAGGAGTCACTTCCTTTTCTTTTTCTTTTTACCTTCTACTAATTTTGTAGGATGTGTACTTAATCTAATGTATTTCAAATTTAGGCGATAGACTCAACCAATACGCCTCGATAAGAACATACAAAAACAAGCTACGTGTGTTTCTCTGAACCCACAAAGTAAGCATTTGTTTATGCCTTGATTAGATCAACATCTATTGAAAAACTTATAAATTATAACAGATAAAGCAAAGATGAGCTTTTTTAATATCCTTTTACCTTCTTTATGGTAGAACCCTTGGTCTTTGATTTTTATATGGATATTCATCTCTCTCGAATATGGCAATGACCGTATTTAATTTAATTTTCCTGCTATGCAGTACTAAATCAGTTATTTTGATTAATCATTATAAAGAGACAACTCTCCACACACGGGTAGTCTAAAATGAATTTTTAATCGTTATGTGTCAATTAATGCAATTGTTTGTATTATGTCTATATAGGGGTCTTTTGTGCAATTGTTAACTGTCCTGAAGATGGTCTAACGGACTTCTGCCACCAAGACCGAAACGTCGACACCATCATCTAATTCCTTATTATCAGACAACAACAGTTGATTTCTTTTCATGTATGAAATTAGTCTCTGTTTAAATCACTTGGAAATAGATGTTATCTGATGAAATGTGGATTTAAATCAACCCATCTTTCATGTTATATTGCTTGGAATTAATTGTTCCTCTTGTAATTCCCCTTCCCCTTCTTTTTTTGACTTTGACTTATATAAAAAGACTTGTGATTTATTCACAAAAAAACAAATCCCGTGTGTGCACCTTTTATCTGCAAATAGTTTTCTGATAACATTTATGTTATGTTGGTTAAAGTACATTTTTAAATCTAACTAGAAAGAAATTGAACTGAGTGATCATAAACAAAATCCCTTGTTGGCAACCTCACTTTATCAAAGCAATGAAGTCACAAAGCAAAAGGAAAAGAGTAGTGAAAAAAAATAACTTTTGTAAAGTGTTCTTAGGAGAATGGAAGCATAGTTCAAGTACTGAGCCATTTTTTAATGAAGAGAGTTATTTTCAAAGTAATAGTTTGTTGCATGTAGTTGACACCAATGGTCGAGCTTATGAAGTTAAAGATGGTTGTGTAATGGAAAAGGAGAAAATGGTTCCAAGAAATGAGGAAGAAGTGTTAGCTGATGAGGTTATGGGGAGACGTCCTAAAGCCCCAGTGTACACTTGGAATTGTAGTAGTATTTGCACTGTGCGACAGGAATCAATTGATAAATTACGTGACTTCCTAAGAGAATATAGTAAAAAAAAGTGTTAAACAGAAGATTAAGGTGCTTCAAAGACTAGACCCATGCAGAGTGAGAGAGAATACTGGTTTACAAGGACATTCTCTTGCTTGT
Source organism: Triturus cristatus (assembly GCF_964204655.1). Lineage (NCBI taxonomy): Eukaryota > Metazoa > Chordata > Amphibia > Caudata > Salamandridae > Triturus > Triturus cristatus. Next base: position 122,992,579 of record NC_140589.1, read on the forward strand.
CTATCTAGTAAAGTTTGCCAAAGTGTTTTTCACCATTTTAGGATGCTGGCTGTTCATCATACTGAAATGAGAAAGTTTGTGAGAACATTGTATTTTGCTAAAAGTCCAGCACTAATGTTAAATGAGTTGAATAGTGCTCTGTTCCATGGATCTGTATCAGATGTAGTGAAGGTTACTGATGATATTCAGTTTTGTTAATTTGGTCCAGAGCAAGAAAGTGCAGGAAATGACACAGTTATTGAGGAAAATGTGGAAGAGAATGTAGAACTCACTGTTAGTAAAAATTTTGAAGATGAAATGACAAAATTTGCTATCATCTCTAATGAAAGACCAAATATTACTTGTATTTGTTGCTGGAGAAGCCATTATAAAATTCAAACAAGAAATGTTGATCTGTATAAAAAAAGTGAAAATGAAGATAATTATAAGTGGAAGGATTTTGCAACGTATATATTTCTGGAAAATAGTTTTGATTTGGATGAAGATCAGCGTATTTGTAAATACTGTTATAACAAGTTAGAAGAAAATAGAATGCCAGCCAGAGCTGTACATAATAATTTAGAATTGGTTGATATTACTGCAGAACTTTCTGATTTAAATATGTATGAGTCTATACTCATTCAATGTCTCCATCCGTTTCAGACCATAGTGCGTATGGAGCCAAAAACAGGTAAATTACCTCCTTCGGATTTACAAAGAGGTTTAAAAGGAAGAGTTGTCTATTTGCCATTGGATTTGAAAAAAAATATAGAAACAATTGATGCAGATAGATTGGAAACTGAACCATTAGTTATTCTGGTTAATGGAGTACCAACAAAGAATAAGAAAATATGGCAGGAGCTGGTAGATGTATGAAAAGTACAAAGAGCAAATGTATATTTGAAAGGAAATAATAAATGGTATGAAACAATTTATATGGATGAAGATGAAGAAGTTTTACTACCAGACTCAGGAATACCAGCTGGGCAAATTGAAAAAGTGGATAAGTCAAAAGAAGAAGAAATTTATGAACATTTCAGCATACATCCTCTTCATTCTAAAGAAGTTATGGGAAACACTATTGATCTGTTTCAGATGAAAAAAGCACAAGGAAGTCCCGTGAGTGTATGGGAGGAGAGCTTGGAAGCCCGTTGTTTTCCCCAGCTGTTTCCTACAGGAAAAGGTGGACGATATGATGAACGTCCAGTACAGATTCCTGCTTCTGAGTATCGGACTACAAGGTTATTTGCAGAAGATCCAAGATTTCGTCAAAGTATTCCATATTTGTTCCATCTTTTATTTGAAAGTGACTTGTCTGCACTATCTTATGCAGTAAATCACATTTTAAAAACTGGAGTACATCTACATAATGTGTCTGCAAAGGATTTTATTAACAAAATGCAACAGCGAGATGATCATTTGGAATCTCAATTGATAGCTTGTCAGCGTGGAACTAATGAATATTGGTACCGACGCCATGGAGAATTGAAATGTATGTTACGGAATTTAGGAACTCCTACATGGTTCCTTACCCTAAGCTGTGCTGAGTACGCTTGGGATGATTTACTGGATTTTCTACGAGAGGCAAATGCAAATATTGAAAACATCCAATACAAGACAGCAGGAGAATTGTGCTCATTGGATCCGGTTAATGTTTACAGATATTTCAATCATAGATTTGAGGCTATGATGTCCTTCATCTGCAATAAAAGAAATCCACCTCTTGGAGAAGTTGTGGATTTCTTTTGGAGAAAAGAGTACCAGGCAAGAGGTGCTCCTCATATTCATATGCTGTTGTGGATCAAGGATGCCCCAAAATTTGGAACAGATTCTGATGATGCAGTTTTATCTTTCATTGAAGAATATGCAACATGTGCTATACCTAAAAGCACAGAAGAAAAAAACTTAAAAGAGCAAGTTTTACGTTTCCAAAGACATCGGTGTGGAAAATACTGTCGACGAAAGTACAAGAGTAAAGATAAATTCTACACAAAATGTCGATTTGGATTTCCACGACCTGTTCTTTCAAAAGGAAGAGTAAACAGTTTTATGTCAGCTGTGCGACATACTATTACAAGAAAATCGCCTAAGAATACTTACAACTTAAGAAGAAAAGAAGAGTCAAAATATATAAATGACTACAACCCAGTAATTTCATCCATGTGGAATGCTAACATGGGTATACAGTATGTAGCTGACAATTCTATTGCTGTTGCTCGGTATGTCACATCTTACATCACTAAATCTGAGAAAACAGAATTGAAAGAAATGTGGAAAGAGATTTCTCACGAGAAGACTGTCAGTAAAAAGCTATACAGTTTCAGTTTAAAGATGTTATCGCATCGAGAAATTGGATCCTACGAATGCTCAGATAGGTTATCATCTGCAAGTCTGTACTCCAAATCCAGAAGAATAATTTGGGTAAGTTTAGGCCTTGCAGGAATGAGAAATCGGGTACTGAAATCTGTTTGAGAAATTGAATATTTAGCAGAGTACGAACCTGAAAGTACAGACATTTTAAGAACAAACATGTTGGACACATATTACCCACAAAGAAGTCATCATCTTGAGAACATGTGTCTATATGAAGTGCTGCAGAACTACATTTATAAACGGAATACCACAGAAGACATCAACAATGGAAAATATAAAGTCACTGGTGAGGAAGGATGTTTGGTAAAACAAACAAAAGGAAGTTTGATTAATCACCGGAAGCTGAGTTGTGACACTACTGACAAAAAGGAATTTTACTACTTGGCACTTTTACAGCTGTTTAAACCATGGCGTTCAGAGGACGAACTACTTGGAGATTTTCAGAGCTATGAAGATTCCTTTAATGCTTGCAAAGATAGCACAGAATGCAGTACTTTCTCAACGTATGTTCAAATGTTAAATGAAGAAATTGAACAAGAAGCAACAATTGCAGCTGAAGTAGCTAGAGACAGTTCTCAAGACAGTCAAAGTTCTGGGACGTTCAGTCAAGATCCTCTAGGACAACCAATCGTAGAAAATGAAGCTGCAATAGCCATGACTGAAGTCGAAACAGCTATGAATCAAGCTCAGGAAGATTAAATAAACTTACCAAATATGGAACAACAACTGAATGATGAACAACAACAAATTTATGAGGAAGTCAGAAAAAAAATTGATCATGGATTACTACATGAAAATAAAGAGTGCTCATGCACATCGTTTCAACCAATCAGAATGTATGTGAGTGGACAAGCCGGAACTGGAAAAAGTTTCTTGATTAAAGTAATTAGAAGCTACCTTCAGCAAAAAACAGATTCAACTTTGTCTTGTGTTGTTACTGCTCCAACTGGGTTAGCAGCATATAACATAAAAGGAATTACCCTCCATCGTTTGCGAATGTTACCAGTAGAGCACGAGAACAAAATACAATGCCACAAGCTAACAGGAGAAGCATGTTTTGAAGTTGCAAGAGTATTGAAAAAATTGAAAGTTCTCATCATTGATGAGGTAAGCATGGTATCAAACTTAATGCTTGTCTTTGTGCATTTAAGAATGCAGCAAATTCTAAAGACAAACTATGACGTGCTATTTGGAGGAAAACATGTTATAGTTTTTGTAGATATTCTGCAGCTTACTCCAGTTAAAGGACAACCAGTATTTCAAACCCTTACACATGAAGACACGAAAAAGTCATTAGGAAGTATAGGTAATGTGAATATTTGGACATACTTTGAGTATAAAGAACTCATTACCAATATGCGGCAAGCCAATGATGAGGATTATGCAAGTATTCTCAAAGATATCAGAATTGGACTACTCACAGAACATGGCAGAAAAGCTTTACAGAGTCGATTGCTATGTAATGTGTTTCCAACAGAACAAATAATTCCAGAGAAAATATACAAGAACATTGCTGGAAAAAATACTGTAATCTGCTTAATGCCAACACTACATGAATGCTCTATATTCAATCAAGAACTTTTGAAATTGGAAAATGAAGAGATTGTCAAACTGGAAGCTGTGGCTAAAATACAACATGAAGGAATAACTATTATATTGACAAACAAATAAAAGTAAATTGGATTCTCTAGAGAAAAACATCTCGAAAACAGCCGGTTTAGAAAAGAATCTTTATGTATGTCTGAACAGTCGAGTAATTTTAAGACGTAATTTGGATGTAGAGAAAGGTTTAGTGAACGGAGCTATGGGTAAAGTTGTGGGTTTTGTTAATTACCAGAAAAAAGTTGGAATTGAATTTTTAAAAATAAAATTTGATCAGATTGAAGAGGTTAAAGACATTTGTCGTTGTTCAGCTCGTTTCTTGCTTGTGAAAGACTTATATGTACGTAGGAAGCAGTTTCCGTTTTCTCTAGCATATGCTGTAACTATTCACAAATCTCAAGGATTAACTGTAGATAGTGCATTTGTAAACATTGGATCTACTGTGTTTAAAGAAGGTATGGCATATGTTGCTGTGTCACGCGTGAAAAAAATATCTGGTTTATTCATGATAGACTTTGATGACTCAAAAGTTAGTGCTGATGCAAACTGTGTAAAGGAGTATAATAGATTAAGAAGAAGCTATGCTCCTCATTTAGGTCAGTATCCTGTGTTTGAAAAACGTGTTGTTTGTAGGAAAAGGAGATTTGAGAATATCTGTAATGAGGATGTAGAGAACAGAAAACAAAAAGAGAGTAATGTGACTGCAAGCAAAAAGAAAAAAAGGACAGTGTTGAAGAGGTTGTTGGTTGTCATTTTGAATATAGCTCTGGTGTCAACTGCTACGCAAATGTAGTGCTGAATGTTGTATTTTATCTTCAAATTTTGCAAGAGCAGATAATACTAAATCATGGAAAAAGATTCTGTTCTCTGCTGAGTCTCCTTTATGAGAAGCTGAGTAATGATAAAACTAAAATAGAAAGTGCTTCTGATGTTAGAAATCTTTTAGATGAATGTTCTGGATGTACACAGTTTACACAAGATGTCCAGCAAGTTGCACAGGAATTCTTGATGTATATGCTTATGGTACCGGAAGATGAAGGGGTAGAAATAGAAAATATATTAGGTGTCTCATATAAATGGGAACATTGTTGTGAAAACTGTATGAACACATGCAGCAGTAATGTTGATTCTGAAAGGTTCATCTATTTAACATTACCAGAGAGTAAAACAGTGACTTTTAGTAAATTAGTTAAAGATGCAAATCACAACATTGAATGTTCTCAATGTAAATCAGACATGTTATCAACGTTATTTTTACAGAAATATGGACAGTATGTAATTTTAATGATGCAACGTTGTAGAGCAGATGGAACTAAAATGGAAACTTTACTAAAGAAGTTTGTAGGAAATCAATTATCAATATCAGGTAAAACTTTTGTTGCAGTTGCAATTATTTTTCATGATGAACCTTCTATAACTTCTGGTCATTACACAGTTTATCTTAAATGTGAAAAAGGATGGACACTGTGTAATGATTCTCAATTGATTTTCAAGCAACGTTTGCCTTATGATTTACCAAATTGTTACTTAATTTTTCTAAAACCAAAATTTTAGATACAAATTCCAGCATCTGAAGAAACCATTATTTCAATTTTATAGGATTAACATTGGATATTTCACTTACAAAGGATTTTAAAATTACCATTTGGCCTCAAGGAAAGGTAAAGGTAACAATTGTGGACTTGTTTGACAGATATTACTTTGTTGTACGTGCTTAAGCTGCAAGACTTACAGACGTTATTTATTGCAAATAGTTATCGTTCTTAGAAGGTATTTTGAATATATTTGTGACATTTCTATGAAGGTCTGTTTTAGTGAGAAGAGATTCAGGGCTTTTTTTAAACAATCTTTCAGATTGTTTTTTTTTTTGCCCGCTGTTAAACGATGAAAACAATTGATATCACTATTTTCAGTGAAATTCAATACATTCTGAAAACAGCAAAAAAAGGGCAAAAAATTGCTTTGTTAAATATGAAAAAATATGTACTGCTTAAGAAAATGTATTGTTGAATATTAATCCTTTTTTTCTTTTTTTCAGATCTTGAAAGAAAATTTAGGTAATGTAATCCATTTTACTAGCAATTTAAAAAAAACATTTAAAAATGTGTTTAAATTTATAGATGCCTATAAAGTCAAGAAAGAGAAAAGAACAGCAACAACATCTATATTTGAAGAAAACTGGACCAAAAAAAATAGTTGAAGAATATCATGTTGGAAAAAAGAAAAAGTCTTCTGGTAAGCAGACTAAGGATTTTAAAAAAAATATCTTCAAACAAAGAAAAAATGCAAATAGTGTTTCAAGTACAAAATAACAACAGAGTCGACAGAAAATACGAAAAGCCAATGTTGAATCAGAAGTAAGAAAGAGTGACTTAACACGAAAAATAGATTTTAAAAACATTCGTAGAAAAATGTTTCAGAGAAGAGTGATGTTAAATTTGCTAAAGGATGTGAAAAAATGTAAGAAGAAAACCAAATTTTATTTTAAAAAAAAAGATATTGAAACAATTGTTGCTAAGGCTTTGGAAATAAAACGAAAACTATTCATTTTAATTTTGAACAGGATGCGTAGATTAGAAAAATGAGTCAAAGCAATGAAGTCACAAAGCAAAAGGAAAAGAGTAGTGAAAAAAAATAACTTTTGTAAAGTGTTCTTCGGAGAATGGAAGCATAGTTCAAGTACTGAGCCATTTTTTAATGAAGAGAGTTATTTTCAAAGTAATAGTTTGTTGCATGTAGTTGACACCAATGGTCGAGCTTATGAAGTTAAAGATGGTTGTGTAATGGAAAAGGAGAAAATGGTTCCAAGAAATGAGGAAGAAGTGTTAGCTGATGAGGTTATGGGGAGACGTCCTAAAGCCCCAGTGTACACTTGGAATTGTAGTAGTATTTGCACTGTGCGACAGGAATCAATTGATAAATTACGTGACTTCCTAAGAGAATATAGTAAAAAAAAGTGTTAAACAGAAGATTAAGGTGCTTCAAAGACTAGACCCATGCAGAGTGAGAGAGAATACTGGTTTACAAGGACATTCTCTTGCTTGTCTATCTAGTAAAGTTTGCCAAAGTGTTTTTCACCATTTTAGGATGCTGGCTGTTCATCATACTGAAATGAGAAAGTTTGTGAGAACATTGTATTTTGCTAAAAGTCCAGCACTAATGTTAAATGAGTTGAATAGTGCTCTGTTCCATGGATCTGTATCAGATGTAGTGAAGGTTACTGATGATATTCAGTTTTGTTAATTTGGTCCAGAGCAAGAAAGTGCAGGAAATGACACAGTTATTGAGGAAAATGTGGAAGAGAATGTAGAACTCACTGTTAGTAAAAATTTTGAAGATGAAATGACAAAATTTGCTATCATCTCTAATGAAAGACCAAATATTACTTGTATTTGTTGCTGGAGAAGCCATTATAAAATTCAAACAAGAAATGTTGATCTGTATAAAAAAAGTGAAAATGAAGATAATTATAAGTGGAAGGATTTTGCAACGTATATATTTCTGGAAAATAGTTTTGATTTGGATGAAGATCAGCGTATTTGTAAATACTGTTATAACAAGTTAGAAGAAAATAGAATGCCAGCCAGAGCTGTACATAATAATTTAGAATTGGTTGATATTACTGCAGAACTTTCTGATTTAAATATGTATGAGTCTATACTCATTCAATGTCTCCATCCGTTTCAGACCATAGTGCGTATGGAGCCAAAAACAGGTAAATTACCTCCTTCGGATTTACAAAGAGGTTTAAAAGGAAGAGTTGTCTATTTGCCATTGGATTTGAAAAAAAATATAGAAACAATTGATGCAGATAGATTGGTAACTGAACCATTAGTTATTCTGGTTAATGGAGTACCAACAAAGAATAAGAAAATATGGCAGGAGCTGGTAGATGTATGAAAAGTACAAAGAGCAAATGTATATTTGAAAGGAAATAATAAATGGTATGAAACAATTTATATGGATGAAGATGAAGAAGTTTTACTACCAGACTCAGGAATACCATCTGGGCAAATTGAAAAAGTGGATAAGTCAAAAGAAGAAGAAATTTATGAACATTTCAGCATACATCCTCTTCATTCTAAAGAAGTTATGGGAAACACTATTGATCTGTTTCAGATGAAAAAAGCACAAGGAAGTCCCGTGAGTGTATGGGAGGAGAGCTTGGAAGCCCGTTGTTTTCCCCAGCTGTTTCCTACAGGAAAAGGTGGACGATATGATGAACGTCCAGTACAGATTCCTGCTTCTGAGTATCGGACTACAAGGTTATTTGCAGAAGATCCAAGATTTCGTCAAAGTATTCCATATTTGTTCCATCTTTTATTTGAAAGTGACTTGTCTGCACTATCTTATGCAGTAAATCACATTTTAAAAACTGGAGTACAGCTACATAATGTGTCTGCAAAGGATTTTATTAACAAAATGCAACAGCGAGATGATCATTTGGAATCTCAATTGATAGCTTGTCAGCGTGGAACTAATGAATATTGGTACCGACGCCATGGAGAATTGAAATGTATGTTACGGAATTTAGGAACTCCTACATGGTTCCTTACCCTAAGCTGTGCTGAGTACGCTTGGGATGATTTACTGGATTTTCTACGAGAGGCAAATGCAAATATTGAAAACATCCAATACAAGACAGCAGGAGAATTGTGCTCATTGGATCCGGTTAATGTTTACAGATATTTCAATCATAGATTTGAGGCTATGATGTCCTTCATCTGCAATAAAAGAAATCCACCTCTTGGAGAAGTTGTGGATTTCTTTTGGAGAAAAGAGTACCAGGCAAGAGGTGCTCCTCATATTCATATGCTGTTGTGGATCAAGGATGCCCCAAAATTTGGAACAGATTCTGATGATGCAGTTTTATCTTTCATTGAAGAATATGCAACATGTGCTATACCTAAAAGCACAGAAGAAAAAAACTTAAAAGAGCAAGTTTTACGTTTCCAAAGACATCGGTGTGGAAAATACTGTCGACGAAAGTACAAGAGTAAAGATAAATTCTACACAAAATGTCGATTTGGATTTCCACGACCTGTTCTTTCAAAAGGAAGAGTAAACAGTTTTATGTCAGCTGTGCGACATACTATTACAAGAAAATCGCCTAAGAATACTTACAACTTAAGAAGAAAAGAAGAGTCAAAATATATAAATGACTACAACCCAGTAATTTCATCCATGTGGAATGCTAACATGGGTATACAGTATGTAGCTGACAATTCTATTGCTGTTGCTCGGTATGTCACATCTTACATCACTAAATCTGAGAAAACAGAATTGAAAGAAATGTGGGAAGAGATTTCTCACGAGAAGACTGTCAGTAAAAAGCTATACAGTTTCAGTTTAAAGATGTTATCGCATCGAGAAATTGGATCCTACGAATGCTCAGATAGGTTATCATCTGCAAGTCTGTACTCCAAATCCAGAAGAATAATTTGGGTAAGTTTAGGCCTTGCAGGAATGAGAAATCGGGTACTGAAATCTGTTTGAGAAATTGAATATTTAGCAGAGTACGAACCTGAAAGTACAGACATTTTAAGAACAAACATGTTGGACACATATTACCCACAAAGAAGTCATCATCTTGAGAACATGTGTCTATATGAAGTGCTGCAGAACTACATTTATAAACGGAATACCACAGAAGACATCAACAATGGAAAATATAAAGTCACTGGTGAGGAAGGATGTTTGGTAAAACAAACAAAAGGAAGTTTGATTAATCACCGGAAGCTGAGTTGTGACACTACTGACAAAAAGGAATTTTACTACTTGGCACTTTTACAGCTGTTTAAACCATGGCGTTCAGAGGACGAACTACTTGGAGATTTTCAGAGCTATGAAGATTCCTTTAATGCTTGCAAAGATAGCACAGAATGCAGTACTTTCTCAACGTATGTTCAAATGTTAAATGAAGAAATTGAACAAGAAGCAACAATTGCAGCTGAAGTAGCTAGAGACAGTTCTCAAGACAGTCAAAGTTCTGGGACGTTCAGTCAAGATCCTCTAGGACAACCAATCGTAGAAAATGAAGCTGCAATAGCCATGACTGAAGTCGAAACAGCTATGAATCAAGCTCAGGAAGATTAAATAAACTTACCAAATATGGAACAACAACTGAATGATGAACAACAACAAATTTATGAGGAAGTCAGAAAAAAAATTGATCATGGATTACTACATGAAAATAAAGAGTGCTCATGCACATCGTTTCAACCAATCAGAATGTATGTGAGTGGACAAGCCGGAACTGGAAAAAGTTTCTTGATTAAAGTAATTAGAAGCTACCTTCAGCAAAAAACAGATTCAACTTTGTCTTGTGTTGTTACTGCTCCAACTGGGTTAGCAGCATATAACATAAAAGGAATTACCCTCCATCGTTTGCGAATGTTACCAGTAGAGCACGAGAACAAAATACAATGCCACAAGCTAACAGGAGAAGCATGTTTTGAAGTTGCAAGAGTATTGAAAAAATTGAAAGTTCTCATCATTGATGAGGTAAGCATGGTATCAAACTTAATGCTTGTCTTTGTGCATTTAAGAATGCAGCAAATTCTAAAGACAAACTATGACGTGCTATTTGGAGGAAAACATGTTATAGTTTTTGGAGATATTCTGCAGCTTACTCCAGTTAAAGGACAACCAGTATTTCAAACCCTTACACATGAAGACACGAAAAAGTCATTAGGAAGTATAGGTAATGTGAATATTTGGACATACTTTGAGTATAAAGAACTCATTACCAATATGCGGCAAGCCAATGATGAGGATTATGCAAGTATTCTCAAAGATATCAGAATTGGACTACTCACAGAACATGGCAGAAAAGCTTTACAGAGTCGATTGCTATGTAATGTGTTTCCAACAGAACAAATAGTTCCAGAGAAAATATACAAGAACATTGCTGGAAAAAATACTGTAATCTGCTTAATGCCAACACTACATGAATGCTCTATATTCAATCAAGAACTTTTGAAATTGGAAAATGAAGAGATTGTCAAACTGGAAGCTGTGGCTAAAATACAACATGAAGGAATAACTATTATATTGACAAACAAATAAAAGTAAATTGGATTCTCTAGAGAAAAACATCTCGAAAACAGCCGGTTTAGAAAAGAATCTTTATGTATGTCTGAACAGTCGAGTAATTTTAAGACGTAATTTGGATGTAGAGAAAGGTTTAGTGAACGGAGCTATGGGTAAAGTTGTGGGTTTTGTTAATTACCAGAAAAAAGTTGGAATTGAATTTTTAAAAATAAAATTTGATCAGATTGAAGAGGTTAAAGACATTTGTCGTTGTTCAGCTCGTTTCTTGCTTGTGAAAGACTTATATGTACGTAGGAAGCAGTTTCCGTTTTCTCTAGCATATGCTGTAACTATTCACAAATCTCAAGGATTAACTGTAGATAGTGCATTTGTAAACATTGGATCTACTGTGTTTAAAGAAGGTATGGCATATGTTGCTGTGTCACGCGTGAAAAAAATATCTGGTTTATTCATGATAGACTTTGATGACTCAAAAGTTAGTGCTGATGCAAACTGTGTAAAGGAGTATAATAGATTAAGAAGAAGCTATGCTCCTCATTTAGGTCAGTATCCTGTGTTTGAAAAACGTGTTGTTTGTAGGAAAAGGAGATTTGAGAATATCTGTAATGAGGATGTAGAGAACAGAAAACAAAAAGAGAGTAATGTGACTGCAAGCAAAAAGAAAAAAAGGACAGTGTTGAAGAGGTTGTTGGTTGTCATTTTGAATATAGCTCTGGTGTCAACTGCTACGCAAATGTAGTGCTGAATGTTGTATTTTATCTTCAAATTTTGCAAGAGCAGATAATACTAAATCATGGAAAAAGATTCTGTTCTCTGCTGAGTCTCCTTTATGAGAAGCTGAGTAATGATAAAACTAAAATAGAAAGTGCTTCTGATGTTAGAAATCTTTTAGATGAATGTTCTGGATGTACACAGTTTACACAAGATGTCCAGCAAGATGCACAGGAATTCTTGATGTATATGCTTATGGTACCGGAAGATGAAGGGGTAGAAATAGAAAATATATTAGGTGTCTCATATAAATGGGAACATTGTTGTGAAAACTGTATGAACACATGCAGCAGTAATGTTGATTCTGAAAGGTTCATCTATTTAACATTACCAGAGAGTAAAACAGTGACTTTTAGTAAATTAGTTAAAGATGCAAATCACAACATTGAATGTTCTCAATGTAAATCAGACATGTTATCAACGTTATTTTTACAGAAATATGGACAGTATGTAATTTTAATGATGCAACGTTGTAGAGCAGATGGAACTAAAATGGAAACTTTACTAAAGAAGTTTGTAGGAAATCAATTATCAATATCAGGTAAAACTTTTGTTGCAGTTGCAATTATTTTTCATGATGAACCTTCTATAACTTCTGGTCATTACACAGTTTATCTTAAATGTGAAAAAGGATGGACACTGTGTAATGATTCTCAATTGATTTTCAAGCAACGTTTGCCTTATGATTTACCAAATTGTTACTTAATTTTTCTAAAACCAAAATTTTAGATACAAATTCCAGCATCTGAAGAAACCATTATTTCAATTTTATAGGATTAACATTGGATATTTCACTTACAAAGGATTTTAAAATTACCATTTGGCCTCAAGGAAAGGTAAAGGTAACAATTGTGGACTTGTTTGACAGATATTACTTTGTTGTACGTGCTTAAGCTGCAAGACTTACAGACGTTATTTATTGCAAATAGTTATCGTTCTTAGAAGGTATTTTGAATATATTTGTGACATTTCTATGAAGGTCTGTTTTAGTGAGAAGAGATTCAGGGCTTTTTTTAAACAATCTTTCAGATTGTTTTTTTTTTTGCCCGCTGTTAAATGATGAAAACAATTGATATCACTATTTTCAGTGAAATTCAATACATTCTGAAAACAGCAAAAAAAGGGCAAAAAATTGCTTTGTTAAATATGAAAAAATATGTACTGCTTAAGAAAATGTATTGTTGAATATTAATCCTTTTTTTCTTTTTTTCAGATCTTGAAAGAAAATTTAGGTAATGTAATCCATTTTACTAGCAATTTAAAAAAAACATTTAAAAATGTGTTTAAATTTATAGATGCCTATAAAGTCAAGAAAGAGAAAAGAACAGCAACAACATCTATATTTGAAGAAAACTGGACCAAAAAAAATAGTTGAAGAATATCATGTTGGAAAAAAGAAAAAGTCTTCTGGTAAGCAGACTAAGGATTTTAAAAAAAATATCTTCAAACAAAGAAAAAATGCAAATAGTGTTTCAAGTACAAAACAACAACAGAGTCGACAGAAAATACGAAAAGCCAATGTTGAATCAGAAGTAAGAAAGAGTGACTTAACACGAAAAATAGATTTTAAAAACATTCGTTGAAAAATGTTTCAGAGAAGAGTGATGTTAAATTTGCTAAAGGATGTGAAAAAATGTAAGAAGAAAACCAAATTTTATTTTAAAAAAAAAGATATTGAAACAATTGTTGCTAAGGCTTTGGAAATAAAACGAAAACTATTCATTTTAATTTTGAACAGGATGCGTAGATTAGAAAAATGAGTCAAAGCAATGAAGTCACAAAGCAAAAGGAAAAGAGTAATGAAAAAAAATAACTTTTGTAAAGTGTTCTTCGGAGAATGGAAGCATAGTTCAAGTACTGAGCCATTTTTTAATGAAGAGAGTTATTTTCAAAGTAATAGTTTGTTGCATGTAGTTGACACCAATGGTCGAGCTTATGAAGTTAAAGATGGTTGTGTAATGGAAAAGGAGAAAATGGTTCCAAGAAATGAGGAAGAAGTGTTAGCTGATGAGGTTATGGGGAGACGTCCTAAAGCCCCAGTGTACACTTGGAATTGTAGTAGTATTTGCACTGTGCGACAGGAATCAATTGATAAATTACGTGACTTCCTAAGAGAATATAGTAAAAAAAAGTGTTAAACAGAAGATTAAGGTGCTTCAAAGACTAGACCCATGCAGAGTGAGAGAGAATACTGGTTTACAAGGACATTCTCTTGCTTGTCTATCTAGTAAAGTTTGCCAAAGTGTTTTTCACCATTTTAGGATGCTGGCTGTTCATCATACTGAAATGAGAAAGTTTGTGAGAACATTGTATTTTGCTAAAAGTCCAGCACTAATGTTAAATGAGTTGAATAGTGCTCTGTTCCATGGATCTGTATCAGATGTAGTGAAGGTTACTGATGATATTCAGTTTTGTTAATTTGGTCCAGAGCAAGAAAGTGCAGGAAATGACACAGTTATTGAGGAAAATGTGGAAGAGAATGTAGAACTCACTGTTAGTAAAAATTTTGAAGATGAAATGACAAAATTTGCTATCATCTCTAATGAAAGACCAAATATTACTTGTATTTGTTGCTGGAGAAGCCATTATAAAATTCAAACAAGAAATGTTGATCTGTATAAAAAAAGTGAAAATGAAGATAATTATAAGTGGAAGGATTTTGCAACGTATATATTTCTGGAAAATAGTTTTGATTTGGATGAAGATCAGCGTATTTGTAAATACTGTTATAACAAGTTAGAAGAAAATAGAATGCCAGCCAGAGCTGTACATAATAATTTAGAATTGGTTGATATTACTGCAGAACTTTCTGATTTAAATATGTATGAGTCTATACTCATTCAATGTCTCCATCCGTTTCAGACCATAGTGCGTATGGAGCCAAAAACAGGTAAATTACCTCCTTCGGATTTACAAAGAGGTTTAAAAGGAAGAGTTGTCTATTTGCCATTGGATTTGAAAAAAAATATAGAAACAATTGATGCAGATAGATTGGAAACTGAACCATTAGTTATTCTGGTTAATGGAGTACCAACAAAGAATAAGAAAATATGGCAGGAGCTGGTAGATGTATGAAAAGTACAAAGAGCAAATGTATATTTGAAAGGAAATAATAAATGGTATGAAACAATTTATATGGATGAAGATGAAGAAGTTTTACTACCAGACTCAGGAATACCAGCTGGGCAAATTGAAAAAGTGGATAAGTCAAAAGAAGAAGAAATTTATGAACATTTCAGCATACATCCTCTTCATTCTAAAGAAGTTATGGGAAACACTATTGATCTGTTTCAGATGAAAAAAGCACAAGGAAGTCCCGTGAGTGTATGGGAGGAGAGCTTGGAAGCCCGTTGTTTTCCCCAGCTGTTTCCTACAGGAAAAGGTGGACGATATGATGAACGTCCAGTACAGATTCCTGCTTCTGAGTATCGGACTACAAGGTTATTTGCAGAAGATCCAAGATTTCGTCAAAGTATTCCATATTTGTTCCATCTTTTATTTGAAAGTGACTTGTCTGCACTATCTTATGCAGTAAATCACATTTTAAAAACTGGAGTACATCTACATAATGTGTCTGCAAAGGATTTTATTAACAAAATGCAACAGCGAGATGATCATTTGGAATCTCAATTGATAGCTTGTCAGCGTGGAACTAATGAATATTGGTACCGACGCCATGGAGAATTGAAATGTATGTTACGGAATTTAGGAACTCCTACATGGTTCCTTACCCTAAGCTGTGCTGAGTACGCTTGGGATGATTTACTGGATTTTCTACGAGAGGCAAATTCAAATATTGAAAACATCCAATACAAGACAGCAGGAGAATTGTGCTCATTGGATCCGGTTAATGTTTACAGATATTTCAATCATAGATTTGAGGCTATGATGTCCTTCATCTGCAATAAAAGAAATCCACCTCTTGGAGAAGTTGTGGATTTCTTTTGGAGAAAAGAGTACCAGGCAAGAGGTGCTCCTCATATTCATATGCTGTTGTGGATCAAGGATGCCCCAAAATTTGGAACAGATTCTGATGATGCAGTTTTATCTTTCATTGAAGAATATGCAACATGTGCTATACCTAAAAGCACAGAAGAAAAAAACTTAAAAGAGCAAGTTTTACGTTTCCAAAGACATCGGTGTGGAAAATACTGTCGACGAAAGTACAAGAGTAAAGATAAATTCTACACAAAATGTCGATTTGGATTTCCACGACCTGTTCTTTCAAAAGGAAGAGTAAACAGTTTTATGTCAGCTGTGCGACATACTATTACAAGAAAATCGCCTAAGAATACTTACAACTTAAGAAGAAAAGAAGAGTCAAAATATATAAATGACTACAATCCAGTAATTTCATCCATGTGGAATGCTAACATGGGTATACAGTATGTAGCTGACAATTCTATTGCTGTTGCTCGGTATGTCACATCTTACATCACTAAATCTGAGAAAACAGAATTGAAAGAAATGTGGGAAGAGATTTCTCACGAGAAGACTGTCAGTAAAAAGCTATACAGTTTCAGTTTAAAGATGTTATCGCATCGAGAAATTGGATCCTACGAATGCTCAGATAGGTTATCATCTGCAAGTCTGTACTCCAAATCCAGAAGAATAATTTGGGTAAGTTTAGGCCTTGCAGGAATGAGAAATCGGGTACTGAAATCTGTTTGAGAAATTGAATATTTAGCAGAGTACGAACCTGAAAGTACAGACATTTTAAGAACAAACATGTTGGACACATATTACCCACAAAGAAGTCATCATCTTGAGAACATGTGTCTATATGAAGTGCTGCAGAACTACATTTATAAACGGAATACCACAGAAGACATCAACAATGGAAAATATAAAGTCACTGGTGAGGAAGGATGTTTGGTAAAACAAACAAAAGGAAGTTTGATTAATCACCGGAAGCTGAGTTGTGACACTACTGACAAAAAGGAATTTTACTACTTGGCACTTTTACAGCTGTTTAAACCATGGCGTTCAGAGGACGAACTACTTGGAGATTTTCAGAGCTATGAAGATTCCTTTAATGCTTGCAAAGATAGCACAGAATGCAGTACTTTCTCAACGTATGTTCAAATGTTAAATGAAGAAATTGAACAAGAAGCAACAATTGCAGCTGAAGTAGCTAGAGACAGTTCTCAAGACAGTCAAAGTTCTGGGACGTTCAGTCAAGATCCTCTAGGACAACCAATCGTAGAAAATGAAGCTGCAATAGCCATGACTGAAGTCGAAACAGCTATGAATCAAGCTCAGGAAGATTAAATAAACTTACCAAATATGGAACAACAACTGAATGATGAACAACAACAAATTTATGAGGAAGTCAGAAAAAAAATTGATCATGGATTACTACATGAAAATAAAGAGTGCTCATGCACATCGTTTCAACCAATCAGAATGTATGTGAGTGGACAAGCCGGAACTGGAAAAAGTTTCTTGATTAAAGTAATTAGAAGCTACCTTCAGCAAAAAACAGATTCAACTTTGTCTTGTGTTGTTACTGCTCCAACTGGGTTAGCAGCATATAACATAAAAGGAATTACCCTCCATCGTTTGCGAATGTTACCAGTAGAGCACGAGAACAAAATACAATGCCACAAGCTAACAGGAGAAGCATGTTTTGAAGTTGCAAGAGTATTGAAAAAATTGAAAGTTCTCATCATTGATGAGGTAAGCATGGTATCAAACTTAATGCTTGTCTTTGTGCATTTAAGAATGCAGCAAATTCTAAAGACAAACTATGACGTGCTATTTGGAGGAAAACATGTTATAGTTTTTGGAGATATTCTGCAGCTTACTCCAGTTAAAGGACAACCAGTATTTCAAACCCTTACACATGAAGACACGAAAAAGTCATTAGGAAGTATAGGTAATGTGAATATTTGGACATACTTTGAGTATAAAGAACTCATTACCAATATGCGGCAAGCCAATGATGAGGATTATGCAAGTATTCTCAAAGATATCAGAATTGGACTACTCACAGAACATGGCAGAAAAGCTTTACAGAGTCGATTGCTATGTAATGTGTTTCCAACAGAACAAATAGTTCCAGAGAAAATATACAAGAACATTGCTGGAAAAAATACTGTAATCTGCTTAATGCCAACACTACATGAATGCTCTATATTCAGTCAAGAACTTTTGAAATTGGAAAATGAAGAGATTGTCAAACTGGAAGCTGTGGCTAAAATACAACATGAAGGAATAACTATTATATTGACAAACAAATAAAAGTAAATTGGATTCTCTAGAGAAAAACATCTCGAAAACAGCCGGTTTAGAAAAGAATCTTTATGTATGTCTGAACAGTCGAGTAATTTTAAGACGTAATTTGGATGTAGAGAAAGGTTTAGTGAACGGAGCTATGGGTAAAGTTGTGGGTTTTGTTAATTACCAGAAAAAAGTTGGAATTGAATTTTTAAAAATAAAATTTGATCAGATTGAAGAGGTTAAAGACATTTGTCGTTGTTCAGTTCGTTTCTTGCTTGTGAAAGACTTATATGTACGTAGGAAGCAGTTTCCGTTTTCTCTAGCATATGCTGTAACTATTCACAAATCTCAAGGATTAACTGTAGATAGTGCATTTGTAAACATTGGATCTACTGTGTTTAAAGAAGGTATGGCATATGTTGCTTTGTCACGCGTGAAAAAAATATCTGGTTTATTCATGATAGACTTTGATGACTCAAAAGTTAGTGCTGATGCAAACTGTGTAAAGGAGTATAATAGATTAAGAAGAAGCTATGCTCCTCATTTAGGTCAGTATCCTGTGTTTGAAAAACGTGTTGTTTGTAGGAAAAGGAGATTTGAGAATATCTGTAATGAGGATGTAGAGAACAGAAAACAAAAAGAGAGTAATGTGACTGCAAGCAAAAAGAAAAAAAGGACAGTGTTGAAGAGGTTGTTGGTTGTCATTTTGAAAATAGCTCTGGTGTCAACTGCTACGCAAATGTAGTGCTGAATGTTGTATTTTATCTTCAAATTTTGCAAGAGCAGATAATACTAAATCATGGAAAAAGATTCTGTTCTCTGCTGAGTCTCCTTTATGAGAAGCTGAGTAATGATAAAACTAAAATAGAAAGTGCTTCTGATGTTAGAAATCTTTTAGATGAATGTTCTGGATGTACACAGTTTACACAAGATGTCCAGCAAGATGCACAGGAATTCTTGATGTATATGCTTATGGTACCGGAAGATGAAGGGGTAGAAATAGAAAATATATTAGGTGTCTCATATAAATGGGAACATTGTTGTGAAAACTGTATGAACACATGCAGCAGTAATGTTGATTCTGAAAGGTTCATCTATTTAACATTACCAGAGAGTAAAACAGTGACTTTTAGTAAATTAGTTAAAGATGCAAATCACAACATTGAATGTTCTCAATGTAAATCAGACATGTTATCAACGTTATTTTTACAGAAATATGGACAGTATGTAATTTTAATGATGCAACGTTGTAGAGCAGATGGAACTAAAATGGAAACTTTACTAAAGAAGTTTGTAGGAAATCAATTATCAATATCAGGTAAAACTTTTGTTGCAGTTGCAATTATTTTTCATGATGAACCTTGTATAACTTCTGGTCATTACACAGTTTATCTTAAATGTGAAAAAGGATGGACACTGTGTAATGATTCTCAATTGATTTTCAAGCAACGTTTGCCTTATGATTTACCAAATTGTTACTTAATTTTTCTAAAACCAAAATTTTAGATACAAATTCCAGCATCTGAAGAAACCATTATTTCAATTTTATAGGATTAACATTGGATATTTCACTTACAAAGGATTTTAAAATTACCATTTGGCCTCAAGGAAAGGTAAAGGTAACAATTGTGGACTTGTTTGACAGATATTACTTTGTTGTACGTGCTTAAGCTGCAAGACTTACAGACGTTATTTATTGCAAATAGTTATCATTCTTAGAAGGTATTTTTAATATATTTGTGACATTTCTATGAAGGTCTGCTTTAGTGAGAAGAGATTCAGGGCTTTTTTTAAACAATCTTTCAGATTGTTTTTTTTTTTGCCCGCTGTTAAATGATGAAAACAATTGATATCACTATTTTCAGTGAAATTCAATACATTCTGAAAACAGCAAAAAAAGGGCAAAAAATTGCTTTGTTAAATATGAAAAAATATGTACTGCTTAAGAAAATGTATTGTTGAATATTAATCCTTTTTTTCTTTTTTTCAGATCTTGAAAGAAAATTTAGGTAATGTAATCCATTTTACTAGCAATTTAAAAAAAACATTTAAAAATGTGTTTAAATTTAAAACAAAGGTGGAGAACATGGAAAGGGGGCATGGTAGAGACTTCCTGAACCCCTAGTGTTTGTCAGGGAGTCCCTGAAGGATCATAAAGGGTGAAAAAAACGAATATTTTTTTTTTAAAAATCATAGGGTGCGCGAACCGTGCGCGCACCCTAAAAAAAAAATCGACAAATAGATTTAAAAAACAAGTTTTTGTGTTTAGATTTTAGGTGGCTCTAAAAAGAGCCCTTCTGTTAATGTCGGGACAGAGGAAGAGAAAAACTAAAAAATGAAAAAAACTATAGCCTGGTGCACGAGTGCTGCTCTAATTTCCTCTCAATGAGATCAATACTGGTCTCACCAATAGAAATGACAGCATGACAGTCCAAGCACCGTGTATACAGCCTTGCAAAAGAAGGGCGTATATCCAGAGGTGTAGAAGTAGGAGAAGGCACCACCGCAAAAGAAGTGCTCGGCTGAGCTGCCAATGGTGTGCTCGGCTGAGCTGTTGCGGATGTACTCGGATGAGCTGATGGTGGGTTTTCACTAACAGCTCGAGCAAAAGTCGCTGGATGCACTTTTTCAACGTGCCTTAACATTGTGTGAACACTAAAAGAGTATTTCCACGTGATAAGGTCCGTTGACAAAGAATGCAGGTGACTTTTGGTGCATTCACCTTCTTTTGGCCTTCTGGAAAAGTGAAAAACTGCCATATGAAGGAGTCTTTCTGCTTCCTCTGACTCTGTCTCACAAGAGTTTTTTGTTCAGTCTCAGAAGATGGCTGCTGCTCTGCCATTGTATCGTACTCATTACGCGCGTACGTTGCGCGCGTAAGAAGCACGCGCGCATGCACTAACTCAGCGCGCGTAGTACGCGCAGAGCACACACGACGTACGCATGCGTACGTGGTCAACGTACGCATACGTACGTTATCTACGTACGCATGCGTACTTAGTGCACTCACCGAGCGCGCACTATGATGTACGTATGCGTAAGTAGATAAGGTACGCATACGTACACGAAAAACGTACTTATGCGTACTTGGTGCGCGCACCGAGCGCGCACTATGACGTACGCATGCGTACGTAGATAACGTACGCATGCGTACACGAAAAACGTACACATGCGTACTGGGTGCGCGCACCGAGCGCGCACGGTAAAAAACAAAAAATAAAAGAATGAATTGAAATGTATATAAGTTAATAGAAGATATTAACTATGCTAAGATATTAACTATGCTGTTGAACAATACAAAAAAAATGTTGAGCCATTCCAAATTAAAGGATACAGATAATCTATAAATGTATACATAGGTAACTTGTTGTAAAAGAAATATATTAAAAAATATAATGAAAAATTCAAAAGTTAGCATTTAAAAAACCTTTGAAATTCACTGAAAAAAACATAGGTTTCACACACGTTATAGTTAGGAATTAGCATTTAAAAAACCCTGCAAATTCACTGAAAAAACCATAGGTTTCACACATGTTATAGTTAGCTGGACATTTCACTCGTAAAAAAACAATAAAATTCCCCCGTTATAGTTAGTTCAGCTAACTATAACTCGCGCGCCCGCAATCCACTGCTGATGATGTCACATATTACATCACTCATGACATGGTCGGTGACATCACTCATGACATTACTGATGACATCTCAAATGACATCACTGATGACATCACTGATGACGTCATCCATTGAGTATGTATTTCTGATCAATTTTAATATGTTTAATATTTATAGGGAAAGGCCTGTTGAAGAATGAGTGGGTGTACAAGTATGTAAATGGATGATTTTCTGTGGTGCGTAACTGACTCTATAAGTGAGTCATTAAATGTATCTTACTGCAGACTAGTGACTAAACTGTGTAAATATTTGTATGTGTCTGTATGTTGGTGTGTAAGTGGCGGCATGGTTTTGTGAATACCTATATAAGTGTCTATATAAGTTATTGATTGTATGGGTTCCTGATTGTTTGTGCGGGTAGGGTGTGTGTGACTCTCTGCATAGATGTGTGAGTGGGTGATTCTATGGGTGCATGGTTTTATGAGTGCATCTGTGATGGACTGTATGGTTGAGTGAGTGTATGTATGGGTGTGTTAGGGATTGAATGTATATCTCAGTGGTACATTTGTGACTAACTACATATGTGAAAAGCAGTATATATGTGTGTAAGAGTATATAAGTGGGTAGATGTGAGAGTGTGTGATTGTGAGAGTGACTGTATGGATGAGTGTGTGCTTGTATCAATGATTCTATAAGAGCGTAAGAATGTGGTACTATTTTTATGAGTAAGTGAACTTGAGTGTGTATAACCGCATACGTGAGTAAATGGGAGTGTGATTATTTGCATGACTGACTAGGTGTGAGAGTACCTCTATGGATGGTTGGTAGTGTGTGAGTGTCTATATAGGTATATAAATGCATATGATAGTTTTGTATGTTGTGACTGTAAGTATGAGTGACTGTACAGGTGAATGAGTTGAGGTGTATGTAGACTTAAGAGTTAATAAGTGGGTATGTAGTCATTGGTATTGCAGTATGTATGGTTTTGAGAATGGAACTCTTTAATTTTGATTCGGTGTATCAAAGGTTATATTAGGGTGTGAGAAGATGTGGTAATTTATCGCATGGATGACTTCATCAGTGATGTCATTTGAGATGTCATCAGTGATGTCATGAGTGATGTCACTGACCATGTCATGAGTGATGTAATATGTGATGTCATCAGCAGTGGATTGCGGGCGCGCGAGTTATAGTTAGCTGAACTAACTATAACGGGGGAATTTCATTGGTTTTTTACGAGTGAAATGTCCAGCTAACTATAACATGTGTGAAACCTATGGTTTTTTCAGTGAATTTGCAAGGTTTTTTAAATGCTAATTCCTAACTATAACGTGTGTGAAACCTATGGTTTTTTCAGTGAATATATATATATCCTGCTCCGATGCACCGTTAGACAGCGCGTCACTCCTTAGGCGGGTGCTCCGTCGCGGCGATGCTCCGCGATTAAATTTTTTCGCTACCTATTCCTGCTTTATACAAGGAAACCGGCACTCACGGGGTTAGATTGCAGCCAGTATCCTTTATTCGGAACGCGCAACAAACAAACGCGTTTCGGAACTTGTCCTTTGTCAGTGTTTGCAATTCTCAATCGCCAGCGACATGTTTTAAAGCGTCATGGTTGTGGACATAAAAACAAAAGAGGGGTAATGCTCGTAAAATACAAACGCCATTTTGTAGTAGTGTTTTAATAGTAACATTGATGTCTGAATTTATGTTTATATAAACTTTTAACAATTCATAGTATATACAACGAATTCGCTTATCATATTGATATTCGTGAACATGATTAATGTACCATTAAAATCAATTAATCTCGCCGTGTATCGACCTAAGGCAACCACTTGCTCTTGATTGCCTGATCCCCCTCTATGCATTATGCAGTATATCGGCTTATTTTTCAAATAAACATATTGTAGCACAAACAATAGAAATATCATTAAACCAAATGTTTAAAAATCATGGCATACGTTTAAAAACTGTTGGTCATCCTGCTGTCTAGGTCCCCAGATGTACTGTCAGTTCTTCCTCACTATTTAACCCATAAGGGGTCTTTGTTTGGAGGTCAATGATGTAACGTGACTCTAATCTTCTTTACCTTAACACCCTATCTCCCCCTCTGATGTTCAATGGGACACAATCAATGCTAAAAAACTGTAATAGATCCCTATTACTCTTGTGTTTAATGGCAATGTGTCTCGCAACTGGATAATTTAAATCCTTTTTTGCTATGGCACGCATATGTTCCAAAACCCACACTTTCACACAGTGTATGGTGCTGCCTATATACCTAAGGCCACATGGGCACTTTAGGCAATAGACAGCATGAGTAGTTTGACAGGTCATGAATTTATTAATTCTTTTTCCTGTTTTCAGTCCTTGCACTTCATAAGTGAACATCCGTTTGCTGAAGGCACAGGCCTTACACCTGCCACATGGGTAAAACCCCTTCAACTCATTTAGTGTTCCCTTCCGTGTAGGCAAATTTTCTAGATGGCCATGAACCAGATTGTCTTTTCATGAGCGAGCTCTTTTAAAAGTGATTAATGGGTTTCTTGGAATATCCGCTCCAATTATTGTGTCAGTCTTGAGTGCATGCCAATTCCGTTTCATAATCTTTTTAAGACTGTCTGCATCCTCTGAGTACGTTGTTACCATGCGAAATTTGCCTTCTGCATGTTTTTTCTGTGTCGGTTTATTGAATAAACCCTCTCTTGGTAGTTGTTTTACTCTATTTAAAGTATTTTCCAAGAGATCCTTTTGATACCCTCTGACTAAAAACCGATTAAAGCTTTCTTCTGCTGCCAAGTTGAAATCGCATTCTCTTGAACAGTTGCGTTACAACCTGAGAAATTCCCCGTAAGGGATACTATTTTTTAATTTTGGTGGGTGACTACTTGTAGCATGCAATATGCTGTTGCCTGCTGTGGGTTTTCTATAGAGGGCTGTTGTCAGTTTTCCTTCCTGTATTGTCACCCTAAGGTCAAGATAGTTCACTGCCACTGAACTGATCTTGCCTGTGAACCGTAAATTAACATTGTTACTGTTCAAATGTGTCACAAATTCTTCTGCTTTAGTCTGCGATCCCTTCCAATTTAGGAAGAGATCGTCGATGTCTCGGTACCATGCCACTATTTCATTGGTCTAATTTTCATTGGTCGATGACCAGGCCACCTGCTCCTCCCACCAGCCTACGAATAAATTTGCATAGCTGGGAGCGAAGCAGGTGCCCATCGCGGTCCCAGATACCTGCCTATATAGATCTCCCTGAAAGAGAAATATATTATTCGACAAACAGAATTCAATCAATTCAAGTAGTATCCCATTATGTTCCACAAATTTCAATGAACTTTTCTGTAGGAAATATTTTACAGCATTCAAACCCTGCACATGATTTATACAGGTGTACAGACTTGTAATATCCAATACAATAAGAAAATATGATGGATGCCACTGTATTCCTTCAATGTGCTTCTCAAAGTCCGTAGTATCCTTAATATAAGAAGGCAATTGTAAGACTGACTGAAAAAGAAAATGATCTATAAATCTTGAGAGATTTTCTGCTAGACTCCCTAGAGAAGAGACTATGGGTCTCCCTGGTCATCTCAAACAATCCTTATGCACTTTCGGAAGATGGTAAAATGTTGGCAATATGGGGTTCATAGATCTTAAAAATAAATACTCATCCAGGTCCAACATAGATTTTTCATGCCATTTATTTATTAACGTTTGATAGTTTAGGATGCTGTTTTGATATTCTTCTTTCCTTGTTAGTTCATAACATTCGTGAATTTTTCAGCTGCTGGCGAGCTTCTTCCACATATTGTTCTCTAGGTATAAGGACTATATTGCCCCCTTTGTCTGAGGGCTTACAGATTATAGTCTCATCCTTTGCCAAATTCATGATTGCCGCTTTCTGCAAGTCAGTCAAGTTCCTTTTTGAGTTTGAAGCTTTTTTGTTTTTCTCACGGAATTTCATTAAATCCTTTATTACCGCGTCTATTGTGTCCAACGGCATTTAAGGTAGAAACTGTGATGGTGGTTTGAATGCACTTTTTGGTGCCTCTTGTTCTATGCCCAAACACCTAGTTGTCTGTGTCATTGTTCCACTTTTGGTAGTGTTTTCTGTTGATATTTCTTGACACTGCTCTTCCAACACCTCTAAGGTGGTCAGATCGTTGACTGCCAGTAGGTCAGTTTCTCTACTTTGGGATTTTAGCTGTCTTGCTTCCTTGATGGTAGGCTTCAATTTAAAATACTTATGTAATTTCAATTTTCGCACAAACTTAAAGAGATCTATCCGTGTTTGTGTAAATTCTAGATGATTATGAGGGCAAAAGGTTAGCCCCAATTGTAGAACCGATTCTTCCATGGTGGTCAAGATTTTGGGAGTCAGATTGATAAAGGTTAGCTGATCCACTACCTTCCCCTACCATCTGCCTCCTCTCTTGCTCCTTGTCGCTCTTGATGTTTTGTTGCCTCTGCCCCTTCCTCTTCCAGCCGCCTCTTCTGGTTTGCCTTCTCCTTCCGGGGGTTTGCTCTTTCCTCCCCTCAACCACGACTGGCGGATGATATTGAACTCCATCTGAAAAGGGGTCTTTTGCTGTGTTCCGGATGGGCCTGCAACCTCATCCTCCGATTGTTCATTTTCCGTTACGTCGGATTCAGATGTTTCTACTCTAACTGGTGGTAAAATTGTGGTTATTTTCTTTTTAGATATTTCTCTCCTTGGTTCCTCAAATTTTATTGCGAAGGTTAGTATTCTACCCCTGGCATAGTCTCTCTCGTCGCGCTCAAATGTTTCTTGTTTTCTCTGTTTAATTTTTATTTCATATTGCATAAGCCGCTTCTTCATTGTTTCTCTCAGTTGTTCTTGTTGGTTCTTATCTGTATTGTTTGTTAATTCCTCCTCCAGTGTTTCAATCTCTTTTAACGCCTTATTTATGTCGCTCCACGCGAATTTCACAAGTATATTAAGCATCCCTTTGCATGACAAAGCTGTGTGTTCTACCCACTCCTCAAGGAGTGGGTCCGGATTTTCATATGCAGATACTGTGTAGATACGTAACCCTCTGGGCACTCTCTCCACCTCAATATAATTCTAGAGTTAGGTGGCCTCCCACCATTTACGTTTCTCTTTTTCATATAGTCTCTCAAGCTTACTAAATTGTGCTTGTAGGGTGTTAGTCACATGACCTGTCTCTGTTGTTCCCAGATTTGTGGTGACCAACTTATTCTTTTTAAACATTCCAGCTGCCGCCTCCCTGCGCGCTGTCTCTCTAAACATATCTATTTTGTCCTGATGTTTAGCTGGAGCTACGATCCCGTGCCCCCTCACAAATAAAGGTATTCAATGCTGCTAATCGCCCCTTGCCTTGTCCTGGATTAGAGTTTTAATGTTAAATGTTGCACAGTTGGCTTACCTGCATATCCGTGACTCGCCATGTGAGTTATTAACGTCCAAATATGGAAAAGACCTTTCCCACGTTAGAAATCCAGGACGGTGCCTTCGCCTAATAAATCCTGCTCCGATGCACCGTAAGACAGCACGTCACTCCTTAGGCGAGTGCTCCGTCGTGGCGATGCTCCACGATGAAATTTTTTCGCTACCGATTCCTGCTTTATACAAGGAAACCAGCACTCACGGGGTCCGATTGCAGCAAGTATCCTTTATTCGGAACGCGCAACAAACAAACACGTTTCGGAACTTGTCCTTCGTCAGTGTTTGCAATTCTCAATCGCCAGCGACATGTTTTAAAGCGTCATGGTTATGGACATAAAAACAAAAGAGGGGTAATGCTCGTAAAATACAAACGCCATTTTGTAGTAGTGTTTCAATAGTAACATTGATGTCTGAATTTATGTTTATATAAACTTTTAACAATTCATAGTATATACAAAAAATTCGCTTATCATATTGATATTCGTGAACATGATTAATGTACCATTAAAATCAGTTAATCTTGCCGTGTATCGGCCTAAGGCAACCCCTTTCTCGTGATTGCCTGATCTCCCTCTATGCATTATGCAGTATACCAGCTTATTTTTCAAATAAACATATTGTAGCACAAACAATAGAAATATCATTAAACCAAATGTTTAAAAATCATGGCATACGTTTAAAAACTGTTGGTCATCCTGCTGTCTAAGTCCCCGCTTGTATTTTACGAGCATTACCCCTCTTTTGTTTTTATGTCCATAACCATGACGCTTTAAAACATGTCGCTGGCGATTGAGAATTGCAAACACTGACGTAGGACAAGTTCCGAAATGCGTTTGTTTGTTACGCGTTCCGAATAAAGGATACTTGCTGCAATCTGACCCCGTGAGTGCTGGTTTCCTTGTATAAAGCAGGAATCGGTAGCGAAAAAAATAAAATATATATATAGATATATATATTATCTACTGGCGGTCGCCAGTAGATAGTTATAGTTAGGACCTATTTTCCATAGGAAATCCGCAACATTCTATTCCCAATAAGTCTGGCGCCGGTTGATGAATCCTCGCAAAAGTTTCCAAACTTTTGGCCAGCTCCGCTCCGCTCCTACCCTGAAAGTTTTGTGGTGATTCGTCAAGCGGGGGCCGAGAAAAAAGGGGGGTCCCAAAACGCATTTTCCCCATGCAATTTCCCATAGGATCTGTTGTCGCAGCTACAGCCCGAACCGCTGAACGGAATGACACCAAATTTGGCAAAGAGGTAGTCCTCAGTTCAGACTCGTGCCTTTTGCATAAATGGTGTGAATCTGTTCAGTACTTCCTGAGAAAATTAGGGTAAACAAAGTTAGTGATATCTATGGCCGGGGAGGATCGCGCACCCTACCCGCACCGTAAGCGCACCCTCCCTGAACCGAGCGCGCACCCTCCCGATCACGCGCTGAATGCTAATTGGCTGTCGAGTGTCTGTCTACATTCGAAACCAGGAACTGTTGGCGGCCATTTTCTGCCTCGGTAGAAGCGAGGCTGAAGAAGCAAGGAGAATAAGTGTGTAAAACATATAAAGGGGGCAGAGTTGAAATACTCTGACCCTCTAGAGTTGCTTAGGGGGTCCTAGAAGGACCCCCGGGGCCCCCTTTTAAAAAAAGAAAACAGCAAAATGCGCGCAAGGTGTGCGCATCCTAACACGTTGGGTGCGCGGATCCAAGGCAAAAATGTGACATTTTTGGGAGATAAAGATCAAGCTTAAGTGTTTTGTTCTTGAGTGGCTCTAAAAAGAGCCGCTGTGTTCATTGAGAGTTTTTGGTACTTATAAGTAAGTACCTATACAGAGTCTAAAGTTGTTGAGGAAGACTCTGTTTCCTCCATCAGTAAAGTGTACTCCATCTCTCCTATACATCTCTTGCATATGAAAGCGCAGATTGTTATCGTATATGGACCCCATTCTATAGTCTCGGAGAAAAGCAGAAACAGATTTATTCACATGTTTCCTAGCTTTCTCAATCTGTGGACAAAAATGATTGGACCAGTTACACTTCTGCCTTTGGCATATGTTAGAATACACAAAGGCAGTTTTGGGAAAAAGTGAAAACAATTCTGCAAAGGTGTCCTTCATAAGCATTTCCAGACCTACCCCTGTCAAAGTGGCTAGATCATTGCCACCACAGTGCACTATTATGAGGTCAGGGTGTTGGATATGCATGAAGGATTTCACCAATGGCATCAATTGGTGCCACTTTAACCCTCTCTGTCCAATCCATTTAATGTCTACATTTGGCAAACCTAGGTCTTTGTGAATGCCTTTGTTTTCTGCATGCCTTTGGCTCCAGAAAATATAGCTGTGTCCCACAATCCACACTCTAAGCATCTTGAAAGGAGGTCTGGATGCACTCAGGTGGTCTCTGTAAATGAAATGGCAGTTTGGAAAGTAAGATGGTTCTAAAATGGTGGCTAAGATGCAGTTTTGAAAAAAGACAAGAAATCATTGGATGTTTGACAACCTTTTCCACAGAAAGGTAGGGTGTATAGTTCTGTTTTTTAAACACATGACTCTTATTGGTTAACAAAAACTGATTGTAAGGAACATTATATATGAGAAGCTGATTATGTTGAAAAGTCAAGCACACTTGCTGTCTTTGATTAGCAACATTGTGTGCTGAACTTGTGACCTGTGTGCTCAGTACAGTGTTCCATGACCTGTTTCTATAGTAACAGGCAGAAGGCAGATTGGGGGAAGGGTTCAAATGTATGTCATTTGGAAGGGTTGAAATGTTTAACCAATAGAAATGTGTGTTTGCTTTTGAATTTATGTGTGAAGGAATGTGATTTGATGATTACATGTATATGTGTGGAAAATGAAAGGGAAACTTTGCCATTCTTTGGTTTTGCTGAGAGGTGCACAGTGGAGAGATTCTGTATAAGAAAGTCTGGTGTGTGACTGATATCTGGTGTGTGACTGATATACTTTTTAATCTACAAAACAACTTGAAAGGTGAGTTATTTAATTGTGAGGGGATGTATGTAAACTATTTTGATTTTAATCAGACTAATGTATTTCTCCTGCTAAAGTGTAGAGAGTACTTTTTTTCTCTACAATCTTATTGACATTGTGTGTGCATGTAGAAACCATTCTGTGATACGCATTTGTGTTTTTCATGTGTTTGCAGACAGATAACTATGCTGTTTTTATATTTTGGTAGAATTAGAAACCAGTCATTGTTTATGAATTTGTGAAATGAGTTATGTTTCTACACTGAAATGTAGTACTCCTTCTAGATGAAGAAATGTGTTTTGGTATAGTGCAAGTGATAGTGTTGTTTGTACAGAATCACACAGTGAGTCTGTGTGCATTTGGGAACCACTGTGAGAGAAGCATTTGGTAACATCGTGTATTTGCTGACAGATAACTGTTTTAAAACCTGTCATGTTGTCAAGTTTTAGTAGCATTAGAAGCCAGTCTTTGCTTGTGCATTGATAAAATGAGTCATGCTTTGAAACAAATGTGCTGTACTTTAATATGTAGATTGTGTGTAGTCTCCTTACCCCTTGCACAGTAGTGAATAAGTTTTGGTAAGCTGCTGGGGATAGTGTTGCTTGTCTAGAATCACACTGTGAGTCTGTGTGCATTTGGGAACCACTGTGAGAGAAGCATTTGGTAACATCGTGTATTTGCTGACAGATAACTGTTTTAAAACCTGTCATGTTGTCAAGTTTTAGAAGTATTAGAAGCCAGTCTTTGCTTATGAATTGATAAAATGAGTCATGCTTTGACACTAATGTGCTGTACTTTAATATGTAGATTGTGTGCAGTTCCCTTACCACTTCCACAGTAGTGAATGAGTTTTGGTAAGCTGCTAGGGATAGTGTTGCTTGTCTAGAATCAAACTGTGAGTCTGTGTGCATTTGGGAACCACTGTGAGAGAAGCAGTTGGTAACATTGTGTATTTGCTGACAGATAACTGTTTTAAAACCTGTCTTGTTGTCAAGTTTTAGTAGCATTAGAAGGCAGTTTTTGCTTATGCTTTGATTAAATGAGTCAGGCTTTGACACAAAAGTGCAGTCCTGAAATATGTAGATTGTGTGCAGTTCCCTTACCACTTCCACTGTAGTGAATGAGTTTTGGTAAACTCCTAGGGATAGTGGTGCTTGTCTAGAATCACACTGTGAGTCTGTGTGCATTTGGGAACCACTGTGAGAGAAGCATTTGGTAACATCGTGTATTTTCTGACAAATAACATTTTTAAAACCTGTCATGTTGTCAAGTTTTAGTAGCATTAGAAGCCAGTCTTTGCTTATGCGTTGATTAAATGAGTTAGGCTTTGACACTAAAGTGCAGTCCTGAAATATGTAGCTTGTGTGCAGTTCCCTTACCACTTCCACAGTAGAGAATGAGTTTTGATAAACTCCTAGGTATAGTGGTTGTTGTCTACAATCACACTGTGAGTCTGTGTGCATTTGGGAACCACTGTGAGAGAAGCATTTGGTAACATCGTGTATTTGCTGACAGATAACTGTTTTAAAACCGGTCATGTTGTCAAGTTTTAGTAGCATTAGAAGCTAGTCTTTGCTTATGCATTGATAAAATGAGTCAGGGTTTGACACTAAAATGCAGTGCCATGTTCTATTCTCTTCACTGCGCCAGAACTGAAAATGTAAATGTTTTACCCAGGCACTGTCCTAGCAGTAGTCTGATGATTTAGTCAGTTTCCAAGTACTCATGTTGTGAACCATACATTACCACATAGACTGCTTCAAATGTCTATGCAGTATGCATGCATTCTTCTAACATACTATACACTTGTCTTTCACACCTTCAATTCCCTAGTTAGTATCCATACAGTCCAGCAAACATCCTGTCACTCCCTTTGCACTCCTCTAGTGACCCATTCAGTACCAAGTACTAATCCATTCACTGTGCCAAAAGCCAACTACTTATAAATTCACCCAGGCACTTTCATTGCTGTACTCTAATCATTCAGTCAGTACCCAAGTACTCATGCAGTGAGCCAGGCCTTAGCACATGGACTGCTTCAAACGCCTATCCACTATGTATGCAGTCCTCTTAACCACCTACACACTTGTCTTTCACACCTTCAATTCCCCAGTCAGTATTCATACACTTCTAGCAAACACCCTGTTACTCACCCAGTGTGCCTCCTTATAGTACTGTAATCATTCAGTCAGTTAGCATGTAGTCTTTTAGTGAGGTAGGCTTTAGGGCATGAACTGCTTCAAAGTAGTATGCACTATGCATGTAGTGTTTTAACTAGGGGTGGGCGGAATTTGCGTAATCGCGGTACGCAAATCTCCGCGAAACGGTAAAAAATCTCCGTGAACACGCAGAAATTCCGCGAACATGCGGAATTGCTTGTTCGCGATGCTTTTTTCCTGTTCACAATCGCTGTTTGCGTGCTCGGGGAGAAATATCTCGCAAACACGCATTTTGGGAACGCGAACAAGCAAAAATTTCGCAAAGTCGCGGAAAGCGGAATTTTGGGCAATTTCGCGTTCTCCGCATAACGCGAAATTACCCAAATTCCGCAAGTGGAACAGAATTTGCCGCCCAGGCCTAGTTTTAACCATCGTCATACTTGTGGTTCAGGACTATAGTTTCTTAGTCAGTTTTTATATAAAATGTGTTTGTACAGTAATGGAATAGTATAAATTTGAAAGTTATTAATATACATTTATTTGTGATTCTTTTTTACAGATACTGTTTTTCAACGTTAAAATAGAGAAATCATGCCAGAAAGAAAAAGAAAAAGAAAAGAAACTCAGAAAGGCGCAGGAGCAGGAGTGTTTCTCATCCGTTTGCACTCTTCTCGTGCAAGATTGTTCGGATGAAGGGTCCTTAGGTGCTTCATAATACTTGCCGTGCCGCACAAGTATTTCTTGTTAGGATCCCCTCGCGACAGCACTCTTTTGCAAATCTTGCACGTGACCAAGGTGGCATTGGTCTTTGTTTGCCCCTCGGGAAAAGTAAAACATTTCCACACCACAGATGAAAAACGTGGTGTGCGTGGTGCCTCCTCCAAAAATTCATCCTCAGATGAATGAGGAGATGCAGGTGATGCCTGCTGCCCTGAAGCCATTTTTAGTTGAAAAAAGTTAGAGCTAAGTGTAAACTTAGTCTAAAAAATCTTCTTCTCTGCAAAGAGATGCTCCTCCAAAGAAGGTGAAAGAAGAATGATTGAATTGGGTGGGCTCTTTCAATAGTTAGAACAGGAAGTGTAATAAACCAATCAAATCTCTTTTTTTGCAGGTCACATGGGATCCGCGCATCCTGCGTTTACGCATCACGCACCCAGCGCGCATCTGCGAAATTGAATTAAAAAAAATATGGATTAGATGTAAAAATATATCACTTTTAAGACTAGTTTAGAGTTTGTCTTCAATTAATATTCACATGAAATACATATATATGTTTTTTTAAATGTTAAATATTTCGCGGGATCCGCGCACCTACCGCATCATAGATGCAGATGACGCATCGCGGAAGCACGTAAACATCGCGTTACATACATCGAACGTGTCGCGTATAGGCTGGGAGTCGTGTACCGGTCGCATTGCGATCGCGCACTAAACACGTACCCAACGCATACCATGCGTGGATGCTATCGCGTAGGAATCGAGAACGGTGGGCATAGGGTACGCGGATCCCAAAACATGGAAAAAATATATATAAAATAAAGTTTTAAACATATAGTTAAAAAGATAATTTTAAAAATATAAAAAAATATGTTTGACAAACCCAATAAAAACAAATAATATTTTTTAATTTTTAAAACAATAAATTGTAAAAATAAGTTTAAAAAATGGTGATAAAAAAGAATTTCAAAAAAACATAATTAATGAAATTGACACACTGAATTTGAAAAATATAGAAATCCAATGAAAATCATTAAACATGATATCTTTAGAGATAAGTTATAGATACGAATTAGCATTTAAAAAACCTTTGAAATTCACTGAAAAAAACATAGGTTTCATGCACGTTATAGTTAGGAATTGGCATTTAAAAAACCTTTGAAATTCACTGAAAAAACCAAAGGTTTCAGGGGCGTTATAGTTAAGAATTGGCATTTAAAAAACCATAGATATTCACTGAAAAAACCATAGGTTTCAGGGGCGTTATAGTTAGCTGGACATTTCCCTCGTACAAAACCCTAGAAATTCCCCCGTTATAGTTAGTTCAGCTAACTATAACTCGCGCACCCTCAATGCACTGCTGATGACGTCACATATTACATCACTCATGACATGGTCAGTGACATCACTGATGACATCACTGATGACATCTCAAATGACATCACTGATGACATCACTGATGACGTCATCCATGTGATAAATTAGTGCATCTTCTCACACCCTAATATAACCTTTGATACACCGACTCAAAATTTCAGACGGCCATTTTGAAAACCATAGATACTCCAATACCAATAACTACATACCCACTCATTGACTCTTAGGTCTACATACATCTCCACTCACTCACCTGTACAGTCACTCATACTTACAGTCACTCCGTACAGGACTATCATATGCATTTATAAACCTATATAGACACTCGCACACCGCCAATCATCCATTGAGGTACTGACACACCTAGTCAGTCATGCAACTAATTAAACACAGTCCAATTTACTCACCTATACAGTTAAACACACTCAAGCTCACTTACTCATAAAAATACTAACAAATTCTGACGCTCCTATACAATTACTGATACAAGCACACACTCATCCATACAGCCACTCCCGCAATCACACACTCTCACATATAGATAGTTATATACTCTTACACACATATACACTGCGTTTCACATATGTAGTTACTGACACATGTACAACTGAGATATACATTCAATCACTAACACACCCATACATACACTCACCCAACCATACAGTCCATCACAGTTGCACTCTTAAAACCATGCACCCATAGAAACACCCACTCACACATCTATGCACAGCCTACCCACACAAACACTCAGGCACCCATACAGATACTCAGACAACCAATCAATAACCCATATAGACACTCATATAGCTATTCACAAAACCATGCAGCCACTTATACACCAACACACAGACACATAAAGACATTCACACAGTTTAGTCACTAGTCTGCAGTAAGATACATTTAATGACTCACTTCAGTTACGCACCTAGAAAATAATCCATTCACACATTCACACACTTGTACACCCACTCATTCTTCAACAAGCCTTTCCCTATATATATTAAACATATTAAAACTTTACAGAAACACAGACTCACTGGATGACGTCATCAGTGATGTCATCAGTGATGTCATTTGAGATGTCATCAGTGAAGTCATCAGTGATGTCACTGACCATGTCATGAGTGATGTAATATGTGACGTCATCAGCAGTGCATTGCGGGGACGCGAGTTATAGTTAGCTGAACTAACTATAACGGGGGAATTTATAGGGTTTTGTATGAGGGAAATGTCCAACTAACTATAACGCCCCTGAAACCTATGGTTT
Source organism: Triturus cristatus (assembly GCF_964204655.1). NCBI lineage: Eukaryota > Metazoa > Chordata > Amphibia > Caudata > Salamandridae > Triturus > Triturus cristatus. The sequence continues at coordinate 123,028,133 of NC_140589.1, forward strand.
TTTCAGTGAATATATATATATATATATATATATATACACATTTACATATACATACATATATAGATATACACATTTACATATACATAAATTATATATATTTTTCATTAACCTCGCAGCAGCAAGGATGATGACGCCGTGTGCAGTTGCATAAAATTATTTATTGGTGCGTCGTCATCCTTGCTGCTGCAAGGTTAATGAACAATTGTGTGGACCTTGCCTTGCTTGGGTGGTCCGTTACGACCATGCGCTCTCTGATTAGGAGCAGCGACGGTAGAACTCAGGCAATTTTACGTGGATATATATATATATGTATATATATATATATGTATCCAGCTCATTGGGGAAATGTCCAAAAAGCGAGCTGCACTTGAGTGTGAGAAGCTTTCCCCAAACGCTTTTCTTTGGTACAGGTAGTGCGTAGAATTCCTAGGGGGTTACGCATTATGCTGGCCCCCAGTTATGATACCCCCAACCCCAATATGTTGAAAGAGTGGGGGAGAATGCAATTTAGACTCGTCCAAAAGATTAATGGAGATATTAATCAAATATGCGAATATTGATAGAAAAGAGCTACAAGTACAAATAGATGACATTAATTCAAAGATTGAAGCAATGTACAACATAAATTGAGAGAAGAAATGATATCGCGCTTGAAGAAAGAAGAGGAAATAATCAAAAAAAGAAAAACCTTCAAATTTCAGCGTGACAAAAATGATTACGAACAGGGTCAAATTTTCACTTTCTCACGCAAGTACAATGCTGTTAAAGCAGCGAAAGGCCAAATGAATCAACAAACAGGTAAAGGCCCCAGAGAAAAAACAGCAAGTGAAATTCAATCGTTATCATCAATATCGGACCTTAGCTCTACGGGAGAAACAGAGTCAGAATCAGAATCAGAGATGAATCCCAGTACATCGAGACAGGCGAAACAGAATAGAATGGGCCATACTCTAGTTGATGAGTTGAGTTTTTTACGAGATCAAAGGCGCCAAACACTTCGACCGAGGAAACCAAGCAATTACTCAAACAAAGGAGAAATGCGAGGCGCAGGAAAAGAAGGGAACGGAGAAGGGCAAAAACAAAACAGCAAGAAATTGAACAACAAAGGGTGGCGCCAGAAATAAACATTAATCAAACAAATGAAAACTCCATCATAAATCTGGCTAATGTGGATTTGGATCAAGCGGAAGAACAACTTTTAAAATTGGGGCTTTCTTTCTGTGCAGAAAGTAATTTTGAATACCCACAGACACAGGTGGACATATATCAATTTATCAGAAAGATAAAACTTCAGAAATTTCATCAACTGAAAAATAATAAAACAGTGAATATAGACGCCAAGGATGCTCAACAACAACATAAAGGAGACACCAATCTCACAGCCGCTGATGTCAATTTAATCCGCGATTTAACTATGATGGAAAGAAATGTTATGATTACGAGGAATCTACTCAGACAACTACGGAAAAAATGGACATTAACATCAACATAGCACCAACAACTAATTTTAGAACAAAATCAAAATTTGTGCCAATAATGACCAGGGATTCTAGTGATACCTTTAGTGAAATAATAACATCTGAAGTCCGGAAATTGCATTTAAAAACTCAAAAACAGAAGAGAAAATACAACAACAAGTTGCATAAATATCACCAATTAATGAAAAAATTGTGTGAGAACGATTCCATAATCATACGCAACTCCGACAAGGGGGGTAATATAGTCATCTGGCCCAAGGAGCAATATATGGAGCAAGCCTTTAAACAACTAGGCGATCGCAACTGCTATAAATTGAGTTCCAAACTTGTCATGAATGCAAAACAAGATGAATTATTTGGAAAATTAGTGGCATGGAAAAATAAAGGTTTAATCAACCAGGAAGAACTTAAATTTAAAAAAAATGAACATGCAAGAACTCCAGCAATTTATTTTATCCCAAAGATTCATAAGGACAAATTAAGGCCTCTCGGCAGACCTATTATATCCGCTAAAGACAGTCTATTGGAAAATGTGTCAATTTACATCGATACATTCTTGCAAGAACACGTGAGGGCCTTGCCATCATATATCCAGGACACTGCAGATTTTTTAAAACAATTGCATGAATTCAAATGGGAAGATGAATATATGCTCATATCAATGGACGTTTCTAATTTGTATACCTCAATCCACCACAGGGATGGATTGAGGGCATTAGAGTACTTCTTGGGCATGAGACCTATAGAATTCCATGCACATAATAGATTATTGATGGATCTTACCACTTTCTGTCTAAACAATAACTATTTTATCTTTCAACTGCAGATATACCATCAGGAGAGAGGCGTAGCTATGGGCACAAGTTTTTCGCCCAACTACGCCTGTCTCCATATGGGCTGGTGGGAGGAGAAAGTTCTGAAGATCAAACATATTGATTGTTCGGCCAACAATGTGGTAAAGTGGATTCGATTCATAGATGACCTGTTTATAATATGGCCAGGCAATAGAACCAGTGCAGAACAGTTCATTAGGGATTTAAATGTAAATGATATGAATCTACAATTTACATCAGAGATTAGCACAAGCAGTATATGTTTCCTAAATGTAGAGGTATACATACAAAACAACAGTATACAAACACGATTACATCGAAAACCCACATCAGGGATCACTATTTTGCATAGTAGCAGCTTCCACCCAAGACATACAATTGAAAGTATTCCATATGGGGAGATGCTGCGTATACGCAGGAATTGCAGCAATGACAACAACCTAGACATAGCACAACAGGTGTGTAAATCTAGATTTCTGGCTAGAGGCTATGGACATAAGGTGTTGGATCAGGCAATTGCTCGTACTAAAATAATAACTAGAAGTGATCTACTGTTCAAACCCTCACGTAATAAGATGAAGAAACAATCAAACGACAGTGAGAATGCCACAAATAGCCCCAGATTAATTCTAACATATAATAACCAAAAAAACAGCATCAGGAATATGATTACAAATAATTGGCATCTGGTCCTGAGTGATCCAGTTATTGGTGAAAAAATGCCTGCCTCTCCTACTATCACCTTCAGAAAGGCATGTAGTACGAGTGATCACTTAGTTAACAGCATTCCCGAAGTTCCTACCAATTCCAACTGGTTGACTAAACGTACCTCTCACCTTTCAATGACAAACCTATTCCTATTAGTAAATTCCTAACGTGCAAGTCTGAATTTGCGGTTTACATATTGGAGTGCTCTTGTGGACTAAGATATATTGGCAGTACACGTCTCCAGGTCCACAAGAGGATACTTCAACATTTACGGGCTATCACTAACAATGATAGTTCATATCCGGTAGCCCTTCGCTTCAATGAATCACACAACAAGGATTTGAATCAGTTGAAGTATTATGTAATCGACAATGTCCCCCATTGAGACGTGGTGGTAATAGGGAACCAATTCTCAGACGTCTAGAAACTAAATACATTTTAGAACTAGACAGTAAGAATCCGCACGGTTTGAATACCATTGAAGACTTGTACACCTGGCTTTAACCCCTTGCATGCCCGCCCCTTTCCCCGCCCAGTGCCGCGCTTAACATTAGCGGGCGGAGTTCATGACGAGCTGGACTCGTCATGGGCACAGCGCCACCGCAGCCCATGACGAGTCCAGCTCGTCATGGGCACTGAAGGGGTTAAACTCAAGACTTTAAAACTTAGAAACAAGAATAATAATAACAATGTTGAGAACATATTAAGATATTTTAATCTGCCCCTCCGTCCTTGTTATACTACCTGATGTTTTTATTAGTAGTACCATGGGCTCATGGTATACAGTAAAATTCTAGATAAAAATCTTTTGTACTATAATATGTTGTCACTTTTGATAAACAAGCACTTCAGCACTTTTTGTAGCGTACTTTGCACATGTCATGTACTGTATTAAGAACTTCAACACAACCATATTAGTGGGTCCTAACATTAATGACTGAAATGGGTAGATATGGATTAGCCAGTAACAACAGAATAATGATACCAAACGTTAAAGGGATGACCCAATTGGAATAATAATTTTTTCATATGTCATGTTGTATATTTCTGTATAAATAAAATAAGTATTTTTACAAAGTATATTCATCAGGAAATCAGTAGCGGTGAATAATATTTATAGACAACAACACACGCATTTATGCGGATATGTGGGAAAGAGATGGACACTGATAAAAGTGTGGTCCTATTTAACCAATGGTGGGCAGTCAATGGATAAGGATGCGTTTTAAGAGTCAAAATTTTCATGGTGACAGTCATTAATATTCAGTAACAGATTTGAATATTTATAAATGGTTGTGTAAATAAGTATTTATTTATTTATTTATTTATTTATGTATTTTACACAAATATTTTGATGAAGTTTCTTTTAAATATTTAAAATATTTATTAAGATAAATGACGAATGCAATAGTACAACGAACAGAGAACAAGAGGATTAGTCTGTTTTTTATATCTATGAACACTATTAGGCACTGTGTCACTTTAAAAATCAGGGAAAATCAAGCATGTCATGTGATCAAGGGCTCTGGGAGGCCCGAAACGCGCAATGGCGGCATAAGCAAAATAAAACTTTGAATGCACCAAATAACAGGAGTCCGTTCCGTTCTTTTGTTGGAAGGAAACACAAGAAGAAGTACCACAATACATATATATATATATATACACATAAATTATATATATTTTTCATTAACCTCGCAGCAGCAAGGATGATGACGCCGTGTGCAGTTGCAAAAAATTATTTATTGGTGCGTCGTCATCCTTGCTGCTGCGAGGTTAATGAACAATTTTGTGGACCTTGCCTTGCTTGGGTGGCCCGTTACGACGATGCGCTCTCTGATTAGGAGCAGCGTCGGTAGAACTCAGGCAATTTTACGTGGATATATATATATATATATATATATATATCACGAAAAGGAAATAAATACCCAAGCCGGATGGCTGAAAGCATCCCGAGTGTCGGTGTCTGATTTGGAGAAAGTCGGATTTGGTTGCAAATATATATATATTCACTGAAAAAACCATAGGTTTCACACATGTTATAGTTAGCTGGACATTTTACTGATAAAAAACCAATGAAATTCCCCCGTTATAGTTACTGTAGGCAACTATAACTCACGCGACCGCAATCCTCTGCTGATGCTAATACTGTATTTAGACACTTATTTGCCCATATCTTCTTCCATTAAATTTTAGCTATACATATATTACAAATATTTTTTTTTCATAAAGACACATATGTCATCAGCAGAGGATTACGGTCGCGTGAGTTATAGTTGCCTACAGTAACTATAACGGGGGAATTTCATTGGTTTTTTATCAGTAAAATGTCCAGCTAACTATAACATGTGTGAAACCTATGGTTTTTTCAGTGAATTAGCAAGGTTTTTTAAATGCTATTTCCTAACTATAACGTGTGTGAAACCTATGGTTTTTTCAGTGAATTTGTACGGTTTTTTAAATGCTAAGTTACTTTACGCCATTTGTGGCGTGCGCGCCCACTTAACGCAGTTCGTTCCGTGCACGGTTTTTATCAACTTTAATAAGCCCTGTACATTTGGTGGCCTTCGGCCACCAAAAGCACAGGGGGTGAGGTCAATGTGGATAGTGTTTTTTTTATTTCGATTTTATAATTTCATGTTGCCAAAATTACGTTTTTTTTCTCTATTAATAAGCCCTGCACATTTGGTGGCCTGCGGCCACCAAAAGCACAGGGGGTGGGGTAAGTGTGGATAGTGTTTTTTTTTTTTTTATTTTTTTACCGTAAGCGTACGGTAAGCTTACGGTAAGCGTACGGTAAGCGTACGGTAAGCGTACCCCGCGAAATTGCCGAAAAAAAAATAAAACCGTTTTTGCTCTTGGGGGATGTTTGGGGACTCCCTCAACATGACTATGTGGGAGGGAGTTGTCAAAACAGCCCCGTAACATGTTTTTGGCCATCATGTTTGATAAACAACACTCAGTGCGAGAGACAAAATGGCGGACGCCGCTTCCTGGTTTCGGCCGATTCGAATGTTTACTAAGATCTAAGAGCCAATCAGAATCGCGCTCGCGCACGCCACCGTAAGCTTACGGTAAGCGTACGGTAAGCGTACGGTAAGCGTACCGTAAGCGGGCTCAGATATATATTGATTTAAAGGCTATTTTCTCAGAATCTACTGAACAGATTTACACCAAACCTACAAAAGGCACTTCCTTGACCTAGGGACTACCTCTCTGCCAAATTTCTAGTAATTCTGTTCAGCCGTTCGGGCTGTAGCTCGTTCTAAAGGTCCTATGGAAAAATGCATGGGAAAAACGCGTTTTGGGACCCCCCTTTTATCTCAGCCCCCGCTTGACGAATCCCCCCGAGACTTTCAGGGTAGGAGCGGAGCGTAGCGCCCCACCTATTTTGAGAAATTCGCGAGGATTCGTCGACCGGCGCCAAAGTTATTCAAAATAGAATGTTGAGGTTTTCCTATGGAAACGTGGTCCTAACTATAACTACCTACTGGCGACCGCCAGTAGGTAATATATATATATATATATATATATATATATATATATATATATCCAGCTCGTTATGGAAATGTCCAAAAAGCGAGCTGCACTCGAGTGTGAGAAGCTTTCCCCAAACGCTTTTCTTTGGTACAGGTAGTGCGCACTGGTAATTCAAAGCACCTGACATCACCGACGCGTTTCGATTAATATCTTCTTCCTGGGCTTTAAAGTCAGAAGGGTGCATATAGGTCCACCAATCCCCCTTCATTTGGCATTATCGGGTGCCCCAATGGGCTGCATTGATTTCCCACGTAGCCTTATGGGAGTTGGAGTCCTTGTGATTCCAGAATGGATGCGTCCTCAATTAGTGCAAGTTTCTGGCTCACACATGAGCCCCAGAGATCACCACTGCCTTCAATCCATGCTCACACCCTACATCATGAACTGCCAATTTCTCGGGTTCTGTGGGCCCCCCCTTATTCTCGGGGTGGTGCAGGCCCAGCGGCAGGATGGCCGCTAGTATATTCAGCTCGTTGGGGAAATGTCCAAAAAGCGAGCCGCACTCGAGTGTGAGAAGCTTTCCCCAAACACTTTTTTTTGGTATAGGTAGTGCGCACTGGTAATTCAAAGCACCTGCGCGTTTCGATTAACATCTTCTTCCTGGGCTTTAAAGTCAGAAGGGTGCATATAGGTCCACCAATTTCCCTTCGTTTGGCATTATCGTACGCCCCAATGGGCTGCATTGATTTCTCACGTAGCCTTATGGGAGTTGGAGTCATCGTGGTTCCTGAATGAATGTGCCCTCAATTAGTGCAAGTTTCTGGCTCACACATGAGCCCAAGAGATCACCACGAGGACTTGGATTTTGGAAGCAACGAGGCGGGGAGCCGGCAGGACCGTGGGGGCATTGGGGCTCCCCCATGGTCCCCAACGGATAGGGGGATGGGGTCCCTGGGGCCAGAAGTGGCCCAGGAGGGGGGCCGCGTGGCCCCCCTCCTTAAATCAATAAAAAAATGAAACAATTAAGCTAAGGCACAGCCCCGGCGGATGGGGTCCCCGGGGCCACTTGAGGCCTAAGGTGGGAAGCTACACAGCCCCCATCCTTTAAAAATAATTTAAAAAAAAATCAAAATGTGGCCATGCCATGGGGTATGGGGTCCCTGGGGCCGAAATTGGCCTCGAAGGGGGGCCACGAGGCCCCCTTCCCGTTTTTTTTCTGTTGTAAAAAAAGCAGGCCCTGGAGGATGGGGTTCCCAGGGCCCTAATTAATGTAAAAGGAGGGGGGCCACACAGCCCCCCTTGTAAAATAAAATAAAATAATTAAAAAGCCGCATTGCGATGGAGGCCCTGCCCCCTAACTGCAGCACTCAGCAAACATGCCCCCTGGCACGTTGTAAGTGGGGGAATTAATTTCCCTTGAATACTGAGGGTCCCTGGGGGCCAACTAGCCCGCCAGGTACCTCTAGTATGTGCCAGGGAGCTGCGTTGCAGAGAGGTGTTCAGAGGCCACGCCCCATTTTACACCTCTATGCAACGCAGCTCTGTGGCGCTTACCGGAGGTACCTGGTGGGCTAGTTGGCCACCCCGGGACCCTCAGGACTCAAGGGGAATTAATCCCCCAATTAACAACGTGCCAAGGGGTGCGTTTCCACAGTGGTGTAGGGAGGGGGCGGGGCCTGACATATTAGAAGTCATGTGATTCTTCTTCCTCTGATGGCATCAAGAAATCAACTTGGCCCTTATTATGTGTTAAGCCCTGTACCCCAGTCTGCACTCAGACCACTTTAACTGGGTGCGCCAGGCGCAGACCAAGTCAGTGCACTGTGTTACAGTAAAAGTGTTGTTCCCAGCACAGCTGCAAACCTGTTCCTACCTGGGGGCAGTGCATTGGTGAGAGGAGGACCATCTGTTTTAAAGTATTGATCTGCCTTTCAATTTGCTGATGGCAACCATCACACATTACAGGGAGATCCCTCTGCAGGTGAGTGTAGCGTATGACTGCACCTGCATGCAGGTGGATGACTGTGGGTTGCCAGGGGACCCCCTATCCCTCCTTTCAGGTGCCGCCTACAGAGGATGGGGCACTGACAAAGTGTCACAGCTCCTTTGCCTCTGCGCCTCTGTATTTAATACCACATAGGCATGGATGCAAAATGTTCCCTCATTTACATGAGGCCACACCCACATGGAAATCAGGGAACGCCCTCTTAAGAGTGCGCCGACATTTTCTGTGCACCGTCTGCGATCTTCACTACGGAAGGGGTTGCAAACGCACCTGCGGCCCCTTCTGCAGCACCAAAATGCTTCAAGGTGCAGAAAGCTGGGGCACAAATCAGTTTCACTCCCTGGGCTTTTTTGTAATATGGCCTCACAATGCTAGTGAATTTTCTGCCCTAATATCATTGTTTCAACCTCCCTGGAATTGGCAAATATTGTCACACATGCACATACCTACACACGCGCGCGCACACACACACACACACACAAACACAGATACATAGATAGATAGATAGATAGATAGATAGATAGATAGATAGATAGATAGATAGATAGATAGATAGATAGATAGATAGATAGATAGATAGATAGATAGATAGATAGATAGATAGATAGATAGATAGATAGATATACACACAAACACATGCATGAGCAATAGCTATAAGTTGTGTTCAGAGATGCCTAAACATTGTAAATTATACACTGACTTTTTTTTTTATATTTCTGGAATCTGAATGCTCTGCCGACTCTGTCTTTGTTCAGAAAGGACATTGCGTGAGACAACCTGTGCACCAGACTATGGAACTCGACATAATTCACACCTCTCCTCACAGGCATTGAAAGGCAGCGGCCGCTTAGGACAGAGCCAGCAGCAGACAGCTGACAGCTCTCTGCCCAGCAGACTGGAAACCACCAGTGCGGGACCGCTCTGACACAAATAGGCATCAGGCTTGCTGGAGACCCCGGCTGACCTCCTATCGACTGCATCTCTCACCTGGGCAGCTACCGGCCCCTCCGCGGCGGACAGGAAGCCACTGAAAGGGCACGAGGGCACGGAGGAAGAAGGGAGCTGCGGCTAATGCGGTGTGTTTGGCAGGTCATGTAGGAATAAAGTGCACGAGATGCCAGCCGCGGACTAACACTCGCCAAGGTTACAAAGTGGGCCCTCGAGGAACGGGGCATGTTTATAACATCGCTTCCACTCAGCTCATCGGGACTCACGCAGTTTGCCATTGCCATTTTTATAAAGCTGTGCGGAAAGCACAGGAAATAATGTCAAAACGCCCCTTGGGTAAAGGGTTTTTACAGCAACCCCACAAGTAAAGCGTGACCTGGTTTGGAGAGGCGCAACTCACAGACGCGAGTGAGTCCTGAGGCGGCCTGTCTACTACATAAAATATGGAAAATAAGGTATGAAATAAAAAATTTAAAAAACATATAACCATGCACCATGGAGTGCTGCTCAATGACGTCTTTTCTATGTGCCTGTAGGACTTTAAAATGGTGACTAGGAGCTAGGAATGGCGTGCCTATGGAAGAAAAAATGTATGCGCTAAATTAAGTGACGGGGGGCATATTTACAAGCCTCTATCGCCACAGAAACATCACTTCTAAAGATGTTCTTATGGCGATACGGGCGTTGCCTTATTTACAGGGCAGTGTTAAGTCACTTAAAGTGCCTTAACACTGCCTTGTAAATAAGGCACCCGTTCAAGCTATGCTTAGCGTGAAATGGGTGGGCAATGGGTGTTGCGGTGGGCGTTCCGCCGCCACACCCATTGATTTTGACACTGCCCCAAATTTACAAGAGTGGCGTAAATATGGGGCAGCGCCAAAATTAAATCCTGGTCTTAACATGGTGAAACAAAGAGAAATGCATCTTCACATAGAAACAGCAAAAACGAGGAAAATAAAGCATTTCTCTTCGTTTTTGCCGTTTCTACGTGTGCTGCATTGTGCAGCACACTTGGAAACAGCAGAACGCCATGAATGATGGTTTATATGCAGGAAGGTGTCCATTCCTGCACATAAACAATCATTCTCCCCCACCGCAGGCAGTCCCTGCATTGGCGCTAGGCAGCTGAAATTAGCACCAGCGCAGCAGGAAATGCAGGGCTGCCCCGTATTTAAGGCAGCCCTGCATTTCAGAAGTGGCAGAGCAAGGCATTAAGCCAAGAAGGCTGAAGGAGAGAGGATGTGGTCTAATGGCTAGGGCGGTTGACCTCGAAGCTGGGGAACCAGGTTCAAGTCTCGGCAGGGACACCCAACATCCTGTGATTCTAGGCAAATCACTTGGGGGCATATTAACAAGCCAGGCGATAAAATTATTGCCGTTTTAGCGGCAGAAAACTGTCGCTAAAACGGCGATAATGGGCTTGATAATATGCTCTATGGATTTCCAATTGAAGCCCATGTTAGACGTCCTTCACATTTAACATGGGCTTCAATTGGAATTCCATAGAACATATTATCAAGCCCATTATCGCCGTTTTAGCGGCAGTTTTCTGCCGCTAAAGCGGCGATAATTGTATCACCTGGCTTGTTAATATGCCCCTTAATTTCCCCATGCCAGACAAAAAAAGAATGTGTCCATCTGTAACATAACTGGTCCTCATGTAAAGCGCTCTCATACCTTCAGGAATAGTTCATGCTATATAAAGCTAAAAAAAAAAAATGCTGCCCCCGTCACCTCTTTGTAAATATATCCCCTGGTGTGCCATGTGTTTCATTAGGTCTGCTTTAGCTTCTCATTGCCACTTGTTAAATAAAAAATCCATAATAAAATGACATACATATGTATACACATACAGGGTCTTGGAAGCATCCCTCTTTATCCGTTGGTTTGTTCAGGTGTCATTCACTTTTCTTCCCCCACACCACAGCATACACCATGGGTCAGCCCAGTGCCAAGGCTGGTTTGCAAATGTCTGCTTTCAGTTTGTTTTTAATCATTACGTTGGAGACCTAAGGGGCATATTTACAAAGAAGTGCGAGCTTAGCCTTCTTGACTTAACACTATGCCACACCACTTCTGAAACACAGGGCTGCACCATATTTAGAACACTACAGGGCAGCCTGGTCTTAATTTTGGGGATGCCCCATATTTACGCCACACTTGTAAATATGGGGCACGTCACAATCAATGGGTGTTGCAGTGGAACGCCCACTGCAACACCCATTGCCCACCCGTTTCACGCTAAGTATAGCGTGAAAGAGTGCCTTATTTACAAGGCAGCGTTTAGCCACGTTAAGTGGCTTAACACTGCCTTGTAAATAAGGCAAAGCTCATATCGCCACCACTGCGTCAAAAGAGTGACGTTCTGGTAGTGATGGGGGTCTGTAAATATCCCCCCATTTCTCTTACCTGGCTTCAAGTAGTGAACACCAGCACCCTCCTGTGTCCGGTCAGGCTGAAGCTTCTTATAGGGGTGGGAATAAGGAGGTGACACTCTTTGGTGGTGGCGTAGCACAAAATAATGCCCCCCCTGCAGAATGTGGTGTGGAGCCCCTGAGTCTCCCATATCTCACAGATATTGAATGGCCTTGTGCTGAATGGGGTCCCGTTGACTGTGTCGGGGCCCTCTGACAGGTAGGGGCCCGCCTGCATTGCAGGTTCTGCAGGGGCACGTTACACCCATTCTCTTGGTAAATGTTAGGGAAGAATAGAAAGGGCTTCTTTCTTCATGGGGAAATATCTGCCTCATGAATAAACATAAAATTGTTTGAAACTGAAGGTGTATTCCAGTATGAATATATCTGTTTGATGAAATGAACATGCAAGGGTTTCTATGTGTGAAAATATTTAGAAGTCAGTTCTAAAAATAAATCTGGGACAGACACTTCTACGCAGGGGCAATCCAGGAATTTTTTGAAAACTAAATATAAATCTGTATTTAACTCAAAACCTAAGTTTATTTCAGGCTTTGAACTGGTGAAGTGCTAACATTAAAGAAAAGGCAAGTGTCAAGGGAACATATGACTAGACATGTGAATGTGATCACATAAGATGTTCTAAGAGTTTAGACATAGTAAAGAAGGATATGAGTGTTGGGGTAGCTGAAAAGGGCGGGAGATGATGGTTGATAGAAACTTGATTAATAAGTGGGAGGGAAAGCAATGACGGAGCTCAAACTAAGGGGCCCATTATGAGTGCGGGCGGAGGCACCACCGAGGTGCTGGCAGTGGTGGAAAATCCTTGGTGGGTCCTGTGCTCTCCATGCCACTGGAGTCAAGATGTCCTGGCTGAAGAGGGGTGAAACCCCAAACCGGTCCTAGGATGCTTGTTTCCAGACCAAGGAGGACCTGGCTTGGCAGATCGGGCTGGACTGTTCCCATGAGGCACAGGGTCAAGACTGATTTGCATATGGCTGGGTTCAAACTGGAATGGCATGGCGAGCAAAAAAACAATGGATTTAGGGCCAGATCTCTGTACTGGGGTGAATGTATGACATTGTTCTGCATTCTGTCCATAAACAGTTGTTTTTGCATTTTTCCGCATGCCAGCAGCGGTCCTCACGCCCGCCATATTAGTATGGTCAAACATAGCCAATTTCACGTCTGCCGCGGTGCAACGCGAACCACCATCAAATTGCGCCCACCACCGCGGCGGTCGGAGCCAATGGAGGCTCACCGCCGTGCGGAATGACGTCCAGTCCACTGTACAAATCAGGATGACCCAAACAGCCAGTCGCACCGCAGCAGAGGAATCTCCCAACCAGAGACGGCGGAAGCACGACAGCACAGCGCGAAACCAGATTCCTGGTCCCTTCCACCCAGTCCAGACCGCAATGGATCCAGCTCTACACGTCTTCCCGGTGCTGTACCTGATACACTACCAGCAACTTATGGACTGTTGCGGACGGCGCCGCAGGTATGCAAACACACAACTCCGCACACAACCACAACACACAACTCCAGGGCTGATATATGGTTCCTGTCCACTGTCCACACCAGACACCCTGGTGGGGACAGGAACACATCTACTAGTGTACCCACACATGTCTTACCTGTCACAAAATCACTTCTCCGCATCCAGGTCACCCACCAACCACAATATTGATGCAATGTCCCGGTCATGTCACCGCAGCGGTGAAGACGTGGGAAAACATGTGCCCAATGCAGAAGGCAGGGCCAGCGCCAGGCATGGGTAGACCATAAGGCCACATCTCCAGCCTCCACCCACTAGGCCCCACACACATGAAGGGACATGCCATGTGCCTCTCTTGTGCTCCCCCATGTACAATAACCACCCAGGTGAACCCATGCCCTGCACCACACACCAAACAACTAGGGAGACATCCTCAGCAGGTGAGGCTGCAGAGTAACACACAGCACAGAAGCACAGGGCCAGGGCAACCCTCACGCCACACCTACACTACACTCATGGCAACAAAACTGAGTCTAAGCACAAAATGAGCACACACACATCACAGGAACAATCACTCAACTGGACACACAGCCTGTCAAGTCACACAGACATACCCCACACTGACACACAGCCACATACTCAGAACAGATGTCAGCATCAATGGAGGACAACAAATAGGAAAGATAAAGTGAGGTGCCCACAAATGGAAGCCCAAGGAGCCAACCACTAAGCATGTGTGTGTTGGACTTGGCCCTTTTGGCAGGTTCACCCCTGAACTTGTTGCCTTAAACTCTGTCATGGTGGTAGTGGTTTTAGGCCTCTGGGCACTTTAGCACTGTGGCCCAGTGTAAAGTGTGTGTGCTCTCTGAGTGCATGTGGTGAGATTGGCCTACCCTCCCATAGGAAAGCATGGGGGATAAATGTGTCCGTGGTAATTCCTGGTATGAGAGGCGTGCAGGGTTGAGTTTAATATGTATGAACTCGTGAGGAGAAATGCTGCGCAATGGTGTGTGCAGATTTATGGTGATTGGTGGAGAAATGCCACTTTTAGAAGTTATAAGTAACAATAACAGTTCCAATACTGATGGACTTTTACTCCACTTTCTTATGTGGGAACATTTTGAAAGGAAACAAAATGAACGAGGACCTTTTGTTTAGTCGATTTAATCAATCTATTTGTACGTTTTGGTTTCAATTTACCAAAAACTTTTTTTGTGTATTTCCACAATTTACATTAAACAAATAACAAAAAATTATTTACTGTACATAAATAGGCACATTCAACCGCAGTCATATCAACATTCACTCCCATACCACACTGGACAGTCCAGAACCAAACATACTCTAAAAAAGCAATCTAAATTCACTTTAAAGACACAAATTACAACATGGCCATAGAAAAATGGTATACTCTGTAGGGAACAGTGTAGAGAGTTCCAAGTAATTCTTTAAGTTCGTTAGGCCAAAAGATAAAGGTCGACGCGTTTCAAGCCCCTTCTAGTACTGGGGCTCTCATCAGGACTTGGGAGCTGAAAGGAGAACACAAGGGGAGTCTTACTAAACTGTCACCTCCTTTTTCATGCAACAGCGTATTTCTTAGTACAAGTTATACCTGTGATTGATGTGTCCACCAGACCTCTTGCCGTATGAAATCTAAATGACAAATTAGACCAAAATTCAATCCAACTGTACCATATTCGAAGCTACAAACATTAGAAGACCACCAAACATCCAAGTGACATTTATGCTGTTCAACTTACGTGTAGAAGTGTTAGGACGGAATTAATCTGAAAAAATAATAAAATGAGGAAACGATGTCAGGTCGCTGTCTAATCGAGAACGGGTTGCTAGATTCAAGCATCTGCGGTGTGTCAAATGCGCCTTGCGCGCCGCTCAGAGGCAGTTAGCCTACCTTGAATCTCGGAGCTGTTGAAGAACAAAATCTCTTCCTATATTCAGTTGCGTTTGTCATTAAGTGTTTTTCGTCGTGATCGGATCACTGAAAAAACGATAAAAAGGGAGTGTATCAGCGGGGTTGGAGACCGCCAAAGAAGCGGTTGCGCTTTGAAGAATTTGTTGAATCGTCTTCATACCTGTGTTCGTTGCTTCTCACTCTTCAAACTCGGAGGGAATGAACTTCCGTGTTTGTTCTCCAAATCTCGTGTGAATATAATCTTGTCAAACGCACTCAGTGTGTTCTGGGTAGTGTAGTTTATGATGGTGTATTCGCAGGACAGAATCAATTCAAAAAATGGTTGTTGTTCAATCTATGACGCGACATGTAAATACACTTTTCTTCGCTCAGCGGATGTCCATTCATGTGAGGGACAGTTTTAAATGTGAAGCTTGTGAACTGGCTTAATCAGAAAAGGTAAACTTTATTGTTCATTCGAAGATGAGCAAAGTAGGCATTTGAGTGCGCTGTTTTGTTCACTCGAATGGGTCAATATAAACAGAGCAGTGAGCTGACTTGTGATGGCTCGTCAGAATGAGAGCCTTGAGCAATAAGTGGCAGGGAAAACAAGGAGGTCCCACTATCATCCACTACGTTTTATGATAATTCATTCCTGGCTGTATTTAGTCAAAGATTATAGATTTCCGATAATTCATTAAGAACGTTCATGGCTGTGTTGAACTTCACAATGAGCATTGCTTCGCGCCGCGAGAGTTGTCGTTCAAGGTCACCACCTCTTGAATCAGGATCCACCTTGGAAATAACAGTCCATTTTAAATCGGTTATTAGATGGTTGTAAGTTTTCCAATGTTGGACCAGCGGGGCATTTTGGACATTTTTATTGATCCGTGATTTGTGTTGTGATATTCTAACTCTGATTTCCTGGCTAGTTTTACCTATATACAGTAGTCCACAAGGGCAACGGATCGCATAAATCACATTTTTACTTTTGCAATTAGTAAAACAGTCATGTTTCCAGTATATTGAATTATGTGCAAATAAATCCCCTTCTTCTGTTGATGGACAACAGGCACATGTACCGCATTTGTGATGGCCAGTTATTGGAGGGAGGCCTACATATTCTCTTAGGGATTTTTTGGTTGTTGTTGGCATAGACGCTCGCACTATTTGATTGGAAATGCTGCGATCTTTTTTAAATGCAAACAGAGGATAGTCACTTAAAGAGGGGTCAGGATTCTTGACTAAGTGCCAATTTTGGCGAATGATCCTCTTTAATGGGTTAGAGTTTGGACAGAATGTTGAGACACATACAATCTTCTGGAGAGGGGATTTTTCTTTCTGTGTTAAGAGCTCCTCTCGTGGTGTCCACCACGCTCTTTTCATGGCTCTTTTCAATAATTTCTTAGGATAACCTCTCATTTTTAAGTTATCCAGCAGATTAGTTGCATGGAGAAAATATTCATCCTTAAAGGAACAATTTCTTCTGATCCTGAGAAACTGCCCATAGGGCAAGTTCTCTCTTAAATTCCTCGGATGACTGCTGGTGAAGTGTAGTGCTTTATTCCGATCTGTTGGTTTTTTATACAGAGTTGTCAGTAGTCCATTGTTTGCTGGATATACCTCTACATCCAAAAAAGGTATCTTGGTCTTAGAATGATTCAGACTGAATTTGATGTCTTCCGTGCGGTTGTTGAGCCAGTCGTGGAACAGGTCCAGGTTCTGTTCATTGCTTGTCCAGATCATAAAAACATCATCTATATAGCGTACCCATTTTCCGATGTAGTGGGAGAATGGGTTGCCATTATAGATGAATTTCTCTTCATACTTGGCCATGAAGAGGACTGCCAGTTCAGGAGCAAATGGACAACCCATTGCTACTCCTCTTATTTGATAATAAAAGTCTCCTTTGAACTTGAAATAGTTCTTCTTCAGGGCGAAGCCAGCTAGGTCCATAATGAATTCCGTGGGAACTCTCGTTGGATTTGGTCTACTCTCCAAGTACAATTTAATCACTGCCAAGCCTTCATCTTGGGGTATTTGGGTATACAGTGAAACAACATCTAGTGTGACTAGATGATGTTCGTTTTGCTCAAAGACCGATTCTTCCAGATGATTAATGAAATCGGTCGTGTCACGTATGTATGATGGTACTTCTTGAATAAATGGTTTGAGGAAAAAGTCAACAAATTTGGATATCGGTTCTAAGAGAGATTCGCAGCCGGAGACTATCGGTCTTCCAGGTGGTTTTGAGGCATTTTTATGTACTTTAGGAAGTACATAGAAGAGAGGAATCCTTGGATTCTTATTCTTTAAGAACTCGAATTCTTTTTTGTTCAGGAATCCTTGTTGGAAGCCTTCTTCGATTATCGGAAAAAGTAGATTTTGGAGCTCAGTTGTCGGATCATTCTTAATTTTCCTGTAACAATTAGTATCTTGAAGTTGTCTAAGCACTTCGTCTGTGTAGTCTAAGATGTCCCAAACTACAATTGACCCGCCTTTGTCCGCCTGCTTTATTATAATGGACGAATCTTTCTGAAGATTTAAAAGTGCTTGTGTCTGAGGTTTCGAAGTGTTGAATTTCACCCATCTTTTTTTCTTTTCCATTTCTGTGATTGCTGATAAAATTGTTTTTTCGAACGTCACCACTTCTTTTGGAATCTTGCTTGTGGGAGGACAAAAGGAGGATTTTCTCTTTAGACCCGTGTTCTCCGTCAGTTCGATACATGGGTTCAGGGCAAAGAAGGTTTTCAACCTGATTTTTCGACAAAATTCAATGACTTCCATTTTTAGTCGTACAAAGTTTGTGTTCTTGGCGGGTACGAATGCTAGCCCTTTTTCCAAAATGCTTTGTTCTTCTTTAGTCAAAGTTTTTTTGGATAAATTGTACACTAGTGATGGTTCTAGTTTTTGTAGTTTTGCCTTCGGGTGGACATTTCCCATGGTTGGGAGTTGAATCTGACCCTTCCTCGCGACTTCTGTTGGCCCCTGCCTAAAAAAGGCGTTTGTTGTTGTTGTAGTTGTGGTACGAAGTTTCCTCGTCTGTTGTTATTTCTGTACTCTTCACTATTCTCACCTTCACTGCCACTTGAGGAGGATGAAGTGTTGGAAAAAGTGATGAAATTCTTCGATGACCTGCCTTGGTATTCTGATAAATATCTGCGTGAGTCAACTCGAGAATAGAAGTCCGGCTGCAAATAGGGGTATACTTTTTCAAGTGAGAAATTCCTTTTATCTTTGTCGAATTTGTTACCTTTTTGATTGACTGTGTAGTCTCTAAACTCTCCAATTTCCTTTTCTACTTTGTCCAGTAATGCTTTAGAATCCGTAATAATTTGGTTTGTTTTAATCTCTGATTCTAATGTCTCAATTTCCTCAAGTTGTTGTTTTGACAGACGTTGTGCTGTTTCCACTGTTAGAACCATCAAGTCGCGGCTGCACTTAGTTTCAATTTGGCTGTATCCTTTTTTGGATTGAGGGTCTTCGGTGAAGATCACTGGAATATTCTTAATTTGTAGGCCTCCTGGGATAGTGCCTGCTCTAAGGTGTTGGATGAGGAAATGTCCATGTAGGTCCGTCCTTATTTGTTTTTTCTTTAGACGTAGGAGCTTGTCAGCCTCATTTTGGTTTTTTGCGGAGGAGCTTAGTGTAGCCGATGCGAAAAGGGGGGGGGCGTCTAGTAGTTGTTTAATGTGTTCTTCGCTGTACGCAAAGGTGTCTTTTTCTGACATACTCTCACTCAAAGTGCAAAAGAAACCAACATTCACTCAACTTTACAAAAATAACACAAACTACAAGTGAATCTTACCAGAAGATTCTGGGCAATCTGCATCAACTCTTCTAACAAATTGAACACCCAAATTAGTGGGTAACCACCTCGCAGAGAGTCCTCTGCTAATAACTATTGAACAAAAACAGGGTTTAGGCTATACTCAGTAAGGCCGTGCCTCATATCATAAGTAACAATAACAGTTCCAATACTGATGGACTTTTACTCCACTTTCTTATGTGGGAACATTTTGAAAGGAAACAAAATGAACGAGGACCTTTTGTTTAGTCGATTTAATCAATCTATTTGTACGTTTTGGTTTCAATTTACCAAAAACTTTTTTGGTGTATTTCCACAATTTACATTAAACAAATAACAAAAAATTATTTACTGTACATAAATAGGCACATTCAACCGCAGTCATATCAACATTCACTCCCATACCACACTGGACAGTCCAGAACCAAACATACTCTAAAAAAGCAATCTAAATTCACTTTAAAGACACAAATTACAACATGGCCATAGAAAAATGGTATACTCTGTAGGGAACAGTGTAGAGAGTTCCAAGTAATTCTTTAAGTTCGTTAGGCCAAAAGATAAAGGTCGACGCGTTTCAAGCCCCTTCTAGTACTGGGGCTCTCATCAGGACCTGGGAGCTGAAAGGAGAACACAAGGGGAGTCTTACTAAACTGTCACCTCCTTTTTCATGCAACAGCGTATTTCTTAGTACAAGTTATACCTGTGATTGATGTGTCCACCAGACCTCTTGCCGTATGAAATCTAAATGACAAATTAGACCAAAATTCAATCCAACTGTACCATATTCGAAGCTACAAACATTAGAAGACCACCAAACATCCAAGTGACATTTATGCTGTTCAACTTACGTGTAGAAGTGTTAGGACGGAATTAATCTGAAAAAATAATAAAATGAGGAAACGATGTCAGGTCGCTGTCTAATCGAGAACGGGTTGCTAGATTCAAGCATCTGCGGTGTGTCAAATGCGCCTTGCGCGCCGCTCAGAGGCAGTTAGCCTACCTTGAATCTCGGAGCTGTTGAAGAACAAAATCTCTTCCTATATTCAGTTGCGTTTGTCATTAAGTGTTTTTCGTCGTGATCGGATCACTGAAAAAACGATAAAAAGGGAGTGTATCAGCGGGCTTGGAGACCGCCAAAGAAGCGGATGCGCTTTGAAGAATTTGTTGAATCGTCTTCATACCTGTGTTCGTTGCTTCTCACTCTTCAAACTCGGAGGGAATGAACTTCCGTGTTTGTTCTCCAAATCTCGTGTGAATATAATCTTGTCAAACGCACTCAGTGTGTTCTGGGTAGTGTAGTTTATGATGGTGTATTCGCAGGACAGAATCAATTCAAAAAATGGTTGTTGTTCAATCTATGACGCGACATGTAAATACACTTTTCTTCGCTCAGCGGATGTCCATTCATGTGAGGGACAGTTTTAAATGTGAAGCTTGTGAACTGGCTTAGCTGGACCCAGCTGGCTTCGCCCTGAAGAAGAACTATTTCAAGTTCAAAGGAGACTTTTATTATCAAATAAGAGGAGTAGCAATGGGTTGTCCATTTGCTCCTGAACTGGCAGTCCTCTTCATGGCCAAGTATGAAGAGAAATTCATCTATAATGGCAACCCATTCTCCCACTACATCGGAAAATGGGTACGCTATATAGATGATGTTTTTATGATCTGGACAAGCAATGAACAGAACCTGGACCTGTTCCACGACTGGCTCAACAACCGCACGGAAGACATCAAATTCAGTCTGAATCATTCTAAGACCAAGATACCTTTTTTGGATGTAGAGGTATATCCAGCAAACAATGGACTAGTGACAACTCTGTATAAAAAACCAACAGATCGGAATAAAGCACTACACTTCACCAGCAGTCATCCGGGGAATTTAAGAGAGAACTTGCCCTATGGGCAGTTTCTCAGGATCAGAAGAAATTGTTCCTTTAAGGATGAATATTTTCTCCATGCAACTAATCTGCTGGATAACTTAAAAATGAGAGGTTATCCTAACAAATTATTGAAAAGAGCCATGAAAAGAGCGTGGTGGACACCACGAGAGGAGCTCTTAACACAGAAAGAAAAATCCCCTCTCCAGAAGATTGTATGTGTCTCAACATTCTGTCCAAACTCTAACCCATTAAAGAGGATCATTTGCCAAAATTGGCACTTAGTCAAGAATCTTGACCCCTCTTTAAGTGACTATCCTCTGTTTGCATTTAAAAAAGATCGCAGCATTTCCAATCAAATAGTGCGAGCGTCTATGCCAACAACAACCAAAAAATCCCTAAGAGAATATGTAGGCCTCCCTCCAATAACTGGCCATCACAAATGCGGTACATGTGCCTGTTGTCCATCAACAGAAGAAGGGGATTTAATTGCACATAATTCAATATACTGGAAACATGACTGTTTTACTAATTGCAAAAGTAAAAATGTGATTTATGCGATCCGTTGCCCTTGTGGACTACTGTATATAGGTAAAACTAGCCAGGAAATCAGAGTTAGAATTTTACAACACAAATCACGGATCAATAAAAATGTCCAAAATGCCCCGCTGGTCCAACATTGGAAAACTTACAACCATCTAATAACCGATTTAAAATGGACTGTTATTTCCAAGGTGGATCCTGATTCAAGAGGTGGTGACCTTGAACGACAACTCTCGCGGCGCGAAGCAATATTCATTGTGAAGTTCAACACAGCCATGAACGGTCTTAATGAATTATCGGAAATCTATAATCTTTGACTAAATACAGCCAGGAATGAATTATCATAAAACGTAGTGGATGATAGTGGGACCTCCTTGTTTTCCCTGCCACTTATTGCTCAAGGCTCTCATTCTGACGAGCCATCACAAGTCAGCTCACTGCTCTGTTTATATTGACCCATTCGAGTGAACAAAACAGCGCACTCAAATGCCTACTTTGCTCATCTTCGAATGAACAATAAAGTTTACCTTTTCTGATTAAGCCAGTTCACAAGCTTCACATTTAAAACTGTCCCTCACATGAATGGACATCCGCTGAGCGAAGAAAAGTGTATTTACATGTCGCGTCATAGATTGAACAACAACCATTTTTTGAATTGATTCTGTCCTGCGAATACACCATCATAAACTACACTACCCAGAACACACTGAGTGCGTTTGACAAGATTATATTCACACGAGATTTGGAGAACAAACACGGAAGTTCATTCCCTCCGAGTTTGAAGAGTGAGAAGCAACGAACACAGGTATGAAGACGATTCAACAAATTCTTCAAAGCGCATCCGCTTCTTTGGCGGTCTCCAACCCCGCTGATACACTCCCTTTTTATCGTTTTTTCAGTGATCCGATCACGACGAAAAACACTTAATGACAAACGCAACTGAATATAGGAAGAGATTTTGTTCTTCAACAGCTCCGAGATTCAAGGTAGGCTAACTGCCTCTGAGCGGCGCGCAAGGCGCATTTGACACACCGCAGATGCTTGAATCTAGCAACCCGTTCTCGATTAGACAGCGACCTGACATCGTTTCCTCATTTTATTATTTTTTCAGATTAATTCCGTCCTAACACTTCTACACGTAAGTTGAACAGCATAAATGTCACTTGGATGTTTGGTGGTCTTCTAATGTTTGTAGCTTCGAATATGGTACAGTTGGATTGAATTTTGGTCTAATTTGTCATTTAGATTTCATACGGCAAGAGGTCTGGTGGACACATCAATCACAGGTATAACTTGTACTAAGAAATACGCTGTTGCATGAAAAAGGAGGTGACAGTTTAGTAAGACTCCCCTTGTGTTCTCCTTTCAGCTCCCAGGTCCTGATGAGAGCCCCAGTACTAGAAGGGGCTTGAAACGCGTCGACCTTTATCTTTTGGCCTAACGAACTTAAAGAATTACTTGGAACTCTCTACACTGTTCCCTACAGAGTATACCATTTTTCTATGGCCATGTTGTAATTTGTGTCTTTAAAGTGAATTTAGATTGCTTTTTTAGAGTATGTTTGGTTCTGGACTGTCCAGTGTGGTATGGGAGTGAATGTTGATATGACTGCGGTTGAATGTGCCTATTTATGTACAGTAAATAATTTTTTGTTATTTGTTTAATGTAAATTGTGGAAATACACAAAAAAAGTTTTTGGTAAATTGAAACCAAAACGTACAAATAGATTGATTAAATCGACTAAACAAAAGGTCCTCGTTCATTTTGTTTCCTTTCAAAATGTTCCCACATAAGAAAGTGGAGTAAAAGTTCATCAGTATTGGAACTGTTATTGTTACTTATGATATGAGGCACGGCCTTACTGAGTATAGCCTAAACCCTGTTTTTGTTCAATACTTTTAGAAGTTGGCATTTCTGTGTGCTGTGTGTCTGCCTGCCTGATGTGAATTGCATGTCTGGCTTAAGATTGACAGGAGCTGAGAGGTGTGGTTGGCTCCAGGAGGGGAAGGGTGAGTCAGCTAGGCTGAATGGGACACCTGGAGGAAGAGTGGTGGAAGGAGTAATCCCCTGACTCTGAATGGGATGGTGCTTCTCTAGTATAATGCTGGCTCCGCCCCCTGTGGTGTGTCTGATCACTGAGCCCCCACCTGACAAAGGGTAGAGGAGCTGGGCAAAACAAAGAGCTCCAAATCCCCCCTAAACCAGTCCTGACTGGTATCCCCAAGCCCTGTGCTGTGACACAAAGGGAAATGTAGTATAAATATAGGGGTTGTGACCACATGATTTTGTTCTGTACCTGATCCAAAACCTGCAGGGGCTTGCTGCTGCTGGGGCCCAGGAGGAACTGCTATGGGGGCTGCCTCCCTGCTGGAGGGCCCTGTGTGCTGGCCTCCCTCAGCCCAGCTATTCCCCTGGGACTCTTGCAGGACTTAAGCGCCTTGGGAGCGCTATGTTCTGATGCCTAAAGGACTTTTGGGACCCCTTTTGCCCTTCTGATCATCCTCCAGGACCCAGGACCTTTGCTGCCTCTTTAGCGCCCTGTGTGCGCTTTATTTTTATATTACCCAAAAAGAGGAGCGTGTATGCTCCACAGCACTGAGATGCTGTCTGTGTAGAGGGAATCCCCGTCGTAGGGATTCCCCCGTGATGCCGACCGAAGCGGGTGCCTACCCCGCTTTATACTTTTAATTAGGAGGGAGCCTACCCCTCATTGCCGCACTTTTGCTTTTATTAATTTAAATTATGGGAGCCCACCCCACGTATGCATTGAGAAACACAGGTGCCCACCCCGCTTTTCTATATTTAATTAATGGGAGTCTACCCCGTATTACCTGCAAAGAAGAGGACCGCCGCGGCCCGCGCCGCAAAATCAGGAAGTCAGGCAACTTGGCCTGAGACGAGGGAGGGGCCCCAAACACGTCCGGCGAGCTGGGGGAGGGAGTCCCGCCCACCTGAGATCTGCCCGAAGCCTCGCAGGCTCCATCTAGAAGTCCCGGGTCGCAGGAGGGGGCCCGGGCGAAGGGAGGAGTGCGGCCGGAGCCAGCAGCGACCCCGCAGGCTGCCGCATGAGGAGTCCGGTGAGTGGAGCTGGTGCGGAGGGGGCATGAGACACATTGTCGGTGCCTGCCCCACCGCGCTGTGGAGAAGAAGAGTCCGAGCTTGGAGCCGTTGAGTGGGGCTTCAGGTGCATCTGGTTCGCGCAATCCAGGCACAGTGCCTATTTCTCGAGCGGCCCCACCTGCCAGAGGGCCGCTCCAACGTTGGGCATGTGTGTTCTCTGAGCCTGTGGGGCTCCAACAGTGGGCATGTGTGTTTTCTGAGCCCGTGGGGCTCCAACGTTGGGCATGTGTCTTTTCCGAGCACGCGCCCCTACTAGTGTGGCCCAGTTTATTGAGAAGCCCTGCAGGGGCCAGAGGGCACCGTATGCCGGGCCCCTATTTTGAATTATAGCTGCCCCGCTTGCTAGAGGGCAGCTGCCACGTTTTGATGGCTTGTTTGTTGAGAGGCCCACAGGTGGCACCATAGTGCCAGGGCCTTCACTTTGCTTCACAGCTGCCCAGAAAGTACGTTTAGGCTTGTGCAGTGGCGCACTTTGGATTCCGCTGCTAGGCAGCAGCCCTGACATTCTGGACACAGGGCATTTGAGCCCCTTTGAGATGGCCAGTTGGCCAGGGGGACTGTTAGGATCGTAGGGCACCAGGCCCTAATGAGATTTATGTGGTGCTGGAAATGTGATTCATGCAGTATGATTTAAGCACCCTGTTTTGATACCTCTAAATGTGTTTTTTATGATTATGAGGTTGTTTTGCATATTATGGTTTATGCTAGTGAGATTATGTTCCTAATGTGAGTTATGCTTAGGAGGTTAGGGTCTAATGCGTTTAGACTTATGAGATAATTGCATAATGTGTTTATGCTGGTGAGGTTGGCGCAGAATGTAATTTGCGCCTAATGTGATTCTGTGCATAATGTGGTTTATGTTACAGGCTGATGCTAAGTACAGTGGTTACCACTGATTACTGTTTGTACGTTTATGATATGTTTTACTTTTACAACGTTCGCTTTGTGATGGTTCTGACAGTGGTCCAGTGGGTCCTCTCAGGTGTATATAATCCCTTGTAAATATGACCTAGTGCCAGTAGGCACCATGTATATTATGTGAGTACTATTCTAATGTGTTATGAGAATACAAAGGCTATTTTTTATATGACCTTGTGTGGAGTTCTTTTTGTGGTGTGCCTGGGATGTTGTTGCTGTGTGCATGCACAAATGCTTTACACATGGCCTCCGGGATAAGCCTGACTGCTCGTGCCAAGCTACCAAGAGGGTGAGCAGGGGTTATCTTTGGCGTGTAACTCCCTTGCCCTGACTAGAGTGGTGGTCTCTGCCTGGCTTTGGCGCAAGCCTTAGCCAACCAGAGATCCTATTTCTAACAGTGTACATCTCATGCAAGATAAGGAACATATAACATAGCCCACCAAATCAAACATGGCTGGCCCAGTGAGTGAAATCAAACCACAGTCCCCTCTGTGCAACAACTCAGGGAGACAGTAAGGCAAACCATGTATAGGCCCAGTGAACAGCCACACATCTACATCCAACTACAGGTGTGTGTCAGCAGCACAACACACAGGTCCCATTGTTACACTCCATGACTGTCAAACACAAGTAGGATCCTTCACACATCCCCCCCAACCTCACACCTGCAGCACACAACACCAGTGTCAAACACACAGAACAATGTCCAGTCAATACACTGACAAACAATCACACTCCCTGGGGGACATCCACAAACATCACACACAAACTCATGGATGCCTGAACCAATGCTGGCACAAAACAACAGCCAAACACAAAACTAAATAACAACATACACAGAAGTACAACAACACCAGACCTGACCTGTGCAGCAAAACTGTTGAAAGGCAATGGGAGCCCAGACAGAACAGGAGAACACAACCTCATCAATCAGGAACAATGCACAGACAACATACCTCAACGCAGACAAGAAGTGCATCGTCTCAAAACAATCATGGACACAAACTGGGACCAATGGGCCTACAATGAAACACAGACGGACATACCACACCACCCATCAAGTCAACATGGTGTTATAGTGTGCCACATGCATGCACATGCACAATCCTGACAAACGACAGGTCACACATGAGAGGAGAAAACCCCAAGGATGCACCCAAAACAAGTCCAGGAACAAGAATAGCCCTAAGTGCATGTGACAGACACACAAGTAATGCACACCACACTGGAAACACACATCTGAAAGAATCACAACACACTAACAAAGCAGACACACACTGACAGGCAAATAGAACATCACACACAGAGCATCTGTCAGCTGCAAGAGAAAACAGCCCAAACACTTCACACATCCACATCAAACACACAACAGATGCACATGCTAATCCATCACATTGAAAACACAGCAGGACATCAGGGGGTGCACACCAGGCAAGGACAAGGCAACATACACTCACAGCACTGCATTCACGGCAAGCAGTGTGTGCAAACCAAACATACCAGTCCCTCACAGATATGAGTGACACAACATGAACCCACACAATACTAATCAGCACAGCACACGGACAACATCACACTCAGGAAATTAAGCAGTACCTCAGCAAACACACATACAGCTAACCCAACACCCACAGATGCACAAGTCTGGGACTCCCAGGTGACAACAACATGACCAGAGGACTGTGCAGCACAAACAGTAGAACTGCATATGACCAAACATGGCTGCACAACAAGATAGCAACAACCATATATAACCAATTGGGAAACTGTCCTGAGTGGCACATTGGTCCTGTGCACAGATCAGCACCACAAAGCATAGTGTAACAAAAGAACTGATGGGGAGGCACACACACTGGCAACCCAAGGGGACAGCTGACATGAGAGTGAAGTGGTGTGTACGCCAGTAGTGGACAGGTGAGGAGTGCCCCATACAAAAATATATGGAATGCAGACTCACAATGGGTAAGCATCAGAAGCACAGAAAGGGGATGACTCCACACCCCACATGCCATAATGGAGCCAAACCAGCCCCAAGTGACAGCAATGTATGAGAAAACACACCCACAATGTCAGTGCGGCTGAGCAGGTCTGCACAGTGAGTACAAACAGTACAAGACACATGGCTGATCAACAAAACACAACACTGACTTGCCAGTTACACACTCTTCATAGTCACAATTGGCACCAACAACAAGTAGGTGTCCCACAGAAGTGCAAGGACACTGCACAGTGCACAACCTACAACTCCCACATGTGCACACAATCACAAGCATAGGGTTGACCAATCCAAATAACAGGCACTCAACTCCTGGGTGACACATGTGTGCAGTTGACATTGCAGGGGCACACACACATCAACACCACTGACAAAGTCACCCCCTTCACTCTGCACACTTCTTGACCACCCAAGTACACCCCATAAAATTTACCCATGTGACTAGGATGCCTGGCCATCATAAGATGACCATACACCTACACTACTGTGCACACATCAAGAAAGATCACACAGTCATGATGACCCTGGCCAGCCAGCCTGCAATACTGTGGATAGAATCCCACTTTGTGCTGGCAGTGCATACAGACATGACATGCGTACCATATAGCTAATCTGACCAAACAGTGAATATGCTAACAGTAGTTCATCACAAACCAACTTCATTGCACCCTCAAGCCTC
This sequence comes from Triturus cristatus, assembly GCF_964204655.1. Lineage (NCBI taxonomy): Eukaryota > Metazoa > Chordata > Amphibia > Caudata > Salamandridae > Triturus > Triturus cristatus. The sequence goes on from NC_140589.1 coordinate 123,056,350, forward strand.
AGAGTCAAGTAGAACTGAAGTGCCTGTCACCTCTGTAAAACCCTGAAAAAATGAAACAAGCCATTGGCAATGTTGAAGTGGCATATAGAGCATGTGTCACAGTAAACCATACCCACACAGAAAACTCTTTATTTAGCAAGGACACTGAAAAGGTAGACAACAGGAGTAACTGTCTTTACTCACATACTGCACAAATAGGCACCAATAGTAGGCAAGAGCAAGGCCAGTGGCCAGGACAAAATACAGATAAGGTACATGATATCCTGCACAGGGAAGGGGCAAACAGCTGTGAACATCAAGGCCAGTGGCCAGTCCAAGGTGCAGAGTAAGTACATGAGAAGCTGCACAGGGAAGGGGCAAACAGCAAGGCCAGTAGCCAGTCCAAGGTGCAGATGAGGTACATGAGATACTGCACAGGGAAGGGGCAAACAGCAGTGAACATCAGCCAGTGGCCAGTCCAAGGTGCAGAGTAAGTACATGAGAAGTTGCACACGGAAGGGGCAACAGCAAGGCCAGTGGCCAGTCCAATGTGCAGATGAGGTACATGAGATCCTGCACAGGGAAGGAGCAAACAGCAGTGAACATCAAGGCCAGTGGCCAGTCCAAGGTGCAGAGTAAGTACATGAGAAGCTGCACAGGGAATAGTTTAACACAGCAAGGAGCAACAAGGCCAGTGGCCAGTACAAAGTGCAGAGTATGTCCTTGAGAAGCTGCACAGGGAATGTGTGAGACTGTGCACTGCCATGGTCAGCAAAACAGTTAGGGGGATTCCAATGGCCAGTCCAGGTACTACTGTGGGAGACAGGTGTGTGAGGGGGATTTAGGCTCAGACTTGGCTGTCAGTCGGATTGGGAGGTGGCTGAGTGTCAGAGCAAGTTGTAGGACTGGACCGGGGAGAGAGAGGCCCAGCTGAGGTAGAGGCATCAGTGCCTTTGGAAGCCGGAGGGCTGCTTGGACCGGGTGGCAAGGTGGCACATGGAGGTGAAGTCATGCTGCCGTGAGACACAGTGTGAGAGGGAGAATGTGGAGGGGTGCCTTTCCACTTCTTGGGGACTCAAAATGGAGGTCTGTTGGTGGGAGGAGTGACAACAACAGGCACACTCTCCAAAAAAACTGCACCAGTGTCAGACGGTGGCCCTCCCTCTGGGGACCTGCTTGATCCGGAGGTACGCTTGGTCTGGCTTGCCATTTTCTCCCCCATCACCTGTTGAACAGTTGAACCTCCTACACTGACCACCTTCATCTGCATCACAGGGTTCTGGATGGGAGTTGAGGTTGAATCAGCCTTAGCGGCCTTTTTCTGAGGACCCTTAGCTGGCACCAGCTTCACAGCAGGAATGGGAACTGACTGCTTTTCTTTGCGAGACACTTTGGGGACAGGAGAGTCCTTGGCTGGGGATGACTCTGAGGTATTTGAGTCTGAGGCCTGCTTCTTGGCTTTATGCCCCTGAGTGTCGCCTGAAGGGCTTTTGCCTTTGCGCTCTGGGGTGGCTTTGGTTTTTTTGTGGGGATGGTGTCTGTGCTCTACCCTGCTTGGGCTGCTGCTATTGGGTGCTGCGTGTGCTGTATCGTGAGCCTGAGGTCTGTGGTGTGTGGTCACCATCATTATGTGTAGCCACTGGCATGGGTGTGGACAAAGGGACTGGACCTGAACTCTGAGACTGTGCCAGCTGAATAGCTGCCGTCACTGTGGAGGACAAAGACTGGACAGTCCACGTGTACCCCAGCCACGTCTAAGTGCATGCCCTCCATGAAAGCAACTACCTGTGTTCATTTTTTGTCGTGGTCTTGGAAGACATTGATGAGAGTTGTCTGTCCCACACACAGCTGGCGCAAAAGGTCCACAGCCTCAACACTGATGGCAGCAGGGGAGACAGGGGCAGGGGCAGCAGGGCCTGGGGTGGAAGGCACTCCTCCCTTCTTACTGGTGCGAACACGGGCACCACTAGTAGAAGTAGTTGGGAGGGTGTGCACTGGACGCTGATGGGTGGAAGAGGATGCAGAGTTCCCGCTTCCTGTGCCCGCCAACATAGATGCATCACCACTGGCGTCAGATGACGTAGAGGTTGGTGTCTCTGGCTGTGATTTCTCAAGCAGACTCCAGTCCCCCTCCGAGGCGCTGGTCACATCACTGTCACTGGACTCATGTGTAGCAGTCGTGCTTGATGCATCACCACTGGTGTCAGTCCCCTGCCCTTCTGTAGCCACGGTAGGGGCTGCAATAAATAGAGATGTAGGGTCAGTTCTGTGGCATTAACAGTACCATCATATGCAAGCAAAGCACAAAACAAGATGATGATATCCCCATGTCGCAAACCACCCTGTGCAGTAATACTCACACTCAGATTATGCCCACATCCGTTCCCTTCCATGGAATATCCCTGACTAACACCAATGCAGATGGTGCCATAAGGCCACAACTCAGAATGCAATGTCAAGGGGCATTACTCCAATGACATGAGAAAGTACAGGTAGGGAAAATGCATGACAGCTGCACCCAACACAGAGGCCACTTACAAGCCATTGCTCCACACTAGCAACATCACAGAGCCCAGCACTGGCCCAGGCTTGGAACACATGCAGCCACACACAACCAAAGTCACCCTTCACAGAATACTCACCCCCAGCTTGCTGCTGATTGTCCTTCAGACGTGCCTCCAGCTTAGACTTTGTCGCAGCTAAGATGTGGGCCATCAGTTGTGTCATGCTCCCGTGCGCCAATCTGCCAGTCCGAGGGATCAGCCCCAGCGTCATCTCTGCCACGTTTTTACTCAGAGGGCAGATGTCATCCCACCACTTGTGTGTCTGCAGGCATGGGAGACAAGAGGGGGTAAAATCAGTGACACAGGGTTATGTACTAATACCTCTCGCGAGAGCATGATACTAATTCAGCACAACTTTACAGATATGTCTAGCAGAGTCAATACAGCTTATCACATAGTACATTTGCATGGGAGAAGCAGACAAAAATTCATGCAGGTATGAGTGTGGACCCAGTACCTACCCATCTCATACACATGCAGGATGCCAGCAGAGAAAGCTATGTGTAGGGTGCCCACAACTTCTATCCAGTTTGTGGGTGGGCAAGACATACATCAATTTGTTAATTATGTTTTGGAGCAGACTCACTGTGTCCAACACAGCGCAGCCCCTAATGTCCTTGCCCTGTGAATGTCTCACTGTGACATGGGGGTCACATTAAGAGACAGGATCTCACAATCTCACACCCTTCACACAAGGCCTGTTGTGTGCAATCTACAGGTCTGAGATGTCTCTTTGATGGATAGTCTAGCAGACAAACAGTATTTTTCACCCTGTACATCCAGTGATGTGTCCTTGTCAGATTGGGCAGTGACTGTGCAGGCCAGGTGGGCTCACACTGCGGTCCAACGTGGGGCATCTGAAATTTCACATGAAGGGACAAATTAAGAGCATAAACAGTGCCTACACTTGCGAGTCAGTACACATGCTGGTGGAAATGGAAGGGGCTCTGAAAGAATAGTACAACGATCTGCTGTGTTCTCTGTGAATACCCACCAAGAGTGTCACCCTCTGGCATTTAGGTCCTGAGCATAGTGCTGAACTATACATGATGTGAATTTTGACACTGACACACTTCCATCATTACCCTCTGGACGAAAACCCTTGGTAAGGCCACAGATGAGCCTGTGAAGAACACAGTGACCCACACATCCATTCACACGGGCGATTTCTGTCCTGACTCCTGCATAACCAACTTGCTGCATCACTGTATGGCTGAAAAAACAATACCTGTCCCTCCAATCTTGCTGTGCAGGCAGGAAAATGTGTGAAATAGGCTACACACCCCTTTCCCCTGGAGACATCATGCTAGGCAGTGCATGGCACAACCCCACACTCTCAGGCACATACTGCAGCAGATCAACTTAATGTGTGCCCCCCTGCACTCTCACTCCCACTCTGAAAGACTTACCATGACATTTGCAGCACCATATAGCCTCGCATACTGTGTGAGCACCTCGTCCACCAGGACCTCCAGCTCCTCGGTGGTGAAGGGACTGGCCCAGATCTTCTCAGTCCTCGCCATCACTGTGCTCAGGAGACAGGAGCAGCAGCAGTTGGTGTTGAGGTGAGGGGTGGCAGGCAGCAGGTCCTGGAGACAGCAGCACTTGGTGTTGAGGGGTGGCAGGCAGCAGGCCCAGGAGACAGTAGCAGCAGCAGTTGGTGGTGAGGGGTGGCAGGCAGCAGGCCCTGGAGACAGCAGCAGCAGCAGTTGGTGGTGAGGGGTTGCAGGCAGGAGGCCCTGGAGACAGCAGCAGTTGATGTTGAGGAGTGGCAGGCAGCAGGCCCTGGAGACTGCAGCAGCAGCAGTTGGTGGTGAGGGGTGGCAGGCAGCAGGCCCTGGAGACAACAGCAGCAGCAGTTGGTGTTAAGGGGTGGCAGGCAGTAGGCTCAGGAGACTGCAGCCGCAGCAGTTGGTGGTGAGGGGTGGCAGGCAGCAGGCCCTGTAGACAGCAGCAGCAGCAGTTGGTGGTGAGGGGTGGCAGGCAGCAGTCCCCGGAGACAGCAGCAGCAGCATTTGGTGGTGAGGGGTGGCAGGCAGCAGGCTCAGTGAGCTGTGGAAATGTGAGGCTCTCTCCCACACATACATAGCCTCCTGGGTTCGTTTCAGTGGTTCTAAGCTGCTGCAATTGGTGTTCCAGGTCAGCCTTTTTCAAATGCATCCAATGACAGGCTCCGCGGTGGCAGAGCATGCCTACAGCGAATTTTCAAAATTGCATTAGTCTACTGCTATTGCAGATCCCATTGGCTGTGAGGGCATTGGTCATGGCGGTGACACACCGCAGGGTCCAGGCGGTCGCTACCGCGGTCATGCATCTTTCAATTGCATCCAATAACTGGCCCTGAGATGGCGGAGCACGCCTTCCTCAAATTTCACAATTGCATTAGTCTACCACGATTGCTGTTCCCATTGGCTGTGAGGGCACGGGCCATGGAAGTGACACACTGCAGGGGCCAGGCTGTCCCAACCACGGTTGTGCATCTTTCAATTGCATTCAATGACCAGCCCTGTGGTGGCGGAGCATGCCTACCGCGATTTTCTAAATTACACTAGTCTACCACGATTGCTGTTTCCATTGGCTGTGAGGGCATGGGCCATGGCAGTGACACACCGCAGGGGCCAGGCGGTGGCTACCATGATATGTGTGCCATACATTGCTATGAATGACCGGGATTTGGGTGGCGGTGCATGCCAACCGCCATTTTGCAATACTCAGATCACTATCACTACCGCGAGTGTGGCTTTGACATTGGTGGTGACACACCGCAGGGGCCAGGCGGTAGCTTCAGCGATATGTGTGCCATACATTGCTTAGACTGACCGTGATTTGGGTGGCGGAGCATACCAACCGCCATTTGGCAATACTCATACCACTATCACTACCGCAAGTGTAGCTTTGGCATTGGTGGTGACACACCACAGGGGCCAGGCGGTAGCTACCGCGATATGCGTGCCATACATTACTTAGACTGCCAGAGATTTGGGTTGCGGAGCATACCAACCACCATTTGGCTATACTCATATCACTATCATAACCGCGAGTGTGGCTTTGTCATTGGCGGTGACACACTGCAGGGGCCAGGCTATAGCTACCGCGATATGTGTGCCATTACATTGCTTAGACTGACCTTGATTTGGGTGGCGGAGCATGCCAACCGCCATTTGACCATGTGTAAATGCCTATCACTACCATTGTGTTTTGGGCATTGGCAGTGACACACCGCAGGGGCCAGGCGGTAGCTCCCGTGATATGTATGCCATGCATTAATATGAATGACTGTGATTTGGGTTGCGTAGCACTTTGACAGCACTTATGGACACATCATGCTGTGTGAATGGCCAATGGGCAGTTCTCAACAGTGCATAGTGGCCATATGATGAATGGCACATGATTGTGCACACAATGACAATGTTACATTCACCCCACTGCTGACTACACATGCCATGTTTGTGTTTGTGATTTTGAACATTGGCATGTACTCCCTCACATGTCACTTGTGATATTGCTGAGAATGCCCTCAGAACAGTGTTGTTATGGATCCTCCAATGGGTACACATGTCAATGTGTAAAAGGGCTGAGCAACTCACAGTGATGAATGTCTTACTGAACAATGTGCTGATTTTACTGTCTACTTTTCTAGGCTCATGCACACGTTTTTGCACAGACTTTGCTTATTGTGTTGTTGATGTGTGCCCTGTTTGACTTATGCCTGAAGGTGTGGCAGGTACTGCAGCTAGGTGTGAGACAGTAGTGTTGCAGTTTCACACATATGCTGTATGAAATACTCTCAGGGCTGCTCATGCAAGATGTGGCCATATCTCTTTGGGCATTCTCATAGTCATATATTGTTTTGGAGGTACTTGCTGTGTGAAAAGTGGACAAGTGCACGAGTAGTGTGGCTGAAGGTGTCCCTACATGTAAGGTGTGCTGTAAGCTCAACTGTGATGACAGTCATTGTTGGCGTTGTGTCAGTCAAAACGCAAGATGTTGTACACATCTCATGGTGTATTGCATTGACGTGTGTCCCCTTTCATCTCACCTAGGAGTCCAAATGTGCATTGTCCCTTCACAGTGCTGGCAGACATGGAGGATGAGGAGGTCATATGGAAATTCCGTCTGGATAGAGACACCCTACAAGACCTATGTGCTATGTTGGAGCCCCACCTGCAGCCTCGCTGAACATATCCAACTGCTTTCATCCCGTCTAAGGGAATGGCGGCCCTGCATTTTTTTGCTCCTGGATCATTCCAGCACATGGTGTCCAGCGCAGGTGGGATGTCGCAACCTATGTTCAGCATGGTGCTAAGGGATGTCCTGTATGCTATGATGATCTACGAGGACAGATATATCCATTTCCCCAGGAGGCACGGACTGGCGGGTGTTAAGGAGGATTTTTATGCTCTTGGGTACATCCCCCATATTGTTGGTGCCATTGATTGCACACATGTTTGGCTGGTTCCACCACATGCATGTGAGCACATCTACAGGAATCGGAAACATTTCCACTCCATATTTGTGCAAGTGGTGTGCCAGGCGGATATGATCATCTCGCATGTGTATGCCAAATTTCCAGACTCGACCCATGACTCATACATCATGCGTAACAGCATTGTACCATAGCTGATGGCTAATCTGCTTCCTGAGCGTGCATGGATTGTGGGTGAGTATGCAGAGTCAATTAGCGTGCAGTGTGTGTGACATGCTGTCCTCTGCCACTGTTGTGTTACAAAGTAGGTCTGTGTATCTCGCACGTAGGTAACTCTACATATCCCAACCGTCCTTGGTTGCTGAGCCCACTGTGGAATCCCAGGACCCTGGCTGAAATCCGCTACAATGATGCCCATGGGAGGACCTGTCGTGTGGTGGAGCGTACTTTTGGTCTACTCAAGTCACGCTTTCGCTGCCTGGACAAGACCGGAGGTGCCCTGATGTACTCGCCCAAAAAGGTGTGTCAGATTGTAGTTGCATGCTGGCAACTCCACAACCTGGCCTTACGCAAGGAGATCCCCCTGCTCCTGGATGCTGATGAGCAGCCGAGGCCCCCGCCTGCAAACCCAACCCATGTCCAGTGACTCGGATAGTAGAGAGGAGGAAGGTGTCGACCTGTGTCAACAGCTCATCAACCGCTACTTCACTTGAAGGTGAGTGACAATGTGCAAGGGACCCATTGTCTGCTGAGGTCGCTGTTGTTGGCAAGGTGTATGTTAGCTTTGTGACTGAAGCCGGTTGTTGACTCAGTGGTGAATGTCGATGTTTCTGGTACAGGGTAGTTTGTCACATCTACAGGATTTTTATGTTGGCACTGTTGCTCATTGTAATGTGTGCAGATTGTAGTACCTTGATGACAAGTGTTGTGTGATGGCTGCGATGCCAACACCTGACTAGTAAATATTGTTCTATTGTGTTTTCCTAGGTCCCTTCAGCCTCTCCTTGCCTACATACATTCCATACACCAGGTACATTGTAATCACGGTAAAGACTGCACTTCCTGGAATAAACACAGAGCGGACACAACAACATGTGTGTAAGGAGTGCTTATTTACAATGGGACATGTTGGGGGGTGACTATTTGCAATAAGGTGATTAGTGAAGCAGTGAGTTGTCAGTTGTGGTGCATGAGACAATCGAGTAGTCACCACATTGATGTGGTGACCCAGTCCAACAGACAGATGCCATTCACAAGGCAGTGTGGGTAAGGACAGTCCAAAAAGTCAATGCAGTATTGAAGAGTGTTGGTATCATGTCTGGCTCTGTGACTGGTGTTTGGAAGGTGCTTTGCCACGGGATACTCCCAGGGATTTCTTAGGACGGCCCCTTGGCTGTTTTGCGGGGGGCCCCTGCTGCGGGGCCAGTGGGGTCTGAGGAGTCACCCATCTCGGTGTCTGCAGGGCAGGATGGTGAACTGTCATCCTGCGGACCACTAGAGGGCGGTGGAGGTGTGGGTTGTGGTGCAGGCCTGTCCCTCAGTACCGCCACTAGCTGGCGCTAAAGGTCCACAATTTGGCCCATGCGGGTGTTCATGACCTCATCAGCAGGAGAAGCTCACGTGGATCTTCCTCAGCCCGGCCCCTCCGTCCCTGGGCCTGTTCATAGGCCCCAAAGACTCTTGATGTTGTGCAGGGCTTCCGTCCCAGTGTCCGGTTCTCTTTGACTGAACCTTGCCCTCCCACCTGCCCTGCTGCCATGGACCTGTTGCCTCACCACTGTAGGCACCCGCATCCTCTCCCTGCCCTCCTCAGTTGGTGGTGTGGGGTGGTCATCCTCTGGGGCAGGGAGAGTGTTGCTGTGGTGGTGGTGGGGGACGCACAGGCCATTACAGCAGGGGTCTGCAGAGAAGTTGGTGTTGCTGCAGATGTGGTGGGGGGGGCAATGGGGTCCTGGGATCAGTTGCGCCCTAGCAAACCAGATGGGCCGGCTTCAAGCTCTGTGTCCTCAGAATCCCGGGAGTCAACATCTGCGAGTCCATGTTCCGGTGGGGAGACTGGCTCTGCAGGTTGCTGTTGTTGTCCTCTGCAGTCAGTTCTTGGTCACCTGTGGGACAGAGGGGAAATGGTCATTGAAGTGCACCCCTCAAGCTTGGTGTTAGATGTATCTTTTTCACAGGTTATACACCACACAGTTTACTAGTTGCCACATTGTTTGTCTGCACACTACTGTGCATCCTGACATGATGTGGCGGTACCTGCATTACTTGTCCATGGTGTAACATGTCAATACCTACCATGCGCAATGTGCAGATTTTGTAATTACAGGGACATGTTGTCATCTAACGACTAGCGCCACAACGATTTCATGTGAAGCATTTTGTTGATTACTCTGCCTGGCAGACGTTACATCTGAGCATGAACTAGCCATTGTTATCTCATGCATACCTTTGTCATGTCATGTGCAAATCTCAATTTGTACTAAAGACCATATTTGTTTTGTTTTCATATGGTCCTTGATGCTCTGGCCCCATGGCACTTACACATGGCATTCAGTGCTGTGCATGATTGTGCACAGATTTTCTTCAACATGTGAATTGGTGAGTCACTTGCTGTAACAGTTACATTCGCTTAGCTGTCTGCACACTGCAAGTGGCAATAGGATCTGTGTGTATTTTTGTGAGATGCGAGGGCTGGTGTTGTCATATGGCACCATGCTTTTTTAGAGGAATGGCTGGGTGCATGTACTGTCTACTTACCTGTTATATTTTCACATATGGGCGGAATTTGTGAAACATCTCTCTGTGTGTGTGGTGGAGGGCTCCATCCTGCTCAGGGGTGGGACAAGAGAGCATAAGATGGCTACCTACCTGTTAGTTTGAAGTGTACAATGCAATGGCTGACACATGCATCTTGTTTTGAGTGAGTGCTCCATCTTGATGATTTGTGGAACAAGGGGGCATGGTGGGAGTGGTAGTGCAGGCCTCCCACACACAAACAGAACAACCTTGGTCAATGGTTGCCTACCTGTAAGTTTGTGTGGTGTACTACCATGGCTGCCACATGCTTCTGGGTGTGGTGGAGTGCTCCATCCTGCTCAGGTATGAGACAGGGTGGCCTGGTGGGAGTTGCGGTGCCGGCCTCCCACCCCCAAACAGCCCTCCCTGTGAAGATGGCTACCTACCTGTTAGTTTGTTTGTAGTGATACAATGACTGCCACACAGCAGCGGTCGGTAGTAGGAGTTCCTGCAGGGCGGTGACGTGGGGAGGGGGAGGGGCAGGGTGGGGGGTAGTAAACTATGGATTATGGAGGTTTACAGGTAAGTAAACATATAAATTAATAAAACGAATTTTGTTGCGTGCACTGCATCCCCAAATGCGATGCAGTGCACGCAACGAAATTCGTTTTATTAATGTATATGTTTACTTACCTGTAAACCTCCGTAATCCATAGTTTACTACCCCCCACCCTGCCCCTCCCCCTCCCCACGTCACCGCCCTGCAGGAACTCCTACTACCGACCGCGGCTGCTGCCACATGCTTCTGGGTGTGGTGGACTGCTACATCCTGCTCAGGTGTGGGACAGGGTGGCCTGGTGGAAGTTGTGGTGCAGGCCTCCCACCCCCAAACAGCCCTCCCTGGGAAGATGGCTACCTACCTGTTAGTTTGTTTGTAGTGATACAATGGCTGCCACATGCTGCTGGGTGTGGTGGAGTGCTACATCCTGCTCAGGTGTGGGACAGGATGGCCTGGTGGGAGGTGTGCTGCAGGCCTCCTACCCTCAAGCAGCCCTCCCTGGGAAGATGGCTACCCATCTGTTAGGTGAGGGGAAACATACAATGGCTGACACATGCTTCTGGGTGGGGGAGTGCTACATCCTGCTCAGGGGTGGGACAGGGGGCATGGTGGGAGTTGTCGTGCAGGCCTCCCACCCCCAAACAGCCCTCCCTGGGAAGATGTCTACCTATCTGTTAGGTGAGGGGAATCATACAATGGCTGACACATTCTTCTGGGTGGGGGGAGTGCTACATCCTGCTCAGGGGTGAGACGGGGGCTAGTGGGAGTTGTGATGCTGGTTGCCTTGACACATTCAACCCTGTTAATGTTGGCTACCTTTTGGGTGATTCAGATGGAGGGAATGTTACATCTGTGGGACATGTGTTGGATATTGTGGTGCATATGAATGTACTTGGGCCTCGGAGATATAGCTTTGTAGTTGTGCTGGACAGTACATAGCAGTGTAATGGTATGTTATGTTAAAATTATTTATAAAGCGCTCTTACACCCAGAGGTTTCATGGCGCTAGTGCATAGGGAACGACAGAAGTATGATGACAGGGAATTACTTGTATGCCTGAGAGAATAAAAGGGTTTTAAGGAGGGATCTAAATCGGGAATACAGGGTTACACATCTGAGCTCGGCGGGAAGGGAATTCCAAAATTGAGGGGCCAAGAGAGAGAATCTGAGGCCACCGTGTTTTTTCAGCTTAAAGAGGGCGACAGCGAGCAGGTTCAAGTGGGAGGAGCGAAGTGCGCGTGAGGGAGTATAGTGGAGTATCATAGACAAGATAAAGGCCGGGCCTTGACCGGCCAGGGCTATGAAGATAGTGCAACCAAGTTTGAATGCGCAGCGGTTGGCCCCTGGGAGCCAATGAAGGCTCTTCATCAGGGGGCAGACATGTTGATGTCTAGGTTGATGAAAGATAAGCCTAGCTGCCTGGTTCTGAACCAATTGTAGGCGGCGAATCTGATAGGCCGGGATGCCAACATAGAGTGAGTTGGCGTAGTCAATATGAGATATGACCAGGGCCAGAAGAACCAGGGTGAGGGCCTCGGTGGTTAAGAATCTAGAAATTTTTCGGATTCTGCATAGATGAAAGAAGCAAGATGATACGACTGTACTAATCTGAGCTTTCATAGACAGATCTTTGCTTATGACGACCCCTAGGCTTTTCACCGATTCCGCTGGGCAAGGGGGGTTGCCTAAGAGAGGGGACCAGAAATTAGGGTTCCAGGGATTGGAGATACCGCCCGTCAGGACCAGTTCAGTCTGATCAGGGTTGAGCTTCAGTTGATTGGCATTCATTCAATTGCTGATGAGGTATAAGGTAGACTGAAAGTTTGAGACTGAGGTGGTAGAGGAGTCGATTTTAAACACTAACTGGAGGTCATCGGCGTAGTTGAAAGTGGCCGCCTCACAGTCACGCAGAGAGCATATCAGGGGGGACATGTATAGGTTGAAGAGGAGGGGGGAGAGAGAAGACCCCTGAGGGACCCCGCATGTCAGCCTGACCCTTTTGGTTGAGAAGGTAGCAAGACAGACTGCCTGGGAGCGGCCATCCAGGAAGGAGGAGATCCATTTCAGGGCAGTTCCCTGGATACCGGCGCTGCCGACACGGTCGATCAGGAGATCGTGATCGACCGTGTCAAAAGCCGCCGACAGATCCAAAAGGATGAGGGCCTGAGAGATGTTGTGGTCGGCCCCCTTCCTAAGTTCATCCATGACTGCGAGGATGACCAGCTCAGTGGAGTGAGTTGGTCTGAATCCCGCCTGCTGAGGGTTGAGGAACAGCGAGTGTTCCACGAAGGAGCTGAGGCATTTAGTGACATGAGCTTCTAGGATCTTACTGAGGTAGGGGAGTAAGGAGATCGGTCGAAAGTTACTAAGTATCAGGGGGTCGGCGTTGGGCTTTTTAAGGATGGGGACGACTTCGGCGATTTTAAAGGAGTCGGGGACCATGCCTAGTCTCAGAGAGTTGTTAAGAAGCGCTAATGGGGGGTCAGAGCAGGAAGAGAAGGCTTTTTGTAGGATGTGCGGGAGACAGCAGTCTGTGGGGGATCCGGACCCGACTTTTTTTAATAGGTCGAGGAATTCCGCTTTAGACATCGGAGGTATTTCGTTCAGCACCTGGGAGTTATTGCAAATGAGCGGAGGGTTTATTGGAGGGATAGGGGGGGGATACTGTTTTTGATAGTGGCAATTTTCTCCATAAAATACACATTAAGGGAATCACATAGCGGTTGGGAGGGGAGTGGTTTAGCAATTACTCTGTCCGGCAGTGACAGTTCGTCGACTATGGCGAAGATGTCTTTGGTCCTAGTGGCAAAGTTGATGATTTTTGACGAGAAGTACGTAGTTTTGGCCAGGATGATAGATTTTTTGCAGCCATTTGAGAGGCTCATATAGATGGCTTTTTTATCCGGGGTATAGTCGCGTCTCCAACGGTATGCATTTGTTGTTACTTACCAGCCTGCACTCCCCCGGCTATTCCTTTGAGACTCTGTGGATGCAGTATGGCAATCACCTTCTCCTCCCAAGCAGTGAATGTTTTGGGTGCAATGGGAGGGCCCCCGCCAGTCCTCTGAGCCAGCTCATGGTTCTTGTTCCTCTTCTTTTTGACAACACTCTTCAGGTCTTGCCACCACTTCATGATTTTCTGTCTGTTGTGCGGGGTGGTCCCTACTGCACTGACCTTGTCAACTATCCTTACCCACATTTGATTTCTGGTAGCTAATGGTGTATGTTGGACCAGGTTACCAAACACTTGTAGTTCTACTCTGATTATCTCATCTACCATGACTGTCAACTCACTCTCTGTGAATTTGGGCATTTTCTGTGGTGCCGTGGTGTGTGATGTGCAAAGGGGTTAGAGGTGAAAGTGTGTAAGTGGTGGGAGTGGGGTTAATGTGTATGGTGTGTGATGTGCAGAGGGGTTAGAGGTGCAAGTGTGCAAGTGGTGGTAGTGATGTGTGTAGTGTGTGTAGTGATGGTGTGTTGGTTTGCCTCTCCTTTCAGCTGTGGTGTTTGGCCCTTCACTTCTGGAGTATTGCAAAGGATTGTGGTCAGGGAAGGGGCTGGTTTTATACTCAGCTATGTGGGTGTGTCAAAATGGGGTATTGCTGTCAGGTGTGTTGTGTGGGTTGTCCTGTTATTTATATTTTTGTAGTTGCCATGGGGGTGTGTCATTGGGTGTGTTAGGTGTTTTTGGGGGCATGGCTAGTTTGCTGTGTGCACTTGGTGGCCTTGTTGTGATTTTTGTTTGTCGAGCACCATATTTGTACATATACATATACAGCTCTTCCGCCGGCTCTCCCATTCATCACAGTTTGCGACCGCAGCGGTTGGAAACAGCGGAACGTACCGTTGTCACATCGGGGGAATGCTAATTTCTCGGGCGGTTACTCCGCGGGCCTGGCGGTGGTTTTGTGTGTTTCTGCCGTGAATCCGACCGTCGCAAACGGTTTTTCACTAGTTCCGCCCACTACAGGCAGTTTTTCCTTGCCTCTTTCTGCCGCGGTCTGATTTTTGGGGCGGTTGATCCTAATATGAACACCGGTTTTGCCGCGGTACCGGCGGGCGGTTGATTTGCCCTACCATGGCGGTCGTGGTGGTTTTCAGACCACCATCCTTATAGACCCCTAAGGGAGGTTGTCCAGTGTCTATAATTAAAGAGGCAAGTCTCAGGAATCCTGGCCGAACCAAAGTAACTGTGGCCTAAAGAGGCAAGCCTCCCTCAGAGAAAATGAGTGTTCATTATTTTAGCAGCTGCAAAACCAAAGCAACATTAGAGTCAATATATTAGGAGATAAAATTCCTAAACCGATTTGGATAAAAGAAGGAACATTTAATGATTAAAAAGGCACCTATGAAGATTTTGCAGGGCCCACTGTGATCTAGGAGTTACCGGACCTCCATTGTGACAATTGAGAGTGCTTACCACTGGGGTTCTGGGGTTCCACTACTCTTGCCACCCCAAATTGAAAACTAGGTAGAGCCTTTCAATACTTGACTCTCAAGGTACTAACAGCAGAGCAATTCAGGGGTCCTTCGGGGCAGAGATTTGGGCTGGAAACACAGACCCCAGTATCACAAATGATAAAATTCAATAAACCCGGTCACTGATTTTACTTTTAAAAAGAAAAATTGCTTGCATGCAAAGATCAATACTATTCATAGAATCACAAATCTATACACAATGGACAGTAATCAAAATGATAGTGGGAAGAGAATTTAAAATCTGTCCTAAAGAGGTCCTTGCAGATAACAAATCAAAATAAACCAGTGAAAACATAAGCCTACATAATTTGAGATGTCAGCATGCTGTCAATATCAGAGACTTTCTGCCTAGTTCAATGCCTGTGACATATCATACAAATACTGTTTTACCACATATTATTTGAAATTAAGATCTTTTTATTTTGACAAACGTTTTAGAATATTATCAAGCATTATACATTTCCCGTAAAATGAACATTTCAGCATGGAAACATGCTGATTCTCTTTACACTGGGCTATTAAACAACCTCTCAGTATTCAAATGACAGTGGGATGCAATAAGCCTTTACACATGCAATGCCCTATAAACTCTTGAAATCCAACTAGCTTCTTCTGGGTGACTACTGACCGTATTACGAGTTTGACGGTCCCTGTTCCGCCGTGCCGGCAGTGGCAGTCTGAGCTCGGTGGTCCTCACGCTGTATTAGCAGTTGTGCTTATTGGCTTTGTGAAGACCAGTGCTGACAGCGCCAGCCCACTCTGAGCCGTGAACCAGGCAAGGGGCTGTAGGAGGTTCAGAATGCAAGTGAAACCACCTACCCAATTGAGAGTTGCTTTACGGCTGGCGTGACTGTGGTGGTCCATCACCATATCTGAGGCAGTGGAAAGGAAGGGATAAAAGGCCGAAACTCACCTCAACTCACCTTGTCTCGTCTTCTAGTGACTTTACCTGCTCGACCATGTTCAAAACCCAGTCCGTCCAAGACGAAATCGGCAGTAAGTCATTCAACTACCTGTTGCTATCAACTACTCTGCAAAACGATGCCCCTCCATGGACCAGGTTAGGGAGTTAGGGTCCCTGAATAAATTGCACGTACACAGGACACTATCTTGGATGGTTTCTTAAAAATCATTCAAAACACATCTGTAGGAGGATGCCCTCCTAAACCTAAACATTGGTGTTACATAGAGACACTGTACACAAATGGGAATTTGTTTGAAAATGATTTAAAGTGAAATTGATGTGTGCATTAATTAGTTTCCATAACATCAACTCCTCATCAATATGACACCTATTAATGTATGTCACACATAACGTTTGCCCTGTCTCACTCTGCCATGTCACCACTGATTTACACTAATTAATAATTATACCTCGGCACTCAAAAAAGTTGAATTCTCAATTTCTACAAGTTTTAAACATAAGGCCCCATAGACAGAGTAAAATATCACAAGTATCAACTGACAGGAAATATCAATCAGAAAGGTGTGGTTGGCGCAAAAAATCTATATTTAGTGCAGAATGATACAATATATTGTGTCTCACTGACAAATAACAGTGAATTATTTCGAATTTACACAATTTATATAGCGTTCCTAAGCAATTAAGGTATGTGCTGAGCAAATAAGTGTACATTCGTCATAAGGAGGTCCTGTTCCTAGAACCTCCCAGGCTGATTTACACTACTCATGAGGCTTACCATTTCTTAGGTGTTGCTAAAGAGACATTGAACTGACTACAAGGACCATGAGGCCTTGTGATTGGAACGCTGACCAATATGCTATACTCCTTTTGCCCTTTCTGATTTGTTTGGCATGTCACAACTGATCTACAGTAGTCATGCAGCTTACCATTTCTCAAGTGTTGCTAAAGTGAAATGGAACTGACTAAAACTACCATGAGGCCTTGTGACTCCAACTATAACCAAGATGCTGGACTCCTTTTGCCCCTTTTCACTTGTCTCCCATGTTACTACTGAAGTTCACTACTCATGCAGGTTACCATTACTCAAGTCTTGCTAAAGTGAATCTGAAGTGACTACAACTACCACAAGCAAGGCCCTTTTTACTCCATCTCTAACCAAGATGCTACACTCCTATTGCTCCCTTCTCACTTGTTTGCCATGTCACCACAGATCTAGCCATGCAGCTTACCATTTCTCAAGTGTTGCTAGAGTGACATTGAACTGACTACAACTACCATGAGGTCTTGTGTTTGAAACTCTAACCAAGATGCTATAGTGAATGTGACACACTCACATTGCACACATCCCAGGTCCTATTGTGAGGTCACAGAAACATCAGCATGGATGTGCCAATAAAGTGAAACACACCTTCTCTGCAACAACTCTGTAGTGGACTCTCATACATCACCCACATGAAAAGGCAATATCAGAAAATGGTATTACTTAGAATCAGTGTGAGAAACATTTTAGGGGCATAGTGGAAACATTCTCTGGAGGATAGCTATGCATCTATTTGGGGGAACACTCGAAGGTTGGGGCAGTTGGGGGACAATACTGTTTTTTCACATGCCTGACAAACTCCATGGACACTGGACCTGAGAACTGACGTATACAACCAATTGCATACCCAAGTTCCATGCATGTGTAGGCAATGGGTAAGTGCAAATTATGTAAGCAAACCCAGCACTACCACCATTTGGCATACATGTAGATGAAGTAGCTGTGCGGCACATATTGCAAAATGGAAACATGTCAATGCAGAAATACACAAAGCTATGACAAGTTGACACCATCCATGTGTAGATACACAAATATCTAACTTCAACACATCTAACACATATCGATCCTACATCATTGGAAGAAGGGCAAGCTAAATGATGTTGACAGAGGCCAAGCTGAAATACTTACCACATAACATGTCACCCAATGCAATATCTGCCCCATCTGGATGTCAACCCACATAGTCATCCATCCAACATTTACCCTTGTCCTGTCTAATTCCAGCACTGGCTCCAAGGGCACATCATACTAACCACTTCAACTGGATCAGCAATCAGGGATCAAACAAACACAACTGTACTTACACATAACTAACTATACAACATCAAATAGACCTGAAAAGAAAGGGCAGGACCAATGTCTACAAAACTCTGAAAGTGTTTAATGAATGGATGAAATTATTCATTAAATGAAACATAGGCCAATGGCCAGTCCATAATGTGTAAAATATGACACAGTACAATGCTGTGCCGAAACTAGGCCTGGGCGGGGAATTCTGCTCTGTTTGCGGAGTTTTCTGCACTCCACCCTCCGCTGAGCTCGCAGAGTGCAGAAAACTCCACTTCGCGTAGTGCTGCAGAGTTTGTTCCCTGCTCGCAATAGGGACTGGTAAGTTTGCGAGCACGAGCTGCCGCTCGGGTAGAATTCCTACCCGAGCTGCAGGAAGACCAACGCAAATGGCAGTTCGAACTGCACTCCGCCACTTGCAGAACTACGTGGAGTTTTTTTTTGTAACTTCGCGGAGTTCTGTGTAGCAAAACTCCGTGAACTATGCCCAAACCTGGCCAAAACACTTGCCCTATCCTACACTTAGCCCAGGGCCATAACAAATACTGTGAATGTAGTCTAGATGTACACCACAACACACCATTGGGAGCACATGACAGCTAGATCAGGCCATGCCCCCCTCCGTGGCCCAGAGACACTCCTACACTCTCTGTCTTCCCGGCGCTCTGTCAAGAAGTGATGCGCACAATCTGCAATAAACTTAAATCAGGATTCCCTGCAGACCCTCTCAAACTGGATCAATTCAGACATCTTTACCTCAGCTTCTTTCTCCTTTCTTCAAACATATAAATCTATCTATGTCTTCTGCGGAAGTCCTCATGGCCTGGAAACATGCCAAGGTGGTCCCTTTACTCAAAAAACCTATGCTGGATGCCTCAAATCTAGAGATTTTTTGTCCTATTTCTCTCCTCTCTGTGGTATCTAAGATCACCGAAGCCTACATCAATTTATTCTTACTATATTCATCAAAGACAGAAATCTGCTGGACCCTTCCCAGAATGGCTTCTGCCCACGTCTCAGCACTGAAACTGCCCTTCTGGCTGTGACAGAACATCTGAGGGGTGCGCTAGATGCCGGACGCACCTCAGCTCTGATCCTACTGGATCTAAGTGCTGCATTTGACACAGTGTCCCACCCGATCCTGCTGCAGCCTTTGGAGGATATCGGCATTGGCGGCTCTGCTTTGGGCTGATTCACCTCCTTTCTATCGGAGAGAACCTTCCAAGTGTCCGCCCCCCCTTCTGCTCACAGGTGCATGCTGTCCACCAAGGGGTTCCTCAGGGCTCGGCTCTGGGCCCTACCCTATTTAACATCTACATTCAACCCCAAGCAGCGGTAGCCAGGAGCAGAGGATTAACTGTGGTATCATATGCGGATGACACACAGTTGATAGTAGCACTATCAGATGATTCTGCTCAGGATGTGCTTAAGCTTAAGAAAGATCTAACAGCTATCGCAGACTGGATAACTGCCAACTGCCTCCAACTTAATGCTAGTAAATCTGAGATCTTGTTGGTGGGAAAAGATACTCATCGGTGGAGCGAGCATTGATGTCCATCCACTCTGGGTCTCAAAATCTGGGAGTATGGGTGGACTCCGCTCTTACTTTTCTGCCTCAAACTAAAGCGGTAGCCAGGGTCTGCTTTGGCCTCCTACATGGGCTTAAACCATTACTGAGATTCTTTGAACCCACTATTCGTCAGGTGATCATCCAGGCCACAATACTATCCAGGCTGGACTATGCTAGCTCCCTATACCTAGGGGCTAACAGAGATACTTCACCTTCAACAGCCACAAAATGCTGCGTACCGGACACTTCTCGGCCTGCCGAGAACCTGTTCCACTACCGACTCTATCTGCAGATTGCATTGGTTGTTGGTGAAGAAACGCCCTACATACCCACCTGCCAGCTGTGCTCCAAGGGCCAGTACCTGGCGGTTGTTCCCCGGGTTAAGAGAGTACAAGTAGGAGGGCGCTCCTTACGTGCTCTCGCTATGAATCTTTGGAACTTCCTCCCTGTGAGTTTCAGAAGTATCCAAAACCATGCGCTATTCCGTAAAGCCCCAAAAAACTATCTTTTTGCTGCATAAGTGGTCTCTCTGTGCTTCACCCGGTCTGCCTCTGACAGTTGTATTTCAGTGATGGGACGCTCATTTGCTGGGGCAGCTGTGCGCTCTATAAAATTCATAACATAACATAAAGTAGATGTGCATGACAGTACAGACACTTTCACACCCCAGACATGTGACTCTATCCGTGCTGTTCAAAACATAACTGTTACCACTAAATGTAATACATCTCAAAACATGGTTTACCATGGAAAGCCTGCCATGTGTAACACTGTGTGCTCACAATCTGGAAATTAGTGGTCATGTGGACAACTCATTGTTAAATAATACTACGTCTGATTGAGTTTTTGGGCGATGTCCTGCCAGCAAAGAATAGCCATTTGGCCATTTGTGGCACTGTCTCAGGGATGACATCAACATGCCATTGTACATACTGTCTGGTTGCTTAATGTGACACACCTGGTAATACAGTGATGGACTTCACTACTGTACTCACCAACTACCTGCACAGTATATGTGTCAAATGGGCAATATACCTGCACTAATCAAGATCTACTCATGGGACAGTTACAACAGACGTGTGGATTGTGAGGGGTCTGTCCTAAGGCAGTGAAACACATTAACAGTGTGGGTAAATGGCAAGTGGACTCGGGTCTGGGGTCTTGTCGGGGACAATACTATAGGTAGCATATATGAGATGCAGTAGGCCAACAAAAGTTTCAGAATACTAATTAGAGCACTATATAAGGACCAGCAGATCTACAAGGAGGACACTGTGTTGCAGTACTATGCCACATATACCTCTGCTACAGCCTGGGCCAGAGCGGGTAGAAATCATTGCTGGGATTTGCTCTCTCCAGACTTACCATAGTGCTCCCACATTCCCAGGTTTTACATAGGTAAGCGTACATCTTTTGGCCATACAATACAGAACATGCCTGTTTTGTTGCTCTCTGAATAGGTTTTTGTCATTTGCTTCACTCCCAGTCTTGAGGTTGGGGAGGACAGGGAGAATTGGGGTGCTATGCACATATCCGAGAACAACTAATACAGCACCTTACATTATACATACACAAGTCATGCAGTCAAACATATTGTTTCATTTGCAGCTTGAACAAAATCTGCATGTGAAACCCACAATAGGTAGCATTACACTTTAGCATGCAGATATATGTGCATGGCACAGGGGTAGGCTATAGGGCTACTCTCACATCACTATGGAGTTTTTTTGTTGACAAGGTACAGAGCACCATGATCCATTACCTAATTAGGGACAACACATCCTAAGAATTGTGTTTGTGATTTCGCTCGGGGACTCAGATGCACATAGCCTATGGGCATGGTAAGGATGAACTTTCCTCTTTCATCAAACATCATGTTGCAGGCTACTTTCTCCTCTGGTGAGCCAAAGAGCTGTCCATACAGGGGGAGGACCTCTCCAACCAGTGTCTCCTGCTTATCTGGTGTGAAGGCAGGGGCCCTCTCACCTGCTTAGCCTGCCATGGTGGCACACAGCTTACGTTGAGGAAGTGTTGATTCCAGCAGTGTCAGTAGGCAAATGAGATTTCTTTCAAATCTCGGCGCACATGTACCCTGCGCATTAAGTCATGTGCGTAGACACACACAGCCATTGGGCCGCAGTGGTCACAGTCCCTCACTAAGTTAGTCTATGACTGTGTCCATCATGGAGAGAACCACCTTACGTGTGGTCAACGACCGCCGATGGCGGAACGTTGCATTTGTTCTATAGGTGAGGTCAGGCTTCCGCCATTTTAGTGCTGGTATAGACAGTATTATTGACTGTATTTTAGTGCTTGCTGAGGCTGTATTTATGACGGTTAAGTGCTACACCACCACCACAATTGAGGGAAAACAAGTTTACATTTGTAATGCTCCATTGCCATGTCATGTCCAGTATGAAACATCATCTGTGTAGTACTTTACTGTGCACATAGGTAAAATGTGTGTGGTGCACTGTACACCATGGGTGGCATTAATTCATATAATGCTACCATCACTATAGTGCCAATTTGAAATCTTTGATTTGATGAGATGCACAGTTCTGTTACAGACCTGTGGAGGTCAGCTTGGGGTCGACAGGTGGATGTTCAAGATCTGCCACTGATAATGTAAAATGTGTACTGCTTCATGAAGCATCGATGTTCAGACACATGACATTTTCATTACTCTTCACATATTTTACTCTACACTGTGATCAAAATACATTTTTGTGTTACTCCTTAGATAGGTACCCTGGGAGAGGAAGGAAACGCCAGTCACCAATGTACCACCCATTTCCAGATCTACACACCATGGAGAAATGACACATCATCACAAAATTCCATTTAAATAGGCAAACAATCATGGATCTATGTTATCAGTTGGAGCCTGACCTCCTACTTCACCTAAATAATCCTACAGCAATTCCACCACTAGTAATACTCATGTCAGTTTTGCATTCTTTAGCCACAGGCTCTTTTCAATTCACTGTTGCTATTTCTGGTGGGATTTCCAACCAATGTTCATTCGGCTCTTCACGGAGGTGCTTACAGCAATGTTGAGACACGTGGGCAGCTACATCCAGTTCACCAGACGTGAGGATTTAGCCACAGTGAGGGCAGATATTTACGGATTTGGATGCATCCCACATGTAATTGAATCTTTCGATGGGACCCATATTGGCTTAGTACCATCGACCGACAGAGAGCAAGTCTACTGGAACAGGAAACAATACCATTCTATCAACATGCAAGTAGTCTGCCTCGCGAATTTGTACATCTCAAACATCTGTGCCCAGTTACCAGGATCTGCCCATGATACCTACGTACTGTGGAACAGCACCATACCCCAGCTGATGTCTCAACTACTACCGGAGAGGGCCTGGCTTGTAGGTAAGTGTGATCTGTCCTAACTTTGTGCGGGAAATGTCAAGTAGTATGATCTGAAAGTGTGTAACTAAATGTTGCCCTTCTGGTTGTCTTCCAAGTAGGAGACTCAGTGTATCCCAACCAGCCATGGGTGTTGGCACTGCTGAGGAATCCTACAACACCAGGGGAAGTCCACTTCAATGAGGTACATGGAAGACCACGGCAGCCAGTGGAGAGGGCTTTTAGGCTCCTAAAAGCCATATTCAGACGTCTGGACAGGACTGGGGGAGCATTCCTCTACTCACCCAGGAAGGTGTGTAAGATCACTGTGGCCTACTGCATATTCCACAACATTGTCCTGTACTAGCTAATTCCTTACATCGCAGAGGATGCAGACCATGAAGACTAGTGGTGGGCGGCATTTGCGTAGCCGTGCTACGCAAAGCTCCGCGTAATGGTAAAAAAGTTCCGCAAGCGCGCAGGGTTTCGCGAACACGCGGAATTGCTTGTTCTGCCCGTTAGCGATGCTTTTTTCCTGTTCGCGAATGCTGTTTGCGTGCTCGGGGGGAAATATCTTGCGAACAAGCATTTTGAAAGCGCAAACAATCAAAAAATTCCGCAAAGCCGCGGATCACGGAATTTTGGGCAATTCCGTGTTCTCCGCGGAACTCAAAATTACCCACAGTCCGCGCATTCCGCGAGCGGAACGGAATTTACCGCCCAGGCCTAATGAAGATCCACCGGGTGGAGATCCTGGAATGCCAAATGAAGATGATGATAATGGTGCAGAGGAAGGAGCTGACTTGTGTAAGGATCCCATTCAGAACTACTTCTCCTGAGTGTAAGTATGGTGTGTGATGTGACAACTTTGACTAGTCTTGCAACTCTTGTAGTGATGTTGTGAGGAGGTTTTAATGCTGCATACTAGGAATATATGGCTCTGGAAAGATCTGGCCAAAGGTGTTGACATTGTAAGTCTAGCTTTGATCAGCTGTAAATGTTGTTTTGGACTGTGTTCTCTAGAAGTTGACAACTTTGATGTGTGTCATATGTATGTTTTCTTAGCTAATCTCTCTGTGTTGGTCTGTTTTAGGTACCTTCACCTAGTCATCTTCATTTGGACATTTCAGAGATGTCACATTAGCAGATATATGATGCTGTTCAGACATACAAAGTGGGCATGGATTGGTCCTGGGAATCTGTGTCACAGAGTTTGGGTGTACAAAGCTGGTACCAAGACAGGTTGCACAGCGATAGGATGGAAGTTATCTGGCTTCCATTGGACTTGTTCCTTGTAGTGCATTGGTCCTAATGCAATATGTGTCCCATCATGTGATCCAAAGCAATGTTGTGTTGTGCCCAAATCATGCTATCCAGCCTTCATATTTGGTTAATTCCTCATTGCTTATGTGAACTAGATGTAGCTGTTGCTGTGACTCCTCATTGTAGTACAAAGTGCTTTTAGCACATCACTGACATTTGTATGTGACATTCCACTAGATATAAGCAATGCTGGACTGAAAATCCCCTTTGGTCAGAAACTTTTGTAGTGACATGTGTATGTTCTTTTTGTTACTTTGATGTAGAATCCTTTTTGTTAGGTGGTCAAAATTAACCCTGGGCGGAGACCTCAGCTCAGCTCGCGGAGTGTGCCGAGATTTGCCTCTTCCGCATTCTGCGGAGAAGGCAAATCTCCGCACACTCGCAGCAGAGCGGAGTTGGCCAGCCCCCGCCTCTACCCCTGTATATTAACAATTACTACTACATGACTTAAAATGAAATTAAAACCACTTACCTGGCATGCGGCATCCTCGGGCTGCCCTCCTCCTCTTTCTTGCTGTCCGGGTAATTCTTTGAGAAAATTGAGCACACGCGCGCGCATGCGCGCGTATGCACAGTTTTTTCAAAGAATTAGCCGGACAGCGAGGAAGAGGGCAGCCCGGGGATGCCGCATGCCAGGTAAGTGGTTTTAATTTCATTTTAAGTCATGTAGAAGTAGTTGTTAATATAGGGCGGGGTGGAGGTGGGTGGTGTAGCGTAGCGTAGCGGAGGTCCACAGAGTTTGTTCGCAACTCCGTGGACCTCCGTGTAGCCCCGCTACGCCCACTATGCCCAGGGTTAGTCAAAATGGCTTCAGCTGATGTAGACCTAATTTGTTGTTGCCTATTGTGTGGTATATTGTCTGATGTAACCCCTCCTTCCATGTTGTGAGAGTCTGCAAGTGATTATGTGATCACTGACCCAGTATAACTGAAACATATCTTATTTGCTATTTGTTTGACATCATGTCAGCCTAAGATTTGAACTATGGCATAGTAATCCCAGCCACTTGTATGTATGGGTTGTTGTGACATGGCATTGATCCTGATTTTTACATTTTTCACATACAACATATCCATGATTCCAGAAGTCCTTAATTTTGACATTTCAAAGTTCACATGATAGTACATTCACAATGTTATATGTGTGACTTACAACAGGAGACCATGATTTGTTGACGTGTTTTTATTTGAGTGAACAAGGCCAAGAAATCAAGGAAAAATGTAAATAATGACAGCAAAAATGAGAAGTCTTTATTCATGAAGTATGAAACCATTGTAGTAGAGTCCATTTGTTCTGGGGTCCAAAGTCCAACATACTGCTCCCATCAGATATGGGAAAGTGAGCAGGATTAGGGAACAAAGTGAATGTGTAGCACACACAGACCGACTTTAGGGGTGAGGTACCTTACTGTCGGTGGTGGGTGTTTTGACATCCTGAACTGCAGCCTGTTTCTGTGGATGTCCCCTCGCCCTGACAGAGGGGGGATCTGGAGCGGCTGAGCCAGCGTCGCTTGCAGGCGTATCATCCTCTGTCAAGGCCTCTCTTCCTGTATCTGTGGCAGTTGTCGAAGGCCCGGATGTATTTGGGCCACAGGAAGGGGTAGATGCAGGGAAAAAAACCCAGCAAAGGTTTGTGTCCCTCAGCACCCCAACCAGGTAGGCCATTTCTGAGGGGTCCATGTTGTGGACGCTGGCCACCTCGTTGTGGATGCCGGCCACCACAGTGTGGATGTCAGCAACCTCCTGGTATGTGTCCCGCTGCAGCTCCTTCATTTCCCAGATTTCGGTCAAAAGCTGGTCCATCACACTTTGGGAGTCCATGTAGACTCCCAGGACTTGGGTGATGATAGCCTGGGTGTGTGTGTGTCCTTAGCGGCCTCACTCTAGGGGCCCACATTTACCCTCCCACAATACCTACCCCCGATCCTGTCCCCTTGACACTAACTGCACCTTCTCACTGGGTCCTAGTTCCTCCGTGACTGGCGTGGTGCTAGCAGAATCATAAACAAGGTCTGGGGTGCACAGAAAGGTAGTCACTGTACTAGGTGCATTGGTGGGGGGCAGTAGTTTGTGGTGTTGTCATAGCTGTGGTAGAGGTGTGATTCTGGGCACAGTGAGACCCACTGTTGGAGTCTGTCCAGGCTGGCCAGATGGGCCAAGACCGTCATCCATGTCCACCTCTTCAGGCGTGCTGTCATCACTGAGGGAGTCTTGCTGGGGAGGAGAGGAACTCTGTTAGGTTTCCAACTGCTGTTCTGGTGCAGTGGTGGATCAACCTGTTGAGAAATGCAGAACATTGTTAATGGTGGAAGTGAGGTATCTCCGCTGACAGTTTGTTTCAAAGTTAATGGGTACATAAAATGGAACAAAATAGGCAGAGATAGTATTGCCATCTATTAGCGTGGAGGTGAAGTTGCTTACTCAACATTTGTACACATTCAATCAAAGTATTACATTTCATCAGCTCATTAGAAGTGAAGCTATGTGGCATTTTGGCTTTAGGGATAGACATGACATCTCCAAAACTCAGTTACCAACACTGTGTAGTCATACCATGTGTTTTTGTCCATTCCAAGGCCTAGTTG
Source organism: Triturus cristatus (assembly GCF_964204655.1). Taxonomy (NCBI): domain Eukaryota; kingdom Metazoa; phylum Chordata; class Amphibia; order Caudata; family Salamandridae; genus Triturus; species Triturus cristatus. The sequence continues at coordinate 123,082,968 of NC_140589.1, forward strand.
TGCCTAATTCAGGCAAACACCCAGCTTGTTTGTATATGTAGCATTGTTCATCATGTGAGAAGTGCAGAGTCAAGGGATCTCCTGGCAGTGCTAATGAGCTGATTTTCCTTCATGGCTGACATATATTAGGAGTACACCATTGTTATTGTGTCACTATGCCATCAATAGGTTCAGTTGATGGGTCCAGGACACCATCAAGCAAAGTATGCATACGTGTATCTGAGTGGAGCTTTGTCTGTACATTGCACAGTCCATGATGAGTGAAGATCAGTTGTAAAATGGGAGACAAGTGTAATGTGGCAACAGGAGTGTAGCATATTGGTTAGAGTTGGAGTGACAAGGCCTCATGGTAGTTGTAGTCACTTCAATGTCACTTTACCAACACTTGAGAAATGGTAACCAGCATGAACAGTTAACATCAGTAATGACTTGGGAGGCAACTGAGAAGGGGAAATAGAAGTGACAAGGCCTCATAGTAGTTATAGTCAATTCAATTTCCTTTTATCAATGCTAGAGTAAAGGTAATCTGCATGAACAGTTAACATCAGATGTAAAATGGGAGAAAAGTCAGAAGGGGCAAAGGCAGTGTAGCATCTTGGTTAGAGTTGGAGTACCAAGGCCTCATGGTAGCTGTAGTCAATTCTAAGTCACCTTAGAAACACTTGACAAACAATCAGAATATCATAGCTGTTGACAACATGCATTTGGGATGGACCATACATTTAAATTTTCACACATAACATGGGACCTGAATAAATATGTCAATAGAAAGGGACTTACAGACAGCATTGCAACATGCAACAGAGTTAGATACACGTGATCTTATATGCAACAATATACATTGCCACAGACATGTCAGCATCTCAGATACTTTGAGTATTGCATTCTAGGAAAATAGATTGAAAACAGAATAGGAAAAGCAGAGCAAACAGGACATTGTGATATTGTGGCAGTTATTGAAGTGTAACTTACCAGAATCTAATGCCCTCCTCTATTCCTGACAAGCCCCAGTATGCAGAATGGCCAAGACCTTCTCCTCCCAGGGTAAGAGTTGTAATAGTGTGCTGGGAGGGCCACCGCCAGTCCTCTGAACCTCCAGGTTGTGGCTGTTATACTTGGTATGGACCCTAAGCCTGAGATCGTTCCACTTCTTCCTAATGTCTCCCTGTGTACGCAGGGTGTAACCAACAGCATTCACTCTGTTGCCTGTCTTAGCCCACATTTTTAATTTCATACTGAGAGGAGTATGTTGGACTTGGGACCCGAAAATGTCAATCAATCAATCAATCAAGAACATTTATAGAGCGCGCTACTCACCCGCGAGGGTTTCAAGGTGCTGGGGGGGGGGGGGGGAGGGGGGTGCCGCTACTGCTCGAAAAGCCAGGTCTTGAGGTGCCTCCTGAAGGAGAGATGGTCCTGGGTCATTCGTAGGTGGGTGGGGAGAGGGAGTTTCTATGTCTTGGCCGCCAGGTAGGAGAAGGATCTTCCTCCGGTGGTGGTTCTGCGAATCCGTGGGACCGTGGCGAGGGCGAGGCTGGCGGAGCGGAGCTGGCGGTAGGTGTGTTGAACATGAGGTGGGTTTTGAGGTATTCGGGGCCCATGTCGTGGAGAGCCTTGTGTGCGTGGGTGAGGAGTCTGAAGGTGATCCTCTTGCTGACGGGGAGCCAGTGCAGGTCTCTCAGGTGGGCCGAGATGTGGCTGTGTCGGGGAATGTCCAGGCAGAGTCGAGCAGATGCGTTCTGTATGCGCTGGAGTTTTTTCTGTAGTTTGGCGGTGGTCTCGGCGTAGAGGGCGTGTCCGTAGTCCAGTCGGCTGGTGACGAGGGCCTGGGTGACCGTCTTCCTGGTTCCGGTGGGGATCCATCGGAAGATCTTACGGAGCATGCGGAGGGTGTTGAAGCAGGAAGATGTAACGGCGTTGACTTGTTTGGTCATAGTGAGGGAGGAGTCAAGGATGAACCCCAGGTTGCGTGCGTGGTCCGTGGGCTTGGGGGCGGTTCCCAGGGTGGGGGGCCACCAGGAGTCGTCCCAGGCAGAGGGGGATGGTCCGAGGATGAGGACTTCCGTCTTGTCTGAGTTCAGCTTCAGACGGCTGAGCTTCCTCCATTCTGCGATGTCTTTCATTCCTTCCTGGAAGCTGGCTCTGGCGGTGGCGGGGTCGTTGGTGAGGGAGAGGATCAGTTGGGTGTCATCGGCGTAGGAGATGATGTTGATGTTGTGTTTGCGTGCGATGGCTGCGAGGGGGCTCATGTAGACATTGAAGAGGGTTGGGCTGAGCGAGGATCCTTGGGGTACGCCGCAGATGATCTTGGTGGGCGCTGCGCTGAAGGGCGGGAGACGGACTCTCTGAGTTTTGTCGGCGAGGAAGGAGGTGAGCCATTCCAGGGCCTTCCCTTGGACCCCGGCGCGGTGGAGACAGGTTGTCAGGGTGCGGTGGCAGACGGTGTCGAATGCGGCCGACAGGTCGAGGAGGATGAGGGCGTCCGTTTCACCGTTGTCCAGCAGGGTCCTGATATTGTCGGTGGCTGCGATGAGGGCGGTCTCGGTGCTGTGGTTCGCTCAAAATCCGGACTGCGATGGGTTGAGGGAGTCGTTCGTCTCGAGGAAGGTGGTCAGCTGTTTGTTGACGGTCTTCGCGATGACTTTAGCTGGGAAGGGGAGGAGCGAGATGGGGCGGAAGTTCTTGAGGTCTGTGGGATCCGCGGTGGGTTTCTTCAGGAGGGCGCTGATCTCCGCATGCTTCCAGCTCTCCGGGAAGGTGGCGGATGTGAAGGAGTTGTTGATGATGTCCCGGAGTTGGGGTGCGATGATGGAGTCGGCTTTGTTGAAGATGTGGTGTGGGCAGGGGTCCGCTGGGGAGCCGGAGTGGATGGAGTTCATCGTGTGGGTGGTGTCTTCCGTGCTGACGGGGTTCCAGGTGCAGAGGGTGGTGGTGGGGGGCGTAGACTCAGTGAAAGGTTACGTGGTGTGGGTGTTGAAGCTGTCGTGGATGTCGGCGATCTTGCGGAGGTCGAATGTGGCGAGTGAGTCGCAGAGGTCTTGTGATGGTGTGATGTCGTTGTTGCTGGCGCTGGAGTTGGAGAGCTCTTTGACGATGCTGAAGAGTTCCTTGCTGTTGTGGGAGTTGTTGTCCAGTCGGTCTCTGAATGCTGACCTTTTGCTGGTGCGGATCAGCTGGTGGTGTTTGCGGATGGCGGTCTTGAGGGCTGTCATGTTTCCTGATGACTGGTCGTTGCGCCAAGTTTGCTCGAGGGTACGGCAGGATTTTTTGGAGTCTTTGAGATCGTTGGTGAACCATTAGGCTTTCTTGCTGTCGGAGTTGCTGGGAGGGTTCTTCAGTGGTGCGAGGGCGTCGGCGCAGTTGGTGATCCACTGTGTGAGGTTGAGGGCTGATTCGTTGGGGTCTGTAGTGTAGGAGGGTAGGTTTTGGCTCAGGGAGGTGGTGAGCTGGTCGGTGGTGATCTTGCTCCAGCATCTACGGGGAGCATGTTGCGGGCGGAGGAAAATTGTGGTTTTCCTGAAGTTGAAGTGGACGCAGCTGTGGTCAGTCCAGTGAAGTCCGGTGGAGTGGCTGAAGGAGATGTGGTTGCTGGAGGAGAAGATGGGGTCCAGCGTGTGGCCGGCGTAGTGGGTGGGGGTGTTGACCAGTTGCTTGAGACCGAGGTTAGCGAGGTTGTCTAGCAGGGTGGTGGTGTTGTTGTCCTTGTTGTTCTCCAGGTGGAAGTTGAGGTCCCCTAGGAGGATGTAGTCGGAGGAGGCGAGGGCGAGCGGGCTGATGAAGTCTGCGATGGCTTCGCTGAATTGTGTGCGAGGTCCCGGGGGTCTGTAGATGAGGGTACCTCTGAGGGTGGTCTTGGGGTCGGTGTGTATCTGGAAGTGGAGGAGTTCGGCGGCAGTGAGGGTGTCGTCGGTGTTGGTCGTGATGCGGATGGTGTTTCTGTAGACAATGACGATGCCGCCTCCGGCTTGGTTGATGCGGTTCCTCCGGTTGATCTTATAGCCGTCCGGGATGGCTATGGCGATGTCGGGGGCTGAGGAGGCGTTTATCTAGGTTTCCGTGAGGAAAGCGACGTCCGGTGCCGTTGTGTCGAGGATGTCCCAGAGTTCGACGGCGTGCTTGTGGACGGAGCGAGTGTTGAGCAGGATGCACTTGAGGTGGTTGTTGTTGGCGCCTGTCCTGGCGTGCGCGGTGCAGGTCCGGAGGCAGGTGAACTTGCAGGAGTGGCAGGTGAAGGCTCCATGGGTGCGTTTCTGGGTGGCTCTGAAGCAGGCTGGCTGTCGGCCGGTGTTGAGTGTGTGGAGGGCGGTGGCACTGCATCTCCGTCGGGTGGGTTGGCTCCGGCGGGGGCCAGGGGTCCTGGCACTGGGCGCAGTCCGGGTGCGGAGGGGCGCAGACGGGCTTGCCTTCGGCGCGCCGACGGCGTGCCCGCTGCGCGCGTCCGCTGCGTGCGTCCGCTGCGCGGCCTCCATATAAGTGGGAGGGAGGAGCAGCTGGGAGGCGGGAGCGGGGTGGCGAATGGGGCAGCGGGGGGCGTGGCCGCAGGGTGCAGCGGCGGGAAGGTGGACCGGGGGGAGCGGGGGAGGGGGGCACAGGCAGGAGCGTGGGACTAGGGAGCGGGGTACAGAGAAGAAAAATACGGGTCACAGGGGGCACAAAGCAGGTGAAAAAACGGGGTACAGAAGGAAAAAACGCGTCAGAGGGGGCACATTGCAGGTGAAAAAACAGGGTACAGAAGAAGGAAAAAAACGGGTCACAGGGGGCACAATGCAGGTGAAAACGGGGTACAGAAGAAGGAAAAAAAGGGTCACAGGGGGCACAATGCAGGTGAAAAACGGGGTACAGAAGAAGAAAAATACGGGTCACAGGGGGCACAACAATAGCGAGAGGCCAGCAGGCGCAGGGGGCTCACTTGGCAGAGGCGGGAACTGGCAGGCAGCAGCAGGGCACAGGAGGACCGTGTGGCGGCTGGGGGGGCGACCTTCCTGCAGGCAGGGTCAAAGGTCGCAAATGTGTGGCTCTACTCTAATAATTTCAGCCACCATGACTGTAAACTCTTGCTCACTAAAGCATGTTTTTTTTGTGCAGGCATGGTGAAAAAAACGTGAGTGAGGATGTGATTGAAGAATAAACACGTGATAGCGGTAAAAAGGTGCAAAAAAACTGACAGGAGCTGGAGAATGTGAAGATGAAAAAAGGAGTGCCTTCTCTAAAAAGTGTAGTAAATGGCTGTCTTTCTGTGCTGTAGTTGCGGAGCAAAGGATGCTGGTCAGGGATGGGGTGTGTTTTATTGTGTGATTTGCAGGCGTGTCCACTTCCCAAAGCACATCAAGTGTTTATTTTTTAAATCCATCCTATAGTCTCTGTTGTATTTTGGCGTGTACCACGGCAGTCAACCGCCGCTGCGCATCTGCCGTTTGTTCAGCACCACTGTAAGACCGCGAGTATGACTGCGTAGTCGTAATATGCTTTTTGGGTGAACAGCAGACCTGGCAGTGTCGTTAGACATACTGGCGACATTTCAGACTGCTGCTGTTCCGCTGGGCAGAATTTCATGGCTGCGGTCAGTGTTTCAGACACACAACTCGTAATACAGAGGGCGGTAGATCGCTGGCACGGAAGTGGTGTGAACGACATGGATGCAGTTCTAGAGCAGTCAGACCGCCAAACTCTTAATAGGCTCCTAAATGTTTAGTCTGTGGGACTTAAAGTGTAGATTTTTATCCTGGTGGAAAAATAAGCTTATGGGGGCTCAACATTCTGCCTGGCTGTTCCTAGAACAAATTAGTCACCTGGAGCTTTTTTCTTTGATCCTTTTTTCTCCTTTTGTCCCTTCAGGTGTTGTTTATGGGGACAAAGGAACTCGCAGGGTTTTTTAAAAGAACCCTCACTCACCTACCTAGTAGGTGACATGCTTCATCATTGTGTTCCCACACTGGTTTCCAAATGCTTCCAGGGTGTGCTACGACGTCAGAATTACTGCGGAGCTGGTTGTTTTTTGTTGTGATTCTCGTGCAAGTGACGTGGAGATTAGTTAAAATTGGCTTGGGAGGCCTCACAGAAGTATATTTATTTGAGAGTTTGAGGGTTCCGGGTCAATGTTAAAAACAGGATGGGGGATATATATATATCTGGGATATTAGATTGATCCCATGTATTCTCATTCAGGTTAATCTGGGTGTGGTCTACATGTTTCAGCCACTAGTGGAAGCCCAAGAGGGTCAACGTGGCTTTCGTCAGGACCACAGGATGTAGTGCACACCTCCTACAACATGCACAGCAAGGGTATACGTAGCAGGTACTTACAGTATATCCTCGTGATTATTTTTGATCACAATTAAGGGTGGGCGGAATTTGCGAAATTGACTTTGGCAAATTATCGCGAAATTGCGCAAAATCACCGCGAGCATGTGAAACTTTCGCGAAGATGCGGAGATTGCTTTTCCCGCCCGTTTGCGATGTGTTTTTGTGTGCTCGCGGGGAAATATATCTCCAACTTGCCCATGCGGTCGCTAATGGGCGTAGCCATCTTGCTCGCGATGCTTATTTCCTGTTCGCGATCGCAATGACGTGTTCGCAATCGCAAACTCTCGAGGGATAGCGCGACCAGCTACCAACAAACCAACATCTTGTGGCGCGCACGAACGGATAGGAAAACTCATCGGCGAACGCAGGGACCCGGTAAGTCGCGACCGCGAGAATGCATTTTTAAAGTGCGAACAAGAAAAATACTTCAGTTTCGCGGCAGGTTGTGAAGGTTTTGACATTTTCGCGCTCTCCGCGGAACGTGAAAATGTCAAAATATCACAAATTCTGTGAGCGGAACTAAATTTACCGCCCAGGCCTAATCACAATACATCTTGTATTGTGTTCTGTTGGAAAAACAAAGGTGAAAAGGAGACAGATATTATTACAATAGTAGGGCTATGTATCCAACACACTCACAGCCCTTACTAAAAATCTTTTCAGGCAACCTCACTTTAGAGGCTTATTTTATAGCTTCTTAGTCATGAAGCATACTTCATGCTCATCCATACTTAAACTAGATTCTCGGATGTCAGGGAGATCTCCATACACGGAAGAGATACACTCATACTGTGCTCATAGACGAGTACACTGAAAAGGTGCACCTCAGTCAGAAACTCACGTCTCTCTGCTACAGGGGTTCAGGGTGACAAGAGGTGATCTTGCTGCAGATCGGAGCTTATAAATTCTCCCTACTTCCACGGACAGAGTAATTCCACAGTCATACGCACATATACTCATCATACGCTAGGGCCCATCACACTAACATTCATTCTATTACTCTATCCTTACTGAATATACGAGAGAACACCTAAATCAATCTGCATCTAAACTGAGGTCAATGCGACCTAATTGGTATGTCTCGAGTCATGATTTAAACAATAAGAACATATTTGGAATTCAATAAATGACAAAGAAATAACCCCCCGACACTGTGATTCAAACAAAAGGTTATTTTTATCTAAATTAGTTCAAATGAAAGTCAATCAATATCAAAATCATTATTCTCATAGTTACCTATTCTAGCTAAATGTCGTAATTAGGTCAGGACAGGTCTCTCAGTAAAGTCTCCCGAGTCACCGCCCTCTCAATCAGCGTTGATCCTCACGAGCATAGGTTCGGGAAGAAGTGGCCTTAGACCCTCGCTAGTCTAACAATATTTATAGTAAAACTTACACATTAAAAGTAACAAACAAACTCTAAACGTCCGTTGAGCCGTTGAGCAGAGCGAGCAGGAAAGGATGTTGACTCGCAACATTTAGAAAAACCTCCGCTCTCGAAAATCTCAAAAATAAAAACACGGAAGAAGGAAGCATAAACTAAAAAATGTAATATCCATGAATGCTCTTCCTCGGAATCATAGTGAAGCCACCGCAAGCTTATCAAAGTTCATTGTGGCTTTCATTCTCTCCCAAGGATAACTGGTGACAACTGGCGCCAAGCCCAGAGCTGCTGTCCTCACGGAAACTTTTAATACAGACAGAGGCCGAGGTCAGGATTTCAACCATATTCAGCGAGGCCTCTCTTCGTATTTCAGCTACTCAAATGCAGGCTGTAATTGTCGGCCATCTTTCACTAGGCCAGAATGGACAATCTTAATTAAAAGAAACACAAAACAACGTTACTACATCGTAATGATTATACAGTGTTAATTCCCATTTAAACCCTTATGTGTATGTATTTATCTAGCCATTTGCAACATAAAGAAGCATTAAAGCGTATTATTTCAAAGCGCAAACACATAACAAATAGCACTTTAGCCACACATATTTAATTAATTTGCTCACCAACTTAGTTCACGTATTAATAAAGCAACACAAATGCATTCCCACGTGTAATTCTTTCATCAGTAAGGTTGATTAGTCAGAAACTTCAACAAAATTAATATCTAGTAATTAATTATTAGTAATTTTAATTATGACATATAAAAATATAAGCTGATGTTCGGGTTTTGACAGAAAACCCTGCTCCAGCAATCTTACAATGCGTGATCATTTTGAAGATACCATCATACTTATCGCGAAATACTCCCACACCCGCATACTCCCACACCCGCTCTCACAGTGCGACATACTTTTAGACATGTTTGTTGCACGCTGCCTTAAATGAACACATTGTGCTCGGGAGTTAGACACAGACTGTGCTCGGAAAAGAAATCTCAGTCTGTTGGGGGTAATCGTTACTAACGTGTATGTTCGAGGCAGGATCCCTTGGGGGTTACAGCTCAGATGTGGGCTAAATTGGACAATTCTGAAGTGATACCCAAGGTAATTATATTAATCAATGTTATTTGAAGCTATTATTGCTCCCCCCATCACCCACTAAGGGTGGCGCATCTGGTCCCCAATCGGCCTCTCTCTTCCATTACTTAGTTTATCCATGCGTCCCAATGTCTGCTGCACCTACCGGCATCTTTGCAGTCCCGTCTTACCGGGAGCCTCTGTTTGGAGTTGTATTTAAGATCCCCCTTCAGGTTCTGGATAGGCCGAAAGGGAGCTCATTACCCGCGTCTGTCGGCCCGCCTCCAGAAGGACGTAATTTCCGAAGGGGGCGGGGGCAATTTCAGAAATGGGTGTGGCCTTCGAGTTTGTCTATCATGCTCATGTTACTGACAGATCTACGGCCGGGTGCCGCTGGGGGTGTTTTTCCTCCTGCGTGGGTGTTCATAGTAAATGTAGTCCTTGATTACGTATCGCATGAAAAGTTAATTGAAAAAACCTGTTGCACCTTCTGATCTATAATTCGGGTATCTTGGGTATCTGTGTCTGGTTGATTGTGATAGCCCCTTCTAAAATTATTTTTGTTTCTCGTTTGAATATTTGCATTTAATGAATTTACAAAAAAACATTTGAGATTGGGCTAGCTTGCCTGACCAGTCGGTTAATGTAGACCTGGTGCTTGTATTAAGTGGAACTTAAATAGGAAATTAGGACCAGTGAGTTCGATTTCGGGTATTTTTGCATCTGTTTCTGTATCCAGGTGACGGTCATAGCCATATCCACTGTAATTTTAGTTTCGTATTCGAGGCATCCCTTTCTGCACCTCATCAGGTTGCAAGAGAACATCTGTAATTTGGCTAGGTTATCTGGTTAGGGTTTGCTGTTGATCTTCGGTAGTGTTTCATCATTTGGGATGCTATCAACGTATGGTGTGGCTCTCCTTTTTGTAGAGCAATTGTTCATAGATTGACTAGACCTAAGAAAACAAAATAATATTCTGAAAATAAACTGGGGAAAAAAACAAAATAAAATATTTTCCTAGACAGGAGAAGAAAATATAATGGAATGCACAAAAACTTGCTGGGTCAGAGTACAGTAGAATAACTACGTAAATAACCATATTCTCTGACATTATTATTACAGCATTAGAGAAGTATGGAGGGCAATCTGGGCAGAGACATACTCTCAAGCATCAAAAAAGAACAATCAGATAAGTATATTCTCCAAATATCATGGTTAAGTACATCCTACCGTAAATACTTTCTGTACCTCCCTTTGTCTAGGAACCAAGAATACGAGGCAGGGGAACGCTGTTAGAAACTCTGGCCGAGTTCTACACAGCCGACGAGGAAACAGAGAAGCTGCCAAGGGCCCCGGATAAGGGGCCTTGACCTGCAAGGGGTGGATCAACAAGACGACGTACAAAGAAGCAGGAAGCTGCTCCTGCTCTGCAGGCAAGCGAGGTAAGTGCGGAAAGGGGCTCGAAGGGGAGCCGTGACGGAACGCAAAGCGAGTTCATGTCTCAAGACTCCCCTTTTATGGTTTCAAGCGCTGCCTTGCACGCCAATGCTTGTCGGCGGGCGGGGCTTGAGTACAAAGCCGCGGACGGGGTTGGCAGCGGAGAAGCCCGACATTCCCCACTGTTGCTTATACTGGGTTGGGAGTAGAAAATCGAACCCCTCTATTGTTGCTTAAATTGGCATTTTAAAATTTTTAATATAGTATTTTTTTATGTTGTATGATTTAAAAAATCTTTATATTATTTTTAGAGCAAATGCTCTTATAATTATTTGTTAAGATGTCCTATAGTAGTTTCGGTAATCTTTATTTATATATCTATATCTATCTATATCTATATTCACTGAAAAAACCATAGGTTTCACATATGTTATAGTTAGCTGGACATTTCACTCGTACAAAACCATTGAAATTCCCCCGTTATAGTTAGTTCAGCTAACTATAACTCGCGCGACCGCATTCCACTGCTGATGACGTCACATATTACATCACTCATGACCTGGTCAGTGACATCACTCATGACATCACTGATGACATCTCAAATGACATCACTGATGACATCTCAAATGACATCACTGATGACATTATCCTTGTGTAAGAGTGGCAGACCTCCTCTTATCCTAATATAAACTTTGATACACACATTGAAAAATACAAACCAAATTTTCGAAAACTATAGCGATACCAATACCAGTTAGAACAACCTATTCAGTAATTCCAAAATCTACATACGCATCCACTCATTCATCAACACTTCTATATAGTCACTCATACATGTACTCAGTCATCATATGTACTCATACACCTATACATCCTGTTACACACCTACACTCATACATAGAGTTACTCACACACATACTCACACATGCAAATAAACATCATTTACTTGCATATACAGCTATACACACACCACAACACTTACTTCTACAGAAACGTACACATACTTACTCTCTTAAACAATCACTTATAGAAACACATACTTATTTATACAGGAACTCTTCCAATCTCTCACTCTCATATATCCTCACTTATATACATCAATACTCACATATACTAGTTTAAAACATATGGACTTACTCAAAGACACTATTGAGACAGTCATTCACTCTCTTACTCACCCATACACACACTCATCCACCCATACTGTCCTGCTCACATACTGTCTTCAAAACACATACAAACAGTGAGTCACTCATTCATGCATCTATACGCTAAGTAACATCCCCCACTAACCCATACAGACACTCATACTGATACTCTAAAAACAAACTAATAACCCATATACACACTCATGTAGCTACTCACCAACCCATGCAGCCACTTATACACAAAGTGAGACACTGATAGATATTTAAAGATTTAAACATTACTCACTAATACTTGTATTCACTAAGATACTGTTAATACGTCAGTTATACAATTAATTTTACAAAAAAAACATCCATTTAGACACTTATTTACCCATTTATTCTTCCATTAACCTTTAGATATACATATATAAAAAATATGTATTTTTCAGAAAGACACATTCACTGGATGATGTCATCAAAGATGTCATCAGTGATGTCATTTGAGATGTCATCGGTGATGTCATGAGTGATGTCACTGACCATGTCATGAGTGATGTAATATGTGACGTCATCAGCAGTGGATTGCGGTCGCGCGAGTTATAGTTAGCTGAACTAACTATAACGGGGGAATTTCAATGGTTTTGTACGAGTGAAATGTCCAGCTAACTATAACATGTGTGAAACCTATGGTTTTTTCAGTGAATTTGCAAGGTTATTTAAATGCTAATTCCTAACTATAACGTGTGTGAAACCTATGGTTTTTTTAGTGAATTTGCAAGGTTTTTTAAATGCTAATTCCTAACTATAACGTGTGTGAAACCTATGGTTTTTTTAGTGAATTTGCGAGGTTTTTTAAATGCTAATTTATGTATGTATTATTATATTTTTTATATATTTATTTTACAATAAACTACCTATGTATATAGTTATAGATTGACTGTATCCTGTAATATGGAATGGCTCAGCTCTTTTTTTTAAAATTTGGATAAAGTTGAACAGCATAGTTAATATCTTCTATAAACTTATAGACAGTTTAAAATGTTTTTTTTTTTTAAGAGTTTTTCACAGTGCGCGCACCTTGCGCGCACCGTGCACGCATTGGCAATTTTTTTATTAAAAGAAATGTTTTTTTTTTTATTTACGAGGTCCTTTAGGGACCCCCTGAGAAGGTCTAGGGGGTCAGGGAGTGTCTTCCGTGTCTCCTTTTCATGTTTTAGAAATCGGGTTAAAAGTAATTCATTTCTGATGCGTGCGAGCACTGTGCGCGCACGTGTGCATGCACCGAGCGTGCATGCGTGCGAGCACCGTGCGTGCACGGCAAGTAATGTGATTACGAAACAACACTTTTCATTGGTTCATAGTAGTTTCTGTTCCAGAATCTTCAAACACCACACCCACTCCCCTCACTATTTCTTCTTATTTCCTGGGAAAGGAGCTGAACAGCTATTCTACTTGAAAATGGCAGAACAGCAGTCTACTTCAGGGAGTGAGGAGGAGACCTTTGTGGTACCACCAAGGCAGACCAAACAAAAAGACTCTTTTATCTGGAAATTCTTCACCTTTCCAGGTCAATGCCCCGAAGGTGACATGCACTATTTGTGGAACTGTGTTATCCAGAGGAGATCCCAAGAAGAAATACTCATTTAGTATTTATTCTATGTTGAGACACTTTAAGACAGTGCATCCTGTACCTTATGCTCGAGAGTCAACAAGAGCACTAAGAGACAACCCTCCACCTGCTCAGCCGAGCACATCATCTGCGGCCGCAGATTCTCCGTGTACCAGATCACTGGACATCCGCCCACTTTTCCAGAAGGTGCACATACATTGTAATGTGTGCAATGCTGTTCTTTGCTACGGTGAGAGCAGTATTAACTTGATCGAAAACAAAATACAGCAGCACACATGCTCCAGCCCATAATTTTTTTCATTTATTGTTTTTGTTCCTGTTGAACAGTTTTTCATTACCAGTTTTTTTTTGGTGCTCTAAAAAAAAATCAAAAAAACATACAAAACAAAAAAGACAAAAAAAACAGTTCTTTTTAGAACTCACTTCACTTCTCCAAGAAGAGCTATATTCCTAATATACTGTGTTGTAATTTTACTGAATGAATGTGTAGTGTATACATGAATGATTGAAATGATTGAAATGACTGAGTGAAGAGGAGGAAATGACAGACAGAATGAGTGAGAAAAGGAAAGTATGATCAGTCATAAAAGGGAAGTGAAAGACTAACTGCAACAAAAGGACTAAGGGTAGAGGATACAGGTAAGAAGAGTGAATGAGTAAGGGAATGGCAGTGAGTAATTGAGAGTGATGGAGGGGGAGTGAGAAAAGGGGAGTAAGGGACGGAGATAGGAAAAGGGAGTAACAGATAAAGCGGATGAAGTACAACAGGGTAAAGGGTTTGAAAGTAAGAGAAGTGGAGTGATGGTGAGATAAGGGGTATGAGGATTAGAAAAGGGGGTAAGGGAAAGTGAGATATGGGGAGTGAGGGGATGGAGGGATTTAGGAAACTGGAGTGAGAGAAAGGGAGTCAGGATTTCAATGAGCAAAGGAGAGTGAGGGAGAGTGAAGGAAAGAATGCGAAAAGGTGAAGGGGTGTGAGATACAGAGAGGAGGAAGTGAAGTAGGAGAATAGGAGTGACTATGAGTAAAGAATAGTGACAGTTAGGGAAGGTGAGGGAAGGAGATTGACGGAGAAGGTATTTTTAATTCTATTTTTTTAATTAAATTTTTGCCGCCGTGCGCGTACCTCGCAATATTTATAATTATTTTTTTTTTTGTGACCTTAGGGGTCTTTCATGGTCCCCCTGAGAAGGCCTAGGGGGTCAGGGACTCTCTACCCTGCCCCCTTTTCATGTTCTCCACTTGTGTTTTTAGCTCTCTTCTGCCTCTAAAACTCAAAATGGCGGCTGGGGGTGCGTGCCCCCCTCGATTTTTTGAAAACATTTTTTAAACAAATTTCACCCTTCGGGGTCCTTCAGGGACCCCCTGACAAAGGCTAGGGGGTCAGGAACTCTACCCTGCCCCCTTTTCACGTTCTCCACCTTTCTTTTTCACTGTCATATATGCAAAAGGCACATGCCTGAACTGAGGACTACCTCTTTGCCAAATTTCACGTAATTCTATTCAGCCGTTCTGGCTGTACCTTCGACTAAAGGTCCTATGGGAAAATGCATGGGGAAAACGCGTTTTGGGACCCCCCTTTTATCTCAGCCCCCGCTTGACGAATCACCCCGAGACTTTCAGGGTAGGAGCTGAGCGGAGCGCCCCATTAGTTTTGAAAATTTCACGAAGAAGTGTCAACCGGTCCAAAGTTATCCAAAATAGAATTTTCAGATTTCCTATGGGAACTCGGTCCTAACTATAACTATCTACTGGCGACCGCCAGTAGATAATATCTCTCTCTCTATATATATATTATCTACTGGCAGTCGCCAGTAGATAGTTATAGGTAGGACCGTGTTTCCATAGGAAATCTCAAAATTCTATTTTGAATAACTTTGGCGCCGGTTGACGAATCCTCGCGAAATTTTCAAAACTAATGGGGCGCTCCACTCAGCTCCTACCCTGAAAGTCTCGGGGGGATTCATCAAGCGGGGGCAAGAAAAAAGGGGGGTCCCAAAACGCGTTTTCCCCATGCATTTTCCCATAGGACCTTTAGTCGAAGGTACAGCCCGAACGGCTGAACAGAATTACTTGAAATTTGGCAGAGAGGTAGTCCTCAGGTCAGGGATGTGCCTTTTGCATATATGGAGTCAATCTGTTCAGTAGTTCCTGAGAAAATTGCAGTTAAAGCACATAAATATCTATAGCCGTGCACCGTGCGCACACGGTGCGCGCACCCTAGCGTGCGCGAGCGTAATTCTGATTGGTGGTTACATGTCAGTCAACATTCGAATCGGTCAAAATCAGGAAGTGTCGGCCGCCATTTTGTTTGTTTTCAGTGCGAGAGTGGAAAAGGAAGGTGGCGAACGTGAAAAGGGGGCAGGGTAGAGAGTTCCTGACCCCCTAGCCTTTGTCAGGGGGTCCCTGAAGGACCCCGAAGGCAGAAAAAAACATTACATTTTTTTTTTTTTATTGCGGGGGTGCGCGCACCGTGCGCGCACGGTGAAGAACCATAAAAAAAAAATGTAATAAGTAGTTTATAGTAAAATAAATATATCAAAAAAAATAATAATACATATATAACTTAGCATTTAAAAAACCGTACAAATTCACTGAAAAAACCATAGGTTTCACACACGTTATAGTTAGGAATTAGCATTTAAAAAACCTTGCAAATTCACTTAAAAAACCATAGGTTTCACACATGTTATAGTTAGGTGGATATTTCACTCATAAAAAACCAATGAAATTCCCCCGTTATAGTTAGTTCAGATAACTATAACTCGCGCGACCGCCACTCTATCACAAGGATGATGTCATCAATGATGTCAAGAGTGATGCCACTGACCATGTCATGAGTGATGTAATGTGTGACGTCATGAGCAGAGGATTGCGGGCGCGTGAGTTATAGTTATCTGAACTAACTATAACGGGGGAATTTCATTGGTTTTTTACGAGTGAAATATCCACCTAACTATAACATGTGTGAAACCTATGGTTTTTTTAAGTGAATTTGCAAGGTTTTTTAAATGCTAATTCCTAACTTTAACGTGTGTGAAACCTATGGTTTTTTCAGTGAATATATATATATATAGCTTTGAAAACCCCAATCCACTACTTCTAAAAGAATGGGCTGATAGCAATTTAGAAGCGTCAATGCGCTTAGTCTGCCTACTAGTGAAATACGCTAAGATCGATAGAGATGTCAACATCAGCGAGATTACAAGGATTCAACAAGAAATAGAAAAACTCAGGATGTCAAGCAACCAAGATTTAATTGATAAAAGCATCACCGATATGTCTGCCCATTTAAACAAACAAGAAGCAATCATCAAATCCAGAAAAGCGTACAAATTCACAAGAGATAAAAACGATTACGAACAGGGCCAAGTATTCACGTTTGCCAAAAAGTACGACTACATTAAGAAACAAAAACGAAAGGGGGCAACACAAGAACCAAGATCTATTCACAATATAGCGAGTACCTCTCACACCCTCTTGTCGTCGACTTCAGATATCAGTAGCATTCCCAGCGACACGGACTCTGAACGAAGCGGCGTTCCGGATGGCAATAACGCAAGTAATCTGGGACCCTTATCTCTAGCTGAAGAGATGGATTTTATCAGGGAACAGCGGAAAATGTCCTTACGACCGAGAAATCCCAATCAGCCAAACGCAACAACAGAAATCGGCGAAGGAGAGAAAGGCGGAAATGCAACAACCGCAAAAGGCAGAGGGCAGCAGAGGAGAAGGAAAAACTGGCATTAACACCTGAAGAGCTAGACCGAACCATTGTTAATCTCACCGACATCCAACTCAACTTAGCTGGAAAACAACTGCTCTCGTTAGGATTAAGCTACTGTCCCGAGAGCAATTTCAACTATGTAGAAACGAGAGTTGACGTTTACAAGTTCATACGCAAACTAAAACTATCTAAATTCTACACCATTAAAAATCATGGAAAAACTGAACCACCTAAAACAACAGAAGCAATTCAATCAGTTCTTACCATCCAAGAACTCCCCACTTTGTCAACACTTCACTCCTTGTTACATGAGTCAACTGGCAATTCACAAGTTCCACAGAATACACAAGAAATCGCTGATGTGGAAGGTCTTAATTTAGCGGCCCCTGGGAATAGTCCGTTCAGAGCACCTTCTACCTTTGTACCCATCATGCCTCGTGACGCGTTAGATATCTTCCATGATCGCATCACCGACGAACTGAAAAAACTTTATGTGAAAACCAAAAAAACGAAATCTAAAGTCTATTCCAAAAAAACCCAAAGTTATTTCCAACTTATGGATAAATTAAAGTCCAAATCGTCGGTGGTTATTAACAATGCAGACAAAGGAGGCAATATCGTGCTGTGGGGCAAAAAACAATACAGAGAAGAGGCATATAGACACATCAACGATTTAGAGTGCTACGAACGTTCCAATGCAGCCATTTTTAGAAAAATCATTAAAGACTATAAAGAAGATCTAAATAGTTGGAAAAGAGAAGGTCTGATCTCAAAGGATGAAATGAACTTTCTGAATAAAGATTTTCCGGTTCTACCTACCTTTTACCTAATACCTAAAATACACAAACAAGTGGATCCCGTGCCAGGCCGGCCCATCATTTCTGCCAAAGACAGTATCTTTGAGAACACATCTCGCTATGTGGATTTTTATCTTCAAGAACATGTTGCTGGTTTGCCCACATATCTCAGAGACACTAAGGACTTTTTATCCAAACTTAATTCCATCCAATGGTCGGGGAATTACTTGTTGATGACCTTAGACATTTCATCTCTGTATACCAGCATTAGGCATCGTGATGGACTGTTTGCTGTAGATTATTTTTTGAAGAAACGTAATATTTCCATGTACAGACACAATGAAATCCTTCTAAAAATGATACATTGGTGTTTACACAATAACATGTTTATGTTTGATGGGCTTATATACAGACAAAAACAAGGAGTAGCTATGGGGGCATGCTTCTCTCCCAGCTACGCATGTTTACATGTGGGCTGGTGGGAGGAGCATGTCCTCATGGGCGAACACAGGGATCTGTGTGATCAACATATCATCAGAATGTGGAGATATATAGATGATATATTCATCATTTGGGATGGCACAGTACAACAAGCTGAAGATTTTGTAAGAGCTATTAATTGCAACAAGTTGAACCTTAACTTCAC
The DNA here is from genome assembly GCF_964204655.1 of Triturus cristatus. Classification (NCBI taxonomy): domain Eukaryota; kingdom Metazoa; phylum Chordata; class Amphibia; order Caudata; family Salamandridae; genus Triturus; species Triturus cristatus. Next base: position 123,101,097 of record NC_140589.1, read on the forward strand.
CTCCCATATTGATTCTACATCTATCAATTTTTTGGATGTTTCTGTTTACATTCAAAACAACACCATTCAGACTTGCCTATACAGGAAGCCCACAGCAGGCAACACCCTACTTCACGCCAGTAGCTTTCACCCGCAACTTACTATATCCAGTCTCCCCTACGGGGAATTTTTGAGAATACGTAGAGCATGTAGTAATGAAGAACAACTTCGCATAGCTCAGGAAGCAGCAAAAATCAGGTTTCTACAGAGAGGGTATCAAGCTAATAAACTACAAAAAGCCCTGAGCAAAGCAAACAGTAAAGATAGACAAACTCTACTAGTTACCACACCTAGACATAATACCAACATCTCGGATCCCCCTATTGACAATTGCAATAACAACAGCAATGTCAATCAAGACAAAACTGTCTGTCGTTTTGTTTCAACCTATAGCAGACAGGCCAACACTATTCGCTCTATCATCAAAACCCAATGGCCTATTGTCTTAACTGACATGGTGCTTTCTCAAACTCTGCCCACACAGCCTAATTTCACCTACCGCAGGGCACACTCCATGAGAAGTGATCTGGTTAAAACTAGTCCGGAACTAGACCTTAAGAGCATTTGGTTATCCCCCAAAAAGGGTTTTTTTAAATGCAGCACATGTAGGGCATGCAAATTTGGGATTAACACCAAATCCTATTGCACTCCATTTTCTGATGTATCCATCAATATCAGAGGACACTTTACATGCCGGACAGATCACGCGGTATACATTCTGCAATGTGTTTGCGGCCTCCGCTACGTCGGCAGCACTAAGTTACAGGTTTATGTGCGCATATTGCAGCACTTACGAGCCATAGTTAATTCCGACCCTTCCTACCCGGTGGCCCGTCATATAAAAACAGAACATGGTAACAATCTTAATGTCTTGCAATACTTTGTGATAGACAATGTCCCACTTAACAAACGGGGGGGCAACCGTGAGAAACAACTCAGACAATTGGAAACAAAATATATAATGGAACTAGATTCTAAGGCTCCGAGAGGTTTAAATTTATGTGAAGATCTGTTTTACTATCTATAATTGTTATGTCTTAACAGAAAACTTTGACTGTTAATATTCTCATTTTTTGGATGTAGTTCGTCCGAGGACAATGACCTGTAAATATGTGCGAGTACTATGTTTTTGTGGTTTTTTGAGTACATAGATTCACACCTGACATTCGTTGTTTCTTCCTTCTTGTATTTATTCAAATAACCTTAAACATAGTGATTGCATTTTTAAGGGTTTTTTTGCTTTAGATTTATCTACTCACTTTTTCTCATTTACTACTTTATTTATGCCTATTCACGGGTCATATTAGCGAGTTAGGGGTTTGGGATTAATACATGCCCTCATTTTGATTTAGGATTTAATTTAACACTTTGCACTTTACATGGCTAGCTTTATCTAATTTTATTTTGGTATCCCCATGCATCACACAACATAGACTAGACCTCCTATCTTACACACATATTTTGTTGTGTTTGGCTATTATCGAGCTACCTATGAATCACATGAATTCTATTCAATGGTCGTAGAATGACTACCTGTTGCCTTCAAGTATTTGTACCTGATATAAAACACTAATATCACATTAGAGAACATAACTTACATATGCACACTGTTAATTGACAATGTGGTAATTTTCGTTATATATTCTCAGTGTTACCTATCGAGCATTGTCTTAGGATGTATTTTTCTAATATGAACCCTATGGCTCTACAGTGATGTATATCGTTTATGGCACTTTTTTTGTCCTTCCGACCTTAAAAACTGAAATAGATTGATTATTCATGAATTCTTTGATGTTACGTATTTGTTAACACATTTATTTGGATTGTAGTTAACATTTCTATTTACGTAATAAGCCAATGACCACCTCTTGATTTATGAGGCATTTATGTATTTTCTCTATGTCTATGATTGTGCAGTTGGTAGTTAACCAATAGCGAGAAAAGCTTTGTTACCTCCCCTTCCTTTTTGTTATGTATATAAACGTTATCTATTTGCAACGCAATCATGTGAGCAAGGCCACACAGTTGGCCGAAACGCGTCTTCCCGTTTCATTTGCACTGAGTATATGATTTAAATAAAGACGATACTGCGGCTGCAGTTTTCTACAAAGAAGAAGGTGTCCGTCTCTCTGTTCATGGTGCCGAGAAGCGCTTTGGAGTGGTACTTGGATATATATATATATATACATATATTAGTATCAAATCCTAGATACAAGGTTTACTCAGACTATCTAGGATCAGAATGCATGGTGTTTATAAGGACAAGTTGGTCTACTCGGACTGCCGCATTCTGAAGCCCCAGTTGTCCAGCATCATCACTATCACTTTCAACTAAGTGATAGTGATGATGCCGGACACCTGGGGCTTCAGAATGCAGCGGTCCCAATATACCAGCAAATCCATTCAAATAAAAAGTGGAAACCTTGGATGGAGATGAACTTTCGCGCAGTAGTTATAGAAAAGTTGTTTAAAAACCCGATCACCCTGAAACATGTTGTGCAATGGATTATTTTGGTCCTCCTGCCCCCAGCTACGAGTTTATAAAAGGAACATTTTAAATGACCACAACGCGTGAGGAAAGATGAGACTGGTTTATTAAGCCTAGGACAAACAACTGCTGCTGTCTTCCTCCTTCAGCAACTGCCTGCTCTCTGCCCCTGGAACCCACAATCTAGAATCCAGTGGAGATAGCAAACAGATGCTAGGACAGTTGCTAGGATACAACATATCTCCCTTTCCTAATAATAAGAAAAAAAATAACATTGCAACCCACACTTATCTATACAATTCATGGATGCACATGAGGCACCATGTAATACCCGATTCATGGCACACAAAAACCTAGTGAACTTGTTATCTAATACATTTCTGCACTATAATGACATAGAAATTGGAAACTCATTAATACATATTGTGGTGACAGAAAACCATGTAACAACTCTAAATAGCAGGGTCCCAGAGACTTAGGGCCCGATTCACAGAACTAACTTAAGACAAAATCCTAAACTTACTACCATTTTGGTATTCACAGAAGGCACTTACTCATTTTGGTATTCACAGAAGGCACTTACTCATTTCGGTATTCACAGAAGTTAGGAGTCCTAACTTTAGGACTCCTAAATGCCTTCTGTGAATACCGAAAGTCTTAAAATTAGGATTTTTCTCAGTTTAGTAGTAGTATAGTTAGGACTCCTAACTTTAGGATTCCTAAATGCCTTCTGTGAATACCGAAAGTCTTAAAATTAGGATTTTTCTCAATTTAGTAGTCCTAAGTCTAAACTTAGGACTATTAAATTGAGAAAAATCCTAATTTTAAGACTTTCGGTATTCACAGAAGGCATTTAGGAGTCCTAAAGTTAGGAGTCCTAACTATACTACTACTAAACTGAGAAAAATCCTAATTTTAAGGCTTTCGGTATTCACAGAAGGCATTTAGGAGTCCTAAAGTTAGGAGTCCTAAACTTAGGACTACTAAATTGAGAAAAATCCTAATTTTAAGACTTTCGGTATTCACAGAAGGCATTTAGGAGTCCTAAAGTTAGGAGTCCTAACTATACTACTACTAAACTGAGAAAAATCCTAATTTTAAGACTTTCGGTATTCCCAGAAGGCATTTAGGAGTCCTAAAGTTAGGACTCCTAACTTCTGTGAATACCGAAATGAGTAAGTGCCTTCTGTGAATACCAAAATGAGTAAGTGCCTTCTGTGAATACCAAAATGGTAGTAAGTTTAGGATTTTGTCTTAAGTTAGTTCTGTGAATCGGGCCCATAGCATCTACACTATCATGCACATACATAGGGCCGCATTACGACTTGGGCCGTCTTCATCTGGGATCACCACGGTCCCAGGAAGACCACCAAGTCCATGGTGAACCCACCCGCCTGATTACAAGTATAATCCTGGGTGAGCGGGCGGTGCTGAGGTGGTCTCATGGTGAAGGGATGTTAGGCTCCTAGGAGAGCCTATACAGCATACTGCCACAGTGACAGCGCCAAACCCTTGTCTGTACATGGTGTGGCATGCACCATGTTGTCCATGCCACACAGTGGCAGACGGCAGTGCCAGGATTGACACCGCCTCCATTTCTCCTAATTTCCAACACCACCAGCACAGCGGGATTCAGGATCCTGGTGGTGCTGGCAGTGTTGTATCGGGCTGCTGGCAGTCCGACCACCTCACTCCAAATACGGAGGGCAGACCGCAGTGGTCAGACCACCCCCGTGAGTACAGCGGTCCGAGGAACGCTTTACTCATAATAAGTCCCATAGTCTTTTTGCCACAATGTTTTAGAGTCCAATTACGAGTCTGGCGGTGTGGGAGTGGGCCGCCACACGACCGCCCCATGCCCACACCACCAAAGAGGGCTGCCGGCTGCCTGCCAGATTGCAAGTGTCCTCATGGTCTGGCGGGTGGACTTTTGGCCTTTTGGTGCCTTTAAAAAAGGCATCGCATTGGAGCTTCAAAGCTTGTTTCTGCACGGACCGAAGTACACAATGTTGTGCATTTCATTCTGTGCAGGAACTAGGGGAGCACACATTCAGAGGGGCACAACATGTGCCTCCCAGAAAGCACACCCCTGCACAGGGGCACAAGGGGGGCCTTTACTCACCGCCAGCCTTTTTATGGCGGACTCACTGCCATGGATAGGGTCGCAGTGAGGAAACGCATAATATACTCCGTGGTGCAGCAGGGGAGGAGGATATCCTTCTTTTATTTCACTAACCATATTCTCGCAAATTATTAATACATGCACGCCGGCATCTTCTTCTTCCTCACAGTACTGTCCCTTGTATTCTCCCACAACATTTACTGACCATTTCCAAGTTTCTCGGTTTTCTGATCTACACATCCCTAAGAAATAACCTAACTTTTTGCACTTATAACACTTAGCTTTCGAGCAGGTCATCTTTCTGCTTCTGCAGTATGTCTACAACTCCCACAGCTGAAATATACACGCTTATTCTTAGTTAAAGGAATTTTAGTCTGACTTTTAGCCGAATTATCAACACTCTTTTTAGTTTTGTGTATTTCATTTACCTTGTTGTGGTCACTTTTGTCTTTCTGTTGTTCCACATTGAGTTCCTTAACATATCTGGACATGTTTTTTCCACGCTTTGCAATATCAATGGTCTTTTGCAAAGACAGATCCTTTAATTTCAGAAATCATTCCTGAATTTTGCTGTTGCTCGTTCAGTTGATGAACGAATCTCTTAATATCTCTTCATGCAAGTCCTTAAACTTACATGTAGAAGCTAATGTTTTTAGTAAACTACATATTGCTCCACCATTTCCCCCTGCATTTGAGCCCTAGAAAAAAGCATATGTCTTTCTAAAACTATGCTTCCCATAATTGTCCTCCAGTGCTTTCATGACTTCCATGTACTCGTCAGTAGTTACCGCCTCTGACCCTTCCTCACTTTCTCCCTCTTGATTGGTTGAAGTGGCTCGTATAGGCCTTAGTTAGTAGAGTCTTTAAAACTTTCCTTCCTTCTCCCTCTTTATTGGTTCAAGTGGCTCGTATAAGCCTTAGTAGAGTCTTTAAAACTTTCCTTCCTTTTCCCTCTTGATTGGTTGAAGTGGCTTGTGTAGGCCTTAGTAGAGTCTTTAAAACTTTCCTTCCTTCTCCCTCTTGATTGGTTGAGGTGGCTCATGTAGGCCTTAGTAGAGTCTTTAAAACCTTCCTTCCTTCTCCCTCTTGATTGGTTGAAGTGGCTCGTGTAGGCCTTAGTAGAGCTTTAAAACTTTCCTTCTTTCAACTCCCAAACGGTGTTTCAACAATGCCACTTTGTGCAATGCCACAAAAGTTTGGTCCCTCTATTGCTTCCAAGTATGTTTCAAAAGATTCGTGCCAGTCTTCCCACACCATGGCAGAAACACCTGGATTTTACAGAAATTTGGGCAGAGCTATTAATTATGTGGCATCCATGATTTCACAGTGTGATATGTGGTATGCGTGGTCCTGTGAAAAAAATATATAACATTACAATTTCAACCCAACCATATAATGTGTTTCATTCAAGAACACAATTCAGGAATATTCAATGCCATCAATACCATAACACAATAAACTAAAATAAGTAAAGTGGTCACCATTTTCCTTCCTCGAGGGCACAAACTCAAACTCGATTTAACCGTATGTCACGATGTGCATGCAACTTGAATAACAGTGTCAAACACAACAAACTAAAATAAACAAGGTAGACACCGTTGTCCCTCCGCATGCTTGCAATGTTCTCTCATTGAATCCATACAATGTTCTCTTGCTGGGTCCTTCGAGGCACTTCCAGATGCACACATTCCAATGCGCATACTGCTTTTAACGCAAATCTCCTCAGTGACCAGGCGCCCGTCACGTGACACCACCAATGGAATCCTGGGAGGATCTGCAAAGTCTAATGCTAGCGTTCATCATCCTGGTAACCATCACGCGTTCACGTAGGACGCAAGGACTGAGCCCCAAACAATGCACGCAGGTCACTGGTGCGCACAACGTCATTCAATTGCTTGAACAGCCACAATGCAATGCCTCCAGGAACCGCACAGCAAACAACCACATCGCAGTGGTGCTGGCTCAGGCTGCCACTCTGGCAGAATTGGCTGCAAGACTCGCTGACGTCAGTAAGTAGCTCATAAAACAGCAAGCAGCGCAAACATAGTGCAACGCTCCTTCCTTGTCACTTTTAGCGTTTGCAAGCCAAACGCTGCACTCACCCCCAAACGCCGCAAAATAGCATCACATCTGCACCTGTGTTCACCACCAAGACTCAGCATATCTGTAACATCCAATCACCGCAAAGAAGTCCAAGAACTCATTCTGCGGGCAAACATAGATTCAGGGGTTGTTACACTAATCTACAAACATACAAATTGGCCCCAATACTACACACCATGTTTAATGCCTCAAGAATAGGCCATCCCATCCTCGTTCTCACTTTTAAATCACCACGGCGAGTGAAGAAAGATGAAATTGGTTTATTACGTCCAGAACATACAACCCCTGCTGTCCTGCTGCTCCTGCAACTGCCCACTCTCTGCCCCTGGAATCCACAATCGAGGATCCGGTGGAGATAGCAGCCAGATGCTGGGACAGTTGCTAGGATACAACAGAAAACACTTGTGATGACACAACGTTGTTGATGATTCTGATGAATTCTACAAAAAAAACAAGGAATGATAAATGTGGGCTCAAGTAAAGCAAGGTGACTCTTCACAGCTGAGGGCGGGGAGTGCCATTTGGGGACGGAGCAAGCACTGCCACTCTGGCACTCTCAGGTGCCGCAGTGTGGGGTTCACGATTGGGGATAGGCTAGAATGATGGACTCCGAGATACAACCTGCGTTTCTTTTTTTAAGGCAATACTTTCCAGGCCTGCAAACATCATAAAAAAGCTTTCCAAATGTATACCACAATAAAGTAAAGTTTACTTCATGATGAGTTCAGTGAGTGAATGTCTCTCAGTCACACAGGGCCATGCTCTCTTCCGGTTATGGACACAGACCCAGACGTGACTCAGAGCCCCTTCGCCACACCGGCTTCTTCATTAACTGTGAATAGGACCTCAGTTCATAGGGCAACGTCTTCTTTAAGAATTTCCTTCGCCTGCAAAGATGTTGTTTTCTCTTTGCGTACTTCTCCCTTGGTCTGCCTTAATTGCACAACTTGTAATTATGTCATTAAAACTGAGACGTTTGCGTGTCAGGCAGCTTCTGCTATAACTACTCATCCAATTTGCAAACAGCAATCAGTGCGCCTAACAGCACTGAGGAAAAACAAGCCTTTCAGAGTGTTTGATGTCTGCATTTAAACCGGTGCCAGGATTTTTGAACATGGAACAACCTTATGTCATGGTAAATATAGGAATCAGACAGCAGATGACTCCATCTACTCTTATAGATGCCACGCGGTGGAGTCACTTGGGTCAATCATAGCTGTGCTGGAGGCCAGGACTGAGAGAAGAGCTGTGAAGGCTGACAGATGGATTCCAGTTCAAACTCAATTATACACATTTGAAAGAAGGCATTGTAAATTACACGTTCACCAGGGGTACATATATTTATTGTTACTTACTCAATGGTACCTTTATGTCAGAGAACGAAAAGCTGAGTGAAGCTGTGGGTATACAAGCCCGGGGCAAACGAGGGTCCTTGAGTGGATGCATTAGGGCATCATAGGACATCATTACTTTAGAATAATCACAACACAGTGCATAATGCATGGCTACTGCATCTTATTTTTTTTTAACTCACTTTAATGCTTGTGGCCTCCTATATGTATGTGAGTTTGTGTATCTGAGCATGTGTAGCTTTGAATCAGACACAACTTGTGTCTTTGTGTCACTCAAGTTTGGCCGGTTTGGTGCAGAGGGTGGACACCTAAGCAGCCAGCATGTTGTGCCTTTCGTAGTTTCTTTGGGCCTGGTTTTAAGTTTGACAAACAGTAGTTCATCCGTCAGGGTGGTGGAGGACAGTAGCTCCTCCATCCTACCGGACCACGTCCGTCACATTTAGAGATGACCGTTGGCCCAGCGATCATCTCTGTACCATGTAGGAAACGTCTTTCACAGGACTTCTCTTCAGCCATTTGTTGGACAGCTGCCATCATTCAAATGGCCATGCAATAAACATTTTTATGTTTTTCAAAAGTAAACTCCCATAGAGGGAGGTGATTTTCATTGAAATGACCCTCACGCTCTTAGAGTTTTTACCATCCACCCTACATAGGCCCAGGGCCAGACTGAGAACAGAAACCGGCCCTGGCAAACTGCTCGGTCGGCCCCCCTGAAGGGGCCGATATTGTTACAGGGGGCCGATATTGCCAACCCCCGGTAACAAAACGGCACCCAAGGGGTGGAAAAACAGCCCCCACAGGGGAAATGCCCTGTGCCCACTATCGCCTGTCAGGCCCTGCAGAGGCCAGGCGGTGTAATGCCCTTCCTCTGAAGGGCTCTACTGCCTCGGAGGAAGCTTTCCATTGCCAGAGCCAACCGGGGGCTCCATTGATGGAAACTACATGGCTCACCAGTCTCTAAAGGTCGCACCTGTCTGCCAAACTCTGACTCAACGCCCTTACTATATAGAGTAATGTGTCCTTAATTCTGGTGAGGAACAGTCTTGCATGGCAATGATGGGAATTAAGTGTCACACTACTTCTAAGAAGGTGTTCTAATGTATACATAGCAACTAAAGGTACTTTTTGCACTATGTTCAAACCCTCCTGTTGACTAGCAAGAACATTTTCCTATCAGGTACAATTAAACAAGCACTGGCAAAGGCTATTGGTTGTGCCTTTTAATTATGTTATCCAACCTTCAGGCTTAGCCAATCGATGTTTTTGATGATGCGGCTCTGCATCAGCAAAACGAAGAAACTCTTGTTTGCAAATGTGGGCAACATGGCAAAAACAAAAAAACACACATCCAGAACACCATGATGTATAAGCATGCTTAAGTCTTGACTAGAGATGGCCAACAAATTAACTAGGAGAGCTGGACTAGAGCCGAAACAAGAGTTGGCTCTGGCTGTAAGACCCCATGTACAAGCTGAGCCTTGAAAATATATGGGATGTAAATCATGCAGCAAGTATAAAGTTACAATACGATACGGGCCTTCAAAATAAAGAAAATGATTTCTTTAACACATAAAAGAGTTTTCTTTAGTACAACAGATTTTATCTCTGCTCAGAGAAGTATTTATTAAAAGTGAGGATTTTAAACAAGAACTAAGAAAAATTCCTGCCCCAACTGTGATGACAGTGCTATTCCGTGAACTAAGAGGCAAGTCAGTTGTCGTGTACCCTATATGTGTCCTACGGGCACATGCATCAAGATAAGGAATTGCGATTACTTAATAGCGATTTTTAAGGTATTGCTAATTAGGAGTCGCAATTCCTTATGCATATAGGTTTCGCAAAAATAATAGCGATTCCTACACATTCCCTAATAGCGAATTGCAAATTGTGATTCTCTTTTAGGGAATGCTTTCCCATTCATTATGAATGGGAAAGCATTCGCAATTTGCGATTACGAAATAGGTCATCGCAAATTGCAAATGTAAATGTGTGTGTGTAAATGTGTATGTGCTTATATAGCGCCGAATCACCCCTGGGGGTATCTCCGCGCTGTACTCATACCGCTGTAGGAACCCTTCCTGGCTATCCGTGTGAAGTGTCCACTCCTGGGCACCCCCATGGTGAAGCCAGGCATCCCAGCGCTGTTGGGGCCGTTGTGGAGACTAAGCAAGCTATTGCCCAAAGTTGCAGCGTGGGACCCATGATTAGAATAGGCACTGATGCGAGAATATCAGGTCCGAGGAATTTATAGCCCGAGACCCTGCCACAACAGGAATCGAACCCTGGTCCCGGACCAGTGCTCTGCCTCGAGGTCTGCCACTCTAACCATTGAGCCACACTTCTCCAATTGCAAGGGTGCTAGGGACCTAAGGCCCCCCTGATCCACTCCCAAAAAAGGTAAGTGTGGATGGTAAATAAACTGTGCTCCATGGGATGGAAAAACACAAGAAAAGAAAGAAAATCCATTCATTAACAAGAAAGCAATGAAAAACAAGGCCAACAAGTGGTAAACAATGGACTGACCAAAACCCACTGTAGGTTTTTGTATAGTATACAATAGGTCTTTGACACCAGACAGTAAAAATATGTCTGTAGGTGAGACCTAAACATTGGAAATGGAGCAGCACTTTGCTAATTATGCTATAGCCATTGCTGCAAAAGTGTGGGGAATCCCCCTGCTGTGATACAGACCCCACTAACGCCACCACAGCCAATCAGATATCCTGTATCCCTGGGTCATTCTGTGTCTCATTTTATGTTTCATTGTGGTGCCTCTGCAGTGAAGACAGTCTTATTGATGTGGTCAATGTGTGACTTTGTTTGTGTTGCCTAGTACCTTACATTTTTCTCAAGCTTCCATACATGCTACGTATATGGAGTGTCACTCAAGAACATGAAGAGTGCAACAAAGGGAAAGATGAAAAGGAAGGGATATTGGTGCTTGATGCAGCATTCTGGTTTCATAGAAACAGAGGAGGTTAAGAAGGTGAGATGGCTGCTGCCCCAATCTTTGGGCCATCAACCACGCTATTAATTCAATCTTAGTTTTCCATGGCCACTTTTACTCTAGGGGGCCTATTCAAAAACTGCTCTTTGTCGAAATATAATGATACTACAAAACCCTATTCACAAACCAAGAGGCCCATTATGATGGTGGGTGAACAAAGTCCGCCTGCCATCGCAAGGGAGCCAGGGACCGACCGCCGAAGGTGCGGCAGTCCCGCCAGTGGAATTAGGATGCGCCCGCCCGTTTTTTACATGGTGGCGGGTGGTGCTGCAAGCAGCACCCGCCGCAAGGTAAAAAATGCATGTTGTGCATCTGCATGCACAACGTGACAGGCACCGCGCGGTGCCTCCCACCTTGTGCATGCAGATGCCCGCAACGTGCCCCCTAAGGCAGAAACCGCATGCCTTTCCATGGCGGCAATGCCGCCATGGAAAGGCATGTCTCCGCATTCATCCTAATATGGATGGCGGTGTCTTGAAGACCCCACCACCATTTTGGAGCCCCTTTCCACCCGGTTGCCTGTCCGACCTGCGGGAAAACCTGCGGACGGTCTTTCCGTCCGCCAGGGTCCCCCGGCCATTGTAATGTGGCGGGGGAAATGGTAGGCAGGCGGTGGGAATTGGCGGGCAGATTGCCGCCACCATACGGGCGGTGGCGAGCCGCCCGCCAACCTAATCAACCCCTAAGTGAGGAGGTGAGTGCCTTCACCTGTCCTATCTTTTGCTGTGCAGTGATCTTCATCCCAACTGCAGACTTTCCGCATTAGTAGTTATACGTTTAGTAGTTAATTTGGGAGGGACAGGACAGTGTTTAGAAAATTAGGAATATTTTTGACTAAATGGGAGGAGTTTAAGGAGTAAGCAGTGGCTATGGGAGGGTTACAAATGGTAAAAAAGACCCAAAACAGTAGCAAATGTACACTATCTTAGAGCTGGAGTAAGTCTAGCACCACACATGACCTACCACTGGTACTGTAACACCTTCCTATTGAATTTAATGGAGATTAAGATTTAAAATAGTTACTCTTAGTACATATTGTTAAATTAAATTACATTTATAAGAATAGTTACCAATAGAAATAAATATAATTTAATGTTAACAACACATTTTTTCTTTTCTTTTAACATATTGTAATAGCCTTTTTGAAATGTAAAAATTAATACAACATTGTTTTGATGAAAATAAAATCAAAGTAAATTTAAGTTATACAAATTATTTTACACATCACTTTTAATAATTATTGATATATTAAATTTAAAAATATTTTACTTTTATGAGATTTAACAAAATAATTGTAATTACATTTAATATGGTCAAATTGAATACATTTTAAATGTAAACTACATTATTAATGCTGTAGCATTTTTTATTTAGCTCTGCAGTCAAAATAAATATATTCGATTAATGTACATTAATGTTTGGCACAATAGTATTTTCACAAATGTTTTAAAGTTTAAGAAGCTTTTTTTACTTTTCCTACAGTTTACTATTGGTAGATTCTTAAATTGGGGCAGAGATCTCTATATGGTAAAGTATAGTGAAAACTAAAAAAGTTAAACATGAAAATAATTTGTTAAAACATACATTAAATATATATTAAAGTTTTAAATGTATAACAATAGAAAAAATGCCACATAATTGATACCTAAATACAAATTATTATTAAATGAATTTGAATATACTGTATTAAATTTAAAATAGTTTTTCTGAAATATAAAAGTTAAAAGTGATGTATACAATAAAGTAACACCAATTTAATTATATTTTGATTACTATGTAGTTTCATTAATTTCACATTTTAAAATGTAATAACCATTATTACTGGGGGCCTCATTACGATGTTGTTCGTAAAGCATTCTGACCGATTCCTTACCTGAATTGTTTCCGACCGACTGGGGTTCGGGGAGTCCGACCGACAGATTATGATTTTTCCGAATACCGTTCGGTCGGACTCCATTGACTTCAAAGGGAGCCTGTGTTCCGACCGACAACACAGGCTCCCATTGCAAAAAGGGGTGGTTGTCTTAGCAATCCAATTATCTGCGATATCTTATAGTAGGGTAGAGTGCTTCAAACCACATGATATGAAACCATCTTGACAACTGTATGTGTGCTGTACTATTAGGAACCTGAAACAGTGAGCAGAAATCCTTACTGTTATATATTAAGGGTAGAGGGAGTACAATCGGGATAAAGTGATGTGCGGGATCTGTTGGTGGCCATAGTCGAGAAGGTACTACTGACAGGTAGGCTGGGTACCAGAAAATTACATTTTAGAATATATGGGCCCGATTCACAGAACTAACTTAAGACAAAATCCTAAACTTACTACTTTTGGTATTCACAGAAGTTAGGATTTTGTCTTAAGTTTGTCTTAAGACAAACTTAAGACAGTCTTAAGACAGACTTAAGACAGTCTCAAGACAGACTTAAGACAAACTTAAGACAGACTTAAGACAGACTTAAGACAGACTTAAGACAGACTTAAGTTAGGATTTTGTCTTAAGTCTGTCTTAAGTTTGTCTTAAGACAAATTTAAGACAAAATCCTAACTTCTGTGAATACCGAAAGTAGTAAGTTTAGGATTTTGTCTTAAGTTAGTTCTGTGAATCGGCCCCTATGTTTTGAATTCTCCTTTACTATTTCCCAACAAGACGCACATTTCTCAAAACGTGTACATATCTACAGTCTCAGATAATGAAGACTCAAATGAAACTAAGACCCTTATTACAATGGCAATTGGCCGCACCGTCGACCGCCATCACAGCAGGCAGGAGAACGCCCAACAATCAGTCGGTGGTCCACCATCCAATTACAATATAACCACTGTTGTGGCAGTCGGAAAGTGCTGTTTAGCAATGCAGCTTGTCCTGCGGCCCAGGAAAAGAGCTGCAGCACAACCCGCAATAGAATAAAACACGTTGTGCACATCCATGTGGTGCCTGGCATACAGTGCATGGATGAATTGGGGGCACTACATGTGCCCACAGGGCTACTTTGTAGTAGACCATGGGGACAGGGGTCCTGTTTGGGGCCACTAAAGTCCCTTTCCAGCTGCCTTTTCATTGCAGTCGAATGGCCATGAAAAGGCAGTCGGAAAGGGATATCGTAATCCCTACAGGAGTGCCTGCTTAGGCATAGCCCCCATGGTAGGGATATGATTCCGACCTGCACACCGACATGATTTTAGATCCTGCCGAGGCGTTGGTCTTCCCCTTCGACCTCTGCATTCTGACAACTAGCATTAAAATGCGCCGGTCGGACCGATGGCCTGTCTGTCGGTGGGACCGCCACTGACAGTCTGTTGGTGCCGGTCTCACAGACATCATATTCAGGCCCTTAGTGTGACTCTCAAATGTTCAACATATTTCTAAAGAATATTACAAGTAATTAATAAATATCAAGGATAAATATACAAAATACATAACTGGTAACTGTGTAATATCATCCTATGTTGCCATCTCCGATTTCACATGATATTTTTAAACCCTTTGACATTTGGCCTCATAGTTTGTGATGTCACCAGAACCTCCTATATATTTTCAATATAGTTGAGGGTAGCATGCAATCCCTGTGTAAAGTCACAACTAAATGCCTTTCATAATGAAAATGCTAAGCTGTGTTATTACAGTTGATTTATGAGGTTGTAATTCCTTCATATAGAGGCATCATCTAGGGTTAAGGGCAGTTAACAGAACATTATTACAGCTCCAATTTAAACAGTGCAGCCAAATCAAGACTGGCTTCTCATTCTTGTGATCTGTTTTTCTAAAACAAAAAGTGATGAGCAGAGAGCAGATATTTATAGTAACATGTTTATTTTTTGCACTCTAATCATCATTACAGAAAAAACTTTCAGCTCTGCCTTTTTCTATAGATTCTGAGCATCAGTCTTTTCAATCTAACTTGCATCAAACTGATTCTAATACCTCTTTGCAACAAATTACAAAGGGCCTTATTACGACTTTGACGGTCCTACAGAGGCAGTGCCAATACGCCATCCGCTGTAGGACTGCCAAAGTCGTAGTGCGACTACGCGCCAGATTAGACGTTCAATCTTGATCTGGCGGGCGGTGCTGCGGTGGTCTGACAGTAGCGGTCTGTTTAGATCATAGAAGAGTCTAACATAAAGACTGTCACTGTCAGAGCACTGACTGCGCCTTCCAGCAAGGTGTGGCATGTGCAGGAACTGGGGGTGCAAATCCAGTGGGGCACTATATGTGTACCCCCACATGCACCCCCAGCCCCAGGAGCAGCAGAAGGTGATATTAAGGCCCCTTTCTTGCCCCTCTGCCACCCTTTTCATGGTGGGCTCACCACCATGACAAGGGTGGTAGAAAGTCAACTCGTAATATGCGCTGCGGTGCCTAACTGTTGCATGACTGCAGCGGGATCCTGGATCCCCAGCAGATACAGCGTCCCTTTGGCTGTCCGACTGCTACACTTGTAATACTGTGGGTGGGTCCACAGTGTGGCAGTGGTCGGACCGCCATCACAAGTATGATGGTCCTGTGGACTGCTGTACTCGTAATGAGACCTATCTGTTTTTGGATGTGTTTTATTTCACACTACATCACTATATCACTCTTTTATTCTTCATGTCTAAAATCAAACTGCCTCTCCAATATGAAAGAATGCGACATCAAGGATTTAAGTGGTTTGCAGGAAGGCTGATGGTGTGACCATGTATAAGGAATGAATTACCTTTTCCATAAAAAATTAAGGATATCACAAACCGCTTTGGAGTTCTATGACCTCATAAATAGGGTGTGTAAAATTCATGCAATTTGCTTTTCCATAAATATGTGAAATTTCAGGAAAAGTGTGTGAAATACATGTAATTCTTCCATTCAGCACTATATTTTAGCGTGAAATGCACCAGGACACATTTCGCAGTCAACGGTCACTCATGTTCAGGACATTCATGTTACGTCATGTGCTCACAATAATATTTTCTGGGGATTGAGTGTAATTATGTGATGGGGCATAGGGAAGTAATTTCATGAATTTCACATAATCAGCATAACATCAAATTCTCGATATTACACAAATTACATCAGTGTAACTTAAAGTTCACCCTGGCCTCCTTATAAAGGACTTCAGTCTTTGGCTTCAATATGGTCACAGAACTCCTCAGTGACTTGCAATATCCTTATAAATGACCAGCAGAGAGCATCTTCTCTTATATACAAATCACCAAACAAAATTTAAATTTACCCCCAAAAATACAAATACCTTAATTAGTATTTTCTATTGTAGGAAAATACCAAAGAAATTAAATGTACCAGTCGTATTGAAAGAAAAAAATCAAAACAAACCGGAGCAAAGCAATAATTAACAAATGACAAAACTAGCACTTTTGTGAAGCCTGCCACACTCTCTGTCTAAATAAATCTAGAAATATTCTACTAAAAGGAAGTAACATCATTACAATTTTTTAAACATTCCAAAGCTGAAAAAACAACTTCTAGAATACCATTATCAGCAAAATAATACTAAACATATTTTCTATGTTTTCCAATATTCGTAGGACTTCAAAATCAAAGAAAACTAGACAATTCAAAGAAACAGAAGGCAAAATCTACAAATCAACCAGCATAAAAAAAGAAACCAACTTAAGAGTGTAAGTAATCATGGACAAATACAATTAGAAAATATATATTAGTATAGAGAAATATATTTAATATTTCATTCATATTTTAAATTAAGTACAGAAGCACGCATGTTAAATTATGTAAATTTCACCAAATTAGAGAAAGGAGAACTCTTGCTCACATAACTAGACTATGCCGACTGCGAAGAACAAAACTCCAAAGAATGTACCCACTTCAAATGTACTAATTATTCTATTAGTTGCTATAGAAGGGCAATCATTGAGGTCCACACATTATTCAGGACCCAAGAGGCCCGAACAAGTACCATAGCTCCAAGTGGAACAATAATTAAAGACTATGCCCACAGATTACTTATTCACTGTATAATTAAGTTAACATCTGCACCATTTTAAACAGAACAATACCTAGAAACAAAAACACCAACATAATGCCATACATGGCTCATGGATGGAACATATAAAAATGCCCACTTAAGTCTTACCAGTAAAAATTTAAAATGGGCAAATGAAGCCAATAATAAATTAATGAATAAAAACTATTGACCAAGAATAGCAATGTAACTAAACTCATAACCATAAGTCAAAGAATAATATAGATAACCAGAGCAAACACATAGCAAATATATAAATTAAACAAAAGCACTAAATAAACACAATTAATAAACCATAACAACAATGCACACCAAACACTAAATTTTTCATTATTCAAACAATACATTTCAAACATCCCCCTGCAAAAAAATAAGAGAATACCATTTTGTAGTAGTAGTAGGACATCGTCAAAAATCCTCCTAAACACCCATAAATAAATATAATCTATCCAAGTTAAACAATACATGGAATTAAAATATTGTATGATAACCTCACCAATAAAAAAAGATTAATTTTATTTGCTGCTGGAAAAAACTTACAGACTTTAACATAATGCCCTATATGGCAAATGGATACTGCATTAAAATCATGCTCACCTCCAGTTTGAGAGCTGCACACTATAAATAGACAGCTACCATAGAGCAACATATTACTCTTCTTTGTGCTACTACCAAAGAAACAGAACACAATCTACAGTGAGCTATTAAACATGATTAAAGAAAAAAACAACTATTAAATAAATAAAATTGTGATAGACTTTAAATTGGCCATGCCACATACAATAGCAAAAGTGCATTCAAACAGCCAAGTAGTGCTATTACAACACAGCCATCTGGCACCACCTAAAAAACCTACCCTCAGTATAGTGTATTCAACAAACAACTTAAATATTATTTGCTCTGTCCTTCATACCACATAAAGAAGTGAGAAGATAATATGACTTATTATTTGAATCCACCTTCTACCAAGATAATAAAGAAATGTTAATCCTGTTTTTCAACTTATTTGAGGGCTCTTGTGTTGGATGTCAGCACTTCTCCAGACACAGATGCCAGGCTAGGTTCCACACAGAGTGGTAAACAGTATATAACAGTACAGTAAATAAATAGTTAGAAACCAAAAATGCAACAGATCATGATTCCTTACCAACTACAATAGACGTGCAATATCCAACAATGTATCAGTTCATAGAAATTCTTCAATATTAACATAGGTAACAGGAACTAATAATCCGACAAACCCTATCCCAAGTCCTAGAGCCCTAACTATCTATACAAACACAGTACATGCATGAAATAATAATTGACAAGTAACACTCTACACAGAACTAGGGGCTAGATGACTCAAGCATTTTTCTCCTTGCAAACGAGCGGAACCGGCCCGTTTGCGATCGCAAAAAATGCTTTTGTGATGCATCAAACCCAATTTTGCGATTCGGTAACCTGTTACTGAATCACAAAATGGGTTTGCGATTCACTATTTGGAAGGGGCGTCCCTTCCAAATAGCGAATCCTAACAGCATGCATGAATGTTTTGTGACTGTGAATGCAGTCGCAAAACATTCGCATATCACCACCAGGTAGGTGGTAATACGTTCGCAAATGGAAAGGGGTCACCAAGGGACCCCTTTCCCTTTGTGAATGTTTGTGGAAGCATTTTTAAGAGCAGGTAGTGGTCCCACGGACCACTGCCTGCTCTTAAAAAATTAAAAGAATACTTTTAATTTTTTTCTTGTAAAGCATCTCGTTTTCCTTTAAGGAAAACGGGATGCTTTACAACGAAAAATGATTGCTTTATTTAAAAGCAATCATAGACATGGCATTCTGCTGATCTCAGCAGGCCACCATCCCTGTGATTTTTGCGATTCCTAGGGGGTCCCAAATTGCAACCTACCTCATTAATATTTATGAGGTAGGTCATTTGCGAACCCTTAGGAATTGCAGAAAGTGTACTGCACACTTTCATGCATGCCATTTAGCGATTCCCTAATTGCAAATATCAAAGATTCGCAATTGGGGAATCACAAAACATGTTTTTTTGATGCATCTGGCCCTAGACCCCTAGAGTACCTCAACTTTATAGTACGTACCTTACTGCCAAATAAATCACCTAACAAACCAACAGTAAAAGTCATAAAAAGAAAAATATATTTTAACACCATATAAATGAAAAAACATTTTTTTATTAAATATAACAACATATATTTTAAAATGCAAACACTATTACATAAATGAACATAAACTATGATAAAAAATGAACAGCACAACATAAACACAATTGATAATACTTAGAAATTATGCACATCGAACCCTATATTTTTTCATTATTTAAGAAATGCAATTTAAACATTCATTTGCACAAAACAAATCTATAAAAAGGCAATTGTGTTGTAGGGCACGTTCCAGAATGTGCGTAAACATCCATTAATATAAACTATCAAAATTAAAAATTCAATTAAAATACATGCTAGCAGTGGAAATAAACCTTAATACCAGGAAAAGTAATTCTTTTAGGAAACAGTGTTGCAAAAATAAAAATATTTATTTTAACAGTTGATATATAAAACATCTAAAATAATTCCTCTTAAAACAAAATCCCCAACAAAGAGGATACAAGAAAAACTGCAACCTTCATGGAAATCTTAAACTGAATTGTAAAATAAAGACAAAAACACATTGCTACCTTAATCCACAAACATAACAACGGTGTAGTAAAACTAATTAATGTTGATCTCCACATCAGTCTCAGCTTACTAAAGAAAAAAGAAAGATTTAAAAGTAATGTACGCTGTAAAATGTATTGGCAGCTTAACCGCCAGACTCCACGACGCCGGCATCCAGGGACCTGCCCTAGACTGGATCTGCTCCTTCCTCACCGGCCAAACTCAAAGAATCAGACTCCCGCCTTTCCTCTCCAAACCCAGATCAGCTGTGGAATACTCCAAGGATCCTCATTCAGACCCACGCTCTTCAACATCTACATGGCCCCCCTCGCTACCATCGTCAGAAAACACAGTCTCAGCATAGTATCCTACGCCGACGACACCCAGCTCATCCTCTCTCTCACAAAAGAACCCAACATCACCAGGCACAGTTTCCAGGAAGGAATGAAGGACGTCGCATCCTGGATGAGCAGCAGCTGCATGAAGATCAACATGGAGATAATGGAAGTCCTCATCCTCGGATCCACCCCCTCTGCATGGGACAACACCTGGTGGCCCACCGACCTCGGCAACCCTCCCACACCCACGGATCACGCCCGCAACCTCGGCATCATGCTCGACTCCTCCCTCACCATGAACCGACAGGTCAACGCCGTATCTTCCATGTACTTCAATACCCTCTGCATTCTCTGCAAGACCTTAAAATGGATCCTCCCGAATCCAGAAAGACCGTCACCCATACACTCATAATCAGCAGACTGGACTATGGGAATGCCCTCTAGGCCGGAATCAACAAATCTCTACTCCTCAAACTCCAGACCATCCAGAACGCCACAGCCAGACTCATCTTCTGCGTCACATCACCCAGCACCTGCGAGACCTCCACTGGCTCCCCATTGAAAAGCGAGTGACCTTCAAGCTGCTCACTCATGCCTACAAATCCCTCCACAACACCGGACCCCATTTCCTCAATGAAAGAATCTCCTTCTACGCACAGAAGAGAAACCTCCTCTCCGCCGACCTTGCTCTGGCCGAAATCCCACGCATCTGCAGAGTCAGAACGGGAGGAAGAGCCTTCTCCTACATCGCGGCTAAGACCTGGAACGAACTCCCTCTCAGCATTAGACAAACCCTCACACTGCAAGCATGCAGGAAGAGCCCCAAGATCTGGCTCTTTGGCTGAGAAGGAGCTGCTCAAATCCCCCTTCCTCCCAGCACCTTTTGACCCTCACGGGTGAGTAGTGGGCTTCACAAATCCCTGATTGATTGATTGAAGGAAAATAAAAAGAGACTTTTGTACAATGTAAGGGCCTGATTACTAGTTTGGTGGTCTTATCGCAGTACCGCTGCGACAGTGGTCCCAAAAAGACCGCCCCCGGCATCAGTCTTCATCCCGCAGTATTATGATGTTCCCGCCAGGCCAGCAGCGGTGTTTCTGACAGCGGTGTATATATTTTCATGTGTGTCAATTCAGCTGTGTACCTTTTGATACACAAGTGTTGAATGTACACATATGCATGACACTTGATGCAGGTGTGTATATTTTGATTGCACAAGTGTTGAATTTACACATATGCATGAAATGTGTGAGAAAAATACCTGCTACCAGTACTTTCCCATTGCTGGAGTCCGGACCATATGTGTCCAGTCAAATGGTAACTGCTGGGTCATTTTCTTTGGGGTCAAGATGCTGCTGTGAAGGGGGGCACTGGAGGATGGCATCCTCATGGGAGACTGAAAGGAAGAAAAGGAAATGGGTGAGTATTTTCCCCAATTGCTTTGGTTCTGCCAACTCAAAGCAGGCAGTCTTCCCACCACAGTCGGTTCATCAGAAAGCTAACTCATAATTCGGATGGTGGTGAACTTCTCTGTACCACCCTCTGATAGCTGTTTTTCCCTGACCTACGTCGAGGCCGCCGGTGAATGGCTGGTGGGGGTGGCGTTTCTCCCGCGGTCTTTCATTCAGCAAACCAACAACATCGTAATACAACAGGCGAACTGCCAGTTGGCGATGGTCCATCCGATGCCAACGCGACAACAGTCCCAAGACCGCAAATGTCGTAATAAGGCTCTTGGTCAATGTGGAATATACGTACATGCATTTAAACATTTTCAAAAATATTCTAAAAGAAAACAAGTACCATGGGATGATGTTACAATGTAAAATGCCCATAGTTATTTTAATATGCTTTGAATGTAATCTATAAAACATAATATAATATATATAATATATGATTTTGATTTAAATTAACATATAGTGTCACATTTATACATGTTATATTATTAACGGAATATGAAAAAGGTCTATATAAAACCTGTTTGGATTTAACTTTAAAATAAAGGTTGTTTAAAAAAATATCTTATGTAGACTTGAGTTTGCATTACTTTGGGAAACTATCTAATGAAAATCTTGATTTACGTTGGATAGTAATTCTTGCCTAAGTAACACTCACCCACGAACAGTACTTCTCATTGGCACTTTACTTTTCCAAGACTATTTTTCTTTTAAATCTTTAAAAATTAACATCTTCCCCTTATTGGATTTTTATCAATTTCATTATTAATTTTTACTTCATCTATTTAAATGTGCATGGTATTTTTATTAGGCCTGGGTTAAATTTAAATTACAATGAAAAGTATATTCCTAGGCAATCAAAATTGATACAAATGTCAGCCACTAGATAAGTTGATGTAAAGCCAGAACGGTAGAAAAAACTTTTAATAAGAGCCAGTGTACCATATAGCGATGAAATTAAAAATCATCTCTTTATTGTCAGCAACTGTTAGTGTTTTATATATAAAAAAAACATATAACCAAAACACAATACACTTTCTAAAAAAAGACATGTTTTTTATATAAAAATGTTTCAAGAATTCTTCACATAATACAGAATAAAATACAAATACAATAACAGAAAAAGAGGTTTTTCAATGAACACAATATTAAATAAGAAAGATAAAAAACAAATATAAACATTCAAAATACATAAAATTGCGGCAATAGATTGTCTTCGACGCGCGTTTCGGCGCACTAGCGCCTTCGTCAGGAAAGCCACACAATTTTTCCTGAAAATAGAAGGTACACTGGCTTAAGCAATAGAATAACATGATTGTAAAGATAACATAGTAGCTTATGTAATCAGCTATAAAATTAGCTCTTCCAAATTTAGCGAAAACATAATGAAAGTAAGTGCAAGTAATGAAGCAGAAGTGGTAAAGGAAAAGTGGGAATAGTGACCAAGGACTGAAATGAAAGTGCTATTAGAGAAATAATATCCAATGTAAACAGAGTATATTGGAATTAATAAAGAGAGAATGTTTACACCGTGATGGTAGACAGACCAATTTGTTCAAGAAAAGCAAGAAAATCCCAGGAGAAAATAATAATGACCAATTGTGAGAAAGATAATAGACACAATATGACCTTCAAGAGGAAAACTTACTCGTAATATGGTGAGAGTAAAAAGGTTGAAAGTTATGGAGAACTGATGCTCGTTGATTGGATAGTCACTAAGACACGGATCAAAGGAAGGGAATGGTAGAGAAAAAAAGAAGGTTATTGTTGTTAAATGCTAACGATAATGAACATTTAATGTTGGGATAGGTCTAAGATCACCAACTGATTACCTTATGATTAATTCTATTTTCAACCGATATTCTTTGGTAAATACGACGTTTTAAAAGAACGACTGATGAGGCAGCGAAAAGGCCGATGACTTCTAAGGGAATATACAATTGTTTATACATTGTTGAATTGGCATAATCTACAACAAATTATTCTGATTGTTTGTATTGAGCAAAGAGACAGGGAATGACGCCTACCCGGTTATATTCGGGAATGCAGCTGATAGATAATCGTATTGTTGTATATTGCTCTTTGCAATGATACGTTGAAGTTTTTTCTTATTTTCTTACCCAAGAGCGGTCTACAAATAAAGTAAAGGCGAAATGGTTACAATATACTAATGGTAGCTAGCGGAAGTGAGCCAATATACTTTAACACGAGATTGATAATTCTATTTTGTATTAGCCCCTAACAAGTTGGCAGTAATTGAGGGCTTCTGTTCTTACCCAAAAGCGGTCTACAACTAAAGTAAAGGCAAATTGGTTACAATATACTGATGGTAACATTACGGAAGTAAGCCAATATAGTGTAACACGAGATTGATAATTCTATTTTGCATTAGCCCCTAACGTGTTGGCAGTAACTGAAGGGTTCCGCAGAGCTTACCTAATGATGAAAGACCTTCGTGGGAAGAAGGACGTGCCTCACCGTGTTCGTTGCTTCTACCGAAAAATTTCCTCCATCAGTTTGAGATTGCGCTTAGATGGAGTTTTAAACGGTGCGGCGGAGCGTAACTTGGTCATGTGATTAAAAACGTGCTGATGTAGTTACGTCCGAGGAGGACGAATAAGGATACATAATGACGTGGATGCAAATGGAGTGCGTGTAGCACGTAAATACAGGGGCGTTAATGATTATTTTTAAAGCAACCTACTCAGAATTCTCATAGAAACAAGACTATTTCTTCCTCTCTTTTTTTCCCCCTGTCAAATACAATAAAACTTTATTTTTGACATATCACTATTACAATGACCCAACAGTGATCGCATGTACTAAGTTGGTGCATAGAATGTATCATTTAAATTTACAACTAGAGAATATGTATTATGAGGAAGGAAAAGGGGATGTTGCTATTTTATTCTGTTCTTGATGGTAAGAACTTTATTTATATCTATCTAGAAAAAAAATAGATCTATCTGTCAAGAGCTGTAAATATGTACAGATTTTAAGGAAATTAAATGGACTTCAGTATGTAATTAAAGGGGACCGGAAATGAAAATGAAAATATAGGGGGTCTTCAGATGGGATCACCTATCCAATGGCATTTTCCCATGGCAATTCATTGTTGATGCCGCAGTGGAATGTATTGAGGACAAAAATCCAAAAAACTTCCCTTTTCTTGCGTACCTTACACCCACCACTGTTCTCTGGAATGTGGATTTTCTCTAAAATTCTCCATTTAATTTCTTCTGGTTTGTGTCCTGCGTCTAAATAGTGTTTGACTAGAAGCGCAGACAATTTTTCTTTGCGAATGGCAGAGCAATGTTCAGCTATACGGATATGGGCTGCTCTGGATGTTTCACCAACATAGCCCAGATTGCACGGACACAAAATGAGATAAATCACATTCTGTGTCTTGCAATTCCATAGTTGTGGTGCTTGGATCTTATAATCATTGTGTATTAAGGTTTCACCTTCTAACACCTGATCACATGATTTACATGTAGAGCATCTCACAGTACCTTTGACTGGTTTCATGCCATCAATGGTTTTTTGAATGAAAGGGGTGTCTGATTTAAACCTTGAGTGCACAATCATATCTTTGAGATTTTTGTTCCTTCGGTGCGCGAATAAAGATTTGGCTATCTTGTTTCCTGCTTCTGGGTGGCTGTTTAAAATATGCCAGTTGGCATTTATTATTTGTTTCACAGTGGCATTTAGGGTAGAGTGTCTAGTGATGCAGACTAGCTGGTCTTTCTTTCTACGTGTATTATTTGTAAGCAGATGGTCCCTATCGTAGTAACGTGCTCGTTTATAGGATTCTCTAATCAATCTCCGTGGGTAACCACGGAGTAAGAATTTTTCTTTCATTTTTTCTGCTTGGATGTCAAAGTCCGACAAATTAGTGCAATTGCGGCGCACCCTTAGGAATTGGGAAAACGGAATGCTATCTTTCTGGGATCGTGGGTGGAAACTATTGAAATGAAGGAGAGTATTTTTGGCTGTTGGTTTAGTAAATAACTCAACTTCTAATTTCCCAGATTTATGTTTAATCAAGATGTCCAAAAATTCCACCTGTTGTGTACTGTTGTGAGCTGTAAATTTGAGATTAGTATCTACTAGATTTATCCACAACAAAAATTCCACAAGAGTATCTTCACCATCGGTCCAGATAAAAAAGATGTCATCAATGTATCTTGACCAATGGGAAACGGACTCGAAAAATGGGGCCACTTCATTGTAAATACATTTTTTCTCGAACAGAGCCATATAAATATTGGCTATTGTGGGAGCAACTGAAGCTCCCATTCTGACTCCTTTAGTTTGACGATATAGTTGTTGATCGAACTCAAATGTATTTTCTGTCAGAACTGTCCATAGACATTTGGTAAAAAAAGGCTTAGAGCAAGGGATCTTATATTCATCAATAAACCAAAGGACTGACTCCAATGCTTCTTTTTGAGGTATATTGCTATATAAGGATTCTACATCCAAGGTCACTAAAATGTCGGTGGCTGGATTAAAATGGAGATCTTCTACTTTATTAATAATGTCATGTGTATCTTGCACAAATGAAGGAATCTGACAAACAAATGGTCTAATTTTGTTGTCTAGAAATTTCGACAATGGTTCAGTGACCGAACAGATAGTGGACACAATGGGTCTATACGGGGGGTCACATATGTTTTTATGTGTCTTGGGAATCCCATAGATACAGGGAGTTTTTCTGTCTGAATAATTTAGAAATTCAAATTATTTTTTACTGATGTGGCCTGCCTCTAAGGCGGCCCTTGTATATGTTAATATTTCTTGTATCACTTTGGTCATGGGATTAGATGTTATTTTTGTGTAGAATGTTTTATCATTGAGCATTGCTTGCATCTTTGATTTGTAATTATCAGTATCAGTGATCACAATTCCTCCACCTTTGTCGCAACTCTTTACTATGATATCTTTATTACTAGCTAGTGCCTTTAAAGAATGAAATTCTTCTTTATTAAGGTTGTACAGAGGTTTAGGAATGAATCGAGTGGCTTGATCCAAGCGTTTCAAGACCACATGTTCAAAGATGGCAACCTCGGGGCCAATTTGGTCCAAAGATGGGAGAAAAGTGGAGGGTAGTGATAATTGTTCTACGGCATTCAAATATTGGGAAGGATCTCTTTCCTCATTGAAAAACTTTTTCAATCTAATTTTTCGAAAAAACGAAAATATGTCTTGATATAATTCAAATTTATTGACAAAAGCGTGAGGGACAAAAGATAGTCCCTTAGATAATACCGTACTAGTTACTGGATCTAAAGTATGTGATGATAAATTAAAGATAGGGATAGTTTCTTTTATCTCCAGTATTGTTTGTTGCGAGTCTCTAGGAATGGTTGAGGGTCTGATTGGTGATGGTAATTCTGATAGGTTTCTCTGGACTGTGGTTGGAATCTTACTCTCTGACGTCCTCTGTTGTTCCCGCGTTGTCCTAAAAAAGGCTTACGTGTGGTTTGGTTAGAAGGGTTGTATCTACCGTCTGATTCATAATAGTTTGAGTTGCTTTCTCCTTCTGAATCGGTCGTATCAGAGAATGTCCTAACTTTTTGACTTTTAGATGTGTTTTCGTTTATTTAAATTACATCAACATAATTAGCGTAATTTCAGGAAATTCGCATTACACTTGCTATGTGAAATTCCCAAAAGTACACTATTAGGCCAAATTGTGTAATTACGTGCGATTGGTGGTAACATTTATGGTGAAACGTGCCACTCATGGTAAAAATTTGCCACAAACGCATGGGAACAACAGAATGCAAGTGACTATTGTTCATTGTGCTTTTGTTTACTGGTGTTTTTGCAGGGAAATTTACACGAGGAAACATTTTGGGATAAAATATAGTGTTAAGTGGCAAATTTGCATTTTGTTTTAATACATGTAAGCTTGCTACAATTTTGAATAGTTATGCAAAAGCAAATTTTAGCACTTCTAAATGCTTTATGCATTTTTGCTACATCAAGCCTGTCTGCTCTGTGTCATACCTATCAGAGTTTGAGCCCAGGTTTAACCCCTTCAGCGCTCATGACGGAGCCACTCCGTCATGAGCCACGGGTGCCGTGTGCTCATGACGGAGTGGTTCCGTCATGCTGCGGCCGTTGGCCGCCGCTCCTCCCACGCTGCGCTGATTCCCCGCCTGTGCGGGCGATTAGCGCAGTGGGCGGAGTCATGACGGAACCACTCCGTCATGAGCACAGCTCAACCGTGGCTCATGACGGAGTGGCTCCGTCATGAGCACAGCGCCACCGCGCTGCCCCCAAACCCCCCCCAGCGCTGCGGCGGAATTCCCGCCGCAGCGAAGGGGTTAAGTTACTGAAACCGTTGACAGGCCCTAACAGGTTAGTGACTTTATTATTTGTGGTGGACTATCATCGACCCTAATTAATAATCCACTTTGTTACAGATCAGATTTACTATTCCTACTCCACACTAAACAACACTAGGGAAAATGTTGGAATCTGTGGGGATTAGATGTTCGATTCTCACATCAAACTAAGGAACATTGGGAAAAGTAGTGGACACTGAAGGGGTCAAAATTGCTATTTCCATTCCAAACTAAGCAGGACTGACATAAGTTATGGAATATGGGGAGATATGACTGTTCCCACTCCAAACTAAGCAAGGGGGAAATGTACTATTTCCACTTTCAATTAAACAACACTGGAGGAAGTGATGAACTCTAAGGGTGGGGAGGCGGTGGGTGGTAAGATATACTGCTCCCTCTCCCAGCACAGCAACATTGGGGAAGTGTTGGGCTATGGGGAGGATCATTTGTATGTATATCCAACTAAGCAACATTGTGGAGGTGGGATATACTGTCGATACTCCAAATTAAGGGCCTTATTATGACTTTGGCAGACCTACAGCGGTGGCGCCAACATGCCATCTGCTGTAGGACCGCCAAAGCCATTGTGCGTCCACCTGCAAGATTAGGAGTTGTATCATAGAAGAGCCTAACATGCAGACCGCCGCTGTCAGATCTCCGACTGCACCTTCCTGCATGGTGTGGCATGCATGCCACAATGTGCAGGAACTGGAGGTGCAAATCCATGTGGGCCCCCACATACACCCACAAGAGCAGCAGGGGTCCCTATTAATGGCCCTTTGTTGCTTCTCCACCACCCTTTTCATGGCAGGCTCACTGCCATGAAAAGGACGGTGGAAAGCCAACTTGTAATATGCTCAGCATTGCCGCAGCGGCACCACCCGCATATTACAGCTCACTGACCACTGCACGACTGCAGCAGGATCCTGGATCCCCGGCAGACTCAGCAGTCCTGTGACGGTCTGACTGCCACACTTGTAATACTGCAGGTGGGCCCTCAGTGTGGCGGTGGCGGACCGCCACCATGATTACGGCAGTCTTATGGACCGCTGTACTCGTAATACTGCCCTAATGAACATTGGGAAAAGACTAGACTCCTGGTTATTGAGATTTACTATTCCCAATCAAAGCTAAGCAGCATTGGGGAAAGTGTTAGACCCTGGTGGGTGATGGGGATTGGGCAATGTACTATTCCCACACCATACGAAGCATCATTGACTCTTGAAATTGGGTCATATTTAGGCCTGGCTGACATTTGAATTACACCGGAGTAATTTTGTTTTACTCTTTTGATGTGTAATTACCTAAAATGTAAGGATTATGCGTGTTTGCGTAATTATGAGTACTTTGGCAGACAAATCCTTCTATCAGGAGCAGAGGAATAACTAACTTAGCTAGCATGAGAGGATGCTGGCTACTGCTTCATGTTCTATTGCATTTAGTGCTATTTTCTGTGTGCAAAATACATCCTCAGTTTTTATTTTGGATGTGAGGGTGCATTTTGTACTAAGAAAATAGTGCTAAATGCTGGGTTGTGCTCCTCGTGTTATTCTGCGTAATCCTGCTTAATTTTGCTGTAATTTTGCAAAATTATGCTATAGCAAATACCATTACTTACGCCCACCTCTAGTCCGATTTACTATTCCCTCTTCAAAAAAGCAACAATGGGCCAAGTCTAAGACTCAAGGAGGGGTCAGATTTTCTATTTCTGTACCAAAATAAATATTGAATCTCGAGTACAGGGCTAGTACTAGGGCTGCGCAGAACTCGCAGAGTTTCACTCCTTGTAATTCTGCGAAGTTACGGTAAAGCTATGCAAGACTCCACGGAATTCCCCCAACGGGCAGAAATTTGCAACTCACGCTGCTCAGGATACAATTTAGCAGTGGTAGTGAGCGCAGCACTGAAAATCAGTGCGAATGCTATGCGTTGCACACAAGTGCACGGCTGTTCGGATTGATTTTGTCACAGCTCGAGTAGATAATCTACTTGAACTGCAGTAAATCTACTTGAACGGTGGCCCATTGGCCATGGCCACCCTTGTTAGAAGGGGATGGCAAATCTCAGTTGCGCTCAGCAGCTCATATATTTTGGAGCCTTGTAGGTCACAAATTTCACCACTCAGTGATTGGCGTAATTTGGCCATAACTCCTTGGTAAAGAGCAAAGAGGTGTGGGCAAAATTCTGCAAATACTGCTGCCCTACCCCTAGTTAGTTCACTAAGATACATGGTTTCAAGATAATGAAAAGCATCAGAAAGTTGCTAACAATTGTAGGAGGATGGGTAAGGCCACTGATGGGGGAATGAGAGACAGAAGAGTGGTTTTCTCCTGTTGAATCTTGAGCACGAGGTTAGTGCGCTCAGACACCTGGCTTCAAGATATGAAAAAGTATCAAAAAGTTGCTTACATGTCTAGAAGGATGAGTATTACAACAAACAAATGATGGACGGAATGCTGACAATGCATACATTCTCCCCCAGTCAAGAGATCTGGGTTAAATCCATTGTTCTTTTGCCCACTACACCACCCCAGTTCAGACATGGCCATTTGCAAATCAGTCTTGACCCTGTGCCTCATGGGAACAGTCCAGACTGAACTGCCAACCATGTCTTCCCTGGACCGGAATCAAGCATCCTAGGACCGGTTTCTGGCTATCAGCCGTCATCAGCCAGGATAGCTTGACTCCAGTGGCATAGTGAGCACGGGTCCCACGTCTGGGAATACCCATCCCACTTAGGGCGAAAAGCGTTACAACAAACAAATGATGGACGGAATGCTGACAATGCATACATTCTCCCCCAGTCAAGAGATCTGGGTTAAATCCATCGTTCTTTTGCCCACTACACCACCCCAGTTCAGACATGGCCATATGCAAATCAGTCTTGACCCTGTGCCTCATGGGAACAGTCCAGACTGAACTGCCAACCATGTCTTCCCTCGACCGGAATCAAGCATCCTAGGACCGGTTTCTGGCTATCAGCCGTCATCAGCCAGGATAGCTTGACTCCAGTGGCATAGTGAGCACGGGTCCCACGTCTGGGAATACCCATCCCACTTAGGGCGAAAAGCGTTACAACAAACAAATGATGGACGGAATGCTGACAATGCATACATTCTCCCCCAGTTGACTGGGGGAGAATGTCTGCATTGTCAGAATTCCGTCCATCATTTGTTTGTTGTAACGCTTTTCGCCATAAGTGGGATGGGTATTCCCAGACGTGGGACCCGTGCTCACTACGCCACTGGAGTCAAGCTATCCTGGCTGATGACGGCTGATAGCCAGAAACCGGTCCTAGGATGCTTGATTCTGGTCCAGGGAAGACATGGCTTGGCAGTTCGGGCTGGACTGTTCCCATGAGGCACAGGGTCAAGACTGATTTGCATATGGCCATGTCTAAACTGGGGTGGTGTAGTGGGCAAAAGAACGATGGATTTAACCCAGATCTCTTGACTGGGGGAGAATGTCTGCATTGTCAGCATTCCGTCCATCATTTGTTTGTTGTAACGCTTTTCGCCCTAAGTGGGATGGGTATTCCCAGACGTGGGACCCGTGCTCACTACGCCACTGGAGTCAAGCTATCCTGGCTGATGACGGCTGATAGCCAGAAACCGGTCCTAGGATGCTTGATTCTGGTCCAGGGAAGACATGGCTTGGCAGTTCGGGCTGGACTGTTCCCATGAGGCACAGGGTCAAGACTGATTTGCATATGGCCATGTCTAAACTGGGGTGGTGTAGTGGGCAAAAGAACGATGGATTTAACCCAGATCTCTTGACTGGGGGAGAATGTCTGCATTGTCAGCATTCCGTCCATCATTTGTTTGTTGTAACGCTTTTCGCCCTAAGTGGGATGGGTATTCCCAGACGTGGGACCCGTGCTTACTACGCCACTGGAGTCAAGCTATCCTGGCTGATGACGGCTGATAGCCAGAAACCGGTCCTAGGATGCTTGATTCTGGTCCAGGGAAGACATGGCTTGGCAGTTCGGGCTGGACTGTTCCCATGAGGCACAGGGTCAAGACTGATTTGCATATGGCCATGTCTAAACTGGGGTGGTGTAGTGGGCAAAAGAACGATGGATTTAACCCAGATCTCTTGACTGGGGGAGAATGTCTGCATTGTCAGCATTCCGTCCATCATTTGTTTGTTGTAACGCTTTTCGCCCTAAGTGGGATGGGTATTCCCAGACGTGGGACCCGTGCTCACTACGCCACTGGAGTCAAGCTATCCTGGCTGATGACGGCTGATAGCCAGAAACCGGTCCTAGGATGCTTGATTCTGGTCCAGGGAAGACATGGCTTGGCAGTTCGGGCTGGACTGTTCCCATGAGGCACAGGGTCAAGACTGATTTGCATATGGCCATGTCTAAACTGGGGTGGTGTAGTGGGCAAAAGAACGATGGATTTAACCCAGATCTCTTGACTGGGGGAGAATGTCTGCATTGTCAGCATTCCGTCCATCATTTGTTTGTTGTAACGCTTTTCGCCCTAAGTGGGATGGGTATTCCCAGACGTGGGACCCGTGCTCACTACGCCACTGGAGTCAAGCTATCCTGGCTGATGACGGCTGATAGCCAGAAACCGGTCCTAGGATGCTTGATTCTGGTCCAGGGAAGACATGGCTTGGCAGTTCGGGCTGGACTGTTCCCATGAGGCACAGGGTCAAGACTGATTTGCATATGGCCATGTCTAAACTGGGGTGGTGTAGTGGGCAAAAGAACGATGGATTTAACCCAGATCTCTTGACTGGGGGAGAATGTCTGCATTGTCAGCATTCCGTCCATCATTTGTTTGTTGTAACACTTTTCGCCCTAAGTGGGATGGGTATTCCCAGACGTGGGACCCGTGCTCACTACGCCACTGGAGTCAAGCTATCCTGGCTGATGACGGCTGATAGCCAGAAACCGGTCCTAGGATGCTTGATTCTGGTCCAGGGAAGACATGGCTTGGCAGTTCGGGCTGGACTGTTCCCATGAGGCACAGGGTCAAGACTGATTTGCATATGGCCATGTCTAAACTGGGGTGGTGTAGTGGGCAAAAGAACGATGGATTTAACCCAGATCTCTTGACTGGGGGAGAATGTCTGCATTGTCAGCATTCCGTCCATCATTTGTTTGTTGTAACGCTTTTCGCCCTAAGTGGGATGGGTATTCCCAGACGTGGGACCCGTGCTTACTACGCCACTGGAGTCAAGCTATCCTGGCTGATGACGGCTGATAGCCAGAAACCGGTCCTAGGATGCTTGATTCTGGTCCAGGGAAGACATGGCTTGGCAGTTCGGGCTGGACTGTTCCCATGAGGCACAGGGTCAAGACTGATTTGCATATGGCCATGTCTAAACTGGGGTGGTGTAGTGGGCAAAAGAACGATGGATTTAACCCAGATCTCTTGACTGGGGGAGAATGTCTGCATTGTCAGCATTCCGTCCATCATTTGTTTGTTGTAACGCTTTTCGCCCTAAGTGGGATGGGTATTCCCAGACGTGGGACCCGTGCTCACTACGCCACTGGAGTCAAGCTATCCTGGCTGATGACGGCTGATAGCCAGAAACCGGTCCTAGGATGCTTGATTCTGGTCCAGGGAAGACATGGCTTGGCAGTTCGGGCTGGACTGTTCCCATGAGGCACAGGGTCAAGAC
The DNA here is from genome assembly GCF_964204655.1 of Triturus cristatus. Classification (NCBI taxonomy): domain Eukaryota; kingdom Metazoa; phylum Chordata; class Amphibia; order Caudata; family Salamandridae; genus Triturus; species Triturus cristatus. The sequence goes on from NC_140589.1 coordinate 123,134,647, forward strand.
TGATTTGCATATGGCCATGTCTAAACTGGGGTGGTGTAGTGGGCAAAAGAACGATGGATTTAACCCAGATCTCTTGACTGGGGGAGAATGTCTGCATTGTCAGCATTCCGTCCATCATTTGTTTGTTGTAACGCTTTTCGCCCTAAGTGGGATGGGTATTCCCAGACGTGGGACCCGTGCTCACTACGCCACTGGAGTCAAGCTATCCTGGCTAATGACGGCTGATAGCCAGAAACCGGTCCTAGGATGCTTGATTCTGGTCCAGGGAAGACATGGCTTGGCAGTTCGGGCTGGACTGTTCCCATGAGGCACAGGGTCAAGACTGATTTGCATATAGCCATGTCTAAACTGGGGTGGTGTAGTGGGCAAAAGAACGATGGATTTAACCCAGATCTCTTGACTGGGGGAGAATGTCTGCATTGTCAGCATTCCGTCCATCATTTGTTTGTTGTAACGCTTTTCGCCCTAAGTGGGATGGGTATTCCCAGACGTGGGACCCGTGCTCACTACGCCACTGGAGTCAAGCTATCCTGGCTGATGACGGCTGATAGCCAGAAACCGGTCCTAGGATGCTTGATTCTGGTCCAGGGAAGACATGGCTTGGCAGTTCGGGCTGGACTGTTCCCATGAGGCACAGGGTCAAGACTGATTTGCATATGGCCATGTCTAAACTGGGGTGGTGTAGTGGGCAAAAGAACGATGGATTTAACCCAGATCTCTTGACTGGGGGAGAATGTCTGCATTGTCAGCATTCCGTCCATCATTTGTTTGTTGTAACGCTTTTCGCCCTAAGTGGGATGGGTATTCCCAGACGTGGGACCCGTGCTCACTACGCCACTGGAGTCAAGCTATCCTGGCTGATGACGGCTGATAGCCAGAAACCGGTCCTAGGATGCTTGATTCTGGTCCAGGGAAGACATGGCTTGGCAGTTCGGGCTGGACTGTTCCCATGAGGCACAGGGTCAAGACTGATTTGCATATGGCCATGTCTAAACTGGGGTGGTGTAGTGGGCAAAAGAACGATGGATTTAACCCAGATCTCTTGACTGGGGGAGAATGTCTGCATTGTCAGCATTCCGTCCATCATTTGTTTGTTGTAACGTAGAAGGATGAGTAGGCAAGCCTCACCTTTGTTATTGACATGGACCAACTCAGAACCCTGCTACAACCTGCAATTTTGCACAAGGCCCCTTGGGCATACAGTCTGCACCGCACTTTACACCCAGTCCCTGGAGGGACGAGAAAACCGGAGGAGCGGTACCGCAGCTCGGGACGCGCGCGGGCGTGCCCGGGCTGGGACCGGGCCAAGACGGGCCCGTCTTAGCCCGTCATAGGCCGATGTAGGCTGGGCTGGGCCACAGCTCTTGGCTGTATTGGCTGTATTGCGGAGGAGCATTTCTATTGTTAAAGGCACTGTAAAACACAAAGGGAGCGGGTAAGTGCGCGCTATCTGGCATTTATTTCATCTTAAACTTGCTATCAACTGATTGACAGCGACCCCTTGGCTGTACATATTAAGCCATGGGGAAGAGGAAAACCATGTGTGCAAAAATTCCCATAAGGAGGAGGGGGTGGGGAATCATCAGACTTTGCTGAAATATTTGTCAGGAGCCATGGGGGCCATAGAACAGCAGATTTCCTCTGTGGAGGAGGCAATAAACACCGAACGATCCAGGCCAGCATTGGAGGGTGATACAGGGGAGGAGTTTTCTATCCCTCCATTAAACATCCCTGAAATCCTGGAACCCAGCGCTAGCATCAATGGGTGCATTGTCAACACCTTGGAGCACATTACTATATATGACCCGGAACTAGACGGTGGCCCTCAACCTCCAACTAAGCGAATGCGGAACACCATTAACCCTGACACCATTTTAATTAATACCCCCCATAAACAACAAGAAGGCAGAGTTGCCCTTAATAAAAGTGTCGCTATCACTGTACGGGACAAAAATCCTGAAAAGACCAAATGTAGGAATAACACCAATAAAGGCACATCGCATAACACTCCAAAAGATCTGGTGGCATTAAATAATAAGTTTGACATTTTGGATTCCTATTTGCGGGAAACATTATTTGACCTTGTAAAAAGAGTGGTTGCCATGGAAGCAACACTTATAAGTTATTCGGAAATTGGTCAGTCGGCCATTGCAAGACCTAAAGCACCTCCTTGTGGGGTTTTCGCACCGGGAGGACAAGAAAACAATTCATCTGCAGAGGCAATTTGTACTCCTAGTATTGGTATGACTTCAACAAGACAAAATCATACACCTACCAATACCAAGGCAGGTATTAAATCAATAGTTCCGCCCGTAGATCCCAAAAAGAAGACTATAACTCAGGTGTCAAATTTACCAAATACCGGCATTCTTTCCTGTCCTGATGATGCTCTTAGGCCAGGCCAACAACAGAAATACCATCTAGGAGTATACAACCGCCCTGCGTCAAACGTCCCAGCACTTGATCACAACCTAACTGTGGATTCTAAGATAGTTCTGGATCTCCCTCCGGCGGTGGCCCCATATACCGTGATCCTGGCTAATGTTCCGCGACTACGTGATGGGGCTACAGAACATTGGGAAACATTAAGGAACAAATCATTGTACTGGTTGGGCTCTAAAATTGGCGCCTCGGATAATCTTTTTCGCAATTTTAAGATGGCCAGAAGGGTTAGCTGGTTAGGGAAAGGCAAGAAGTCCATGCCAGGGGACTGTGTGATATTAACTTTCAATTCAATAGATCTGGTTCACCACATCTTGTCATGGGTGGGTTCATTTCCTATCTCCCTGCACGATATTAATGTGGTTGCTTTGGCCTTTTTTCATCAGCCGTCAGATATTGCATATTTACATCCACAGGTTAGGGAATACCCAACAAGGCACACACTTTATAATGTTCCAGTACAAAATCGTTACGATTTTTTCTATCACTTGGACCAGGTGGATTGACGCCCTAAGAATAGAGAGGGGGCGCACCTGTTGAATAGTGCAGTTACTGTAGTTATGAGCCCATTTGCACAGGGACCAAAAGTATTGGGTCATATAAACGACACGGTAAAGCCACCTATATTCACAGAGTTGGCTAGACAGGAGCATGTAAGTGAAGTCATTTTTCCAGTACCAAATAAGACAGCTCTCGAAATTGTAAATAAAAATTCAAGTATGTCAGATAATCTTGTTTTCAGTCTGGAAAATGGCATAACAGTGTCCCCTAACGCGGGTCTTGTCACTGCAGCAGGATCAAGTATAAGTGTGGTAAAGGGGAAACATATAGATCATAATTGCAATATACTGTTCTGGAACATTGCAGGCTTGAAGTCTAAGATTGCGAACCCACAATGGATAAAGTCTGCACTTGGATTTGATATACTATGTTTCCAGGAAACATGGTCTGTAGACGCGATTCATTTAAATGGGTTAAAGACATTCTATTCGCCTGCAGTTGCATCAACACGAGGGAGAGCAATGGGTGGTCTTTCCACCCACATAGCTTACCATATAAATCTGTTGAATATAGCAATATTGGTTACTGACTGCCACTTCCAAATTATAGGGGCCGACCTGGATAGATCCACTAGTATATTGATTGTGAATTTCTACAATAACGCTCCATGCAAAGAGCAAGCTGAAATGTTGAGGACGATATCTTCACATGTTATTAAGTTCCAGGAGGCCTCCCGTAAAGATTTTTTTATAATATGGGGTGTAGACTTTAATATTAGTCTCTGTCAGCATGTGGCCTTGGATATAATTGCGAAACTAGCCTCCCCCATTTTAACCACTCTGGTCCAGGTGAGACCCTAAATGATATTATGCTCACCGGTGATCTGGGATTTGCAAATGCTTTATGTAGTTCTTCGGCCCCATTTAATACAACTTTTAATGGACGTGGTTTTATTCCATCATTGATTTTATTCTAATCTCAGCAAGACATGCCTCCAGACTCATGCATTTTCAAACACATTATATTGTTCTTAGTGACCACTTTCCACAAAGCATTGGAGTTAAGTTGAATGATAAATCAGTTACAGGGAAAGACTCCTCTACCCATTGTGTAAAAGATGTCACCTTGACGAGACAAAATGGTTACACATTGAGCTGGAAAAAAATAGACCCAGACTCACTCATGAATATGATTATATCTAACTGTAGTGAATCTATTAATAAATGTATAGGGGATGGTTTTATACCATCTGAGATAGTGGAGGGGTTTTCTGTTCTATCGAAATCCATAGGTCATTTAATACATGTGGATTCCAATAGGAAATCTACTGTAAAGAAAGGGTGGTTTGATCATAGTTGCAGTAAAGCACATTCCAATCTCAAACTTGCTCTCCATAGTAAGCCTGTAAATAATGACAGAATAAAAGAAATGAGAAGGGCATATCGAAACGCTTTGAAAGCAAGAAAAAATGGGCTTAGGGAGGAGGCATGGAACAATCTTCGAACCGCATCGGAACTGAAAGATTCCTCAGCATTCTGGAAGGCGGTAAATGCCCCGTTCCTAACCGATACAGGGAGGGCAAGCATAGAGATAGCTGTAACTGGAAAGGAATGGGTGGACCACTATTCTAAACTATATTCAATTCCTTCCCCCGATCCAAGTATTAGCGACTTGGAGGGTGATAGGATTGAATCCCAGACTGTTTACCATCATTCACAGTTGAAATTGGACCTGAAGGAGATAGAGGTGGCAATTAGATCAAGTAAGAGTGGCAAAGCACCAGGGCCAGACCGCATCCCTGTGGATCTTTTTAGACATAATGAAGCCTTTTGGGGACCCATTTTAACTCATGTTATTAATGCTTGTATTTCGACTGGTCTTATTCCTACCTGGAGAGAATCGATGAATGAATGAATGAAAACAATATTTAATAAAGCGCACTGCTGCCAAGCGGCTTCCTGGCGCTGGGGGACCTGGGTCAGAAATCACAGAGGGAGACACAGGGAACCTAGGAGGGGAAAGCCAAAGAGAAAAGAAAAGTTTTTAAGGCTTTACGAAAGTGGCTGAAAATAGGAATGGAGCGAAGATGAAGTGGGAGACTATTCCAGAACTGGGGAGCCAAGACGGAAAGACGAGTGCCCCCGGATCTGGATTTGCGGAAGCGGGGAATATGAAGAAGGGAGAGAGAGGAAGAGCGGAGAGTGCGACTAGGAACATAGGAAGAAATGAGGGAAGTGATGTAGGCAGGGGCAGAGCGGGAGTGGGCGCGAAAAGCAAAGCAGGCAAGTTTGAAAAGGGATCTGAAGCGGATGGGGAGCCAGTGAAGGGATTTCAAAACCGGGGTAATGTGCGAGGATTTGGGAAGGGAGAGAATGAGACGGGCAGCCTGGTTTTGAATGGCCTGTAAACGTCGGGATTCGTGGGAAGGGATACCCACGTACAGGCCATTGCCATAGTCGAGGCGTGAGATGACTAAAGCCAAGACTATGGATTTAAGCGCGTCGGTAGTGAAAAAGCGTGATATTTTCCGAATAAGACGGAGGGAGAGGAAACATGAAGACACAACAGAGCTGATCTGGCTGTGCATGGTTAAGTCAGAGCTGACTTTGATGCCAAGGGTACGAACAGAGGGAGAGGGCGTGGGGGGGGGACCAAAAGAGGGGGGCCAATGTGCAGGGGACCAAGGGTTAGAGGGACCACCCGTGAGGACAAGTTCCGTCTTATCGGGGTTAAGCTTAAGATGATTGGCGCTCATCCATTCCGAGATAAAGATAAGGGAGGAACTGAACTTGGGAATAGAATCAGGAGAAGAAGACAGATCAAAGACAAGCTGGAGGTCATCTGCGTAATTATATACAGAGACCCCCCGCTTGAGAAGAGAAGAAACAAGAGGACAGATATACAGGTTAAAGAGGAGAGGGGAAAGAGAAGAGCCCTGAGGAACACCACAAGTGACCGAACAGGAGGGGGCAGAGAAACCGGAGAGATGAACAGCCTGATGCCTATCCTGAAGAAAGGATGCTAGCCAGGAGAGGGCGGCGCCCCGAATGCCCGCTGCGCAGACACGGTCGAGAAGAATGGAATGGTCGTCCGTGTCAAACGCAGCGGACAAGTCGAGAAGCACCAAGGCTTGGGGAAGGTTAACATCTGCCTTGCCCTTGAGTTCATCCAAGACCGCTAGAACCACCGCTTCTGTAGAATGGCCAGGGCGGAAGCCCGCCTGGTGAGAAGCTAAAAGGCCATTGTCCTCGATGTATGAGGAGAGGCAGGAGGTGACGTGGGTCTCTAGGATCTTACCCAGGTAGGGAAGAAGGGAAATGGGACGGAAATTAGCTGGGAGGGAAGGATCTAGACCAGGTTTTTTCAGAATAGGGAGGACAACAGCAGATTTAAAGGAAGAAGGGACAGCACCGGAGGCCAGTGAGGAGTTCAGAAAAGAGAGGGGGGGACCAGAACAATTAGTGAAGAGGATTTTGAGGATCCGTGCAGGAACACCGTCCAAAGGAGAGCCAGATTTAACTTTAGACAGGTAGTTGTGAAACAAGTCCAGGGAAATAGGGGGGAAAGTGTCGAGGGAAGAAGAAGGGAGGGTAGCAGGGCTGGTGAGGGTAGGCTGAGGCACAGTAGGAATGTCAGCTTTAATTTTCGCAATCTTGTCAATAAAAAAGTTATTAAGTGACAGACAGAGGGGTTGGGAGGGAACCAGGCTGGGGGTGGAGCGATCAGAAGTAGCAAGATTGCGAACCAAAGAAAAGATTTCACGAGGTTTATTCACGGAGAGCGATACTCTCTCCGTGAAGTAAGAGGTTTTGGCATTAAGGACTGCTTTTTTGTAGTTGGTAAGGAGTTGTCTGTACTGAACTCGCAGAGGAGGGGAATACTGACGTCTCCAAAGACGTTCCGCCCGTCTGAGATCAAGTTTTAATGCCTTGAGCTCAGTGGAGAACCATTTGTGCGCGTCGTATGGACGAACCGCTTTGATCTTTTTAAGCGGGGCCACACGGTCACACGAAGCAGCAAGCCATGTACTTATGGCTTTGGCCTGAGATTCAAGGGGGAGACAAGTGAGATCAGGAGCAGAGGATACCAAAGAGAGTGAAAGGGAATCAAGATCGGTTTGGTTCCAGTTGCGGGCTAGAAGGTTTTTAGGGGGAGAGGGTTTGACACCCATACCTAAGTGAACAGAAAAAGAAATAATAAAGTGGTCAGACCAAACACAGGGAGAGATAGAGGGAGGTAAAGCAAGGGGGCAAGACGACCAGATTTGGTCGAGTATATGACCATGCACGTGGGTCGGGGCTGTGACATAAGAGGTAAGGTTCAGACATTGGAGAGTGACAGAGAAGTCTTTTGAGGAAAGGTCTTCCTTAAGGTCTCCTGGCCAGAAGTTAAAGTCACCAAGAAGGAGCACAGAGGAGTTGTTGACCACGAGGGTGGCCAGCAACTCCTGGATGGAGGCTACAAAGGAAGGCATCGATTGAGGGGGGCGATAGACAAGAACCACAGTGAGGGGGGAAGGAAGGTTGAGGGAACGGGCCACCAGGTAGTCCACGTTAGGAATGAGGGGGTGAGGGAGGAGCTGAAATTTAAAAGACGACCGGACAATCATCGCCACCCCCCCGCCAGCCTTGCCATCCGGGCTGTCAGCTCGGAGAGCATAGTAGGTGTCAGGGAGGATGGCTAGCAGATCAGGGAGAGAGTCAGAAGTGAACCAGGTTTCGGTCAGAAATAAAAAGTCTGGAAAATCAGTGGTTAAAAGATTAAAAAGTGCCGTCTGGTGTTTAACTGCGGACCGGGTGTTGAGTAGGTAGGCAGAGGCAACCGTAGGGGCCAGAGGGGAACGAGTAACCAGAGGGGAAATAGGGGGGAGAGGAAGGGAATCGGGAGAGACAGGAGTCGGGCGAAGTAAAGGAGAAGAGAGAATGCCAAGTGATTGTAGGTGGTGAAGGGGGAGAGGGGCAGGAGAGGGAAAGGCAGATAGTGCAATAAGTTGGGCAGCAGTGTAAACCAGGCGAGAGGCAAAGTGGGTGGCCCCTGGTCCCGGCCCGTCGCGGACGGGCGCAGACGGGCTTAACTTAGGCGCAACTTCGGCGCGCCTTCGTCGCGCCCGCTGCGCCCGCCCGCTGCGCCGCCGGAAGACAGGAACAGTTATGTGGGGACGACACATGAAGAGGGAGGGTCAAGGGGGCGTGGCAGGGGGAAGGAGCCAAAAACGCTGCAGCGCCGAGGACAGACCCGCCCAAGATGGTGGAGCCGCCCGTCCCCTCCGAGAGTCAAGCGAGGAGGGGGCGATCAGCGGCGGCGGTCTGGTCTCTGGTCGCGTGCAGGGAAGGGGCAGCCAGGAGGGATCCAAGCGCCGGGATCGGGGCGCAGTGCAGGTGAGTGAGCGAGTGATTTAAAAAGCAAAGCAAAGTTGCTTAGGAAGTCTCGTTGCTCCCGGAGTCGCCTCGGGAGATCGCAGCAGGTCGGAGAGCCCAGGTGAGTGAGCTCCTTAAGAGCCAAGCCAGGGGGGAGGAGCCAAAAGCGCTGCAGCGCCGAGGACAGACCCGCCCAAGATGGTGGAGCCGCCCGTCCCCTCCGAGAGTCAAGCGAGGAGGGGGCGATCAGCGGCGGCGGTCTGGTCTCTGGTCGCGTGCAGGGAAGGGGCAGCCAGGAGGGATCCAAGCGCCGGGATCGGGGCGCAGTGCAGGTGAGTGAGCGAGTGATTTAAAAAGCAAAGCAAAGTTGCTTAGGAAGTCTCGTTGCTCCCGGAGTCGCCTCGGGAGATCGCAGCAGGTCGGAGAGCCCAGGTGAGTGAGCTCCTTAAGAGCCAAGCCAGGGGGGAGGAGCCAAAAGCGCTGCAGCGCCGAGGACAGACCCGCCCAAGATGGTGGAGCCGCCCGTCCCCTCCGAGAGTCAAGCGAGGAGTGGGCGATCAGCGGCGGCGGTCTGGTCTCTGGTCGCGTGCAGGGAAGGGGCAGCCAGGAGGGATCCAAGCGCCGGGATCGGGGCGCAGTGCAGGTGAGTGAGCGAGTGATTTAAAAAGCAAAGCAAAGTTGCTTAGGAAGTCTCGTTGCTCCCGGAGTCGCCTCGGGAGATCGCAGCAGGTCGGAGAGCCCAGGTGAGTGAGCTCCTTAAGAGCCAAGCCAGGGGGGAGGAGCCAAAAGCGCTGCAGCGCCGAGGACAGACCCGCCCAAGATGGTGGAGCCGCCCGTCCCCTCCGAGAGTCAAGCGAGGAGGGGGCGATCAGCGGCGGCGGTCTGGTCTCTGGTCGCGTGCAGGGAAGGGGCAGCCAGGAGGGATCCAAGCGCCGGGATCGGGGCGCAGTGCAGGTGAGTGAGCGAGTGATTTAAAAAGCAAAGCAAAGTTGCTTAGGAAGTCTCGTTTCTCCCGGAGTCGCCTCGGGAGATCGCAGCAGGTCCTGGTCCCGATTTTTAAAAAGGGGGATAGGCACAATCCCGCTTGTTATCGACCTATCTCTCTCCTGGACTCTACGGTTAAAATAATCGGGAGAGTAATTTTATCGAGAATACAGACTTGGGCAGACTAGCATTCCATCATTAGCAACACCCAATACGGCTTTCGAAAGGGCCTGGGCACGATAGACCAGTGCCTAAATTTGCAGTTAATAATCACTAAGTATACTAAGGCCAAAAGGGGTCCTCTCTATTTGGCCTTCGTGGACTTGTCCGCGACTTTTGATTGCGTTATCCACAACAAATTATGGCTAATATTAGAGAAGCTAGGAGTAGAATTGTCTTTGATCTCCCTAATGCGAGAATTTTACATCGATGCAAGAGCCAGGGTGCGCTTTGGGACAGGGGGTGAGTGCACTGATTGTTTTAGTATAGGGAGAGGAGTTAGGCAGGGATGTGTCCTGGCGCCCCTCCTATTTATTCTGTATATTAACAATCCAGATTTGACTCTGCAAAAGGAGTGCCAGGACCTGCCGGGGGTTGGAAATAGCCCTCTCCCTGTGTTAATGTATGCTGATGATGCGGTGCTTATGGCCAGCACCCCCAATATTCTCCAGATGGTTTTAAATAGTTTTGTTAATTTTATGTTTAATTTGGGACTTACAGCTAATTCGTCAAAAAGATTTATTTTAAAATGTGGCCAGGGGAGCAGCAGGAGTCGGTCCTTCTTTCTTGAGAAGAACTGTTTAACCTGTACCTGGGGGTTCTTTTTGACAGTACTGGTTCATGGCCAAAGGCTGTTAACTCTCGAAGAATGTTGTTTCATAAGGCCCTAACAACTCTGAGCAATTTTAGTAAAAAACTAGGCAGACATCCCCCCACTGAACTAATTCACATTTACAAAGCTAAGTGTGTATCAATTGCGATTTATGGAGCAGGAATCTGGGGTTATGTAGATGTGACTTCCATACAAATGTCTGAAAATAGATTTCTTAAACATTTGCTTGCTCTCCCAGCAAGCACTTCTATTTTTAACTGTCACATGGAGCTGGGACTATCTTACATAGAAGATGTTATTGGTATTCAACCATTTCTCCTCTGGCATCATATTTGGACTACAGAACAGACCAGTTTAAATCGTCAAGTGATTAGAGATTGTTGCATGTTAGAGGGGGTTTCTCACATAGGATAGGATAGGATAGGCTTATATATATTAAAGATTTCTCACAAAAATTGGGCCATCCAGAATATTTTGATAACCCCAGTAGTTTGCTTAAATTTAATAGGAAAACATTGAAACTTAGTTGCCTGCATTACCTCCAAAATATAAGACTAAATAGAGAGATCAATAAAGTCTCGGTTAGGGCACATCAAAACATTCTCACCACTTTTAAGATACAGCCTTATTTAACATATGTATCTCCTGATTTTGATAGATTTTTATTAACACGGTTTAGGATGTCCATTCTGCACAGGTTATTTAGTTTTCCCACAATTAACGACTGGTCAAGACAACTCTCTAATTGCCCTTTTGATGGTGTTTCCATACAATCTACCATGCATGATTTACTTTTCTGTAAATTTTATACTTACCAGAGGAAACGATGGATAGTTCCAGTGCTTAAAACACTAGGGATGCCCAGCTTTCTTAGTTATGCAATCCCTGGGGGAAGAGCTTATAACTTTATCGGTCACTTCGTTTTTAAAGTCTGTTTTTAAATGCAGGAAGACAATTATTATGTAAGAAATTGTACTGTAAAATTTCATTTAAAATCCTCCTTCTAATTTTGAGACTAGTCCTCTTTTATCCATTAGATTTATGTGTCTTTGGTCCCTGATAGAAATGAATTAAGAAATGTGCTTTTATGATTATTTCTTTTAATCGAATAAAGCTTGATTTGATTTGACATGGAAAGAATAGTCATCCACATGGAGGATAGTGCTTTCTGCTTTGCCGTCTGGACTAATACCTCATTTAAAGCAACTTTGCAGGTTTTTTGTTTGAGAAGAAAAGGTTCCTTTGTGTTTCTAACTGCAAGAAAGGTGTCTTTTTTACATGATCACCCTCACCCCTAGTTGTGGACTGATGCTGCTGTTCTGTTTTTCTCTGGTGTGCACTGGGCATTGCTGATCAGATGAGGACCCCTACAACGATGTCTGCAATTGGCTAATACCTAATTTAACATATTGAACTTACCTATAAGTCTCAAGTATGTGGCACCATGTGTACAAAGGGCAAGTAAGTTAAATTGTACTGGTGGACTGCAGCACCCATTGTGCCACCAATGCTGTTACAAAGTGAAAACATGGCTCTATGTCTACCATTGCAGCCTAGTTGGGCAGATTTTACACTGTCAATTTGACATGGCAAAAAGAAGAGTGAGTGTTTCATGATGATCTCTTTCCCTCTGCATCTATAGTACAGCGCATGTGCAGAGTGCTGCCCTTCTTTAATACCAAAGTGCCCCTAGGTTTACAAAATGTAGGCCCACATGCCCGATGTGCCCTAGGGACACTTTCCTTAATATGGGCTGGGTGTTTAAGATATCTTGTTTTCTTCGACAGACGGATGTATGACTGTTCCTAAGAGTTGTATATTTTTACTTTACACTATTCCTTTCTAGTCAAATCAGCCAATGAGACCTAGGGAGTGTAGTTGTAAGCTTAAGTTAGCATGGCCAAGTCTCTTGATGTATATTAATTTTACTGTTTTGTAGCGTATGTTTTACAACCATCAAACATGATATCGATATAGGTGCTGAAGATTTTTTTATGTGACTGCATAATACAAGTGCTCTGGTTGAATCCACACTAAATCGAGAACTTCCCCAAGCTTGGATGCCAACATCCTGAAACAGATGTTTTTCCTTCCACAGATATATCATGATGTACCAAATTGTGGCAGAGAAAGCTAACGGTATAATTACATACTCCCATTGTTTGGAAATATTTCAAAGACAAAGTAAAGGTGCCAAATTACCACCCCAACTCCCACTCATGTTATACAGTACTGCTCACTTTTATACTTTTTTGACTCATCCTTTGAAGTGCAGATTTTTCGTTCTACAATTTGCTTCCTATATACCTTTACCTTTGACTATATTTAAATGATTGCTACACACCTGGTTATAGTGTACTTTTTTCAGTTGGACGTGAAAGCCAGCGTTACCTTGAGGCCAGATAGTTTGTAAAGACCACATAAATAAAATTAATACTTAATAGAATAATACATACATAGAGGCTTTGGGTCAGCCCCTTAAACCCATGCTTGAAGTGTAATTCACATTTTCACCAAGTCAGACAACAATCATTGGTTGCTTATAGTGCCATGTACTTTGATTGATGGCATTTTGCCTGTTTCCTGTTTTGGGCTATTTAGGGAATGGCAGAGTGCTGACCAGTGAACGAGTCCCTCTGGACCCATCCCATGGAGCACTGCACACGGTCCCTGGTGCAGGTGGTAGGGAGACAGCGTCTGGTTGCTGAACGTGTTGGTTTTATGGCCAGCACCCCATCTGAAGGCATACTCCAGCACTGAGCACCACGTGGAGGTACTTTCATCATTGGCTGCATGCCCTTGTTTAGCAGTTGTCCCTCACCGACTCAGGAGTGGTCCAGTGGTTCTTAGACCCGGCTGTGTCTATTCAAGTGAACTTGGGCTACTCAACACTGCTAAGTCACTATAACATTGTGGACAGCAAAGCAGAGTGGAAGCTTCCCAGAAGATGCTCATCATGCTTTGCTGCATCACCAGAGCTGGGCCTTGTCCATGTAGTGATGTCCTTAAAAAAATAAATGATATTTGTTTGTGATGGCAGGAGCTGACAACACATGTGTTGTCCTCACGGTCACCATTTCCCAATCCAGACTTCCTGACCGACATGCACTCCAGCATTACACATATCCAGGTGCAGGTGTCCACATTACACATATCCAGGTGCAGGTTTCCACATTACACATATCCAGATGCAGGTGTCCACATTGCACATATCCAGGTGAAGGTGTCCACATTACACATATCCAGGTGCAAGTGTCCACATTGCACATATCCAGGTGCAGGTGTCCACATTACACATATCCAGGTGCAGGTTTCCACATTACACATATCCAGATGCAGGTTTCCACAATACACATATCCAGGTGCAGGTGTCCACATTGCACATATCCAGGTGAAGGTGTTCACATTACACATATCCAGGTGCAAGTGTCCACATTGCACATATCCAGGTGCAGGTGTCCACACCTAGCAGTCTTTCTTAATGTGGAGGTTGAGAGGAAATTGATGAAACTTGAAACTGGGATCTGCTCGGGTTCACAATGCTGCAAAGAATGTAAACTGCTGTGCTGTGGCTTGATCCCTGCTTATCGATATGAATGATGACCTACTACGTGCAACCAATATTTTCTGGGTCCAATGTATTTCAAGGAAAATAATCCAAAGAAGACCAAAAATATTGCTCAAAAGATAAAGTACAAGATTTAAAGTTTGCAGGACGAAGTATAGTCGATGAAGGTGGCGCAAGACATTGCGAGTGCCACAGGCCATACATGCGCCACCCTGCCAGACTACTGTCCATGAAATATAGAGATCACTGCAGGCTCAACAGCGATCTCTGTACCTTGATAGGACCCACTATAATGGCAGTTCCTGTCATGATACAAACAAAGTTTGGGGGATTACCGCCAGAATTCACTAAACTTTAACAATTTTTATTTATTTATTTTATTTATTTATTATTAAAGTTTTATATAGCGCGAACTAGACCCAGTGAGGGTATCAGAGCGCTTTACAAATGTTACATCAAAAGAAATAAAGTGAGAACTAGATATGAGTAGCTAACAGGAGAGCGTAAATGTTGTCCGTACTCGTTGTAGGCCCGGAGGTATTCAGGAGTGCGTTAGTTATTCTCGCTTAGAGTTCTTCGTGGATCCTGGTAGGTGAGCTGCGTCTGGTTAGTACCCAACTTGCACCAGAACTGGGATCAGGGGAGAGATTTATTCATTAGAAGTAACAATGTTTTTGTTTTAAAAAAAGAAACTCTCAAAGTAAAAATGTGTTATTAAACTTTGAAAAGATTTTCTGCTGAGATCAGCATCACAGCGAGTTAGGTCTATGTGTGCGTAAGGGTCTACCCAGACTCACTAGACCCGTGGATACTTTGGTCATTTTATATACTGTAATTGGGGAATATACCCACGCTAGGTCTCTACATGTTCCCTTAGACCCCCCACTCTTTGTTTTTTTTGTTGATGTTTTGTAAGTGACATCCCTAAAGCTGTACTGTAAACATAATGCTTAATTGATGGCATGTCAAGGGAGATGACCTCCAAATTTCACTGGATCCCCACATTCCAACACTCCCAAAGTAAGCGGAAGATGCACAATTAATTTTGTTAGACTCGTTAATACTTTAGTTTTTTCCCAAATGCATTTCACACCAATGCAAGTTATCAGGAGAGTACAGTTACCCTGTCTATTAAACACACTAAGGTGCCGATTCCGATCCTGTAAAACCCGGGTACAAATGGTCGTACGGAGCATTTTCTTCGTACGACTCGTACCCGGGAATTCCACCGTACAAACCAGCAAGTACGATTCGTACAGAAATACCTTTTCCGTACGAATCGTAAAAAACACTGTGCGGCTAACAAATACATACAATTCCGATCCTGGACAGCGCATACGCGACGTCCGCACGGAGTCAGGCAGCGTTTTACGGACCAGCAAGTACGATTCCTACCCACAGCACTCCGCACGGCTATATTTTTACGGGAGCCAAAAAGTGCCGGAAAAGCTAAGTACGCCGCGATGCACGAGGAAAAGAGGGCCTGGTACGTGCCGTACCCCCACCCCCATATGTACGTGCCGTACCCCCAGCCCCCCGTATGTACCCGCTGTACACCCACCCCATAAGTACGTGCCGTACCCCCAGCCCCCGTATGTATGCGCCATACCCCCACCCCCATATGTACGCGCCGTACCCCCACCCCCGTATGTATGCGCCGTAACCCCAGCCCCCGTATAGCGCAGGGGGTACGGCGCGTATATACGGGGGTCGGGGTATGGCACGTACATATGGGGGTGGGGGTACGGCGCATACATACGGGGGCTGGGGGTACGGCGCGTACATACGGGGGCTGGGGGTACGGCGCGTACATACAGGGGGTGGGGGTACGGTGCGTACATATGGGGTCTGGGGGTATGGAGCGTACATACGGGGGGGCTGGGGGTACGGCGTGTACATACGGGGGACTGGGGGTATAGCGCGTACAAACGGGGGGGTGGGGGTATGGTGCGTACATACAGGGGGCTGGGGGTACGGCGCGTACATACGGGGGTGGGCGTATGGCGCGTACATACGGGGGGCTGGGGGTACGGCGTGTACATACGGGGGATGGGGTACAGTCCTGGGGTATGGGGTGTACAGGTGCGGGGCTAGGAGACGGGCCTGGGGTGCGGCGCATACAGGTGCGGAGCTGTGCTACGGTGTTGGGGTACGGTGCGGAGGGGGGGTACGGTGCTGACATACGGGGGTACGGTGCTGACATGTGCGGGGTGAAGTGGGGCTGTACGACTCCTATCCGGGCACAAGTTTACCCGTGTACCTGTGTGCTACAGCGTTCGCTCCGTACGGGGCCTTTTACATGCGGTTGTGTATTCGGACGGGCGGTACGGATCGTACTTGCGCGCTCGGACTTCTGTTTTACGATTTGCACGTAAAAATGTCCGGCTCCCTATCGGACACTTTTCCCAACGCTATTCGGACGTAAAAATGTATGGCTCCCTCTCGGACCATTTTCCCGACGCAATTCGTATGGATTTTTCACGTACGAATCGTACTTCGCAGTTTGTACGGTACTTGTACGATTCGTACGTGAAAATATACGGATACGAACAGAAGCACCTACCTCTTGGGGCAGAAACCACTGCGGAGACCATCGTCGCTGGGGCACACACGCTGTTTGTTCTCCCCCGCCGCCGTAGCATGCTGCTTGCACGGTCGCCGCGGGGGGAGACTACAGCTCCCAGCCTGCACGGGGACAGCTTGCACCGCCCTCTCCTTGCCTGAGCGCGCCCGGAGGCACATAAACATCAGCTGCTCCCTCGGCGGAGCGGGGAACAGAAGCACCAACCTCTTGGGGCAGAAACCACAGCGGAGACCATCATGGCTGGGGCACACACGCTGTTTGTTCTCCCCCACCGCCGTAGCCTGCTGCTTGCACGGTCGCCGCGGGGGGAGACTACAGCTCCCAGCCTACACGGGGACACCTTGCACCGCCCTCTTCTCGCCTGAGCGCGCCCGGAGGCGCATAAACATCAGCTGCTCCCTCGGCGGAGCGGGGAACAGAAGCACCTACCTCTTGGGATAGAAACCACTGCGGAGACCATCGTCACTGGGGCACACACGCTGTTTGTTCTCCCCCGCCGCCGTAGCCTGCTGCTTGCACGGTCGCCGCGGAGGCAGACTACAGCTCCCAGCCTGCACGGGGACACATTGCACCGCCCTCTCCTCGCCTGAGCGCGCCCGGAGGCGCATAAACATCAGCTGCTCCCTCGGCGGAGCGGGGAACAGAAGCACCTACCTCTTGGGGCAGAAACCACTGCGGAGACCATCGTCGCTGGGGCACACACGCTGTTTGTTCTCCCCCGCCGCCGTAGCCTGCTGCTTGCACGGTCGCCGCGGGGGGAGACTACAGCTCCCAGCCTGCACGGGGACACCTTGCACCGCCCTCTCCTCGCCTGAGCGTGCCCGGAGGCGCATAAACATCAGCTGCTCCCTTGGCGGAGCGGGGAACAGAAGCACCTACCTCTTGGGGCAGAAACCACTGCGGAGACCATCGTCGCTGGGGCACACACGCTGTTTGTTCTCCCTTGCCGCCGTAGCCTGCTGCTTGCACAGTCGCCGCGGGGGGAGACTACAGCTCCCAGCCTGCACGGGGACACCTTGCACCGCCATGGACGTTTGATTCGTCCGTCCATAGGATTTGTTCCTGTCTTTCAAGTCATGCGATCCCCAGCGATTTAGTCCCCTGTCACTTCACCCGAGGCTTGATTTGATGCCCACGCCAGGCTCCCGAATTCCGGTTTTTTCCTGGCCTCATTCCTCCTTGATGTCCAGCATTCATTGACACTTTGAATTTACGATTGTTTCACAACTTGGTCTATCTCTACCCTTGGAATTCGTGTACGAAATTTACGCCCAGCACACGTTTATTTATGACCATTGTCCTGATGATGGCCTGGAATCAATCAGGCTGAAACGCCGTCGACAACCCCCAGCAAAAGAACTTTGGCTTTTTTCTGTGGTCATTTACAAATTTGTTCAAATTTGATTGTACATAATCATATCTTGACCATATTGTCATTATCAATTTATCGCCGTTCACGCTGTCTTCACCTATTGTGCTCACTGCGCCGTTCACTATCACTAGCACGCCCAGTGCTCACATGTGTGTTTTTGGTCATTTGTACCTTTATTGTACCGTAGTGCTGTTATAACTACCTGCAATACAAACCCCTTTTTTTCTAATTTCTTGGTGGTCTCCCGTCCTTTCCCTTGTGATTTCATTATTGTTCTGTAAGTTGCCTTTGAATGATTTCCAGTTGAGACATTGTTGTTTTTGTTAAACATTATCGCCCGGTCTCTGCTGGGATAACGGGTCTACTCCTGTTGTTTGTTTGTTTGTTCTCCCCCGCCGCCGTAGCCTGCTGCTTGCACGGTCGCCGCGGGGGGAGACTACAGCTCCCAGCCTGCACGGGGACACCTTGCACCGCCCTCTCCTCGCCTGAGCGCGCCCGGAGGCGCATAAACATAAGCGGCTTCCTCCGCATCGTGGACGCGCGCGGGCGGCTCCGGGTAAGCCCGGGCAAAGGGCGGGCCGTCTGTGGCCGTCCGGGGCAGGTAGAGGCTGGGCTGGGCCTGTTCTCTTTCATCCTGCTCGCTCCATGAAGGTACTGTGATCTTAGTTTTTCTCTACTGGAAGTGCTGCTGTGACTCTTGCCTCGACTAACCAGGGCTCCCTCCACAGTGTGACAGGTCAATAACTTGCTAACAAAGCGCCGAAAGCACTGCTAGTATCGGCTTATTCATTGTTATTAGCCTCCGCACTATAGACGCATGGCTAAAAGGAAGATCATGGAAGGAGGTGGAAGTAGTTTGAATAAAAAGGGGAAAAAGGCTAAGAAAGCTAATCATGCTGCTGGCAATTGTGTATTGGAGAGGATTGAAACAATAGTTAACAATTGCCAAGTAATATTGGAGGAAACCAGGGTATCCTCAGATGCAGTAGTGTCACTAGTGGGAGAACCTTTAGCTAGCAACCAAAATTGCAAGATTCCAAACATGTTTAAAAATACTAGACAAGTATCCTCCAAAGCCCTTCCCTGCATTACACCCAATGGGCAATCTTAGATCTGCCAGGGATAAATTCTGGACTCCTCGAAGTCATTATCTGCTACTGAAATACACTCACCTGTTGCTTCTCTTGAACTTTCATGCTCAAATAGGTTTTCAATCCTGGAGGATTTAGATGAGGAGGCTCCTGCTCCCCTAGAATGCCAGGAAAATGGCGTAGTTGACCATAAAGCAGTACAGATGCATAAGACACAGGGAGAGACTCTTGAGCGGAAAATTGACCAGTTATTGAAGGAGGTAGAATTTTTGAAAAAAATAGTGATGGAATTAAATAGGAGGGTCCCACTAACATCTGTCTATTGACCCTCCATGTCACTCTGTAAACCCGGCACCATTAACTCCCCCGATACCAACCTATAATAATTCACCATCAACATCACATGGGGGGGCACATTTAGCTTGCAATAGGAAGGTGCCAACACAAAAGTTACTGGCTTCTGATAATGTCAAAAATCGTTCATATACAGACTTTGTGAAATGCTCAAAAACTCACAATGATTGTCCTAATATTCTAAACACTTAAAAATTTGTAGGCCCCTCGAGATTTAGTCACCAGGAGGCCCAGGCTCTTCCCAAAGTTAATACCACACCCAATTTAACCCCTGGCCACCCATTGGACAATGCGAAAATAGCTTATATGGTTAAAGTACCCAGACTTACTGGTACTCAAGTCCATGAAAATGAGGATTCTGTTAAAAACAAAGCTATACATTGGCTTAGGTATGTCAGAGGATGCAGGTCAATAATCCGAGAAGACATTGTTAGAGCAAGAAGAATTTCTCTCCACACCAGCCAATTTGACTGTATTGAGCTTTTATTCACTAACTCCACATTAGCTGAGAATCTGTTGCTTTTGGAATTCCGCACATCCTCACCAGATCATTCTTCCATACAGATCAGGCGCTCTCCGCTCTGGGATTCTCCAGGGCGGGAGCAACAGGGTAAAGTAGGGACCCAGAGAGAAGACTCAAACTTGAATAGGGTGGACTGACTGGATCAAGAATTGTTACAGGGACGTACTAGAGTTACAGACCACATCCATTCTGACCCTATTAGAGTGTCTATATTAACTTCTCCCGAGTCCTTATCTCCTCTAGAGTCCTTATCTCCTTGTGAGATGTCTCTAACCAATCAGGCAACTACAAACTCCCACCTTTCCATGGCATCTTTAAATTTTGTTTCTTGGAACATCGCAGGGCTCCCAAAAAGCTTTTAATTCCGGAATGGCAGGAATTTATTGGGACTTTTGATGTCTGCCTATTCCAGGAAACATGGAGCGTTACCCCCCTCTATAAAACTGGATACACCACCTACTATAAACCAGCTATAAGCCAAGGGAAAGGTCGACCATCGGGGGGACTACTAGTGTGGGTCAACATAACACACAACTGGATAGTGGAGGCACACAATAGTGGCTCCCCTGACCTTTTACATTTGACTATAAAAAGCCCACAAGGGGGACCAATTTTAGAGCTATTCAACATCTATGCTAGAGGGACTGTGGGTGGACAGGCTTCCCAGACAGTATCTGACCTGGAACATGAAATGACTCTCATCGACCCCCACTCTAACATCATTGTATGTGGGGACTTCAACTGCACATTCGAACCCCTATGTTCCGAAGATCTAATGGGGACCAATGAGGATGATCTCAGATGGGGCATTCCACCCCTCGAGCTGCCTCCTATTAAGAAATCGTCCCAAAGGGCAATACAAATGAATGCCATCACTCAGGAGTTCAATTTGAGAGCAGTGAATGGCAGGTCCAAATCAGACACGGGTGGTGCATATACATATAATAGGTTATCTACCCCGTCCCGCATCGATTACATTCTCATTGATATTCACTTCTGGGGGAATGTTGTGGATATGGTCGTAATATATATAGCGACCATAATCCACTGTGCCTACAAATCAATGATGTTTGGTTGTCCCCGGAGTATGAGATCAATAAACCCCCCTTGATGTCAACCAAAGAAGTGTTGCTGGCTGGTTGCAACAGACGCCTTAAATGGCATGGGGTCTCACAACATGAGGGTAAGATGGAAAGCATTAAGGAAATACTGGCCGGAAAAAATGCGGAGCTTGCTGAGGTCCAAAATACAGTGGGAGACTTTCAACTCGTACCCTCTCTTTACCGAGACACTATAAGCGAGATAGGGAAATTTTTTATTTTAGAGGGGAATCAACCCTGTAAAGGGGTACCACTGAAAGGATCAAACCCATGGTATTCTAAAACCTGCAGAGAAAAAAGACTGACTTTATCAAAAGCCCTAAAGAAGCGAGACAGTAGTATGATTAGAAGAGCAAGACAGGAATACTCTAGATCCCTGGTTGTCGCTAAATGGGAATGGGAGGAAACTTATTGGCAGGACCTTAAAGAGGCATCATTGAATAGGAATTCCACTGTTTTTTGGGACCTCGTAAATAGAGGGAAGAGGGCCAAAACGACAAGTATCCTGAACCACATAACAGAGCTGCAATGGTTTAACCATTTCTCTGTTATATATGCGGGAGCGGCTGCCCCTCTAGATTATGAGGAAGAGCACAGTGTGACCCCTGCCGCAATCTTTCCACCTGATGTTATCTTTGAGACCCAGGAAGTCACCTTGGCAATAAAAAGTATTGCACCTGGTAAAGCGGCAGGCCCAGACGGTCTTCCAGGAGATTTGCTTCTGCACGATCCAGTATCCTGGGCATTGTTTATTTCTGCTATAATGAATGCCATAGCCAGGGGCTCTATAGTACCAGAGTCCTGGAAAGCGGCAGTAGTGATCCCTATATATAAAAAGGGTAATAAGGAGAATCCTGCCAACTATAGGCATATCAGTTTAATTGATGTGATCCAGAAGGTGGTTGGCAGGGTTCTTCTTATGAGACTGAAGCTGTGGACTGAGAACATGAATATTTTATCCCATCTTCAAGCAGGTTTTAGGCAAAAGGTAGGCACAATGGATCAAGTTTTTAGATTTTTTATGATTTATTGGAAAGTGGTAGTTTTAGGGAAAGGTACTTTATATTTAGCTTTTATAGATCTTAAGTCCGCTTTTGACTTAATCCCTCGCCAAAGATTATGGCAGGTTTTATCAGAATTAGGTGTCCCTCCAGAGATTCTCGCTTTTTTAATACTTTTACAAGAGGATAATCACGCCAAGATTAGATGGGGCGCTCAGGGTCAGCTCACAGAGAGTGTCACGGTGAACAGGGGGTTTCGCCAGATCTGTGTATTAGCTCCCACCCTGTTTTCCCTATACATTTACGGGGTGGTGGATCCTCTTAGAGAGGACCCTGCTGATGCTCCAGCCCTGGCTGGTGAAAAAATTCCTACCCTCCTGTTCGGCGACGACACTCTCTTGATCTCAAAATCACCAGGTGGCCTACAAAAGATTTTAAATAGGTTTGGCTCCTTTTGTAAATCTTATGGCCTGATTATAAACACTGAGAAAACCAAATTAATGGTAATTAATCCTCCAAGACGTTTTAGGAATGTTTTTAGTTTGGATGGCAACCCATTAGATATTGTGGACTCCTTCGATTATTTGGGCATCCAGATCGCGAAAGGGATGAAGTGGAGTCCGCACCTAAGTAAGATGCTCCTATGCCACAAGAGGGCTTCTGGTGCTATTATAAGAGAACAACATCTCTCTATGAGCAGACCAGTGGCCCCGGCCCTTGTGGTATACGAGGCCAAAGCATTATCTTGCGCAATGTATGGTGCTGAAATTTGGGGCCACGAAAGTATCCATGATTTAGTTAAGTCTGAGAACAAAATCATGAGGGATCTTATTTCTCTTCCCACATCAACTCCATTAAAACCACTGTTTTATGATCTAGGCAGACATTGTATTCAGAACATTGCAAGACTTCGACCTTTATTATTTTGGGCAAGACTACGAAGGACACCGGAGCTTGCTAAGTATGCCGCAGCCCTAAGCGAACTCATACTAGCTGATACTGGGAAGAGGATAAAATGGATTTCCTATGTAAGACAATTGCTGAGAGAAATTGGATACGAAGACTGTTGGGAATCTCAGACTCCTCCCTCAAAATTGGATCTCAAGAAGGCTTATTGGAGATGGGTTAATGATAGAGAACTAAGTAATGCTAATATGGGGAAGCTGACTGAGGCTTATTTTGAGCACAAGACACTTTGCAAATTGGAACCTTACCTTGATTTTATTCTCATCCCACTGGATAGATCATTGTATGTGAGATTCAGATTAGGAACTTTACCTCTCAAATCCATCACGGCTAGCTGGAAGGGTCAGACAAGCACACCATCTGGTTGCTCAAGCTGTGCATCCCCGAAGGAGACTATTCCCCATTTCCTTTTTGCCTGCTACACTTACAGAAGAGCGAGATCCAAGTGGCTGAGACCAATTTGCAGAATTCTGGGCTCCAGAGACTATGTAACTGTGTTGCGTATCCTAAAAACCGATACCTCGTCTCTCACTGTAGTATGCGGACTGGCCAAGTATCTGGGTTGCGCTTGGCTACTGAGGAAAAAAAAACTTGCTACTTTTGCACATTGAAATGCTGTTGAGGCCCGGTTTTTATCCTTTTTACCAATCCCTTTGCAATGAAATCTGTGTCTCTTTGTACATAGTGCCTTATTCTGGAACATATTACATTTATGATCAAACTTTTTAATTCATCAAATGTTTTACTTGATCCTTTTTATCTTGTATTGTATGTTGTGCTTTTATGATATTTTTATCGAATAAAGCTTTACCTACCTACCTACCTACGGATACGAGTTGTACGCAATTTTTTTTACCCGGATCGGAATCGGCACCTAAGTATTATTAAGTATTGACATTTGTACTTGAATTATAGGAACTTCCAGTGCACAATTCTTCCAGTACACACACTTCCAGACAGGACTGCTCTCTCCTTGAGCACAGGGAAATAAAACACCAAAAACAGCATAATACCAACATTTGGAAGCAAGAAAAAGGGACGTTTAAAAAATAAAAAATCTATTTATTTCACTTGCATTGATTTGGAGGCAATTTTAGGGAGGAGAAAACAACAATAAAGCTGTATGTGGTTTAAAAAATCATGAGTCACCCTGCTGAGATAGGTGTGTTGCCACATATGACATGGGTAGAAATGGAAGTGCATGTAAATATTCTTTGGGCGCAGAAACACTTTGGCAAAG
This sequence comes from Triturus cristatus, assembly GCF_964204655.1. Taxonomy (NCBI): domain Eukaryota; kingdom Metazoa; phylum Chordata; class Amphibia; order Caudata; family Salamandridae; genus Triturus; species Triturus cristatus. Next base: position 123,158,562 of record NC_140589.1, read on the forward strand.
GGGGCCTACATGCATAGGGGTGCTATCTAGCACTGTAAGTTGGATAAAAAAAGTTTGAGAGGGTACTCTAATAAAGTCATGGCAAAGAAGTATAACTAGGAATATTTTTTTAGAGGCACCACCTTAGTAATATGAAACACCCTGCGTATATGCTTATAATGCCTTCATCAGCTTCATCCCAATTGTTTTCAGAAAGAAAAATGCAAGTGCCCCTGACGCCGGGCTTACATCCCCCCATTGTCCCCAAAAAGTTGGGGAGCTACGGGCAATTGGCACTGGGTCAAGGGTGCCGCGGATCGAAAACATTTGGGAACCACTGCATTAGGCACAGATGTTGTAAAGCCAGTAAGGCTGTACCTGTAATACGGTACAGTTTTCTTCCTTGTACATAATCAGTGTATGTGCAGGACATAGGGCCAGATGTCATCTGTAAAGGCAAAGATGATGATTAATTAATGTTGCTTTGTACCTTCCTATCACTATTTTGAAATGTGTGCTTTTAAGTTTTAATTATCAGTGTTAATTGAATTCTACCACAGAAAGTTATCTTGCTACTTTTCAACGTTTCATTGAGAGCTTGATAAACAGTGGTTAATTTGTGAAAAAATAAGTGCCGGGACTCTTGTCTGGAGGCACCTTGTGCCAGCCCATTGCTCCTATCAGCACTGCCTATAACAGAACTAACTACTATCCATGAAACCCTACAAGGGGGGAGAGGATGTGACATAACGGCCAGAGCTGCTGATTTTAGAGCTGGGGAGCCTGGTTCAAGTCTTAGCGTAGGCTCAACATCCTGTGATTCTAGGCAAATCACTAATCTTCCTGTGCATACAAAAATGTAATGTGTCCTTAACTGATGCTCATGAAAAGTGCTCTAATACCTTTGGGTCGAGTTTGTTCTATATGCACTGGTGTTGACGATTAAGTGCCAATTCCCAGCACAGGAAACCACCTGCTCAAATTAAGCACAGCTGATAAATCAATCCGTTGAATTGTGACAAGAATTCTGCAAATAAATAAATTGGTATCGTGATTAAAGGATCATCTTGTTGTTTTCTTAGCGCTATTAATAACATGGTGGATAACAATGTACACAGACATCATTGGGTGTGTTTCTGTCAGTTTCCCTACCCCTCGGTTTTCCCCAATCCACCGGTCTCTCAAATTATTTACATAAAACTATCTCTAACGCCGCGGCCGGTCCATACCTTGACCCCTTTCCGGACAAGAAGAGTGATTGTCATGCTGACAGATACTCTTCTTGTTCAGATCAGACAGCCAGGAGCTAGACATGTGCTAAATGGGCAGGCACATGGCTGCCTGAGTTAAACTTGGCCAGGCTGAGCATTTCACAGCCTTGTGGGCATGGCCTCAGCCTGGCAAAAGTGCCTTGAGGCTCTCTCCCTTGTGGTGAGGGGGAGCATCACTGATTGCTCCTGACCTGGGATCTTTAGTTTTAAGCACTGAGGGGCCCAGGGCCAAGTGTCAATCAATGACACCATGTCATAGAGTGGGGTGGGGTAGGGAGGGGTGAGGTCAGCAGTCTCACTGACTCCATCAGACTTTGTGGCGTGTGAGGGACTGCTGCCTTCTCTCATTGGTAGATCCAGTGTCAGCTAATGAGAGAAGGCAAAAGTCCCAACCCTCCTGGGACATACAAGGCTTCCCTCCCAGACAGCTATGGTGTAGGAAAGATTTATGTTTGGCCCGTGCATGTATGTATAAATGTATGTATGTGTATTTGTGAACTGGTTTGTGTGCACTTGTATGTGAATGCATAGGTGTGAGTGAGTGTGTACGTGTGCAGGTGTGGCCACCCCCATCCGGTCCCCCTCCTGCTAAAATCACCTGCCTCCACTGCTAACACCAGTATTAGACTTCGATATCCATCAGTGTACTTGGCTGGCGTCTAATTGTTTCGTGTCTTGGTGGTTGTTAAATGCAAGTTAGGGAACCTGCTCTCTTTCTTTGCCTCTCTCTCATGCTTTGTGATGTCTCAAGAAAACATAGGTAACTGTAAATGCTACACGCAGAACCAGGGCATCCCGCAATTGATGGGGAACCAGGTTGGCGCCAGCTTAACATTCTCTGCTTCAGGGCAAATCACTTAACCTCCCTGTGCGTAAAAAGTAACAAGCATTTACAATACAATAGGTCTCGCAATTGTGAGATTTTGAGGTAGTGACATTGTAAATTGCAATGCCTTTTATAATATTGAAAGGCATTTTCATTTACAATACCAATAGGTCAAACTTTGGCAAAAGCAAGACATATTGTATTGCAGAGCGCGGTGTCCGTGAAGCGGGTGCCACGTTTACCAATAACGCAAAAAACAAAGAAACAGAGCACGGCGTCCCTGAAGCGGGTGCTGCACTCACCATTAAAGTTTTTAAAAAAAGAAATGAAACAGAGCGCGGTGTCCCTGAAGAGGGCGCCGCACTCAACATTATAGTTAAAAAAAGTGAAACTGAGCGCGGTGTTCCTAAAGCAGATGCCGCGCTCAGCATGCAAGCTTATATTTAAAAAAACAAAGGTGAAAGAAGGTGCGGTGTCCCTGAAGCAGATGCCGCGTTCTTTTAAACAGTAATAAAAACAAAATGTGTCATCATTGTGCCGTGAGTGCTGTGGGGGTAGGGGGCATCCTTTTTTAAAGTTACAGCAGTATAGCGCGCCATATGAAAAGCGGTCACCATTGTCCTGTGTGGCCATACTGCATATACAACAAGCATTAAAAATGCAATAGGTCTCGCCGTTAATTAAGTTAAAGCCATTTGCTTTGCTATACAATACTATTAGCAAAGCAAATGGCTTTAACTTAATCAAAGGCGAGACCTATTCACATTTTCAATGCTTGTTATATTTGTATTTAATCCCCTGACATCCATTGTCCAGGTTGGTTCTCTTCACCCACTCCCCGCCCCCCATCCCCTTTGCTGTTGGGTCACTCAGCTTTTACAAAATGAAAATGCATTTTTTTTATTTATCACTACAAGTGGTTTCTGACATCTTCGATCTGTAAATAAAAAAATATACATGAAATTTTACTGTAAATTTCCATGTAATCTCTAGGTAATGTCATGTAAAACTCTTAGAAATTCCACACAATCTCCTGCAACGGAAATCTTCTTAATGTTATCATTCTACCTTAGGGTTCCTGGAATTTTGCAGTTCAAAGAAACCTATAATTCAAACATGTACAATATCCCACCCCTACAGGGGTGTGGAAGTTGAGTCCCAAGCGATTTGCAGTTTTCTTTGTTGATCTCAATGCAAAAGTGCTCAGTATGTCGATTTTAAATATATAACGTTATAAATTATAATTGTAGATTAGAATTGGTATTAGGTCTCGCCTGACCCAGCGCAAGCGCTGATCTGGCGAGACTTATTGAGAGGGCTCCAAAAAGTGCTACCAGGCCAGCCTAGAGCTACAGTGCATGTGCGCGGGCACGCGCGACGTGCTTTACCGCGATAACTTTCACGCTTTGATGTTTGATCGTGAACGCGATCACTTTCACTTTCACGGCCGCTTTGCACAGCCAATAGGTCTCGCTTTTGGGACCTTATAAGTATTTAGTTATGCAACTGTTGCATGGCTAAACACTTATAAGGTCCCAAAGGCGAGACCTATTGGCTATGCCAATGCTTGTTTTTTTAGTGATAATGGATATCTCAAATGGAATGTGCATGGGATAAACAGTTTTTTCAAATTATTGGAGGGCTCTCTATTTTACACTTACTAAACCTTGTTTCTATGCACGTCATAGTTCTACAAGACGCTTTTACAGTATAGTCTAGTTCCTCTACTAACTTCGATTCTGTATACAAATGTTTTATGATATATAATTGCATTATGCTCAACACATTTGAGTTACTGTTAAACAGATGTGTGCTTGATTATTGGCATTTTTCACAGTAACACAAACTTAAGTGTAACAGATTAAATGGTTTCCCAGTAACAAATGTACAGAGTATGAGTGAGCAGACATCAACCGTCATCTAAACGTTGACACACGTGCACACCATAACACGAGCATATATACTGCCACACATGTGTAGGAAATAAACCTGCGCGTGATAGTGAATGTGTACAAAGTACAAATGTGTGGACACTAGGGCATTTGCATTGAGTGGGACAGTTCTGCTTCAAGTAACAATTATGAAGTGTTAAATTTGAGGCTGCAGTAACAATTGCATGTACAGCAATCCTTAAGTGTACAAAGTTGCATAACTGTGGGTGCAGCGATGTTCCCTTTTCTTGGATTGTTAATTCCCTGATCTAAAAGGGTGAAAATGATATGAGAGTGTTTAGCTATGCATGGCATTTAATTACTAGGATTGGCATAGCCAATAGGTCTCGCTTTTGGGACCTTATAAGTGTTTAGCCATGCAACAGTTGCATAACTAAATACTTATAAGGTCCCAAAAGCGAGACCTATTGGCTATGCCAATGCTTGTTTCTGTTTATTACTGCTCTGTAGTAATTGCGGCGCACGGGTGCCACCATTACTACATAGAAGTAACAAACAGGAAAAAAAAGACTGCCTCACGGAGAACATCAAAGCGGCCGTGCGGCCAAGAAAGTGAAAGTGATCGCAATCGCGATCAAACATCAAAGCGCCCGCGAAAGTGAGGCGCGCGCGCCCGCGCACATGCACTGTAGCTCTAGGCTACAGTGATAGCACTTTTTTGAGCCCTCACAAAACGTCTCGCCAGACCAGCGCATGTGCTGGACCAGGTGAGACCTAAAAAGCACCTGCCATTGTTCCCATGAGTCAATAAATAAAATAGTGATCACCCACTTGTAACACAGACCATGTAACAAGCCAAGTAAAAGGTCCAGTCATTATGGGAGGTAACAAATGCAGACAAGGTGGTACCAAGGAGGGACTAACAAGCCTATTTACGAATCGGAAGCCAGCATTTATGAAGGACAATGACACAAGCCAATGACAAATACGGACGGAGTGTGGGCGGGGCTTCCACTGCATACTCCAATACAGCATGCCTAGCAGAGCAAGAAGCGCATGCGCACTGCCTCTAGGCTCGACCTAAAAAATGAATGTTTCTTGTGTAATGTAACTGGTGCACATGTAAAGTGCTCCAATACCATTGGTTCGCGCTACATGAAACCGTAAAAAGAATTACAAAAATTGCGTTCTTGACTGGGATGTTCTTAACACATTTTTCTAAGTTGCATTTTCTGACTATCAGATATTACATACAGCAGCTGTACATACCTCTTTGCACTATATAAAACTGGTAACTAAAAAATATTACATGAAATGAAAGCATGCTACAAGCCTAATGTCACTGCCGTGTAAGTGAAAAACACATTCTGCCACTGGGTAGGTGCGCTGCGACACTCTCAGCAGATCTCATCATTAAAATGTCCTCCATCAATAACTCGCTCGTGAGATGGCAAACCCTGAGGGGTTCTGTCAGTCAGAGCCCATATAATGAAGAACAGGCGTCAGGAACAAATCATGTATGAAACCTACTTTGTCAACTGCTTCTTTTCTTTGTATATCGTGAAAAGGATAACATGTCAAGTGCATCATAACCTCTGATGAACAGTTGCTCAGGAAATGGTACAAGTGAATGAGTGAGAGAAAAAAACTTACTTTTACAGGGAGCTCTTGAATCTTTAATGAGGCAGTGTGTTTGGCCATAGCCACTTAAGCATTGGCAAAGCCGGGGGACAGGGTCGGACTGCGAGCACAAACCAGCCCTGGCAATTCAGTCGGACCGCCCGGGAAAAGGGGGCGGTGTTCTAGTGTGAAGCACTGCTGCTTCTTTTGTTACAGGGGGCCGATATTGCAGCAGTGCAGCAAAACCGGCACCTAGAAACAAAAAGCAGCTCCCACCACGCCAAAACTGGCACCCATCCTTCCAGCCTTTTGGGAAAATGCCCGATGCCCGCTATGGCCAGTCCAGCCCTACCAATGGGCCTGTTTTTACTGCGCTAACACATGCAAAAATAGACATACACAGGTGCTGTTTGCATCTATTAGCACTTTATCCTTCGGTCTATTGCCTTGTTCGCAATTGTCCTACCTTGCCCTCCATGTACACTTCTACCGGCACTCATTCGCGGCCTGATTGATGCTATGTGCAACTTTACACCCAAAATTCAGTTGTCAAATACACACACCAATGTCATTGTTATTTAAAGTTGTTGGAGCCTGTTGGACTTGGCCCTTTTTGCAGGGTCATCCCTGAACTTTTTGCCTTCCTCCTATATTTTTTTCTGACCTGTTGTTGGCTGTTTTATGACTCTAGGCACTTTACCACTGCTGATCAGTGGTAAAGTGCATATGCTCTCTATTGTAAATGGATGCATGGATTAGTGATTCCATGATTGACTGGTTTGGTTTACTTGTCAGACCCTAGTACAGTGCACTGAGTGTGCCCAGGGCTTGTAAACCAAATGCTGCTAGTGGGCTTGCAGCACTGGTTGTGCCACCCACAGAAGCACCCTGATAAAGTGTGTCCAAGGCTTGCCATTGCAGAGCCTGCGTGCAGTCTGGTACTGTCATGCTGACTGGGCAAGTGCACCCACTTGCCAGTCCCTAAACCTTCCCTTTTCTTCATAGCAGACACCCCTATGGTCGGCCTAAGGGCAGGGTGCATTGTAAGTATAAGGTAGGACATGCCCTGCTATGTGTGGCATGTCCTAATAGTGAATTATAGCCATTTTCGTTTTTCACTACTGCACGGCTACCTGATCTTCATAGGCCAGAATGGACAGTTTGATTATTACATCTTATAATCCTAACTGACTCAGGGAACATGGTAGAAATTCGAATTTAGTATGCCTGAATTCAGAATGATAAAATGCATCTTTTAGTGAAGTTGGTTTTAACATTCTGTGTTTGAAAATACCACTTTTAGAAAGTAGTTATTTTCTTGACAGGGCTGGGGGATTCCAGGAGACAGGGTGAGTCAGCCCAGTGGTGAATAGAGAGATCTGCATCTAGATGGGAGGGAGGGGTTGCACCTGGGACCTGAATAGGGCTGTGCCTTCCCTCCACAAAGCTGGCTCCACCTCCTGTGGTGCGTCTGATGTCTCTGCCCTGCACTCTGAAAGGAAAGAAGGAGTCATGTAAACAATGTGCTCCAGGACTGACCGGATCTGGTTTGGACTAGGCAAAGGCCTCTCTGCCTTTAGAGAACAAAGAGAATCTTAGTATAAATATTTGGACCCAAACCCAAGAACTTTAGATCACTTAGGGAACTAGAAGAAGAAACCTTTACTGAGGAGTGGAACCAGAGAGACTGAGGAGAGACTATCCCTGAACCTGGGGGGTTGGCCTGCAGTGGTTGCCTGACTGCCAAAGAAAGGAGAAAGGACTTTGTGTGCACTGTATTCAACTTGTAAAGGATCTCCAAGGGCTTGAGAAAAGAGCTTGCTTCCTGCTGAAGTCTCAGGGACAACAGACTTCAACCACCAGCTCCCCAAGAGTTCTTTGGAAGTGCCTGTAGCTGTATTTGGGCCTTCTGAGGGACTGCGTGTCGCAAGGAGCTGGAAGCGTGACTCAAGAAGAAGAAGCTTGTCGCCGTCGCAGCCGCTGCCGTCGCATCACTGAACAAGGGTGTCGCCGCGGTAGCTGTCGCATTGCACCGCATCACGAAAAGCGTCTCACAACACCTAAGAAGTGTGTCACCGTCACAGCCGCTGCATCGCATCACTGAACAAGGGTGTCACCGCTGGAGCTGACGCATCGCACCGCATCACAAGAAGCACCTCGCATCCACGGAGAAGCGTGCCGCTGTCGCAGCCGCTGTCGGTGCATCACTGAGCAAGGGTGTCGCCGCTGCAACTGTCGCATCGAGCGGAAGCGTCTCGCATCGTTGGAGAAGAGTGTCGCCGCCAAAGCCTCTGACGTCGCATCACTGGACAAGGGTGTTGCCGCTGGAGCTGGCGCATCGAGCCGAGACATCTCGCAACATCAGAGAAGCGTGCCGCATCAGGAAGATATTCACATCTTTATTTCTTTGCACCAAACTTTCATCGCATCACCAACGTTGCAACAATTTCGTTGCCCTGCGTGTCGCATCTCAAGGTACATTGACTCAAAGTGTCGCATTTTAAGATCTAAATAGAACTAAGCCAATTCTACCATTTTAAAATAACAGTATTGTGGATTTTTGTCGTTTAAGGTCTTGTGTTAAATCTATATAAAGAATACTTATTTTTGAAATAAAACTTGTGTGGTGTCCATCTGTAGTGTTGTCACTTGATTACTGTATGTGTTCACAAATGCTTTACACACTGCCTCTGAGATAAACCTGTCTGCTCGTGCCAAGCTACCAAGGGGGTGAGCAGGGGTTATTTTAGGAGTGTACCCCCTTACCCTGACTAGAGGCAAGGGTGCCTATTTGTCACAAGTACCTATCTGTGCCAACTAGAGACCCCCAAATCTTACAGAGCCCAGTCTATTTAAAGATCAAATGCATGATTAAATACCATCAAGACTCAGTATCACAGGCAATAAATAGGCAAAGCTGTCTATTCGCCAAAGACGTATTTTGGGTTTACCTAGAACTTACATGGACTAACAGCCCGCCCCTTGCTTACCATTGGTTGTTTTTATTGTCACTCTCATTTGTTTGCTTCTTATCCAATGGCTTTCCTCGTCCTTGCTTATCAAATACATTAATGTATGAATACATAAAAAAACAAGCAAAAAAAAAATAATGTACAATTAAAGTAAATAGTCAAATAAACACATAAATAATGCAAAGAAATGCTCCAGCTTTTTAACGAATGGTTCTAAATTTGTCAATAGAATGCAGACAGTTTACCTTTGTGAGGTACAAAGATCAAAGACTAGCGCAGACAATTTGTGAAAGAACTAAAGAAGACCCCAAAATCAATTAGTCAGTTTGCTACTGGACGATGAAAGAGAGCATTTACAGAGGTAATTTTATTTACCAAGGTGGGGGAACGCTGAGGTGGGTGAAAGAACAGCGGCCTCGCGTAAAAGCCAACTGGCGCACACCACAGAGGCAGGAAAGATGTGTTGTCTCTGGCAAGTAGATCCATTAATTTGTGCAGGTGACGAGAAGGGAGGTTATTATAGGCTACTTTTCATAAAGAGTAGTAGGGTGAGGAGGAAACTCTAAAAAGTTTAATACTCACAGTGGTCCTTATTGTTTGCCCCCTGCTATGGTATTCAGACTAAGTAGCACGAAAGGCTTAAAATAGTGGTGTACACACAGGGGCATATTTATGAGTGGCGTGCATCACATTTGCACCGCACAACGTAGTACATGCAGGATGCTAACCACTGTCAGAATTTTAAAGCCACGCAAAGCCACTTTGCGTGGCTCAGAGAGGCTTAAAAAATCTGTAGTAACGCAATGCAGCGTAAATCGTTGAATTGTGTTACTCGGCCATGAGAAGTCTTTCCATGGGTGTTGCATTGGTTTTCCCACGCAACTCCTATGGATTTTCAGATTCAGATAGTCTTTGTTTGGTATTAGTATAATCATATATGTGCAAAATCCATACAGCAATAAAATAGCAAAATAATTGTTGACACTTCAGGAAAATCTGTTAAGGATCGAAACAGCATGGCCTCGAACAACAACTCATATTTCAATTTCATTATTTTGTGCCAAGAAAGCATACATACAATTACTGATAAAAGCACTATAAAAATAAATGCCAGAGCGAATACCGAACAAATGTACGGAAACAGTGTTCAGTGCAGTTGTAAACCACAGACGGAGGACTTTACACAATAGACAAGGTACAGCCTTTCCCTATTGAACAGCTCCAAATAGAACAGATATGAGATGTGGGGGCATATCAGCAAGCTGGCGATGAAAAATTTTCGCCGCTTTAGCGTCCGTTTTCGGACGAAAAGTGGCGATAATTTTATTGCTTAATCAGCAAGGTCACACTAACGCGTGATTCCTTGCTTTAGCTCCCATTCCCATAACGACCACCTTTGCATCTCTAATGAGATGCAAAGTGGGCATTCCGTCCCAAAATAACTGGAAAAATGTCGCTAACCGACATTTCTCCAATTATCAAGGGAATCGCTAACAGGAATAGCGATAAGAAAAGTAGCGCTAACCACAGTTAACGCTACTTTCCTTACGCCTGCTTTCACCCTGACTTAACCATTATATCCAATGTAAGGTGGATATAATGGCTAAGTATGCCCTGCCTTATCAGCAAGCTAACGCCAAAATGTGTGAGATTATCACTGGATGTTAGCGCAAGGAATTTTATCGCTTTTAGATAAGCATTGCTGATAGCACGCTATCTCAGTGATAAAAATCCACGTTAGCCGGCGATAATTATCCTAGCGCTAAGTGCGCTTAGCGATAATTATCGCCGGTTGTTGCTGATATGCCCCGTCGTTTTTTACTTCCCCACTAGCTTTCTCAGACGGGTGGCAATAGATAGAAATGTATAGACCATCAAGCAAATAGACTCTGGCGGAAGAAGCTGTAAATAACACAAAGCTGACCTACAACTTTTGATATTCTGATGCTTCAGTAAAGAAATCAAAAACTGTTTTCAAGGCGTAAAAGAGGCTTGTCCATAGCTGAATCAAAAGGACAAGGGTCCAAAAGCACATCTGGGTGTGCAAAGCTAAGATAAGAGACCAGAAAATGAGCTGTACCAAATCTGATTCTAGTTAAATAAAATCTTTGTGAGTGGGAGAGGGGGACATCAGATACGGTTCCATGCTCGTAGTAGTAACGAGAGATAAGAATTCTGTCACACGCTTCTTTTTAGACTCATGCTCTGGCCTTTGTTGGGCAAATATGGCAAACAAATCATGTGTAAATTGCTTTTTAGGACTGGAAGCCATTGAAAGTGGCTTATGGTAACAATCTTCTCTCCCAAACAGTACTAGGTGCTCTTCTACGTAAGATAACCAATGGAGGTTCTGCGCTTTATCTAAAGGCTCTCAGTCATTGATCAGAACCTGATTAAGCAAGATTTCTTGTTTATCCCATATTGATCTCCATAGCATTAAGGGCGCTACTTTAACATAATCTGCCAATGGGACAAGTTCCACATCTACGAGACAGAGATATATAGGCAGACTATTTGGGACAGACAAAAGTCTTCTTAGACATTTCTTTTCGGAGACCTGAAAGGCATCCATGTTACAATAACCCCAAACCCCTACTCCACGGGGTGCCATGGCAGGGCATAGTGTGTTGTTTATGGGGAGGTTAAATTCATAAAGCCAAGGTGGATCGGACCACTCTTGGCCATGGTGTATTTAGAGACAACCAAGTGAAGATTGAGGAATTGCTCCAAGGTGCCCAAACCCTGTCTAAACCTGCACTGTATTTGGGAAAAGCAATCCTTATCATTAACCCATGCTTCCAGTCATTCAAGAACAATTCTGCCCATATGTTTGCTGGAAGTATCTATCAAGGAAATAGGGTGGGAGCAGCGGGGGTCAGATCGATTGCCTTTTTTAAAGATTGGTATTATATATAAGAAACAGCCAAGATTTGGGAGGACCTTCAATCACCTCACTTCTCAAGATGTTAGTCAGGAGCGGGGCCCAAAAGTCAGGGTTGTCTGTGAAAAGATCAGCTGGTACACCATCAGGGCCGGAGGCCCTATTTCTCTAAGTGCAATGTAAAGAACGGACTAAATAACTATAACTAGGCATGTAGATCTCCAAACTGTCACCTGTCGATGCGGGAAGACCTCGTTCAATGTGACTATCAGCTCCATTGGTACAGCTGTATGGCTTAGTAAAGTGCTCAAGTCATTCTTGGGGGGAAATCCAACTCCTATCAGTGTGATATGAGCATCTTTATGGAAGGAATCATTTACAATCTTCCAAAACAGTGAGTCCTTCTTTAAGCTGGCTACATATAGATTACCTTGAGCTTCAGCTCTGAGGTTGTTCTTCCTCTGAGCAATAGCTTGTTTATACTTGTTTCTGCACAATCTCACCCACCACTGAAAGCGGGCGATGACTGGAAATGGGCTGAGGTCAAGCCCCTCCTCAAGAAACCCACGGCTGACCCGATGGACCTGAAAACCTACTGGCCCATCTCTCTCCTTCCCTTCGCAGCCAAAGTCACCGAGAAATTCGTCAACGCCCAGCTGACCACCTTCATCGGAGAGAACGTCATCCTCGACCCCTCACACTCCGGATTCCATAGCAACCACAGCACCGAGACCACCCTTTCTCCCCACCACCGACGACATCTGCATGCTACTAAACCAGGGCCACACCGTGGTCCTCACCCTGCTAGACCTCTCCGCAGCCTTTGGTACCGTCTCCCACCGCACTCTGGTAGCCAGACTCCATGACGAAAGCATACGGGGAAACGCCTTTGACTGGATCCACTCCTTCCTCGCCAGCAGAACCCAAAGGATCAGACTACCACCCTACCACTCCGAACCCATAGAGATCAACTGCGGAGTACCCCAAGGATCATCGCTCAGCCCCGCGCTCTTCAACATCTACATGGCCCCCCTTGCCGCCATCGTCAGACAGCTTGGGCTCAGCATAGTATCCTACGCTGACGGCATCCAGCTCATCCTCTCCCTCATGACAAACCCTGAAGTCTCCAGACTCAGCTTCCAGGAAGGATGAAAGACGTTGCAACCTGGATGAGCAACAGCTACCTAAAGCTCAACTGTGAAAGATAGAGGTCCTCCTCCTCGAACCCTCCCCCACCGCTTTGGACACCTCCTGGTGGCCCTCCGCCCTCGGAAACCCTCCCACCCCAACAGACCACGCCCGAACCTCAGCACCATTCTAGACTCCTCCATCACCATGATGTGCCAGATCAACGCCGTTGCCTCCACCTGTTTCAACACCCACCGCAGCCTCCGCAAGACCTTCAAGTGGATCGCCCCCGAAGCCAGAAAGACCGTCACCCACGCACTCATAACTAGCAGACTGTACTACGGAAACGCCCTCTACGCTGGAATCAACAAACCCCTGCTACACAAACTCCAGACCATCTGCGAGACCTCCAGTGGCTCCCCATCAAGAAGAGTAACTTTCAAGCTACTCACCCATGCCTACATATCCCGCCACAAAATCGGGCCCAAAAACCTCAACAAAAGAATCTCTTTCCATGCACCCAAAAGAAACCTCCGCTCCGCCTACCTCGCCCTAGCAGTGACCACACGCATCCGCAGAGCAGGTGGAAGAGCCTTCTCCTCCGTCACAGCCAAAGGCTGGAACGGCCTCCCAGTCAACATCAGATGCTCCCCTACCCTGCAAAGCTTTAATCCAGGTTGGATGGAGCAGGGTAGGTCTGACGGCAGTGTCCGGTCAAGCCAACAAGTATCCCTCAGTGTGGCCGGGACCCTCTAATCCACCTATGAAGCACCATACACCTCTAATTGAGGTGGATTTCCGAACCAGCACCCTTACCTGAGAGTTTCAGACTGGGTCCAGATTGTGGAGCACCTCTCCATCTGGTTAGAAAAAAACGTCACTATGTACTGTTTCCCTGCACCAGGTTTCCTGCAAACACACAATGTTAAAACTGCTAATTATATTGCACCAATCAACACTGTTCACCTTGCTTAGCATTTCCGCCACATTCCAAAATATACATTTTAAATCAAATTGTATGACCAGACGGTCAGGTCCAGCCAGTCAATCAAAATTGTCCAAAAACAACAATGGTGCATATCTGTTAGAGTAGCTCAACTCACGTGCAACATGAAGACGCCTTCTGGGAGGGGCAGTACGCCTTGGCAACTACCACACTGATTTTGACGCATTCCCATATGTACAAGAACTTGTAAACCTGGGAATGCGCCAAAGGGGGAGGTGCAACAAGGAGAAATAGCTCTATTTCTCCTCATTTCTTCCAATATCTATGTGTGCTGCATTCTGAAATAAATGATAGAGGCTCTCTATGAGAGCCATACATAACAAGGTTATTACTCATTTAAGTCAATGTCTATATACATGCATTTTTCAGGCGGCATATTTTATCGTACCAAGAGGCAAACGATCTGCATTTATTTTTAGAATACTGTGGCAGCTGTTGTGGTACACAGGGTTGATGTTCTTAGCCAGTCCATTGTTGATTAAGTTACGAACTACCTTTTCTGGAATATAATAAACATCCAACCAAATTTAGGGCAAATAATCTCCACATATGGTGGTATGAGATTAAAAAAGTTTTTGGTTAAGAAAAGTAACTCATCCAGTATACACCTTGTCCACCAGAACAATGATGAGGGTTTGGAGGCGGGTCATAATTCCCCACGCTCTATGATTTTTCCGTGCCCCAAACTCTTACTCCAACATTTAGTTCCAGATTATATTATCTTGTACCCCATAAAACTTTCTGACATGCCTGTAGAAAATACAATAATTGCAATGCACTTATCTCAAACACACATATGGAACTAAGAGATTAGCCTGAAAATGTTTGAGTCTTCTGTGTTCCTAAATAAACCTTGTAATAAAAAAATATTGTAAATGCTGTTAATGATAAGGTATCTTGGTGCACCACAATCTGTTTATATGCTCTTATGCCGATTGTGCTGAAAATAGCTGCATCTCTTACGTAAGATAACATTTCCTGAATGTGGAGACTCCCAGGCCAAGTTCTGTCCCACCCACAGAACTGAATTAGTTCTTGCTGCGAAACTGAGACTTGTGTATTTCCCTTCACTTGGACAATGCCCTCCGTGATCTCTTATGGTCTTTGACATGGTGTCCTACTCCGCTCTTCTGGCTAGAATCAGAGATGCTGGTGTTGTGGAGCATCTGCCTTAGGTTGTCTGGCTTCTTGTCCATCTGGTCATCTGGTGTATACTTCGTGTGGCTTCTTTTATAGCTGATCGTTACCAAGCTAGGTCCTTCAACCTTGTTTCTTCTCCAAAGAGCTTCCTTATGGTGTCCACGAGGGCTCCTCCCATAGTATTACTTTGACAATTTTTGGTGAGATCGTTTGGGTATCATTTCTACTGTAACCCAACTAATAAAAAAAATGACTTACAAAAACTGATTACTTCCTTGAATCTCTTTTGTAGTGCTTTCAAGATTGCATTACAGTAATTGCCAAATAGACGTTCAACAGCCAAACTGAATACTGATAAAACAGGAATATTTCTCTTTGGGAGTGTCTCTTCCTCCCGGTCAGATCATTGGTGACCTACTGCTGTAGGCACCACCGTTCCTTCCTGCTAGAAATCTGGATCTAATATTTGAAGCAGGCTTGCTACTTATGCCACAAAGAGATACATTCGATTCTTCTTGCTTCTTTGCTGTGTGCTCGCGGGCAAAAAGTCTTCCTTTGTTTTAAGAAGAAAATCACACAGACCATTGTCACCTCTCATCTCAACAATGGGCCCTTCCTTTATCGCAGCCTTCCCAAGTACCTCCATGTATTGTAGTTTGTGCGAAACACAGCTGTTCAATTTGTTCTGGGACTTCAACACAGGGCATCTATATCTGGCAATCCTACCACCCTCCATTGGCTAGCACCACTTAAGAAGATAGTAATCAAAAGTGTGTGTGTTCATCATTGTTGTTTCAATGACACTTGCCCTATGTTTTTGCAAGCCTTAGATCTTCAACTTCCCATCTGTTGGTCATTTCCTCCAACTGATGTCAATTTATCAAAATGCAAGGGGTAGCGGCAATGATATTCCATGGCCTTTGACCTATAGGTGACATCATAGGAAGTGACATAGGATTTTTGACCTGGTGGGGTCATGGGAAGGGGCATCCCTAGACCTTTGACTGTCAGTGTAAGGTGCCACTGTCTGTTCAACAAATTCGATTTAATGCAATTTTGGATAAATGTAAGTGAGATACAGTACTACACTTCATTATCATAACATACTTGCTCTTAAGTAACTCCTATTGAGAGGTGTGATCTGCTTCTTCCCGATAACTGGCCAAAATATTTGGTCTATGGGAGAGTGTTGCAGTACCAGTGATTGGCCATGTGCTATACTTGACTTACTCCAGAGCTGGCTTGAGTATATGTAAGCCTGTTTTGTCAGTAGTATTACTGTAGTATATTTAAATGAGTATCTAATGAATTACAGTTATCTTATACTTATGTGAGTGTGAATTTTGTACTAGCATGTCCTTCTGTAAGCCCCTCCTTCAATTTCCCTTAACCCTGCATATATTGTAGTAATTATTCCCCATTTTCCCACCACTATCACATTCACTGCAAAATCAGAATAAACCACTATTTAGGGGCCGATTCCGATCCTGGAAAAACCGGGTACGAACCATCGGTCGGAGCGTTTTCTCCGTCCGACTCGTACCCGGGAAAAAAACATTACAAACATGCAAGTACGATTCGCACGGAAACACCATTTCCATACGAATCGTAGAAAACACAGACTGACGAAAAAATACATACCAATGTGATCCGGGACAGCGCCGACGTGACGTCGGGACGCATTCAGGCTGCGTTTCACGAACCAGGAAGTACGATTCATACCGACAGCAGTCCGGACGGCAATATTTTTACGGCACCCAAAAAGTGCCGGAAAAGCGAAGTACGCCGCGATGCGAGCGGAATTGGGGGCCCGGTATGCGCCATACCCCCCCCAGCCCCCCGTATGTATGCGCCGAACACCCCCCAGCCCCCCGTATGTACGCGCCGACCACCCCCCCAGGCCGCGGATGGACGCGCCGTACCCCCAGCCCCCTGTGTATGGACGGTGCGGACCCCCACCCCACACCCCGTATGTACGGTGCGGACCCCCACCCCCCGTATGTACGGAGCGTCCCCCACCCGTGTATGTACGGAGCGTACCCCCACCCGTGTATGTACGGTGCGGACCCCCACCCCACCCCCCATATGTACGGTGCGGACCCCCACCCCACCCCCGTATGTACAGAGCATACCCCTACCCGTGTATGTACGGAGCGTACCCCCACCCGTGTATGTACGGTGCAGACCCCCACCCCACCCCCCATATGTACGGAGTGTACCCCCACCCGTGTATGTACGGTGCATACCCCCACCCATGTATGTACGCAGCGTACCCCCACCCGTGTATGTACGGTGCGGACCCCCACCCCCGTATGTACGGTAAGGACCCCCACCCCCCGTATGTATGGAGCGTACCCCCACCCGTGTATGTACGGTGCGTACCCCCACCCGTGTATGTACGGAGCGTACCCCCACCCGTGTATGTACGGAGCGTACCCCCACCCGTGTATGTACGGTGTGGACCCCCACCCCCCGTATGTACGGAGCGTACCCCCACCCCAGCTATGCGCTGGGGGTCCGCACCGTACATATGGGGCGGTGGGGTGGGGTTCCGCACCGTACATACACGGGTGGGGGTACGCTCCGTACATACACGGGTGGGGGTACGCACTGTACATACATGGGTGGGGGTACGCACCGTACATACACGGGTGGGGGTACGCTCCGTACATACACAGGTGGGGGTACGCACCGTACATACACGGGTGGGGGTACGCTCCGTACATACACGGGTGGGGGTACGCACCGTACATACACGGGTGGGGGTACGCTCCATACATACACGGGCGGGGGTATGCACCGTACATACACGGGTGGGGGTACGCTCCGTACATACACGGGTGGGGGTACGCACCGTACATACACGGGTGGGGGTATGTACCGTACATACACGGGTGGGGGTACGCACCGTACATACACGGGTGGGGGTCCGCTCCGTACATACACGGGTGGGGTAGACACCATACATACACGGGTGGGAGTCCGCACCATACATACACGGGTGGGGGTACGCTCCGTACATACACTGGTGGGGGTTTGGCGCGTACATCCGCGGCCAGGGGGGCGTTTGGCGCGTACATGCGGGGGCTGGGGGGGTGTTCGGTGCGTACATCCGCGGCTAGGGGGGTGTTCTGCGCGTACATGCGGGGTCTGGGATGGGGTGTTCGGCGCGTATGCGGGCACATGTCTCCATGGTTGCTATGGGAGTTCGGTCCGCACTGAGTTTTTTCCATACGGTTGTAAAATCGAAAGGACGGGACTGATCGTACTTGCGCGGTCGGACTTCAATTTTCCGATTCGTACGGTAAATCGTCCGGGGATGTGTCGGACACATTTTCCGACCCGAGGACGTGTGGGGAAATTTTCCCAATGCGATTCGTATGGACTTTTTCCCATGCGAATCGTACTTGGCAGTTTGTACGCTACTTGTACGATTCGTACGGTAAAAAATCCGGATACGATTCGTACGGGGAACATTTTTCCAGGATCGGAATCGGCCCCTTAATAAGGATAGTTTTTAGTGGGACTCCAGAGGTGAAAGGCCTGCATCCACCATTCACATTCCCCACCCCTTCAAACTACAGGAGAAGGAATATTAACGTTTGAGAAAATAACACACAAAAAGTGAACAAAAAAATAAAACACATCTCGCATTTATACTAATGAATAATGGGAAATCACGATCGAACAAGCAGATAAGAGAGGTGAGATCATGATTATGAACCAATTAGATTACAATAATGAAATCACAACACAATTACCTGTGCCAGCACTTTAAATGAAATCAAGACTCCCACCTGTGAGATCACACACTTATTGCTAGTACTACTGATCGAGGTGGAAACTCAGGTTCACTCAGTAATAATAAATATGCTTTCCTTAGCACCACAATCAACGTATTCTACTATTTGGAACTTTACATTCTTGCAAAACCCAACAGGCTGTCTGTTTGACCATTATATCAATACATCAATTGGTTTGCCAAGCCATTTGTTCTACTGACAAAAGGATACAAAAGGGACAGTCGTGGCCTTGTCAATACAATAGAGGGCATGCATCTAGATGGGCAGTTACAGGTTCAGGCCACAATGCACATCCAGTCTTCGTGCACCAGTAGCCCTCAGTCATATGCCCTATATGTCTGTAAGGAAATATTGAATTTATGCCACTTTCCATCCTTCTCATCCTGGCTCTGATCAACGCCTGTCTGGGAAAAAGTATTGTCCATTTTTGAAAGATTTGTTTAAACGAGCCAAAGGTGTGTCTATGGGTGCAAGTTTTGCACTACATTTTTATAGATGGCAATGTGGAAAAAAACATATCTGCACTCTAAACAATATTTAACAGGCCCATATCTCTTTAGATGACACCTTTCTCATTGACACGTGGCCTAAACATGTGAGTTGAATTCACAGACTGGCTCAGTCTCTCCTGACATTCAGTTCACGTATGATACATGAACAATCATGTTTTTGGGATTGGCCATCAAAACTGAAGAGGGTAATATAATACATCAGGCTGTACAGAAAAACCACCGGGCATAATTCACTCATAACGTGTACCACCAGGCACCCTCGCGATGTAAGTGAAAAGTTTCCCTATGAGCAGGTTTTAAGGTTATGGTTTATGGTTGCAGATTAAAGGGGTGAAACCCTATTCAAGCAGCACCAACAGTTCCTGTCAGGGTGTAACCAAATGCAAACCCCAAATTAACCCCAAATTAACCTGTGCTTAATCCTTTGGTAGCTTACACTTTGGTTGAGCTCAAACAATTCTCACCAGGAAGGGTACCAAGAAGTCCGAGCGGAAGAAGGCAGAATGCGCTGAGGGCCTGGTGGGACATTCACCAATCGCTAACAGCAACAGAGGAGCAGGATGAGAAGGATTATTTGTCTGAGCAGGGTCAAGAACTGGATATCAGCCCTGAAATACTGCCTTCAATGGAGGGGAACGACTCTTCTCCTGAGTTGGAGCTCCTTGCCAGAACAAGAAGCAGTGTATCCTCCTCTGACCTGTCCTCAGAGGAGCTGGCGGACAGGAAGGCAGGGAGGGGGTTCAGGTAACAGATGGCCCAACTCAGGATGGAGGAAAATAAACTGGCCCTGGAGGAGAAGAAACTGGCTCATGAGAGGAGCCTGAGAGAGCTGGGCCTTAAAGGCAAACAAGCAGAGCCCAGCACTCATGGCGGCAGCACACACACAGTGTCTGAAGCAGACAAGATGGTCCGCATCCCTGAAAACCTGGTGCCCAACTTTGTGTTAGGGGATGACATAGACAGTTGGCTTGCCATATATGAGGTAGCTCTAAAGGTACACAAGATTCCAGAGGAGCACTGGGGAGGTAGCTTTGGAGACATATGCCCCCAGCGAGGAAGGACATCCTACTCACATTGCAGATAGAAGACCAGACAAGATATGCATAATGAAAGCCATCCATGTCACCAAGTTTGGACTCCAGAGAATTACCTCATCTGGCTCAGGGATAGTCAAAAGATGCAGAACCAGCATTGGGGAGATTTTCTTGATTATGCCAGTGAGGCACTGAATGGCTGCGTGAGATGCTGCAAAGTTAAGGATCATGATGGGCTCCACAATCTGATTCTGAGGAGGCACATGCTTAATACTTGTTTTACAAAGCTGCACCGGCACCTAGTTGACAGCAAGCTGACTGGCCACAGGAAGCTTGCTGACGAGGTGAACCACTGGGTCAGTACTAGAGTGTCCAAGTAGGTACCTTGAGGTGACCACAAGAAGGGTGGTTCAGGACGGCCCTGCAGAGTGAGGGAGAGTTTAAAGATGACCTAGACAAGTCCTGGAGTGAGGCAGCGAAAAGTGTTCCCATCCCCCTTCTGAAAAACATGGGGTGGTCCTGATAGTCAGTGGCCAGGGTGCCACATTTCCGATCCCGCTGCTTTGAGTGCTCCCAGTTAGGACACAAGCAGGTGGACTCTGTCTGTCCAAAGAAACCACCTACCAGCCGCGGCTCGCACAGGTAAACGCTGTGGGGCAGCGAGGAGGGGCAGAATGGGGGGTAGTGAAATCCAACTTACGACGGCAATGTGAAAACTAACTAAATAAATCAAGGCACTTACCTAGAGCTCACTGCATTGCAGACTTCAGCGATGCGGCAAGCGCAAGAAAAGTGGTTTTTATTTAGTTCGTTTTCACATTGCCATCGTATGTCGGATTCCACTACCCTATACCCCGCCCTGCCCCCGCCTCACCACTCCACAACATTTACCTGTGCAAGCTGTGGCTGACACCCACTGGAGGGACCTCCAGAGGAGTGGCCAATATGGCCTTAGGGGTAAGTAGCCGCCAGGGTCATAGATCATGCCATGATCTCTTTTAGCTGGGAGATAGTCGCGGGGGTTGAGCTTGTGATCCCTGAGTGTGAGAGTCGTCACTTCCATCAGGTGAAAGTGATTGGGATCCCTGCCACTGTTCTGAGGGACACCGGGGCTAGCCAGACCATAACAGTGGAAAGGCTAGTTTCACCGGGTATTACACCGGCCAGGTGTGTAGGGTAACTCAGGCTGGGGGCAGGACTTCTTCCAGCCCCATGACTCTGGTGTCCCTAGAATGGGGGAGGGAGGTGACCCAGAGGAGGGTCATTTATTACACCTACCCACTCCTCTGTCGCTCTCCACGCCCACTGTCGTTTTTTCCAATGTTTTTATTTTTGGGGACAAGACCAAGCAGCAATTACTTAAAAAATCACTTTCGTGCCACGTCTTTTTCATCTCTTTTTAATTCTCCGTACCATTTTGGATCGGTAAATAAAAAAATGCCAGACAAGCATTTGTAATGATGCATGCGCCCGCACACGTCGTCACAACTGACACAGACACTGCTTGTAGGTGCATCTTTCGAATGCTGGGCAGTGCACTGCATCGCCACAAAGCATTGGCAAGGTCCCAAAGGAGCGACTTATTAGCAGACGGAGAGTCCAATGACACATGTCTATAAAACCCACAGCAATAATCATGGTGAAACTGAGCCTAACCAGCAGAACAGGGAAACTGGGAGAAACGGTGCAAAATATCACGTTTTCTTCAAGGCATTCACGGTTTAATGCATGTCCTGTCTCTTTCTATGGGCAGATGCAGAATGTAGTAGGAAGGATCAAGGTGACTTCCACCTGCCCTCCCCGCTTCAAGTGCTGCTCAGCAGATATGACTTGCCCTGCGGCCACAATCAATCACAGTGCGCTTTAAACACGCTCTACAAAGGCCAGTCCCACCAGAGCACGTGGACGTGACTTCCACAAAAGCCCAGAGTTTCTTCCAAGGAGACTGCAACTTTGGCCATAGACAAGAACGATTAAAAGAGCGTGGCGGGGGTTAACCGCCTCATATGTTTTTGCAAACAAAATTGGAGGGTATCCTTTGCATTAAGTTGTAGTCAGACATTCACTTTGAAACAGTAAACCATAATAGGCCAGTCAGAAATATGTATAGCCTGCGTTCTTCGTCACTGTGAGATGTGCACGATTTCACTGCATTTCTTTCTTTTAAAGCCCTGTATTTTGCCCTGGTGGGTCATCAGAATCTCCGCAGAGGGTAGAAATGCTGCCGTGGGGTACTGCATTTCCCATAATTTCCATTTTAGGGCGTTGCATGCGGATTTCACAGGAAACCATTATACAAAATATACATTTTCGTTAACTGTTCATTGCTGTGAGAACAGAATCAATCGACCTGCGTGCCAGCTTCAGGGGCAGAATGCTGCCTGCATTTCCATTTCCCGACTCCCATCGCGCGGCTTGCACCAGCCCTGAGGAACCTCTGCTCGCACCTTAGCTTTGCCCTCAGCCCAGCTCAGAGAGCAGAGCGTGGGGTGTGCTGGGAAAAGCGGGCTTCGGGAGAGGCATTTTCTACCAGGGGCTAGAGAGCTCTCCTTTGGTTTACTTTGTTTCTGATATCACTCAGGACCCCTTGGTGATACCACTTGTTGGCACCTCTGAGCCTTTTGGGAGACCATGTTTCTGTTGTTTTGCTACATGTAATGACGACCAATGGGGTACTAACTCCAAAGGGTGGCATGAAAACAACTGACTGCCTTGGACTTGTAGCACATCATTAGGAAACCTAAATAAAGAGTGTCATTTGTGGATGTTTTCTTAAGTGGCGATGGACACAACCTCACACACGTATGCGCGCACAGTGCTCACGCAACAGTTCCAAAGGGGTCATCGTTTTAGATGTTGAGGGATTATTGGATGTTAGATGCTATCCATGATTTTAATAGCTGTACATAATATAATGTGATCAGTTGCACCAAAAACATTTGCAATATTTTAAATTATCTTGGAGGAAGTTCAACACACTAGATTTATTGGCAATGTTAGCTCCAGCATAGTTCTTTTGAAAGATTATTCCCCATTCAACAAAACCAGTAACCTGGATTAGCAGCACCCATAATGCCCTCTTCTTATTCCTATGTAATGTATGCAGCTGCCCATGCTATACATCTGTTCTATGCATTCTGTAATAGGGCAGGATTTAAGCCTCAGATACTGCCTCCCTGCAGTCACCACCACCACAATGCTTTCAATGTGAAAGTGCAATTGTTGTGTTTTTTCTGTCCTTATATTCGCCAAGCCCAGGTATGTACTAGGTACTAATACTGCCCTTCTAATCAGCTCTTGGAACAGGGTCAGCAGAGAGCTCCGAGCCCACTGGGCCCATCGCGATTGGCTCGTGGTTCATAATAAATGGACAATATTAGTGTACGGAGGGCGATACACGCCGTAATCTTTGTATAAAGGGTGACCAAACGTTTTATATTTGTTATCCCTGATGTCATACCAGACTCTTTTAAAAGAAGCTGACATCCATTCCTTCCTTAAATGAAGGTGAGAATGTATTCTTCCAGTGTTTACAGATTCCTGCCCTGCCAAGAGACTGAGGGCCTAATGACCAGATTGGTGGAACCCATGGTGGCGGTCCCTGGACCGCCAGACTGGTGCTCCACCGGCTGAGTACGGCGGTGGGACCGCCACAGGACTGCGGCTACTGATGGGATCCTTGTTCCCGTCGAGGTAGCACAGCGGTCAGAGGCCAGAGTATGCTGGCTGTGGAGATGCTGCACCGCCATGCATATTATGAGTTTCCTCACTGCCCTCCTCTTCATGGAAGGGAGCCTGCCATGGGAAGAGGGAAGAGTGCTGGTGAGGAAACTAAGGCCCCTGGGCACAAGGGTACATGCAGGGGTGCACATAGTGTGCCTCCCTGCCTGTATGCACTCTCATGTTCCTGCACGGAATGAAATGCACAACATTGTGCATTTCGTCCATGCTGGAACGTGCTTTGGTGTACCTAATGTGTTGCCTTTATAAGGCTCACAGCCTGGGACCGCCAAAGCACCGCCCGCCAGACCAGTAGCAAACCCCTAATCTGCAGGGCAGTTGGTGAACGGCTTTGGGGGTGTGGCAGTGGGGCGCTGGCATGGCAGCTCGCTGCTACACCACCAAAGATGTAATCAGGACCTTTCTCCACTCTCCTGAGTTGTGAGGGATTTAGAGCACTACAAAAAGTATTACAATTTCACTGGCCTGAAACTTTTTTCTACCCAAAATCTCCTAGACCACCCTAGGTACAATTTCACATAAGAGGATCAGTAGAACATGTTGCTGCTGTCTACTACTTCTTTACCACCTTTAGGACTGCTGACTGGTGAGCACAGAGAAAACTTTAGGCGAATTCTCCATTCTTCCTTCTTCTATTTACAACAATTGTTGACAGGATTTGGACACTTCCTGATCAAATTCAGAGACATGCTCTGCTATGGACACCATTCTAATCTCTCTCACTTGTCCCTGTAATTGATAGAATCTGAATCAAATGCAGGCCAACATTTGCAAAGGTTTTTCGTCGTTTTTGCATTGCTTTTTCAATGCAAACCCAACGCAAAATCTTTCTGGGATTTACAAACTACTACAAATTGATATTTCTGTTGGTTTGTACAGAAAAATAACTCAAACCAGCGTGAAGCACTCCTTTGTCTCACTTAGCATCAAGTGGGCGTTATATGGGTGGTACATGGGGGTTTCCATGCAACTACCCATTCTTTTTGCTGCAAAACCTTATATACTACCATTAGTAGGGCTTTAAAAGGAGAAATGTTTTCATTTCTCATTTCTTTTCAGACTTTGCATGGGTGCTGCTCTGTACACCACGCATACAAAGTAGGAACATTTTAAAACTTGTCAAATTATAATATTTTGTACTGGAAGGTTACCCTTATAAGGTGACAGTGCAGTACCTTTGAGTGCTGCGCTGCATGACATCTTTGTTAATCTGGGCCAAAGTTCCCTTCAGCGGTCTATGTGAGTACTTCCCAGGATTTCCCCTTCCCAGCTTCCAGAAAGGCCACTGTTATCTCACTACCTGTATTTTTAAATGCTTGCTTAGCCCATCTTTCAGACATTTTGAAGTTCTCAGGGAGTGCAATAGGGACTGGAAAATTCAAAAATATTTGGAGCCAAAAAGATTTAAGTTCTCCTATCAAGTTCTAGATGCGGCTTTCAACATTTTTAATCAGTATTGTGGGGCAGCAAATGTACATTTATAGCCTCTCCAATGCCCT
Organism: Triturus cristatus; assembly: GCF_964204655.1. Taxonomy (NCBI): domain Eukaryota; kingdom Metazoa; phylum Chordata; class Amphibia; order Caudata; family Salamandridae; genus Triturus; species Triturus cristatus. Next base: position 123,183,866 of record NC_140589.1, read on the forward strand.
GGTTCAATCATAGCCAGTAACCAAACTTTAGGTGTAATCTCTCATCAATAAGCCAATATTGATTGCAGCAACTTTGATATAGCCAATACGTCCCCTTAATTAAGATCTAGTCAATGTCTTCAAGCTCTTCACATGTCCTTTCCATCAGCCTACAAAGTTATTTGTAAGGCTCTCAAGTTACTGAATTTCCAAAATGTAATGATATAGAGTAAAACATAAACTCATTTTTGAGGGTGATTGTCATTACCATTTCCAAGTTCATTTTGGCTATTTTTACCACCTCATGCCTAATTGTGATATCTCGGGGGAACAACCTTTACAACACAACTATTACAACGCACTACACTTACAACGCATTTTTTACAACGCATAATCCATTACAACGCACTACACTTACAACGCATGACACTACAACGCATTTTTAAAAAATACCTTTACAACGCATACCATTACAACGCCTACCATTACAACGCATAATATTACACTACACTATCCAACACTTACCCTACTGTTGCACCCCCTGGAGTTAGAAAAGTAATTTTTACCCCTATACTATCCAACACTTACCCTACTGTTGCACCCCCTGGAGTTAGAATAGTAATTTTTACCCCTATACTATCCAACACTTACCCTACTGTTGCACCCCCTGGAGTTAGAATAGTAATTTTTACCCCTATACTATCCAACACTTACCCTACTGTTGCACCCCCTGGAGTTAGAATAGTAATTTTTACCCCTATACTATCCAACACTTACCCTACTGTTGCACCCCCTGGAGTTAGAATAGTAATTTTTACCCCTATACTATCCAACACTTATCCTACTGTTGCACCCCCTGGAGTTAGAATAGTAATTTTTACCCCTATACTATCCAACACTTACCCTACTGTTGCACCCCCTGGAGTTAGAATAGCAATTTTTACCCCTATACTATCCAACACTTACCCTACTGTTGCACCCCTTGGAGTTAGAATAGTATTTTTTACCCCTATACTATCCAACACTTACCCTACTGTTGCACCCCCTGGAGTTAGAATAGTAATTTTTACCCCTATACTATCCAACGCTTACCCTACTGTTGCACCCCCTGGAGTTAGAATAGTAATTTTTACCCCTATACTATCCAACACTTACCCTACTGTTGCACCCCCTGAAGTTAGAATAGTAATTTTTACCCCTATACTATCCAACACTTACCCTACTGTTGCACCCCCTGGAGTTAGAAAAGTAATTTTTACCCCTATACTATCTAATACTTACCTTAAATGCAATTAAATATTATGCGTTGTAATGGTATGCGTTGTAATGGTAGTTTTTTTTAAATGCGTTGTAGTGTCATGCGTTGTAAGTGTAGTGCGTTGTAATGGATTATGCGTTGTAAAAAATGCGTTGTAAGTGCATGCGTTGTAAAAGTGTGCGTTGTAACGTCATACATCCGATATCTCGATATCTAATTTTGGGTTTGGTAGAAGGGAGTTGACAAATGGTGTTCCATAACATTGTGTCAGACTTCTCACTATTCAGTTTATAACTTCTTCATGTTTAGGGATGCTTTCCTTGGGCAGTAGGTAAAACTGTAGAGATTGTCTGCATATATAAGATAAGATAATTTTTATTGCACAGTTAATTAAAACTTACAATTTAAGATATACCGCTTTTAAAAGAGATACATATCGAGGGTAAAAAATTTAGTTATCAGGAGTTAAAATTATGAGATTCATGTTAATAGTTTGCATTTTTGTTATTGTTCGTTAGGGCGATGGCCCATAAGTGATGCTCAGAGTCGCTGTTTGTCCTTTACTCAATTTCATCGTTTTGTTTCTGCTTAATTCTCTCCGCCACTACGTCAAAGTATTTTGTAAATCTGCAGTTTAATTGAGTCTCCTGCGGATTAAAACATAATTTGACTGCATGCCTACAGGTTCTGATACCCTTCTGGTTCCATATTGCACGTAGTAGAGATCTCCTATTGTCCATTAAGATTAGAAAGATAACTTGTTCTTGTTTTAACCTAACTAGAATAGATGTATTTCTGGAGTCTCTCTTATCTTACAAGCAAGAGGCCCAATGTAGAAGTTAAAAAGAAGAGAGGATAAGGACAACTTTGTCTTATCACTCTCTGTGTGTGGAATTCCTTGGTGATGTCCTCCTTCTTCAATACAGTAATTTAGAACTGGGATGGCAGGTACGGAGCGCAACCAAGAAGTCAAATCTAGACATTATTAGCCACAGGTATGGCTACTTCACACAATCAAAAGCTTTTGCTGCATCAACCTTTTGTGTAGCCGAGCTGAAAATGTAAGTGAATACTGTGTAGTTGGGAAGCATGTGAGTCCATCACAAGTAATAAATCTGCAATTGTCTCTTTACTGGAAACAAAAAACCTCATTATAGCATTAGACTCTCTCCGGGTAGTAAGGCAGAGCAGTCGAAGGCCTACTTAGGGATTGAGGCATGGCTTAGGCATTCAATTACAAATATGTATCAGGTAGATGGAAATATTTTTGATGACACCCTCATATCACATTACACCCAAGTGAGTCCTGAACCCCATAATTACAATGCCCCCATCTATAACCAATGCAACATCACAATATAAAAGAGTGTCAGTACATATGAGGTAGGCCTACTGGCTTTGTGAGGGTGTAACCGCATTTGTAAAAGCTGTAACGTCATAATTCACCATTGCATCATCACCAACACCAATGGGGACAATAACAATACTCAAACACATCCATTATATGAGTAAACATAGTATTGTTCATCAACATTATCAAAAAAGCATTTTAAATTCACAACCATGTGCCTGACTCTATCTTTAACTTGGTTTAAGCCGCAAAGCCATAAGACCCAACACTAGGAATCCTGAGTCTCCTCAACATACAAACATAAGGCTCCAGCTAAGGGGAAGTTTGAATCTGTAATAACCTTTACTGGGGGATATTAATTCAATATGCCCTTAGACTTATGGCGACTTTTAGGACAGGGAGCTGCTGCACCTTCTGCAGCCCCACACAACACACTTGAAATACATTGGTAGTGGCCCATTTGTGGATCAGGACTATACCTAGAAAGATGCTGCCGTACAGACTGCAACCAAATATGTATTCATGACTTTTGAACTGTCTGAAATATAAGATGTACCTGAAACAAAAACAAAAATTTAAGAATTGATATTAACCATTTTAAAAGCTTTGAGGACGCCCTGGTCCAGATGACCATGTAAGAGCGAAACACATGTTGGCTGTTGAAATTCTCAAACTGAACCTTGTAACATCTTGAACAAATGTTGAAAACTCAAAATTCATGAATAAATGCACAATAAAAAAATCATCACTTGAAACCTTGAAGCACTCTTTTCTTACTAACAATGCACAAGGAGGAGGAGGAGGAGGCATTCATATAATCCCAATCAGTTACAAATTGAAGTACATAAGGTCCAATGCCTCGAGATAGCATCCTCCTAACAAAAGAGAAAAGGCAATAACACAGAGGAGGAGAACCCAAGGACCTGTCTTGGGAAACAAAATATCAGAAACAAGCATCATGGGACCGGTTTCGGGGTATCATCCCTCATTAGTCAGGCTACCTTGAATCCAGTGGCAAAGTGAGCATGGCACCCATGTATAAGCATACCCTCCCTACTTAGGGCAACAAAAGCATAAAGAACAGATGATGGACAGAATGTTGAACAATGCAGACATTCACCCTTAGTCAGAGATCTGGGTTTAATCCATCAATTTTTTTCTCACTACGCCACTCCAGTTTGGACTCAGTCGTATGCAAATCCATCTTGACCCTGCCCCGCATAGAAACAGTCCAGCCTGAACTGCCAGATCAGGCCCTACCAGGACTGAAAACAAGCATCCTGGGACCAGTTTTGGGGTATCACCCCCTATCAGCCAGGCTAGCTTGAATCCAGTGGCACAGAAAGCATGGGACCAACGTCTGTGCATACCCACCTACTTAGGGCAACAAAAGCAAAATGAACTGATTATGGATGGGATGCTGAACAATGCAAACATTCACTCACAGTTAGAGATCTGGGCTTTATACATCTTTTTTTGCTCACCATGCCACTCCAGTTTGGACCCAGCCATATGCAAATCAGTCTTGACCCTGCTCCTCGTAGAAACAGCCCAGCCTGAACTGCCAGGCTTGTTCCTCCCTGGTGTCAGGGTTTCATCACTCATTAGCCAGGCTAGCTTGAATCCAGTGGCGCAGTAAGCATAGCGCCCACATCTAGGCATACCCTTCCCACTTAGGGCAACAAAAGAAAAAAGAACAGATGAGGGATAGAATGTCGAACAATGCAGACATTCACCCTCAGTCAGAGATCTGGGTTTAATTCATCAATTGTTTGCTCACCACGCCACCCAAGTTTGGACCCAGTCATGTGCAAATCAGTCTTGACCCTGTCCATCATGGGAACAGTCCAGTCTGAACTGCCAGGCCGGGTCCTCCCTGGACTGGAAACAAGCATCCTGGGACTGGTTTCGGGGTAGCACCCCTCAATAGTCAGGCTACCTTGAATCCAGTGGCACAGTGATCATGGAACCCATATCTGGGCACACCCTTCCCACTTGGGGCCACAAAAGCAAATAAAGCAGGTAATAGATGGAATCCTGAACAATGAAAACGTTCACCCCCAGTCAGAGATCTGGGTTTAATCCATTGTTTTTTTGCTCACCACACCACCCCAGTGTGGACCCAGCCATATGCAAATCAGTGTTGACCCTGCTCCTCATGGGAACAGTCCAGCCCAAACTGCCAGGCAAGGTCCTCGCTGGACACACACAAAGATAAGAGAAAGGGGAATTCAATGGGACCAATCTGTCCCTTGGTGCCACTTATTTTCCGTTTTTGGAAAAACCTTCTGGCTTTAATATTGCCCTCACACACTAGTTAGTGTCATGTTTCATCATAGGGCCGCATCAACATCAAGACGTAGACCAAGGTGATTTGATGGCGGGAAAAAATATTTTTTCTCAAGAAATAATTGAGGGGATTAATTCACACCCTCTGTCCCCATTGAGATCGGGATCCTCTCAACACAGAAACAATGATTAAAACTACCTTGGAGAATGTTCACAAAAATCTTTATTCTTAAATTCTCCTGGCAGGGTTAAAAACAGTGTTTTGGGGATATATTGGCGGTTTAGTATCTGTACCCCCTTCCTAATCATGTTGTCAGACTATCAACATGTTTTGGCCTTTCATGTGCCCCTAATGAGTCTACCAGCATTCTTCAGGGCTAGGACCCCTTGTACATCCTTGGGCTCCTTATTACCCTCCCCTGTGTACAGTACCTTAATTTTCAGGTATTGGTATGGGGATATTTTTCTCCTTCGATTTTCCCTCTTTTCTTGGGAACATCCTGCAACGGATACACATTGTTTTAGTCATCTCTACTTCCCTTGTTTAAAGCAGCTCCGTACTTTCTGTCACAAAGATTCAATTACTAGCAGTTTCATTCATATAATTCATTGTAGAATCCTAAATTCTACGCATACTCCCATAGATAAAAACACTTTCAGAATCTGATTCCTATTGCATCTCGCCAAGTGCAAACTCATTCAACCTGTTCTATTTCATACAGTTTAGTATTAATTCGGTACTCTTACCAGAGTTTCATTGCATCATTCTGAAACCGGGGTAGTGGTGGGAATGTCTCCCTTAGTCCCACGCTGATATAATATGGTACATGATTAGATATTCATTCGTATTACTACTTACACAATAGACATTCTGCTTATTTCTCTTTATCCTGTACGTTTTGTATGCCTTAAGCTCTCCCCATTGGGGGAGCGATGTCACCTCCCAAAATATCGGTCCCTGAAGTGTTGTTATCGAGTGCTGTATTTCTTTTTACCTGGTGACCACTCTCGGTTAGGAAACGGTCTCTTTTACTCAAAGTGCCCCCTTCGGGTGCCTTGGCGTATCGCCATGGGACCTCCGCTGATGTGTCAGTCTCTATTTCTTTTAACTTCTCACCCCTTATGTATGTGGTGACCGCTCCCGATTACGAAAACGGACACTTTCATTCAAAGTGCCCCCTTGGCTATTGCCTTGGCGTGTCAGCATGAGACCTCTGTTGCGGTTGGTCTCTCGTCTCTGAGCCTGCCTGTCCTCCCCTCCAAGTATTTCTCCCCCACATTTGTGGGTCCTAGTACTTACTTCATCAGGGTAGATAAGTTATGTGTCTGCCATCCGCTATCCTCCGTAGATGGCGTCCCGTGGGTGATGGCTGCCATCTATATGGAGTGTCCTGGCATGACACGACACTTCCTGTGCGTGTCCCTTTTGCTCCATCTAAAGCATAACTTCATTTTTACTTTGTCTCTTTACAGTAACCATGTTGGTTCTCCCATTATTACTTCCCTTATCTACTTTTAATGTCTGCCGTTCTTTCTTGTGGTTTATATGTGGACAGAAATATCATCCCCACATGGATGAATATCTATGATTACTCTATTTAAATACCAATATTCAAAAGTGGGTATCTACCTGTGCTCTGATGTCAACTGCCAAATTACATGGATGAAGGTGTTGTATTCACTCCAAAATCTTTATGTGTCTGAGGGAAAGAGACTCCTTGTCTTTTTTAAAGAAAGGTTCATCCTTGGAGCGGTTTCGGGGTATCACCCAGGCGTGGATCCAGTGCTCTCCAAGCCACTGAGTTCAAGCTAGCCTGGCTGATATGGGAGATACCCCGAAACCGGTCCCAGGATCAAGACTGATTTGTATATGGCTAGGGGTAATAAAAGTCTGTCAAAAATATTGTGTTTAAAATATCGTTTAAAAGAAATTGCCTAATTGGAGTTAATCAATAAAAATCTACACTGTATGGGACGACATTTTTGTAAACAATATTTATGACGCAATAGTTATATCACATATTTGTCTATGATATTCTGACATACCACCGGTTGTGTGGACAGAGATAGCAGGTATCTTGAGCTAGGGCCCACACTGTTTTCTGCCCCAGGCCTCACAAATCTTTTAATTTGCCTCCATAAAGTACTGTTCAGTGTATTCTTTACTGCTGTCCCATGACACCCCTCATTGCCCATGCACACAAGGAATACTCTTAAAGGTGAGGAAGAAAACCGGGGGCATAATCCAGTTTAGAGTGTACATGAGTACCTGTTTGGAAGTGATTTCCATCAGGAGGTTCTACATGACAGCCCTGATAACAATGAGTAAGGTTTGTGATGTCTTTGCCATTCAGAGGCTATGGTTGTCTGATTTCACAAGTTAACAACTTACAAAGAGAAATATTTTTATTCTGGATGGATTTCTTGCAAGTTTGTGAAAGCATAGTACAATTTTTTATCTTGTGGTACATGTGTAACCGCTTCAGGTTGTAAACAGTCTCAGAGTGATTTCAAATATTCATGTGAGAGACAAGCGCTCTGTTTGTCCCACACAGTACACTGTACTTTAGTCGAAGGTTTTTCCACAGCGGCCTCCAGAGACAAGAGGTCATTTAATGTCTCCTACGAGAACAGCTGTACTTGGGAAAGAGCTTCACACAGGGAAAAGAGGGGCCTCAGGCACTGATTGTACAGCACTTGAATGACAGCAGGTAGAAATTATGAGACGAGCACACTGTTTTATGTTCTCTATTTAATCCTGTTGAAGTTACTTATGTTCCCAGAGAAGTATTATCAAGTTTGTCCTCTCCTGTATTTTTCCACAATTACAGTTCAATATAAGATTTGGATATTTATTATGGGTATTCATTAACTAAACATGCATATATGTATATATATATATATTATGAAAAAACATAGGTTACAGGGACGTTATAGTTAGGTTAAGATTTTCACACATAAAACCATAGAAATTCAGCAGTTATAGTTATCTCAAGTAACTATAACATGTGCCCTAAGGCAACTATAACTGGTGCCCCCACCATGCACAGTTCTCTCATCAATAATTTCACTACAAATGTTGCAGGTATTATCAATGATGTCATAGAAGAAGTAATGAGGGATGTAATATGTGATGAAATTAGCAGTGCATGGCGAGGATGCTAGTTATAGTTACCTCAGGGCATGAGTTATAGTTACTTTGTGTGTGATTTTCCTAACTATAACATTGCTGTAACCTTTGTGTTTTTTTGTGAATTTCTACAGTTTTTTTTAACTCGGTGGGTTGTTGGCCAGGCCCTGCGGCTAACTGCCACATGTAGCCAACCACACGCCGTGCACAGCCGCCGCAGGGCTTTCACAGCAGCAGGGAAACAGATGAAAAGTCTGTTGATCCGCACACTACCACCATACTTCCGTACCGCTAAGATTCGCTGCCGCCTGCCTTCCCACCAGATGACCATTTTTTGTGGTCTGGCAGGCAGGCGGCATAGAGGTCCTGCAGTGGTACTGTTTAAAAGGCTCATTGTGAGCCTGAAACAGTACCGCAGAGGGACAGCCAGTGCCTAATCCTGCACAGGAAGAAATGCACCATGTCGTGCATTTCTTCCTGTGCAGGAACTGGGGGTGTTAAACTACAGGGGAGCACAACAAGTGCCCCCCTGCATGCACAGGGACAAGAGGGGGGCACATTTCTTTCCTCACCACCAGCAGTTACATGGAGGAAGAACCCTCCATGACACTGCTGGTAGTGAGGAAAGTCGTAATATGCTTGGTTGTGCCTCAGGACACAACCAAGCATATTTCGTCCCGCGGACCCCTGTGCCACCTCCAGCGATCTATGATCCCTGATGGTTGCAGCGGTCCGACTGCCCACCTTGTAATGGGACAGTCGGACCGCCGGTGCAGTGGTGGCTGTACCGATAATGCCATGCCACCAAGAGTCTGGCAGTCCTTGGACTGCCAGACTCATAATTAGGTCCTTAGTGTTTGCTCTCGATTGGCTGGAGCTTTAAAATTGCTCCTGCCAAGTAAGCTCAAACACATTATGGTGCCGATCACGATCCGGTAAAAAATGTCCCCGTACGACTCGTATCGGGTCTTTTTACCGTACGAATCGTACAAGTGCCGTACGAACTGGCAATCACGATTCGCATGGTAAAAAGTCCATACGAACCGCACTGGGAATCATTCCCCGCACGTCCTCGGGTCGGAAAATGTGTCCGACACGTCCTCGGATGATTTACCTTACAAACGTGAAAAGCCAAGTCCGACCGAGGAATCACGATCCATCCCGTGCATCCGAGCGTACAACCGTATGGAAAAAACACCGTCCGCACCGAACTCCAATAGCAACCATGGAGACATGTGCCCGCATACGCGCCCAACACTCCCCCCAGCCCCCGTACGTCCGACACGTACCCCCCGTGTATGTATACCCCCACCCGTCTAGGTACACCCCAGTACGTTCAAGTCGTACCCCCACCCCAGTACGTGTCGTACCACCGTCTATGTACACCCCAGTACGTTCGAGCCCCACCCCCACCCCAGTACGTGTCATACCCCCGTGTACCTACACCCCAGTATGTTCCAGTCGTACCCCCACCCCAGTACGTGTCGTACCACCGTCAATGTACACCCCAGTACGTTCCAGTCGTACCCCCACCCCAGTACGTGTCGTACCACCGTCTATGTACACCCCAGTACGTTCCAGTCGTACCCCCACCCCAGTACTTGTCATACCCCCGTGTACCTACACCCCAGTACGTTCCAGTCGTACCCCCACCCCAGTACGTGTCGTACCACCGTCTATGTACACCCCAGTACGTTCGAGCCCCACCCCCACCCCAGTACGTGTCATACCCCCGTGTACCTACACCCCAGTACGTTCCAGTCGTACCCCCACCCCAGTACGTGTCGTACCACCGTCAATGTACACCCCAGTACGTTCCAGTCGTACCCCCACCCCAGTACGTGTCGTACCACCGTCTATGTACACCCCAGTACGTTCCAGTCGTACCCCCACCCCAGTACGTGTCATACCCCCGTGTACCTACACCCCAGTACGTTCCAGTCGTACCCCCACCCCAGTACGTGTCGTACCACCGTCTATGTACACCCCAGTACGTTCGAGCCCCACCCCAGTATGTGTCATACCCCCGTGTACCTACACCCCAGTACGTTCCAGTCGTACCCCCACCCCAGTACGTGTCGTACCACCGTCAATGTACACCCCAGTACGTTCCAGTCGTACCCCCACCCCAGTACGTGTCGTACCACCGTCTATGTACACCCCAGTACGTTCCAGTCGTACCCCCACCCCAGTACGTGTCATACCCCCGTGTACCTACACCCCAGTACGTTCCAGTCGTACCCCCACCCCAGTACGTGTCGTACCACCGTCTATGTACACCCCAGTACGTTCGAGCCCCACCCCCACCCCAGTACGTGTCATACCCCCGTGTACCTACACCCCAGTACGTTCCAGTCGTACCCCCACCCCAGTACGTGTCGTACCACCGTCAATGTACACCCCAGTACGTTCCAGTCGTACCCTCACCCCAGTACGTGTCGTACCACCGTCTATGTACACCCCAGTACGTTCCAGTCGTACCCCCACCCCAGTACGTGTCATACCCCCGTGTACCTACACCCCAGTACGTTCCAGTCGTACCCCCACCCCAGTACGTGTCGTACCACCGTCTATGTACACCCCAGTACGTTCGAGCCACACCCCCACCCCAGTACGTGTCATACCCCCCGTGTACCTACACCCCAGTACGTTCCAGTCGTACCCCCACCCCAGTACGTGTCGTACCACCGTCAATGTACACCCCCCCACCCCAGTACGTGTCATACCCCCGTGTACCTACACCCCAGTACGTTCCAGTCGTACCCCCACCCCAGTACGTGTCGTACCACCGTCAATGTACACCCCCCCACCCCTGTACGTGTCGTACCACCGTCAATGTACACCCCTGTACGTTCGAGTCGTACCCCCACCCCTGTACGTGTCGTACCACCGTCCATGTACCCCCCCCCCACCCCTGTACGTGTCGTACCACCGTCAATGTACACCCTAGTACGTTCCAGTCGTACCCCCACCCAAGTACGTGTCGTACCACCGTCTATGTACACCCCAGTACGTTCCAGTCGTACCCCCACCCCAGTACGTGTCATACCCCCGTGTACCTACACCCCAGTACGTTCCAGTCGTACCCCCACCCCAGTACGTGTCGTACCACCGTCTATGTACACCCCAGTACGTTCGAGCCCCACCCCCACCCCAGTACGTGTCATACCCCCGTGTACCTACACCCCAGTACGTTCCAGTCGTACCCCCACCCCAGTACGTGTCGTACCACCGTCAATGTACACCCCAGTACGTTCCATCCATACCCCCACCCCAGTACGTGTCGTACCACCGTCTATGTACACCCCAGTACGTTCCAGTCGTACCCCCACCCCAGTACGTGTCATACCCCCGTGTACCTACACCCCAGTACGTTCCAGTCATACCCCCACCCCAGTACGTGTCGTACCACCGTCTATGTACACCCCAGTACGTTCGAGCCCCACCCCAGTACGTGTCATACCCCCTGTGTACCTACACCCCATTACGTTCCAGTCGTACCCCCACCCCAGTACGTGTCGTACCACCGTCAATGTACACCCCCCCACCCCAGTACGTGTCATACCCCCCGTGTACCTACACCCCAGTACGCTCCAGTCGTACCCCCACCCCAGTACGTGTCGTACCACCGTCAATGTACACCCCCCCACCCCTGTACGTGTCGTACCACCGTCAATGTACACCCCTGTACGTTCGAGTCGTACCCCCACCCCTGTACGTGTCGTACCACCGTCCATGTACCCCCCCCACCCCTGTACGTGTCGTACCACCGTCAATGTACACCCCCCCACCCCTGTACGTGTCGTACCACCATCTATGTACACCCCCCCACCCCTGTACGTGTCGTACCACCGTCAATGTACACCCCTGTACGTTCGAGTCGTACCCCCACCCCCGTACGTGTCACACCACCGTCCATGTACCCCCCCCACCCCTGTACGTGTTGTACCACCGTCCATGTACCCCCCCCACCCCTGTACGTGTCGTACCACCGTCAATGTACACCCCTGTACGTTCGAGTCGTACCCCCACCCCCGTACGTGTCACACCACCGTCCATGTACCCCCCCCACCCCTGTACGTGTCGTACCACCGTCAATGTACACCCCTGTACGTTCGAGTCGTACCCCCACCCCTGTACGTGTCGTACCACCGTCCATGTACCCCCCCCACCCCTGTACGTGTCGTACCACCGTCTATGTAGACCCCAGTAGTTCCTGGCGCACCCCCAACACAACCTCCTAAGTACGGAGCGCACCCCATGCCCCAACATCACAACCGCATGTACGAGTCGTACAAAGCCACACACAAGGACATCACCGTACAACCAAATGGCCCATGTACACACCGTACACACGCTCAAAACGCACGTACACAACCAGGACAAAACAAAACAACACAAGAATACACCATTCGAAAGGCACAAAGCCACTAAACATGGCCAACAACCACTAAAATAACACAATCACTGACCTGCAACTGCCAAAAACAAACAGAGGCCCAATACACCACCACTCCTTATAACACACCCACCCAAAATTCAAACACTGCCACACCCACCCATGGACCAATAAAAAGGGCCCACACACACAAACCATGAGCCTTTGCAACAGACTCACTGCTGCCAGACACCACAGAACCAGACTACAAGCTACACCACACCTTACACTTGCACACCTTCACACGACCACCCTCACAAACACCCTCTCATCACATTCACACACACACACAACCATCCACACCCCCCCCAACATCCACACACCCCCCACACCCACACCATCCCCACCCACACCCTTCACCATGCCCACTACCAAGAATCCAAAGTTCAGTCACCGAGAGTTGGAGGTCCTTGTTGATCAAATCCTCAGAGTCGAGCCACAGATCTTTGGAACATTGGTCAGAAGCACCAGCCTGGCAGCCAAAACAGCCATGTGGCAGACCATCGTCGATGCTGTGAATGCTGTTGCGGACACCAGGAGGACCAAGCAGGAATGCCAGAACAGGTGGTACGATCTGCGGAGGAGGGTCAGAGCCAAGAGGCAGGAGGAACACGACCAGGCCAACGCCACCGGAGGAGGGCCCTCCCGCAGACCCGTACAGTACCATCCCTGGGAGGAGAGGGTGATGGCCATACTGCCGGTGGAGGCAGTCGAAGGATTAGAAGGACTCCGAGACCCGGGTGAGTACACAAACAACGCACCTCACATGGGGGGAACTGCAACCACAACCAAAATCACTAACAGGCACGCAACCACCACAAGCCATCGCATGACTCAACCACACCCCATGAGCAGGCACATGCCACTGCTGCCACCATGCCCCATGCACCCAGCTGGACAATGTCAAGTCACAGGCCACAGAAGACAACAACACATGACACGGTAACCCGGATGGCGGGAGGCTGGGCACCAAAAATCACATAGTGCGACTCCAAAGCAGACAACAATGCCCTCTGCCCATATGGCCTAGGTCACAGCCAGACAAACAGTGTGTCCCAACACAGGAATGACTTGCCAGCAAATGCCGGACGCCTTGCATCAACACATGGGGGTGAAGGCACTGGTTTGCACATGACGGCAGCTAATGAACAGCCAACATTGTGAAAGAGTGGCAGCACACACCACCACAGCAGCAGCGCACAGACACACATCACACCAAATGGGTGCCTGGAGATCAGAAACAAACTCACATCAACAAGCCAAGGGCCACTCAAAGATCTGCTAACAGTGTGTGCCCAGGAAGCTGGGCCGAGGTGACAGAGGGTGACACACGGAGGGAGGGAGAGGGGGACACAGAGGGAGGGAGAGGGGGACTGAGAGGGAGGGAGAGGGGGACAGAGATGGAGGGAGAGGGGGACAGAGATGGAGGGAGACGGACAGAGGGAGGAGGCTGACACACGGAGGGAGGGAGAGGGGGACACAGAGGGAGGGAGAGGGGGACAGAGAGGGAGGGAGAGGGGGACTGAGAGGGAGGGAGAGGGGGACAGAGATGGAGGGAGAGGGGGACAGAGATGGAGGGAGACGGACAGAGGGAAGAGGCTGACACACGGAGGGAGGGAGAGGGGGACACAGAGGGTGGGAGAGGGGGACAGAGAGGGAGGGAGAGGGGGACAGAAATGGAGGGAGAGGGGGGACAGAGATGGAGCGAGACACAGGGAGAGCAAATCAGCCGTGTGGCGTGTGCGAATGGCTGCTCGTCAGCAGGTAGACTGCGTGCATGTAGACAAGGGTGGCCAGTGCCAGAACCCCCCCTCTTCACCATGCCAAAACGCAGGGCCATGTCACAACCTGTACACGAGCACAAGGACAGCTACCTGGATCATATAAGTGTAGGGATCCACTCCATGTGCACATGTACAGTGCTACAAGGAAGGCGCAAATGCATGGCTCGCCACACCTGCACACTCCACTGCTGACTGCAGTCACACTTGACGCAGCAAGTAAGACTGTGCCACACATAGTTAAAGGGGCCAAAGTGGTGGCCAAGGGACACACCCATGCACAAGTGCACTGTGAGTGGAATGCAAGACAGGTCCTAATTCCAAGAGGAAATGTGTCAACTTTGAAAATGATGAAACATGGATGTTGCATGGACCAAAATTAACATTGTCTCTCTCACACACAGGTCAACGTCGTGGTGCACCCCCCAACACTGGGGGGGAACACTCACAGGACCTGGATCTGCAGGTGCCCGATCCCACCGGCAGCGACCACTCTCACCACTCTGCGGACGACCCCGACCGACATGGCCCCTCTGGTGTCCAACCACCTGCAGCACCTGCGTCAGGTACAACTGTGCCAACCACCACCCCCACTCCTGCCACATCCCAGGAGACACCCAGGATCCCTGCCCCAACACCACAATGCAGCCAGGCTCTCCAGGAGGGACACGGTGTCCCGGGCACCCAGGAGGAGGCAGGCGACAACGCCAATGCCACCCCTCAGGGGTCCCGGAGACCCCATGTGCCCACAAGGGCAGGCCAGGCGCAAGTGGGCAGGGGTGGTGGGAGTGGAGGACGGCGGAGGCGCGAGCCTGACCAGTTGGCTGGGGATCCGGCATTGTCCCATGTCCGTAACATCCTGGACACATACCGGGAGGACACCACGGGCATGGCCCAGGTTGTGTCCGTCCTCGAGGGGATCAAGGCACAGCAGGCCCAGCAACATGCCTGTCTACTGGAACACCAACGGAGGATGGAGGACAGACAGGCTGAGCAAGTGACGGCATTCGAGGGGATTCACGCTACACTCCGTCGGATGGCCGACATCATGGCCGACCCTCCCTGTGCCAGAAGGCGGAGAACATCACCACCCACAGGGAGGGTCCAGGAGGAGGAGGAGGAGGAAACATCCGACGGAGCATCCCAGACGTCGTCACGGGCTGCTGCTGAGGTTTCCCGCAGGAGGCCGGGTCGTCCACGGAAAGGACCGTGAGGGTCGGCGCTACATCACCATCTCCCAGGACACCTGGCCTGGCACCTGGCCCACTGGAGCAACAGCATCACAGCATGAAGAGACATTCTCTGCCACATGGCCCTGCTGGTCACTGGCTGACCAATGTTGACAAAGACTGTGGCATGGACTCTGAGGATTTCCAATGGCAAGGACACCAACTCCCCTACTGAACTTTGGATTCCCTAATCCCGGAAAGCCCCTCACTTTGTCCCCCCCCCCCCAATAATAAATCACACTATTAAGAGTAGATGCCTGCTGGTCGCATTATTACCTAACATGTGTGTTGTAAAGTCTAAACATGCCTGAGTCATCTTTTCTCTTCAACCATCCACACCCTGGGGCCTGACTCTGGCACAGGACACATGGGTCACAGTTTATTAGGCAAGACAGACATGGAGCACCATACACACCCGTGATGGGCACAACCAGCTGAGGGGGTGGCCGAACAACCGTGCTGACACACACATTGAGTACACCAACAGTCATGCGCACAGGTCAGGGATCCAGTCCAGTGTCCTGGGGGGCACCCAGGTATGTCTAGACAGGTGGCAGAACCATGTCCTGCAAGCTTGAGTCCGGTGGATGCAGAGAATGGGGGCCTGGCCAACGTTGGATGCATGGGGATGGCACATGTCACAATACCCACGCAGTCATGGACATCATGCCCAATACACAGTCTCAGGCCACACACACAGCGTGCATCTTGCCACTCGACACATTGACACATAGCCACAATCAGGGAATACCATGCCAGACATGCAGGATGCACCGTGCCAACACACCAGCATTGACTGAGAAGAGGCACCTTGGAGGCATAGGGACACCTTTATTAGTCATGTATTCGGGTTTGCAGAGCCAACTCGAAGTACAGATGAACACATCATGTGGAGTGACATGTGGGTCCAACACTGGCACCCCCCTTCTGCAGCACAAATGCGTGATAGCCATGGTACTGGCACACAAGCGTCGGCTAACAGCTCAATACCCACAGCTGCACACGGAGAGCCTGCCATACACCATAGATCCGCTGATGTGGAAGTCCCACGCCATGTCAAGCCAATGCTAACCGTATGTGTCCGAGGGCAGTGTCACACACATTGATGCCATCATCACAATCCACTATCCCATCACTGATGACTGTCAACCAGGCAGACCATCTATTCAGGTGTACCCAGCTGCATGTCGTGTCCCATGGGGATGCGACATGTCTGCAGATGAACCAAACCCCGACAGGGGCAGTGTGCACACATCGTGAACAACTGCCACACCCAATACACCCCAGATGCATCCCTTACCCCATGGAGACTTCCAAACGTGTCCGTGCCTGTAACGCTGAGTCAGCCCACGATGCCATGTCCATGAGGAATAGCAGTGCCACAACAATGCAACCAGCAGATGGCATGCGCAGGTACCTGGGGAAGAGAGACACACAAGAAGTCAGCCACAAAAAGCACAGCCACTTGCATGTGCATTTACTCGACACATGTATGGATGACAACATGCTAGGTCACAATTATGACTGGGGAAATACTACCATCACTGCCACCATCACTCCAGTGACACACCCACACACACCTCTGACTCACGTGCCATACATGCAGGTGGAGACACACACCACAACACATGCCACACGGGGACCAAGGCGTGCACACTCAGACACTGGTACTCACCACTAAGCAAAGAAGTCGCGTATGAGCCGAGTCCGGATGTCCTCTTGCGGCTCCACATCCTCCACATCACTAGCCCCATTGCCAAGCCCTTCGTCCTCCACGGGTGGATGGTCCTCGTCATGTTGATTCAGGATGAGTGGCACAGCTCTTTCAACTGCCATGTTGTGCAGCATGCAGCAGACCATGAAGATCTTGCAAACCTTCGCCGGGGCATATGGGAGTGCGCCGCCGGTCTTGTGGAGGCACCGGAATCGGCTCTTCAGCATGCCAAACGTCCTCTCTATCACTCGCCTTGTCCGGCCATGGGCGGTGTTGTAGCGGAGCTGGGCCGGCGTGATGGGGTTGCGGAGAGGTGTGAGCAGCCAAGGCATGTTGGGATAGCCAGCGTCCCCTACATGGAATGCACATGGATATCGTTAGAACTGGCGAAGCGGTCGTGCTGGTCGGCTATACAGAATACAGGACAGACAGACTGTACTCACCAACAACACATGCCCGTTCGTTGCGCAGCTGCATCATCATATCAGGCATCCCGCTACGCCTCATGATGTAGGCATCGTGTGCTGATCCTGGGAAACGAGCACAGACATGTGAAATCACCATGTTGGACAGACACACCACAAGGGCATTGATGGAGTGGTAGTGCTTCCGATTGCGGTACGCCACCTCCCGTGCGTGTGGTGGTACCAAACCTACATGTGTCCCATCTATGGACCCAATGACATGGGGCATCCCTCCCAGGGCATAGAATCCACGCTTGACCTCAGTCATCTGTTCAGGGGTTGGGAACTTTATGAAGTCATCCAGGTGAATCAACATGGCCTCCAAGAAATCATGCAGCACACCACTGAACATGCTCTGGGACATGCCACCAACATGAGCTATGGTATTTTGGAAGGTACCCGTGGCAAGAAAATGTAGGGCAGCCATTACTTTCAGCCGTGGTGTCAGTGCCGTAGGATACCTGTGCTGCGGTTGCAGGTGTGGTGCCAGTCTCGCCGTCAGCTCCAGAATCAACGGTTGGGTGAAGCGGTAGAGCCGGATCCTGTCATTCTCCTGCATGGCAGCCAAGTCTGGAATTATTCGGGCAAGAGGCGGCGCTCTGCAGTAATTTGGAAGTGACAAGGAAGAGTGAGTGCACTACGACAACAACTCATGTCTACTGAGCACATGTAAATCTGGCAAAACACACATGCCACATAGGGAGTCAGGTATGTGCTACATGCCCAGGACACGCATGGCTGCCAGGTGACCCTCCTACCAAGACCCAGCTACACACAGAGATTGAGAACCTCCCCATGCCACGCCATGGGAATAGCTGTGTCCCAGTGCAATTGAACAGCCAGACGCAAGACAGGAGTGACATACGCCCACACATCAGCAGCAGTAGGATGCCGATTGCAGAGACTGGTAGCGGAACACTGGAGCCACAGGTCACATGACATAACACTAGTCCAGCCCACACACCTTGCCATGAAGGAGCACATGTCATGACTCACCACACATTCCTTGTGAGGATGCTGACATGGCCTTGTCACGCTACTCCGTGTCCCATGCATACATGTGCACCTCACATCCGATAACACATGTGGCATGGTGTGCGGAACAGTGTGCAATGACAATCTACACACAGACACATGTTGGTTGCTGCAACGGCTGCAGCTTTTGAGGGTGCTACAACATCAACCTTATGAAAATCCCGGACACATAAATGACATAGTCACATTGTGCACTGTGGGTAGTGACAAGTCATGTGTCATGACCCCTGTACCGGGCATCATGGGACACTTCCGTGTGTTGGTGTCCGTGCCATGCCAGTGACGCTCACCCCAAGTGCGCAGTACGACATGCACACATGTCAAAGGAGTCAAGGGCATGCCTGGCACACATTGCACCGTCACACAGTACACCTATACACATCTCATCATACATCTGGTGCCTTCTCCACTCAGGAGTCATGTTCCACATCACAGCCTGTCACACCCGTGCCCCACACATGTAGTAATGCACAGACGATGCCTTGATGTCCATTCCTGGACAAGTATGTCCATCCATGGACAAGTATGTCCATCCATGGACAAGTATGTCCGCCCTATTCCTACCTGTGTGTCGCCTATCACCACTGTGATGTGTAAAAACCGCCGTACTGCTGCTAAGAGGGCCTGTGTATGTTCCCAAATCACTGTGGGAGTGCTGCCGTATGTGTACCCATCGTGATGGCGAGCGTACAGGCATTTGTACGGTCCGTACCACTACGGGTACGCATACGCGTGCAGACCCATAGTGATAGTGAGCGTAGATGCGTGTGTACGGCCCTATCACTATGGGTCTGCACGCGTATGCGTACCCGTAGTGGTACGGACCGTACACACGCATCTACGCTCACTATCACTATGGGTCTGCACGCGTATGCGTACCCGTAGTGGTACGGACCGTACATATGCCTGTACGCTCACTATCACTATGGGTCTGCACGCGTATGCGTACCCGTAGTGGTACGGACCGTACATATGCCTGTACGCTCACTATCACTATGGGTCTGCACGCGTATGCGTACCCGTAGTGGTACGGACCGTACACACGCATCTACGCTCACTATCACTATGGGTCTGCAGGCGTATGCGTACCCGTAGTGGTACGGACCGTACATATGCCTGTACGCTCACTATCACTATGGGTCTGCACGCGTATGCGTACCCGTAGTGGTACGGACCGTACATATGCCTGTACGCTCACTATCACTATGGGTCTGCACGCGTATGCGTACCCGTAGTGGTACGGACCGTACATATGCCTGTACGCTCACTATCACTATGGGTCTGCACGCGTATGCGTACCCGTAGTGGTACGGACCGTACACACGCATCTACGCTCACTATCACTATGGGTCTGCACGCGTATGCATACCCGTAGTGGTACGGACCGTACATATGCCTGTACGCTCACTATCACTATGGGTCTGCACGCGTATGCGTACCCGTAGTGGTACGGACCGTACATATGCCTGTACGCTCACTATCACTATGGGTCTGCACGCGTATGCGTACCCGTAGTGGTACGGACCGTACACACGCATCTACGCTCACTATCACTATGGGTCTGCACGCGTATGCGTACCCGTAGTGGTACGGACCGTACACACGCATCTACGCTCACTATCACTATGGGTCTGCACGCGTATGCGTACTCGTAGTGATAGTGAGCGTACATGCGAGTGTACGGGCCGTACCACTACGAGTACGCATACGCGTGCAGACCCATAGTGATTGTGAACGTAGGCATGCATGTACGGGCCGTTGCCATGCATTTGGGGTGCCCTAGGGCCCCGAAACGCACCGTACCTGTGTGTGATGCTCCAAATTACATAGGGGACAAGTATTAAGGCCTACATGCATGCTGGTTGTCATGGAGACCACGTTCAAATTTCGAATTTGTTCTGGAAGGTGCACAGCAGAAGTCAGTTGGAATTCTTCTACTTTGTTGCAATGTGTTTGTGGGGCTGACATCATGCAGGAGAATGAAACCGATAGAGAACCCACAGACTGCTAGGTTTGAAGGGATTGGTGGAAACATAGGATGCAAATGTGAGTGACCAATCACTCTGTACTCCTGTGCATGAGACTGGGCAGAAGGGCACATATAAGGCAGCCAGGTCCCATGAGGGAGTACTTGCCTGCACATCTTTGCATTCGTCGACCCAGCTGCTGCAACTGATTCCCTGGAACCATGTCAAGGGCTGTGGAGAGGACACAGCCATTCACCCTGGAGGAGAACATGGCTCTGCTGGATGTGATCCTCCCACAGTACTCCATGCTGTATGGCCGACCAGGGTATCAGGTGAGTGCATAGGCCACTGCCACAGACTCTCCATATGTTGTGACTGTGACTTCAGGCATTGTGTCCTGGTGTGACACACATGCCATGTACTGTCGGGGGGGTGCCAGGGGGGGGGTGCCTGATGTCTCCCAGCAGTGCCCTGAGACAGGAGGGGTGGGGCCCTATCACTCACAGCAGTGCCCTGAGACAGGAGGGGTGGGGGCCTATCACTCACAGCAGTGCCCCGAGACAGGAGGGGTGGGGGCCTATCACTAACAGCAGTGCCCTGAGACAGGAGGGGTGGGTGTGATGCACAGTGTGAGCCTTGATCATTGATTGTGACATTGCCATCATTCCACCTGTGTACCCACTGTGGCACATACTGCTTTTTCCCTCACCAGGGGATGATGTCCCTATGACAAAGGTGCAATGCGTTGGCTGCATGACATGCCTTGTTGTAACCAGCTAATTTGTACCCATATGTCTCTCTGTGACATGTGGCTGGTGTATTGATGTGGTGTCACTTGTTCTTCCTCACAGGTAGGCGCCACTGCCAAGGAGCAGATCTGGCTGACCGCCGTCAGTGCCGTGAGGGGTGTGGATGGTCGGAGGCGGAGCCTGTCCCAGGTGAGGAAACGCTGGCAGGATATCCGGTGCTGGACGCGGAGGATTGCACGGCTCCTGCTGGGGGACTCACCTGAGAGCCACAAGAACCGCGGCCGCCACCGTCTGAACCACCTCCACAGGCGTGTGCTGCCGGTGGTCTTTCCAGACCTGGAGAGGCGCCTACAGGCGAAGCAGCAGCCGGAAGGGGGTAGGTACATGTGTGTTTGTTGTGTGTCACCGGCATTTGTAAGGGCACAGTAGCATGAATTCACTGGCAGGGTTTAAAAGTGCTGTGCAGATTCTGTTTGCCCCAGTATAGCGCTGCGCCCCTGCCACCCTTCCCCTCCTTGCAATGTGTTCCCTGGTCTGTGTGTAGTCACTCCTTCACAAGGTAATGTAGGCTGGCGCTTTGTCCACGAGAACAATGACTGTAGCATCATGTCTGGGGGTGGTGTGTAACAGGTTGTGGGACCTTGCCTGTGCACTGTTAAGTTCACTGCATGTGGGTTCCATGTCATGTTCCATGTCAGTTGGCACTGATGCTGACTCCAGACATGGGAGTTGGTCTCTCATGTGTCATGCCTTACAGCGCGCATGTCCTATGTAGTGGCCTGTGACATGATGTGCATGAGTGTGCGATACGCATAGTGCAGGGATGGTGACGTGTGTTGCAGTCATTACCATTCAGTAGCATGTAGTTGCGTGCCCACTACTGTCCCCTGGGGCACCTTTTCCTCAGTGTTGTATGTGTCATCATAAACGTGGACACTCTCACTGTCTACAGCGTAGCTTGTGCTCTGTGCCATTGTCCCCTGTCACCATGTATATTGACGTGCTATTATGTACAGGTGTCCACTGTGCAGCCTGACCTGATTGTCCTTCTTCATACTCACAGTTGCCAGTGCCTGTGTGTCTTGTTATACTCATCTGAGGATGGGCACTATTTGTACAGGCGCACCTTGGCTGTTTGGCGTCCAATCTTGCTTTTTGCCTGCCCCTGTGTTTATCACCCAGACTATGAGATGTTGGTGCCACCTGTGTCTCAACAATTTGCCTCGTGTAGGGGTTTGTTGGGGCGGGCAATGCCTATGTGTCAAATCCGGATTTCTACTTGCTGGGTCTGGGCAGTGTGTGATGCTTCTGGACACACACGCAAGGTGCAGTGACCGAGTCATGTTGGGCATGTTTGCAGCATTACCTATGCAGCATGTGTCTCAAGTTCATGGATATGGTCCCTGGTCATCGGTATTTTCGCCAACGCTGTGTGGTGCAGATGCAGTGCTGGATTGTCCCCAGGGCCTGGGTGCTATGTCAGACTCCGTTTCCTGTCTTTAGCTATTGTCTCATGCTCTCCATGGTATTTCAGTGGCATGGTGGCTCAACCAACTGTGTGTTTCATGCCCTACATCGGTACCTTGTTTTGAAGATGTTAGGGATCTTCCTTTTCAGGCTATGCAATGTTACCTATGTCGATTGGACTCATGTGACTGATGTGTACAGCTGTCTGATTAATTTATGTCTCTCCACCCTGCCCACAGCATCGTCGGGGGACACAGAGGGAGACATGGACACAGGCAAGGCGGAGGGACCGAGCACCAGTGCCAGCCGTGACATCGGGGCTGGTACATCGAGTGGGACAGAGGTGGAGGATAGTGCTGCCGAGGACCTGTCGACTGGCACGTCAGAATACGAAGCTGACAGGTCCGAGGAGGAGTTCTCCGAGTGGGCGGTGGCTGCACCAGCAGCTGACAGCGGAACAACACCTTGCACCGCCCCCTCAGTTCCCATCAGCCGCCTCCCACTTGCTCGTGTCCCTTCCCAGCGTGCCCGGTCACCGCATGTCTCCTTCCGGCCAGGCACCGCACCCCCTGCCCCTGTCTCCACTGCTGCCGCCAATGCTGAGTCTGTGGACATCCAGCGGCAACTGCAGGTTGGTCAGGCTGCGATCCTTAATGTCCTCCATGCCCACGGGAAAACCCTCACCAACATCGAGGCATTCTTGGAGGGCATTCATTCTTCGCAGGCTGACCAACGCAACTTGCTGAGGTCCATAGACTCCACACTGACTGCAGCAGTGGGTCTCCTGCAGCGCGACCTCCCCCCACCTACCCCTGCCCCATCCACACTTCCCACTTCCATGCCTGTCCCACGTACACCCAGACGTCGGCATGCACCCACCACAACAGACACAGGCACCACACCAGCAGGGAAGGTCCACCGCACTCCTCCTGACACGCACACACAGGGTGAGGTAGGCACACCCACTGGGTCGGGGGGCAAACGTGTGACACGCAGCCAGAGTGGGAGTCCGCATTCCACACAATCCACTCCCTCCAAATCCCCTCCCCTCAGCTCTCCTGGCCACATCTCCCCCAAGGACTCCTTCATGGCCGCTCTGTCCCTGAGCCCCACAGTTCCACCACCACGCAAGCGGTCAAGGAAGTCCTCGGTCAGGGTGGTTGAGTCTCCCCCCCTGTCTCCACCCTCCCCCGGTGGCGCTGCAACCCATCCCTCTGACCCCCCCCCTCCTTGGGGCCTGAGGTCACTTCGGGTGCAGGGGAGCCCCTGGAGGACCTTGCTAAGGTGTGTAGTGCCATCCTGGCCTCCGCCTTTGGCCATGACACACCCCCTGTGGTTGAGTCCTCCATCCCTGCACCCACAACGCCGCCCCTTTGCCCTGATGTCCCTGCGGTGCCTGTTGCTTCCCCCCCCCCGATGCCCTCACCAGTATGGAAGGCGATGCCATTTGACTGTGCAGGCAAGGTAGGGGACACACATCCCACTGTGTCCCCCATCCAGCTGGGAATCATTGACTGCCCTATGGGCTTTGTTAAAATTGAACTGCCTGCGATCCACGGACATTGTGCTCATGCTGAATAAAGCTTAATTTTGTTTTCATTATCACACTACTGCTATGGTGGTATTGGTGTTGGTGGGGCTGCTACATGGTTTTGGGTGGTGTTTAAGGCTTTGGGTGTGTGGGATTTGTAGTAGTGTTCTGCTCATTGGGGGGACCCTGGGATCTGTGTGCCATCACAAGGTGTTGGCTAACTTCCTTAGGTCATGTCAGCAGTTACTGCATGGTGCAATTGTCCCAGGGTGTATTCCTTCCTCTGTGTACCCAGATTTCTTCCCTGCAGGGTGTTCCCAATGTTTAGCGCAGAGCAGTGTCTACATGGGCTGTGTGTGTGACGGAGCCCTTCTACTTTGGCCATGCATGCATGGCCATGTCCCTCCACCTGCAACAATCGTGGCATCCTTGGTGATCACTGTACTTGTGTGTGGAGTCTGTTGACATGAGTTCATGGGGACATGTTCCCTTGTAGGCAGTATGGATGTGGGTAATTCCGGCCTCACACACATGTGTTACACCCCTCCTGTCTCTGGGCACTGCTGGGGAGGACTCTGCACCCACCCCTCCTGTCTCTGGGCACTGCTGGGAGGACTCTGCACACACCCCTCCTGTCTCAGGGCACTGCTGGGAGGGCTCTGCACCCACCCCTCCTGTCTCAGGGCACTGCTGTGAGTGATAGGGCCCCACCCCTCCTGTCTCAGGGCACTGCTGTTAGTGATAGGCCCCACCCCTCCTGTCTCAGGGCACTGCTGTGAGTGATAGGCCCCACCCCTCCTGTCTCAGGGCACTGCTGTGAGTGATAGGGCCCCACACCTCCTGTCTCAGGGCACTGCTGGGAGGACTCCACACCCACCCCTCCTGTCTCAGGGCACTGCTGTTAGTGATGGGCCCCCACCCCTCCTGTCTCAGGGCACTGCTGTGAGTGATAGGTCCCCACCCCTCCTGTCTCTGGGCACTGCTGGGAGGACTCTGCACACACACCTCCTATTTCTGGATATGTACGCTTGGAACATACACGGTGTGGGTGCGCTCCATGCATTCGAGGTGAGGGTACGGGTCTAGTTACACTGGTGTGGTGGGGGTACGGTCCGTGAGTCCGCGGTTGGGGGTACGGGTCGCACTTACACTGTTGGGGTGGGGGGTACGCTCCTTGCATACGCGGGTGGGGGTACGGGTCGTACTTACACTGTTGGGGTGGGGGGTACGCTCCTTGCATACGCGGGTGGGGGTACGGGTCGTACTTACACTGTTGGGGTGGGGGGTACGCTCCTTGCATACGCGGGTGGGGGTACGGGTCGTACTTACACTGTTGGGGTGGGGGGTACGCTCCTTGCATACGCGGGTGGGGGTACGGGTCGTACTTGCACTGTTGGGGAGGGGGGTACGCTCCTTGCATACGCGGGTGAGGGTACGGGTCGTACTTACACTGTTGGGGTGGGGGTACGGTCCGTGAGTCCGCGGGTGGGGGTTCGGGTCGTACTTACACTGTTGGGGTGGGGGGTACGCTCCTTGCATACGCGGGTGAGGGTACGGGTCGTACTTACACTGTTGGGGTGGGGGGTACGCTCCGTGAGTCCGCGGGTGAGGGTACGGGTCGTACTTACACTGTTGGGGTGGGGGGTACGCTCCTTGCATACGCGGGTGGGGGTACGGGTCGTACTTGCACTGTTGGGGTGGGGGGTACGCTCCTTGCATACGCGGGTGAGGGTTTGGGTCGTACTTACACTGTTGGGGTGGGGGTACGGTCCGTGAGTCCGCGGGTGGGGGTACGGGTCGTACTTACACTGTTGGGGTGGGGGGTACGCTCCTTGCATACGCGGGTGAGGGTACGGGTCGTACTTACACTGTTGGGGTGGGGGTACGGTCCGTGAGTCCGCGGGTGAGGGTACGGGTCGTACTTATACTGTTGGGGTGGGGGGTACGCTCCTTGCATACGCGGGTGGGGGTACGGGTCGTACTTACTCTGTTGGGGTGGGGGGTGCGCTCCTTGCATACGCGGGTGGGGGTACGGGTCGTACTTACACTCTTGGGGTGAGGGTACGCTCCATGCATATGGGGTGGGGGTAGGGTCCGTACATATCCGTCCCCACGCTATGTGATGCTTGTGCGGGCCGTACCCAGGCCTTTGCCACGTGGGTACGATCCGTCCCGCCATTGTTGGGGTGACGTGTGTGTGGGCGTGGTACGACTCGTACCCATGCTCTTCAGGCGTGGGTACGGGACGTACCTGTCTGGTTGTGTTGCCGGTTCGCGTGGTGACGGACTTCCGTTGTGGCGGTCGCTGGCTTATCAGGACACGCTCCCACCCCCTCGTGGTGACCAGGGCATGGGAGTCAGGTATGTCCAGGCCATGTGTGGTGTGTGACTTATGTGGTTGTTTTGTGGCCTGCCCTGGTCGTGCCACCCCCACCCCACCCCACTTTCCCCCCTCCCTTAGTTATTCTGACCTTCTGCGGCGTCTGCGTCGTAACCTGTAGAGGAGGTGTACTGCTATGAGGGCAGGGATGACTCGTAGGTTCGGGTCCATGTCTGTCCGTCGCGTACTGGTACTCCTTGATCGCGTCGTCCTGTCGCGTACGGGTCCTCCTTGTCCCGTCGTCCTGTCGCGTACGGGTCCTCCTTGGTCGCGTCGTCCTGTGTGTCCGTCACGTACTGGTCCTCCTTGTTCGCGTCGTCGTCTGTCCGTCGCGTACTGGTGGTCCTTGTTCGCGTCGTCCTGATTTCCCGGCAGTTTTTGGCTGCCGCAAAATATTCACTGTGCGGGGTGACGTCGGTGCGAATCGTGATTCCTGGGTCGTGAATGGCTGGCTGCGAGCGTCCCGACGTCAGGTCGGCGCTTTCCCGGATCGCATTGGTAGGTGTTTTTTTGTTCGGTCGGGCTTTTTTACGATTCGTACGGTAATGGTGTACCCGTGCGAATCGTAATTCCTTGTTTGTAAAAATTGACGACCGGGTACGCGTCGGACGGAGATTATGCTCCGTCCGACGGTTCGTACCCGGTTTTTGCCGGATCGTGATCGGCACCCATATGTCCCGGGGTGGGCACCTGGGACATAGCAGGGCTTGGACCTGGGGATCGGGTCTCCAGGTCCATTATTGGCTGTGGAAAGGGTGCTGTGGCTCCCCTTCCTTTCCTATCAATGGCCAGGCCCTGATGGATGGGATCCCCAGGGTCAATATTAGCTCCAGAAAGGGGTGCTGTGTGGCTTCCTCCCTTTCCTATCAATGACTAGGCCCCTATCAATTGATGAATCTTCGCGAAAGTTTCCAAACTTTTGGCCAGCTCCGGTCCACTCCTATCCTGAAAATTTCACGGTGATTCGTCAAGCGGGGGCCGAGAAAAAAGGGGGGTCCCAAAACGCGTTTTCCCCATGCATTTTACGTAGGACCTGTTGACGCAGCTACAGCCCGAAGTGCTGAACGGAATTTCACCAAATTTGGCAAAGAGGTAGTCCTCAGTTCAGACTCGTGCCTCTTGCTTAAATCGTTTAAATCCGTTCAGTAGTTCCTGAGAAAATCAAAAGTAAAATCACATATATATCTGGGCGGAGCCTAACCACACATCTCATCGTGAGATCTGATTGGCTGTCAGCACCTTATCCAAGGCGTGTTGGCAGCCATCTTGGGACCAATATACATGATAGCACCTCATTAAAAAGCGTTGCTGTTAATAGAAGGTTTTAAGACTTTAGTTACATTATAAATCATTTGTTGATGGTACCATACTCATTTTAGGAATTGTGGTGTGTTCTAAGGTGATTTTACCATGTGAAAAAGCCTTCTGCTGTGATATCATGAATCATGTTTGAGAGAAAACTATTTTCTCATGCTTTTCCCACAGAGGTTTTGAAGGTGAACTATAAGCTAAACTGAGAGCATATTTTCTGTAAATTCACATTATCTTTCTCAGTCATGTGAGAATGAAGTCTGACATTCTCAGTAAAACATGTACATCCAACATGTGCAGAGACTGTCATTTGATACCTTTCTGTTCTACTGCAGCTTCCCAGAGTGTTCTAAAGAACAACTAGAGCGCTAACAGTCCTACTTATGACAAACGTATGGCACACCTGAAGCCATCTTGGTTGGAATAAAGTGGTAACTCTTAAAACATTTAATTTAAAAAGGAACAAAATGAGGGGGTTCATTTTGCCATAGAAAGTATGATTAGTGCCCCAGAAAGAAAAGTTAGGGCACATTTTGAGTGACTTCTCAAATCCTCTTCTATTTCATTAAAAAATTCTGACATGCAGACTGAAACATGCACTTTCAAAACCAGCAGCAGACTTCCCTGGTGAGCAGTAGCTTTACTACAGTGATCTAATAAGCAACTAGAGTGCTAACATTCTGAATTTATGACACATGTGTGACACATCTGAATGCCTTCTTGATGGAATCAAAGTAAAAAACTGAAAGTATTTCCTACTGAGGAGACTGTAGTAAATGAGGAAATTAGGAAACATCATAACAAATAAGTCTCCCAAAATGGCCACCAGAGACAAAAGAGCCCAAATGTAGCCCAAATATCACCCAGATGTAGCCCAAGTACAGCCCAATGACAGAATGTCCCAGAGTGTTCTAACGGACAACTAGAGCTCTAACAGTCTTACTTATGACAAAAGTATGGCACACCTGAAGCCATCTTGATTGGAATAAAGTGGTAACACTTAAAACATTTAATTTACAAAGAAACAAAATGAGGGGGTTCATTTTGCCATAGAAATTATTATTAGTTCTGCAGAAAGAAAAATTAGGGCACATTTTGACTTCTCAAATCCTCTTCTATTTCATAAACAAATTCTGACATGCAGACTGAAACATGCACTTTGAATACCAGCAGCAGACTTCCCTGGTGAGCAGCAGTTTTACTACAGTGATCTAATGAGCAACTAGAGTGCTAACATTCAGAATTTGGTAACTAGACATAATATCGAAAAAAAAAAAATGGAATGGACATAATATCGAGTCTAAAATATAGAATGGACACAATATCGAATGGACATAATATAGTCGTTAAAAATATCGAATTGCAGGTAAGTAATATCGAATGTCATAATATAGGCATGAAAAAATATCGAATTTGTATTAATATCGATTTTTTTAAGTGTTTTGCATGTTAGTACATGTGTTAAAAGTGTATAATATTTTTTGTAATGTATGTTTAATTTTTTAAAAGTAATGAATTTTATGTTATTAAATTTTTGCGTAATTTAATTCCGTAGCGGGTTGTGGGTTTATAGGGGAATAGGGTGGGAAGTAATTTAATATTAATTAAGTAAATATTTATTTTTATTTATTGGTATTGATAATTAATTTACTGTTAATTAATTATTAATTTGCATTTTATATTATTTATTAATTTTTGGTATTGAAGATTAATTGGTTGTTGATTAATTATTAATTAGAAAATAATTTGTATTAATTGGTAATTAATTTTTATTAATTGTTTAATTGATAATTATGCTAATTGTATTAATTTATAATTTGTAGTGGGTTGTGGGTTTATTGGGGAATATGGTGGGTACTAATTTAATTGTAATGAATGAATTGCAAAAAATACTTTTGTGTATTGATATTTAATTTACTGTTAATTAATTATTAATTGGTATTTTTGAATATTTATAAATTTTTGGTATTGAAAATTAATTGGTTGTTGATTAATTATTAATTGGTAATTAATTTGTATTAATTGGTAATTGGTTGTTGATTAATTATTAATTGGTAATTAATTTGTAATTAATTTTTATTAATTGTTTAATTGATAATTATGCTAATTGTTTTAATTTATTATTTGTAGTGGGTTGTGGGTTTATAGGGGAATATGGTGAGAAGTAATTTAATTTTAAATAATTAATTATTGAAAATATTTTGTATATTGATAATTAATTTATTATTAATTAATTATTAATTGTTATTATTTGTATTTAATCATTTTTGGTATTGAAAATTAATTGTTTGTTAATTAATTATTAATAGGTAATTAACTAAATAAACAATATTTATGGGTATTTATAATTATTTGATTATTAAATATTTTGTGATTGGTAATTAATTTTAATAATTTTTGTATTGGAATTAATAATTAAATTATTTTAATAAAAATATTACATTATTATTTTCCCTACTACTGCACTCACTGGAGTGGGAATAGTAAATGTTACCCTCCCGCTATCCAACGCTTTCCCTACTTTTGCATTCTTTGGAGTGGGAATAGTAATTTTTACCCATACGCTATCCAACGCATTCCCTATTGTTGCACTCATTGGAGTGGGAATAGTAAATTTTACCCTCCCGCTATCCAACGTTTTCTCTACTGTTGCACTCTTTGGAGTGGGAATAGTAATTTTTACCCCTACGCTATCCTACGCTTTCCCTATTGTTGCTCTCACTGGAGTGGGAATAGTAAATTTTACCCTCCCGCTATCCAACGCTTTCCCTACTGTTGCACTCTTTGGAGTGGGAATAGTAATTTTTACACATACGCTATCCAACGCTTTCCCTATTGTTGCGCTCACTGGAGTGGGAATAGTAATTTTTACCCCTACGCTATCCAACGCTATCCTTACTGTTGCATTCTTTGGAGTGAGAATAGTAATTCTTACCCATACGCTATCCAACGCTTTCCCTATTGTTGCAGTCACTGGAGTGGGAATAGTAAATTTTACCCTCCCACTATCCAACGCTTTCCCTACTGTTGCACTCTTTGGAGTGGAAATAGTAATTTTTACCTGTACGCTATCCAACGTTTTCCCTATTGTTGCACTCACTGGAGTGGGAATAGTAAATGTTACCCTCTTGCTATCCAACGCTTTCCCTACTGTTGCACTCTTTGGAGTGGTAATAGTAAATTTTACTCTCCCGCTATCCAACGCTTTCCCTACTGTTGCACTCTTTGGAGTGGGAATAGTAATTTTTACCCATACGCTATCCAACGCATTCCCTATTGTTGCACTCACTGGAGTGGGAATAGTAAATTTTACACTCCCGCTATCCAACGCTTTCCCTACTGTTGCACTCTTTGGAGTGGGAATAGTAATTTTTACCCCTACGCTATCCAACGCTTTCCCTATTGTTGCTCTCACTGGAGTGGGAATAGTAAATTTTACCCTCC
This sequence comes from Triturus cristatus, assembly GCF_964204655.1. Lineage (NCBI taxonomy): Eukaryota > Metazoa > Chordata > Amphibia > Caudata > Salamandridae > Triturus > Triturus cristatus. The sequence continues at coordinate 123,215,383 of NC_140589.1, forward strand.
CGCTATCCAACGCTTTCCCTACTGTTGCACTCTTTGGAGTGGGAATAGTAATTTTTACACATACGCTATCCAACGCTTTCCCTATTGTTGCGCTCACTGGAGTGGGAATAGTAATTTTTACCCCTACGCTATCCAACGCTATCCTTACTGTTGCATTCTTTGGAGTGAGAATAGTAATTCTTACCCATACGCTATCCAACGCTTTCCCTATTGTTGCAGTCACTGGAGTGGGAATAGTAAATTTTACCCTCCCACTATCCAACGCTTTCCCTACTGTTGCACTCTTTGGAGTGGGAATAGTAATTTTTACCTGTACGCTATCCAACGTTTTCCCTATTGTTGCACTCACTGGAGTGGGAATAGTAAATGTTACCCTCTTGCTATCCAACGCTTTCCCTACTGTTGCACTCTTTGGAGTGGTAATAGTAAATTTTACTCTCCCGCTATCCAACGCTTTCCCTACTGTTGCACTCTTTGGAGTGGGAATAGTAATTTTTACCCATACGCTATCCAACGCGTTCCCTATTGTTGCACTCACTGGAGTGGGAATAGTAAATTTTACACTCCCGCTATCCAACGCTTTCCCTACTGTTGCACTCTTTGGAGTGGGAATAGTAATTTTTACCCATACGCTATCCAACGTTTTCCCTACTGTTGCACTCTTTGGAGTGGGTATAGTAATTTTTACCCCTACGCTATCTGACGCTTTCCCTATTGTTGCACTCACTGGAGTGGGAATAGTAAATTTTACCCTCCCGCTATCCAACGCTTTCCCTACTGTTGCACTCTTTGGAGTGGGAATAGTTATTTTTACCTCTACGCTATCTGACGCTTTCCCTACTGTTGCACTCACTGGAGTGGTAATGTCACATTTTACCCAGCCGCTATCCTATGGTAAAAGTATTGATTATTTTGTATTAATATTACGTTTATATATATCTATTAAAAAATAAAAATGTAAGTTTAATTGTTTGAAGTTACATTAATTATTTATTATTTTTAAGGTTATTTAAGTATTTTTAAATATGTTTTAGTTAATTATATTTATTATTTTATTATTTTTACATTACTTTTAATACATTTAAAAAAATTCGATATTTTGACTGACTATATTTTTTACAACTATATTTTAGACTCGATATTTTTGTCCTTACCTGTTTGTAGATAGGAATTCGATTTTTTTGCAATCGATATTTTGGCATCAATATTTTTGTAGGTCTATATTTTGGTAGTCGATATTATGTCAGTGATCCTCAGAATTTATGGCAAATGTGTGACACATCTGAATGCCTTCTTGATGGAACCAAAATAAAAAACTGAAAGTATTCCCACTGAGGAGACTGCACTAAATGAGGAAATTAGGAAACTTCATAACAAATACATCTCCCAAGATGGCCACCAGAGACAAAAGAGCCCAAATGGAGCCCAAATATCACCCAGATGTAGTCCAAGTATAGCCCAATGACAGAATGTCCCAGAGTGTTCTTAAGAACAACTAGAGCGCTTACTGTCTTACTTATGACAAAAGTATGGCACACCTGAAGCCATCTTGATTGGAATAAACTGGTAACACTTAAAACATTTAATTTAAAAAGGAACACAATGAGGGGGTTCATTTTGCCATAGAAATTATGATTAGTGCTGAAGAAAGAAAAATTAGGGCACATGTTGAGTGACTTCTCAAATCCTCTTCCATTTCATTGAAAAATTCTGATATGCAGACTGAAACATGCACTTTTAATAACAGCAGCAGATTTCCGTGGTGAGCAGTAGCTTTACTACAGTGATCTAATGAGCAACTAGAGTGCTAACATTCAGAATTTATGGCAAATGTGTGACATATCTGAATACCTTCTTGATGGAATCAAAGTAAAAAACTGAAAGCATTTCCTACTGAGGAGACTGCAGTAAATGAGGAAATTAGGAAACTTCATAACAAATAAATCTCCCAAGATGGCCACCAGAGACAAAAGAGCCCAAATGCAGCACAAATATCACCCAGATGTAGTCCACATGTAGCCCAATGACAGAAGTGTGCAAAACACTTATTTTTTGTGTATTTGCAGTTTTATATAGTGCAGACTTGTCAGGTATTGGAGTGCTTTACATGAGAATTGGTTACATCACACAAGATCAAATTCATTTTGGTTGTAGACATGGGGAGATTAAGTGATTTGACCAGAATCACAGAATGTTGAGCTGAAGCAGAAACTCCAACCTGGTTCCCCAGTTGCAAAGTCTGCAGCTCTGGAAGTAACACCACATCCTCTCCCCTAGGTGCAACATTTAATCAAGTGGTCAACTGGATAAAAAAACATAAAGATTACAAATAATTTAAAAGTTATTTGTCGCTATTTGAAAACTCAGAAAATATGTCCTCATTTTAGTTTTTTAGAGCACTAACCATCATTTTGATGCAAATATATGTAATTTCTAAAGGAAATACTCTAGGTATTACAGTTTTGATTACATCAAGATGACGTCAGGCGTTCCACACTTTTGTAATAAATATAGAATGTTAGCAATCTAATTGTTCATTGGGATACTGTTGAGAGGCAGAGGCCAGGGGCACGGACTCTGAAAATTGAAGGCAGGTAGGAGAGTGCAGAAGCAACAATTTGACCACACTGGGCAGGCAGGAAGGGCAGTGGCAGCACAACAGACTATGGAGGGCAGTGGAAAGGGGGGCAGGGGCAACAAACCAACAATACAGGACTGGCAAGAGAGGCTGTGGCAATATAATAGACCATTGTGGGCAGAAGGAAGAGGCAGTGGTAGTACAACCATACATGCCAACAGACCTGTTTCAGCCAGGAAACGTCCAATGTTTTTAAGCTCAAATGGGCTTTATTTGATCTGTCTCCTGTCTACAATCTCCTCTTTTTCAATGTAACTCAAAGGGGAAAATCAATACCCCAGTTTTTTTTCAAAATCTCCCTCTTACCAAGTTCAAAATGTTCGCAAGTATGGTACATTGGATCATGGTAGGCAGGAGGAATTGGGGTAGGGACATGGACTCGGATAACAGAGGACAGGAGGGACATGGAGAGGTGCACCAAACTGACCCTACAGGGCAGGCATCAGGGTTTGCAGCAGCACAATACACCACACAGCGCATGCGGGACGGGAGTGCATCACAACAATCCATAGAAAGCAATAGGGAGGGGACAGGACCATGCACATGGACAACAGAGAACAGAGGGGAAAGAGGCAATGGTAGCTAGCTGACCATAATGGACAGGCAGGAGAGAAAGCTGCAGCATAACAGACCAAAAAGGGCAGGAGGGACGGATCAGGGGCATTACAATGGAACAGACAAGCCAGGAGGGAGGGAATAGGGGGCTGCACATGGAAACAGAGGGCTGGGGGCATGGGGGCAGGACAGGAGCAGCAAGATGACCATGGAGGTCAGGCAGGATGGGCACTAGAAACAAGACACACCATGGAGAGCAACAATGAGACTATGATGGCATACACACAGACCATGAAGGGAAGGTGGGAGGGTGTCAGGGGCAGCTAGCTGACCACACAGGGAAGGTGGGAGGGGACATGGCAGCACAGAAGACCATGCATGGCAAGCGGGAGGGTTAGTGGCAGCACAATGGCTATGATGGGCAAGAAGGAGGGTGCAGGGGCATGCACAAAGGACCATGGAAGATAGAAGGGAGGGTCAGGACCAGGGCACAGACAAGATAGTTCAGGGGAAGGGGCCTCACAACAGACCGCGTGGGGCAGGCAGGAGGAGCAGTTGCGGCACAACAGACCAGGGAGGGCAGAAGGGTGTAGCAGTAAAATGGACCATGGAGGACAGGAGGAAGGGGATAGGGGCATGGCATGTGGACAGGCAGGGTGGAGGTGGCAGGGACAGGTTAAAGTCATCTGACAATGCTAGGCAGGTGGGAGGGGAGGGGCAGCTCAACAGAACACTCAGAGTAGATAGGAGTGGCAGGTCCATGGAACATGGTGGGCAAAAAGGATGGAGCAGGGGCATGCACAAAGACATCGGAGGGCAGGGGGAAGGAGAATAGGGGCAGCAAGCAAAGTACAGAGGCTAAGCAGGAGGTCAATGATGGGCCATAAAATTGGGCAATGGAGGGCAGGAGGAGTGGACTGGTACATCATGCTAAATGGAGGGCAGTGGCAGCACATCAGACCATGCATGGCAGGAGGGAGGAGGCTAGTCCATGGATTCAGACAACAGAGGATAGGGAGGAGGTGGATGGAGCAGCAAGCTAACTGTTCAGAGAAGGTGGGTATTAGGAACTTTATTGTTTTTAAAATGTGTGTCTGTGCGAACAACTTAAAATATGAACAAGTATGCAGCATAATCTCACTTTTATTCAGGAAGAAGAGGACGTTTGTGACTGTGACTCCGGGCCCACTTGGCAGATACACCCCCTGACCCTCCATAACCCATCGCAAAATGTAATGCCCGTGAAAAGGGTAGGTGGACGCAGTGTTATATAGAACATAGTCCTAAGAGCACGATTGAAAATGAAAACTAGATATAGTATATGGTATAAACTATGCACCAAAAAGTGTGATATAAGATGAACCGGGGCGTGAAATATAATATGCAATACATTGTGAGCAATGACAGATTCATTGGAGAGCGCGAGATAGCACAGGCACTAGCGTGTGCTATGCGATATGCGCGTTGGAGTGTAATATGCACAGGGCAGTGTTGTGTAACCTAACTAGTCTCTAAAGTTGTAATATATAATATGTGCTGAGGAGTGTAACGTTGCATATGCACTGTGACAAAGATATGGATCCCAGATTGTAATATGTATGGAATAGCGCTGTGCGTTATAACATAAGCATCGAGGAAGGCACGTTAGATGAGGCAATATAACCCGTGTGAAGGCAAGTGTGGCATGACATATTCACGGGATGGTGTTACAGTGCACATGGGCTAGAGAGTGTCATAGCATACGCACTAGCTGGTGGAATACAACACAGAGGTGTGTGGCACTCGGCGGGCACTGGTGGGTGTAACACAGCATTGGTCTCAGCCAGGAGCACGCTGTAACTCTCAAGTGAGGTTCGTCTCCTTTCCAGAGAGCAAAATAAAAAGTATTACACATCCGGCGGTGGATGTGTATTTTATTAACTGTGAGGGGGTTTCTTGCATAGTTTGGTCGAATTTTTGTTGAATCCCCTTTGAATGGCTTGGTGTGCATGTATATTAAATGTGCCCGTCAATAGCTACCCATGTTTGTATAAATAAACGACAAGGGTGTCTACTTGTAGAGTACCCACCGGCGGGGGCACCGGGATTATGCACGATAGGTCGTCAGACACGTCAGAGCTTCACTAGCGGTGTAAATACATTCCATGTGGATTCATTCTATGCATAGTCGCCTTTTAATAAATATCACGCAAATCGTCATGGTGATAGGTACGTACGGTTTGTCCAGCATGTCCTAGGTGTTTCTATAAATATATATTTTTTAAAAATAATAAAAAACAAAGGCCGGCCCCGGGGGATGGGATCCCTGGGGCCATAAGTGGCCTGAGGAGGGGGGCAACGCAGCCCCCTCCTAAAGAATTAAAAAAAAAAAATGCCATGACCCGGGGGTTGGGGTCCCCGGGGCCGATTAAGGCCTTGGGTGGGCCAAATTTATTTTTTTCAACAACAAAAAACTAGGGTGCAGGCCCTGGGGGATAGGGTCCCCAGGGCCAGAAAATTAGAAAAAGAAGGGGGGCCACACAACCCTCCTTCTTAAAAAAATAAAATAAATAAAAGACCGGCATCGCACCGGAGGCCACGCCCCCTCCCTGCAGCACTCTGCAAACGCACCCCCTGGCCAGTTGTCAGTTGGGGAACTAATTTCCCTTCAATACTGAGGGTCCCTGAGGGCCAACTAGCCCAACAGGTATCTCCAGTATGCGTTACAGACAGGTGTTCTGAGGCCACGCCCCTTTTTACACCTCTATGCAACGCAGCTCTGTGGCGCTTACTGAAGGTACCTAGTGGGCTAGTTTGACCCTTGGGACCCTTAGGATTCAAGGGGACTTAATCTCTCAACTTAGAACAGCCACAGGGCGCGTTTACATAGTAGTGAAGGGAGGGGATGGGGTCTGAGGTAATATGTGCAAACACGCCCTGTGGCACGTTTTAAGTTGTCGAAATAATTCCCTTTCAATCCTGAGGGACCCTGGGGGCCAACTAGCCCACCAGGTGCCTCCAGTAAGCGCCACTGCTCTGCGTTGCAGAGAGGTGGTGCAGGCCGTGCCCCTTTTTACACCTCTCTGCAATGGCGCTTAATGGACGTACCTAGTGGGCTATTTTGCCCCTAGGGATCCTCAGGATTCAAGGGGACTTAATCTCCCAACTTAAAAAATGGCCACAGGGCGTGTTTACACAGTGGGGAAGGGAGTGGACGGGGCCTGAGGTGACGTGTGCAAACACGCCCTATGGCGCGTTTTAAGTTGGGGAAATAATTCCCCTTCAATCCTGAGGGCCCCTGGGGGCTAACTAGCCCACCAGGTGCTTCCTGTAAGCGCCACTGAGCTGCGTTGCAGAGAGGTGGTCCAGGCCGTGCCACTTTATACACCTCTCTGCAACGCAGCTCTGTGGCTCTTACTGGAGGTACCTAGTGGGCTAGTTGGACCCTAGGGACCCTCAGAATTCAAATGAACTTAATCTCCCAACTAAAAACGGCCACAGGGCATGTTTACACAGTGGTGAAGGGAGGGGACGGGGCCTAAGTTAACGTGTGCAAACAAGCCCTGTGGCGCATTTTAAGTTGGGGAAATAATTCCCCTTCAATCCTGAGGGACCCTGGGGCCCAACTAGCCCACCAGGTGCTTCCAGTAAGAGCCACTGTGCTGCATTGCAGAGAGGTGGTCTAGGCCGTGCCCCTTTTTACATCTCTCTGCAACGCAGCTCTGTGGTGCTTACTGGAGGTACCTAGTGGTCTAGTTGGACCCTAGGGACCTTCAGGATTCAAGGGGACTTAATCTCACAACGTAAAACGGCCACAGGGCGTGTTTACACAGTGGGGAAGTGAGGGGACAGGGCCTGGCGTGACGTGTGCAAACACGTCCTGTGGCGCGTTTTAAGAGGTAGTTTTAATCCCCTGCACTATTATATACTAGGGGCTTACAGAGGAGGTCATGCTGATCACAGGGGGACCCCAACACATATTGTTCCCTAGTGTATGTAGGTGTTTTCACTGTATTCTGAGTGTCTTTTAACATAGCACTGGCTCTAGGACTGGTTAGTCAGACTCAGTTACCACCAGTATCCGTTTGAAAAAGTTGAGTGTACAGGATGATTTTGCAGCAAGGCTTCTTTCTGCTCTTCTGTTTGTTCTTTCTGCACGTTATCCTTCTTCCTGCACTTTTCTTTGTCTTTGAGGACTTCTGTTGCTTCTTTCTGCATTTTTTTTTGTTCTTTCTGTGCGTTTTTTCTTCTTTCTTCACATGTCCTATCTCTGTAGGCATAGTTAGAAATTAGCATTTAAAAAACCTTTGAAATTCACTGAAAAAACCCATAGGTTTCAGGGCGTTATAGTTAGCTGGATTTTTCACTCGTACAAAACCATTGAAATTCCCCCGTTATAGTTAGTTCAGCTAACTATAACTCGCGCTCCCGCAATGCACTGCTGATGACGTCACATATTACATCACTCATGACATGGTCAGTGACATCACTAATGACATCACTGATGACATCTCAAATGACATCACTGATGACATCATCCTTGTGATAGAGTGGCAGACCTCCTCTCCCCCTAATATAACCTTTGATACACACATTCAAAAATAGAAACTAAAGTTTTCAAAACAATGGACATACCTATATCAGTTACAACAACCTATTCAGTCATTCTAAGATCCACATACACATCCACTCATTCACCAACAGTCCTATACAGTCACTCATACATGTACTCACTCATCATATGTACTCATACACCTATACATCCTGTTACACAACGCTACTCATCCATAGAGTTACTCACACACATAGTCACTCATGCTAATAAAGAATCAAACATCCATTTACTTGCATATACAGTTATACACACACCACCACACTTACTTCTACAGAAACTTACACATACTTAGTCTTTTAAACAATCACTTATAGAAACACATACTTATTCATACAGGAACTCTTTCAATCTCTCACTCTCACCTATACTCACTTATATACACCAATAGTCACATATACTAGTTTAAAAAATATGTAGTTACTCATAAATACACTATTGAGTCATTCACTCACTAACACACCCATGCACACACTTATCCACCCATATCATCCTGCACACATGCTGTCTTCAACACATACAAACAGTGAGTCACTCATTCATGCACCTATGCACTACGTAATACCCACCACCGAACCATACAGACACTCAGACACTCATACTGATACTCAAAAAACCAACTAATAACCTATATAGACACTCATGTAGCTACTCACCAACCCATGCAGCCACTTATACATAAAGTGAGAGACTGATACAGATATATACATATTTAAACATTACTCACTAAGCCATGTATTCACTAAGATACACTTAATCAGTCAGTTATACAATCAATTTTCAAAAACAAATCATCCATTTAGACACTTATATACCCATTTATTCTTCCATCGACCTTGAGATATACATATATAAAACATATGTAATTTTCAGAAAAACACACATTCACTGGATGATGTCATCAGTGATGTCATCAGTGATGTCATTTGAGATGTCATCAGTGATGTCATGAGTGATGTCACTGACCATGTCATGAGTGATGTAATATGTGACGTCATCAGCAGTGCATTGCGGGCGTGCGAGTTATAGTTAGCTGAACTAACTATAACAGGGGAATTTCAATGGTTTTGTACGAGTGAAAAGTCCAGCTAACTATAACGCCCCTGAAACCTATGATTTTTTCAGTGAATATATATATATATATATATATATTCACAGAAAAAACCATAGGTTTCAGGCACGTTACAGTTAGGAATTAGCATTTAAAAAACCTCAGAAATTCACTGAAAAAACCATAGGTTTCAGGGGTGTTCTAGTTAGCTGGACTTTTCACTTGTACAAAACCATTGAAATTCCCCCGTTATAGTTAGTTCAGCTAACTATAACTCACGCGCCCGCAATGCACTGCTGATGAAGTCACATATTACATCACTCATGACATGGTCAGTGACATCACTCATGACATCACTGATGACATCACTGATGACATCTCAAATGACATCACTGATGACATCACTGATGACATCATCCAGTGAATGTGTGTTTTTCTGAAAATTAAATATGTTTTATATATGTATATCTCACGGTCGATGGAAGAATAAATGGGTATATAAGTGTTTAAATGGATGATTTGTTTTTGAAAAATTGATTGTGTAACTGACTGATTAAGTGTATCATAGTGAATACATGGCTTAGTGAGTAATGTTTAAATATGTAAATATCTGTAACAGTCTCTCACTTTGTGTATAAGTGGCTGCATGGGTTGGTGAGTAGCTACATGGGTGTCTATATAGGTTATTAGTTGGTTTTTTGAGTATCAGTCTGAGTGTCTGCATGGTTCGGTGGGGGGTATTACGTAGTGCATAGTTGCATGAATAAGTGACTCATTGTTTGTATGTGTTGAAGACAGCATGTGTGCAGGACTGTATGGGTGGATGAGTGTGTGTATGGGTGTGTTAGTGAGTGAATGACTGTCCCAATAGTGTCTTTATGAGTAACTACATATGTTTTAAACTAGTATATGTGACTATTGGTGTATATAAGTGAGTATATGTGAGAGTGAGAGATTGAAAGAGTTCTTGTATGAATAAGTATGTGTTTCTATAAGTGATTGTTTAAAAGACTAAGTATGTGTAAGTTTCCGTAGAAGTAAGTGTGGTGGTGTGTGTATAACTGTATATGCAAGTAAATGTATGTTTGATTCTTTATTAGCATGAGTGACTATGTGTGTGAGTAACTCTATGGATGAGTGGCATTGTGTAACAGGATGTATAGGTGTATGAGTACATATGATGAGTGAGTACATGTATGAGTGACTGTATAGGACTGTTGGTGAATGAGTGGATGTGTATGTGGATCTTAGAATTACTGAAGAGGTTGTTGTAACTGGTATTGGTATGTCCATTGTTTTGAAAATTGTAGTCTCTATTTTTGATTATGTGTATCAAATGTTATATTAGGGTGAGAGGAGGTCTGCCACTCTATCACAAGGATGATGTCATCAGTGATGTCATTTGAGATGTCATCAGTGATGTCATGAGTGATGTCACTGACCATGTCATGAGTGATGTAATATGTGATGTCATCAGCAGTGCATTGCGGGCGCACGAGTTATAGTTAGCTGAACTAACTATAACGGGGGAATTTCAATGGTTTTGTACAAGTGAAAAGTCCAGCTAACTATAACACCCCTGAAACCTATGGTTTTTTCAGTGAATTTCTGAGGTTTTTTAAATGCTAATTCCTAACTATAACGTGCCTGAAACCTATGGTTTTTTCTGTGAATTTCAAAGGTTTTTTAAATGCTAATTTCTAACTATGCCTACAGAGATAGGGCATGTGAAGAAAGAAGAAAAAATGCACAGAAAGAAAAAAAAGAAGTGCAGAAAGAAGCAACAGAAGTCCTCAAAGACGAAGAAAAGTGCAGGAAGAAGGATAACGTGCAGAAAGAACAAAAAGAAGAGCAGAAAGAAGCCTTGTTGCAAAATCATCCTGTACCCTCAACTTTTTCAGACGGATACTGGTGGTAACTGAGTCTGACTAACCAGTCCTAGAGCCAGTGCTATGTTAAAAGACACTTAGAATACAGTGAAAACACCTACATACACTAGGGAACATTATGCGTTGGGGTCCCCCTGTGATTAGCATGACCTCCTCTGTTATCCCCTAGTATATGATAGGGCAGGGGGATTAAAACTACCTCTTAAAACAGGCCACAGGGCGTTTTTGCACACGTTAACTCAGGCCACGTCCCCTCCCTTCACCACTGTGTAAACACGCCCTGTGTCCGTTTTTAGGTGGGAGATTAAGTTCATTTGAATCCTGAGGGTCCCTAGGGTCCAACTAGCCCACTAGGTACCTCCAGTAAGTGCCACAGAGCTGCATTGCAGAGAGGTGTAAAAAGTGGCACGGCCTGGACCACCTCTCTGCAATGCAGCTCAGTGGCGCTTACTGGAAGCACTTGGTGGGCTAGTTAGCCCCCAGGGGCCCTCAGTATTGAAGGGAAATTATATCCCCAATTTAAAACGTGCCATAGTGCGTGTTTGCACACGTCACCTCAGGCCCCGTCCCCTCCCTTCACCACTGTGTAAACGCGCCCTGTGGCTGTTCTAAGTTGAGAGATTAAGTCCCCTTGAATCCTAAGGGTCCCTAGGGACAAACTAGACCACTAGGTACCTCCAGTAAGCGCCACAGAGCTGCGTTGCAGAGAGGTGTAAAAAGGGGCTTGGCCTCAGAACACCTGTCTGCAGCGCAGCTCCCTGGCGCATACTGGAGATGCCTGTTGGGCTAGTTGGCCCTCAGGGACCCTCAGTATTGAAGAGGAATTAATTCCCCAACTTACAACTCACCAGGGGGCGCGTTTTCAGAGTGCTGCAAGGAGGGGGCGTCGCCTCCAGCACGATGCCAGTTTTTTAATTATTTTAATTTTTTAAGAAGGGGGGCTGTGTGGTTCCCCTTCTTATTCTAATGTATTGGCCCTGATGACCCCATCCCCCAGGGCCTGTCTCCTAATTATATTTTTTTGACCCCAGGGCCGGCCACTGTTTTTTATTATTTTAAAAAAATATATATTTATAGACACACCTAGGACATGCTGGACAAACTGTACGTACCTATCACCATGACGATTTGCGTGATATTCATTAAAAGGCAACTATGCATACAATGAATCCACGTGGAATGTATTTACACCACTAGTGAAGCTCTGACATGTCTGATGCCCTACCGTGCCTAACCCCGGTAGACACCCTTGTCGTTTATTTATACAAACATGGGTAGCTATTGACGGGCACATTTAATACACATGCACACCAAGCCATTCAAAGGGGATTCGACAAAAATTCGACCAAAACTATGCAAGAAACCCCTCTCACGATTAATAAAACACACATCCACTGCCGGATGTGTAATACTTTTTATTTTACTCTCTGGAAAGGGGACGAACATCACTTGAGAGTCACAGCGCGCTCCTGGCAGAGCCCAATGCTGTGTTACACCCACCATTGCCTGCTGAGTGCCACACACCTCTGTGTTGTATTCCACTAGCTAGTGCATATGCTATGACACTCTCTAGCCCATGTGCACTGTAACACCACCCCGTGAATATGTCATGCCACACTTGTCTTCGCACGGGTTATATTGCCCCATCTAACGTGCCTTCCTCGATGCCTATGTTATAACGCACAGTGCTATGCCATACATATCACAATCTGGGATCCATATCTTTGTCACAGTGCATATGCAACGTTACACTCCCCGGCACATATTTTATATTATAACTTTAGAGACTAGTTAGGTTACACAACACTGCCCTGTGCATATTACACTCCAAGGCGCATATCTTGGACATGAATCTGTCATTGCGCACAATGTATTGCATATTATATTTCACGCCCGGTTCATCTTATATCACACTTTTTGGTGCATAGTTTATACCATACACTATATCTAGTTTTCATTTTCAATCGTGCTCTCAGGACTATGTTCTATATAACACTGTGCTCACCTACCCTTTTCACGGGCATTACATTTTGCGATAGGGGGTGGAGGGTCAGGGTGTGTTTCTGCCAAGTGAGCCCGGAGTCACAGTCACAAACGTCCTCTTCTTCCTGAATAAAAGTGAGATTATGCTGCATACTTGTTCATATTTTAAGTAGTTCGCACAGACACACGTTTTAAAAACAATAAAGTTCCTAATACCTGCCTTCTCTGAACAGTTAGCTTGCTGCCCCATCCCCCTCCTCCCTATCCTCTGTTGTGTGAATCCATGGACTAGCCTCCTCCCTCCTGCCATGCATGGTCTGATGTGCTGCCACTGCCCTCAATTTAGTATGATGTACCAGTCCACTCCTCCTGCCCTCCATTGCCCAATTCTATGTCCCATCATTGACCTCCTACTTAAACTCTGTGCTTAGCTTGCTGCCCCTATTCTCCTTCCCCCTGCCCTCCGATGTCTTTGTGCATGCCCCTGCTCCATCCTTTTTGCCCACCATGTTCCATGGACCTGCCACTCCTATCTACTCTGAGTGTTCTGTTGAGCTGCCAAACCCCTCCCACCTGCCTAGCATTGTCAGATGACTGTAACCTGTCCCTGCCACCTCCACCCTGCCTGTCCACATGCCATGCCCCTATCCTCTTCCTCCTGTCCACATGGTCCATTGTACTGCCACACCCTTCTGCCCTCCCTGGTCTGTTGTGCTGCAACTGCTCCTCCTGCCTGCCCGTGCGGTCTGTTGTGAGGCCCCTTCCCCTGAACTTTCTTGTCTGTGCACAGGTCCTGACCCTCCCTTCTATCCTCCATCGTCCTTTGTGCATGCCCCTGCACCCTCCTTCTTGCCCATCATAGATATTGTGCTGCCACTAACCCTCCCACTTGCCATGCATGGTCTTCTGTGCTGCCATGGCCCCTCCCACCTTCCCTGTGTGGTCAGTTAGCTGCCCCTGACCCCCTCCCACCTTTCCTCTATGGTCTGTGTGTATGCCATCACAGTCTCACTGTTGCTCTTCATGGTGTGTCTTGCTTCTAGTGCCCATCCTACCTGACCTCCATGGCTATCTTGCTGCTCCTGCCCTGCCCCCTTTCCCCCAGCCCTCTGTTTACATGTGCAGACCCCTACTCCCTCCCTCCTGGCTTGTCTGTTCCATTGTAATGCCCCTGATCCATCCCTCCTGCCCTTTATGGTCTGTTATGCTGCAGCTTTCTCTCCTGTCTGTCCATTATGGTCAGCTAGCTACCATTGCCTCTTGCCCATCTGTTCTCTGTTGTCCATGTGCATGGTCCTGTCCCCTCCCTCTTGCTTTCTATGGATTGTTGTGCTGCACTCCCGTCCCACATGCCCTGTGTGGTGTATTGTGCTGCTGCAAACCCTGATGCCTGCCCTGCAGGGTCAGTTTGGTGCACCTCTCCATGTCCCTCCTGTCCTCTGTTATCCAAGTCCATGTCCCTACCCCATTTCCTTCCATGATCCAATGTACCATACTTGCGAACATTTTGAACTTGGTAAGAGGGAGATTTTGAAAAAAAACTGGGGTATTGATTTTCCCCTTTGAGTTACATTGAAAAAGAGGAGATTGTAGACAGGAGACAGATCAAATAAAGCCCATTTGAGCTTAAAAACATTGGACGTTTCCTGGCTGAATCGGGTCTGTTGGCATGTATGGTTGTACTACCATTGCCTCTTCCTTCTGCCCACAATGGTCTATTACATTGCCACAGCCTCTCTTGCAAGTCCTGTATTGTTGGTTTGTTGCCCCTGCCCCACTTTCCACTGCCCTCCATAGTCTGTTGTGCTGCCACGGCCCTTCCTGCCTGCTCAGTGTGGTTAAATTGTTGCCTTTGCACCCTCCTACCTGCCTTCCATTTTCAGAGTCCGTGCCCCTGCCTCTCAACAGTATCCTAATGAACAACTAGATTGCTAACATTCTATATTTATTACAAAAGTGTGGAACGCCTGACGTCATCTTGATGTAATCAAAACTGTAATACCTAGAGCATTTACTTTAGAAATTACATATATGAGAGGGTCTTATTGGCATCAAAATTATGGTTAGTGCTCTAAAAGACTAAAATAAGGACATATTTTCTGAGTTTTCAAATAGCGACAAAGCACTTTTAAATTATTTGTTATCTTTATGGTTTTTTATCCAGTTGACCACTTGATTAAATGTTGCATTTAGGGGAGAGGGTGTGGTGTTACTTCCAGAACTGCAGACTTTGCAACTGGGGACCAGGTTGGAGTTTCTGCTTCAGGCCGACATTCTGTGATTCTGGTCAAATCACTTAGGGCCTTATGTAGGTGGGCTGGCATTTACCACTTCATAAATACCGAATCATACCGATTCGGTATTTATGAAGTGGTAAATGCAATGTAGGTAATGAGTCGGTAAATATTACCGAATCGGAAAAATTCGGTAATTACCGAATCGGTATTTACTGATTCGGTAATGAGGCATACCTTCCCATTGATGGGAAGGTATGCCTCATTACCGAATCGGTAAATACCGATTCGGTAATGGGGGAGCACATGCAAGGGTGGCAGGGTGTCACATTGACACCCTGTTGCACCCCTGATTCGGCCATGTGTGCACATGTGGCGCACATACATGCCTTAAGGGCATGTATGTCTGCCACATTGCACACTTAAACGTGCATAAAAATGCTTTTTTTCACCTATTCGTCATCTACCACCAACCTTTAGTTGGTGGTAAATAACGAATCCCCACACCCACCACACACTCCCCCTACATCTCATTTCATCATTCGGTATTTACCGAATCGGTAATATTACCGAATCGGTAATATTACCGATTCGGTAATTTTACCGA